>NC_079335.1:95679772-96279772 GCF_029582105.1 Oenanthe melanoleuca
AAATTTTTGCTATGAGGCATAAACGGTGCCTGAACAGATTCTTAGGAAGATAAATTATGTGTGAGTCATACATCTTTGGGAGGGCCATAAATGTTTTGTTTTGTTTTGTTTTGTTTTGTTTTGTTTTGTTTTGTTTTGTTTTGTTACTGGCAACATTTCTGGTTCCCATTTGTAAACAATTTCATTGTATTGATAACATTTGAATACCTTTTAATTTTGCATGTGACTAAAAGATAGGTTGCTACCAGCAAATGAAACAAAAGTCTCTTTGGTCATATGTGAAGGTTTAATGGTTTTTCACTTTGTTGATAATTGATTTTTTTTAAATATATATATATATATATATATATATAAAATATTATTTGAATAATGAACCAAGGGTTCGCTTACTCTTCTAATTTTGTGTTTTTATGTTTTTCACTAAAAAGCTATTTTGGACAGTTGAAGAAATCAAATGCATTCAAATGGTTCCAATTTCTTTACATTATTACTGAAAAAAAGAAAAAAAGGACAAAAAAAAAAAAAAAGAAAACAAAAAGAAAAGGAGAGAGAACAAGGAAGCAAAAAGGAGCTAGGAAGGAACAAGTAGAGGCGTATCAAAGAACTCAAGCTATAACCAAAAAGAAATATGTAAAATGCCTTTGCTCGTCTTCTCAATGCTGGACCAAAGCTCAATGTATGTAGGTATATGCACATTGTATAGATATGGCTAAATGTTGCTGACAATCTTGCAATACTAAACTGTTACTATTTAAAAGAAATACAAAAAGAAAACTGTTCATCAGTGTTTTACCTCAGCACTCTACTTGTACCCAGTTATTGACCAACATTCAAATAAGAAGATAAGAGAGGAAATTGATTTCCATGTCAATGTTTGACTGTAAAATCTGTTTGGAAAACATTTTGTAATGAGCTTTTTGTCATGTGGTTTGCTTGTTTCCAACTTGAGACTATGTGGGGCACATTTGTTTATTTATTGTTAAAAAGTGATATTATTACTATTATTATTATTATTAATTATTATTATTACTATTATTATTATTTTTTGTCCTATGTGCTATAATCTACAGAATGGTCACCAGGGTCACTTATGAAGCACTGCAAAAAGATCTGTTTTTCCATGCATGGAGCATGCAGGGGGAAAGATGGCAGTACAAAATGGACTGTATTGTGTTGTTAAAAAACATGAATAAATAAAAAAGGAGTGGATATGGTGGACTTGTGACCAAGAAAAAAACTGGATATTTAAAAGCTCCTTACTACTCTGACTTTGAAACCAAAGCTGATTTATCTGCACAGGTTGCTTAACATGAAAAAAAAAATAAAAACTAAAAAAAACTGACAAAAACTGTACTTAATCTAGAGCAATATCTGTATGGTCAGTAAAGCTGCACTTTGTGTATTTCTTAACAGCTTCAGATCTGTCACTTTTAATTTGTACCATAAAAAATAAAAAATTGTTTGACATGAAAAATAAGCTCCTTTCATGTGTTTGTCTTAAATCTCATGCATTATTCACATTATCCAAGCTCATGTAATTTCACATCAGTTCAATACAAAAATAGTTAAATGCTTGAAAAAAGGAAGAGAGAAAATCCATTTGCACTGTGGAGCGTAACTTTATCTGCAAAACTAAACAGTTTCTGTACCCGGAGTGGGTGCATGCATTGGCGATGTCTTATTTTCTCTACAGGTATTGCAGAGTGGAGGATCTCCCTCAGGAGTGCCCTGGAACCCCCCAGGTGAGTGTGAGTTGTCCCTCAGGCCAAATGAAGCAAAGTACAGATGGACAGGAAGGCCAGTGTACCCCCCCATGCTTCCATCTGCAGCCCCCTGACAAAGCCCTGGTAAGTGGTAGGAACCTGTCAGAGAGGCTGGGTCAGCCACTTACATGATTTTTCTTGCATTTTTGCAGAGCTCATGGGGTTCATTATTCAGTTCTTTCTGTAATTATGGTATCAAGTCACAGAAATGCCTGTTCTTCAGGCCCCTTCTCTTGAGTCATATTGAGTTCTGTCAAAATACAGGATTCTCAAATATCAGCATATTTGAGAAATGGATTAGTTGTATTATAAAGGGGTTTTTTTGGAAAAAAACAGCCTTGAAATAAAAGCTCTGACCATCTTAGAACATTGTGTTTAAGTCTTGGGAACAAAATTTTTGCAAAGACTTTTTTCTTTGATTTTGTTTAATATTGTTTTACTTTTTCAATAGAATGTGTTAAATAAGCAGAACTAAAACAAAGTGTTTGTTTGCATAGAAAAACAGAGAGCATTTGGAATATTTATTTTTTCCAGATCAGAATTTCCCTTTTATATGCAATTTTTCTCTATTTTATGAGGTACATAAGAAAGAAAACAAAAAAGGTAGCATTTTTGTAGACATAATTATAGAAGCTTCACAAACAAGGCAAAGATCGCATCAGGACCTCCAGGCATCATGTCTCCATACCATGGTCTAACAGCCACTTCAAGCACATGTCATTCATCTACTTACACAATACAGGAGTGTGGAGAATGACCCTTTGGGCTTTCATACCACTTACTAAAAGCTCAACACATATTTTTTCTGTTGTGATAAGGCAGCAAACAGACATTGATTAGAGTCTTCTTCCTCCAAGCCTATTTAAAAATGCAAAACTTCCTCTTTTCATCATACTACAGGTATTTTAGCTGCCTCATAGGCACATAACCATACCTAGCCATTACAATCCAAATAACCTGGATCTATCAAGTTGCAAGAAATGACAGCTTTGCAAATTGAATCAATTAAGTTCCTATTGATCACACAAATCTCAAAATAGATCTGACCTTAAAGCTACTGAATACTGACTATAAGACTTCACACTCCTTACTGACTGCTTAAAAATAAAATTTCCAGAAATTGACTATGACAGGACTTCAGAGCTCCTTAAGTGCATAATAAAGAAAAATGAGTTTTTGAAGCACATTGTTTTCTATGCCTTTCTTTTGTACTTCCAGAAAAAAAACCAAAAACCTAAATAAAAGAACTCCACTATATTTGCTATACTCTTGATATACAAGGAGCTCAGTCTGTGTCCTGTCCTTAAGACAGACATGATGAGCAGAAAGCTGGCAGTAAGGTCAGAGAACTACACAGAAGTTGTAGACTACATGTTTATATACAGTCTCTTTCCCTGTACAGCTGCTTTAGGACTGACCACAGCCTAAATCTATACTTATTTAAAAACCTTTAGTACTAGCAGGACTTTAATAAGCAAATATTCTCTTCTACTGGCTTAAATTTCAATCAAACAATCATTCAGGAAGCAAAACAGACTTATCAAGAGGGAAGGTTCCAAGAGAGTTTGTGTTTTTTAATTAATCTGAGAATCCAGATTAATGTTAATCATTCCCATACAAGATTGTGAAGTTTTTGAAAATATTTGATAACTAAAGACTTGGAAGATTTTTTCTTTTCCTTCTCTCTCCAATTGCTCTACAGACCTGGATATTTGGTTTTTCTCTCACTCACAGTCCTTTACTGTTGCATTTTGCTGCACAATGGACAGACAACAGCAGTCAGGACTGAGAAAAGCCACCAGGTAGCCCACCAGCCATTACTGTGGTTTTCAATACAGACCCCAATAGCCCTCATTTCTCTAGAATGCCCACAACAGCCTTTTTTAATCTAACACAGCAGCTGCAGGGAGGGCATGTAGCAGGTCAAGTAATAATGAGCCTTTAATTTCATTGGATACTGAACTTTTTGTATAATCAGGGCCCTCATGTCAAAACATTTCTCAGACCAAGAGCTGTGTGTGTGATCACAGGCACACTGTGGGTGGATCTTGGGTCAGGCCACAAATTCATACACAAATCAAGGGTCAGCAAAAAATGGCTTTGGTGGTAATAAAACTGTGGTAGGGACTACATGAGTGGGCCAGTCCTAAAAGACCACAAGATTCTTGTTTGTGGTGTGGTTTAAAATCCAGCTTTCACCATGACAGCATCAATCAGCTGGATAGGGATGGGGTCACTCCCATTTTTCAGACATTACATAATGTTGGTGTTCAGCTAATGAGATCCTGGCTTTCAGTGAAGAAAAATCCATGCTCCATCCATCCATCTACTGATTTATCCATCAGTACCACCAACAGGAAGGTATCCAAGCCTGTATGTTGTCTGTCATTGATGGCCCCAGAAAAATTCCTCAAATGGTCCCAGAATACTGAAGATTTTAGAGACAGTAAGATGGTGACACTGCACAAATCTGAATTGTATGGCAATTTGCAGTCAGTCCTGGCAGAGCAAGAATTGTCCCAAAAGCATGGATTTGCTGGAGGAAGCATGTAACCTCTGCCTTACTTATTTTTAAAATTCACTGAAGAACTTGTGCTTACATTCAGTCATTTTGGTTAGTTTTTTAGTCATAGTATCATAGAACGGTTTGGGTTGGAAGACACCTTAAAGTTCATCTAGTTCCAACTCATTGACATGGGAAGGATACCTTTCATTAGACCAGATTGCTCAGAGCCTCATCCCATCTGGGTCTGGTATACTTCCAGGCATGTGGCATCCACAGCTTCTTGAGGCTCTTTGTTCCAGTACCTTACTACCCTCACAGTAAAGAGTTTCTTCCTAGTTTCTAATTTAACCCTACTCTCTTTCAATTTAAATCCATTCTCCCTTGTCCTGTCACCATGTGCTCTTGTAAAAGATCTCTCTCCATCTCTTTTAGGCTCCCTTCAAGTACTGAAGGTGAGCAATTAAGTCACCCAAAAGCCTTGTCTTCAGACTCCTCTCAGCCTTTCCTCAGACCAGAGGTGTTCCATCCCTCTTGGCCTGTTGGCCTCCTCTGGACTTACTCCAACAGCTCGATGTCCTTCCTGTGCTGGGGATCCCAGAGCTGGATGCAGCACTGCAGGTGGGGTCTCATCAGACCAGAGCAGAGGGGCAGAACTGACCCCTGACTTCCTGGTCACACTGCTTTTTATGGTGGGCTCTCTGGGCTGTGAATGCCCATGGCTGGGTCATGTCCAGCCTCTCATCCACCTGCACCCCCAGGTCCTTCTCCCAAGGCTGCTCTCCATCTGTTCATCCCCAGCCTGTGTTGGTACCAGGGGGTGCCCCAATACAGATGCAGCACCTGTGGAATGGTTTTGAAATCAAAACCAGTGAGATAATCCAAGTCAGAATACAGTTTTATAGGAAAAAAGGAGAAAAATAAAATACATGCAATAGTACAAAAGAAAAAGCCACTGACAGAGTCAGAATACAACCTGACATCCCGCTAGTTAGGGTGGTGGTAGCAGTCTGGATGAAGTGGTCTTCTCAAAGCAGTGATTCCATAGAAATCCCGGCAGTGATCCTGGTAGCTCTTGTCCTCTGGAAACCAGTGGGTAAGGACAGCTTTGGTGATCCAAATCTCAGTTTTTATCTAGGTAGGAAATGTTTGGCTTCTCCCCCTCGGTGGAGCATCTCACAATGGGATGATGGAACTTTATCAGTCATGCACTGGGACTCAATGGCCCATTAACAGAAGATATTTTCCTGGAGGAATCATAGGTCATGGAAAAGATAAAGAACACTGCTGGTGTTAACAGATGGCCCCACCAGCAGAGGATATCTACCACAGAGATAAGAATCAGTGCTCCACCTGGTTTCAGCAAATGGTGACAGAATACATCCCTTTGGGCATATCTTTACATTGTAACTTAGGACAGCCTGGCACTTGGTCTTGCTAAACTGTATGAGATTCCCATGGGCCCTCTCGAGCTTGTCCAGATCCTTGTGGATGACATCCTATGCTTCAGGTGTGTCAACTGCACCACTCATCTTGGTGTCATTGGCATATTTTCTGAGGATGCACTCAATCCCTTTGTCTGTGCCATTAATGAAGATATCAAATAACACTGATCCCAGTGCAGCTCCCTGATGGACACCACTTGTGACTCATGTCCATTGGGACTCTGAGCCATTGACCACTACCCTCTGGCTGCAACCATCTAATTTCTTATCCATATAACAGTCCACTCATCAAACCCATATCTCTCCAATTTAGGGAGAAGGATGTTGAGACAATGTCAAAGGCTTAATAGCAGTCCAAATAGATGACATCTGTAACCCTTCCCTTGTCTAGTGATGTAGTCACTCCATCCTAGATGGTCACTAGGTTGATCAGGCAGGAATTGCCCTTGGTGAAGCTGTGCTGGCTGTCCTGAATCACCTCCCTGTCCTCCATGTGCCTTAACATAACTTCCAGATGGATCTGTTCCATGATCTTCCTCAGCACAGAGGTTAGGACTGTCAGGTCAGTAATTCCAAGGGTCCTCTTTTTTAAAGATGGGTACAATATTTCTTCTTTTCCAGTCACCTGGAACTTCCCTTACTGCCATGACTTTTCAAATATTATTGAGAATGGCTTGGGAACTGCATCAGCCAATTCCAAATAATGCTATTAATTTTTAACACCTCATGTCCACATGAACTGTTGATACTTTTCTCTAAAACATATTAACTTGTCTTTTAACTATTAAGTGAAAGAAAAGAACACAAAACTCTAAAGATCCTTTGAGTTCTTTTTGCAAAGAAGGCATTATGGTGTTTTTTACCATTTTGCCTCTGTCCTTTTGACATTTACAGCTCAATTATATGTTCTTAAGCAGAGGAGCATGAAACTTTCTCCAAAATTACCCTTCAATTCATTCAGGTTGAAAGCAGCTGAAGAGAAGTGGCTATCTCTTGAAAAGAAGCAGCTATTTTCAGTTACCAGCTGTGGAATCTGAAGAGACTGATCTTACAAGTTCATAATGTACAGAACTTTATTTGCCCAGCTAGTGTTAGTGATGTTTTGATGCTGCCTTCATAGATACATTTAGGGACATGTGTAAGTCTACACAGGATTGGACCTTCCTTCAGCATTTGTGAATCAAGACTCTTATTTATCACTTTTTCTGGCTCATTCATCAGTAAATCTTGATGTGCCCTTAGCTAGTTTTAAAACACAAACTACTCAGAAGGGACTGTATCTCAAAAGGAAAGGTATGAGTATGTCTCTTCTAAAATTGATACAGCTCTTTCTAGCTCAGCAGTTGACTGCTAAAAACAGTGCTGAAGATAATCTGGAGGGGAACATGAGGGAAACATTGGGGGTAACATTGAGAGGAATAGAGTATGAGCCATTCATTATTTTTAAAATACTCTCAATTGTTTCACTTCATTTAAGACCCTTCTTCTGAAGATATCCTAACAAATTTCCAGGCTGACCACGAATAAGGAGAACTTACAACAACACCATTTTGTGTCTGTGGCATAATTAATCCCAAGCATGGGCACCAGCAGCCTGACCCTAAGCTGATGACTGATCAGCTCGTCTGGGGTTCAAAACTCACCAGGTAGTCTGTACATCCAGAGCGAGGAACACAAAGCAAGGATCCAAAATCCACATTGGCATAAGCACTTTACAGGTCGTGATTCCTTCGAAGAAATTATTCAATAGGTAAAATGTAATAAAAACCACATCTTAAAAAGAAAAAACACAAACTCAAGTGTTAAAAAAAAAAAAAAAAAGGAAAGAAAAGGAAAGAAAAGGAAAGAAAAGGAAAGAAAAGAAAAGAAAGAAAAGGAAAGGGAAAGGGAAAGGGAAAGGGAAAGGGAAAGGGAAAGGGAAAGGGAAAGGGAAAGGGAAAGGAAAGGAAAGGAAAGGAAAGGAAAGGAAAGGAAAGGAAAGGAAAGGAAAGGAAAGGAAAGGAAAGGAAAGGAAAGGAAAGGAAAGGAAAGGAAAGGAAAGGAAAGGAAAGGAAAGGAAAGGAAAGGAAAGGAAAGGAAAGGAAAGGAAAGGAAAGGAAAGGAAAGGAAAGGAAAGGAAAGGAAAGGAAAGGAAAGGAAAGGAAAGGAAAGGAAAGGAAAGGAAAGGAAAGGAAAGGAAAGGAAAGGAAAGGAAAGGAAAGGAAAGGAAAGGAAAGGAAAGGAAAGGAAAGGAAAGGAAAGGAAAGGAAAGGAAAGGAAAGGAAAGGAAAGGAAAGGAAAGGAAAGGAAAGGAAAGGAAAGGAAAGGAAAGGAAAGGAAAGGAAAGGAAAGGAAAGGAAAGGAAAGGAAAGGAAAGGAAAGGAAAGGAAAGGAAAGGAAAGGAAAGGAAAGGAAAGGAAAGGAAAGGAAAGGAAAAAGAAAAGAAAAGAAAAAGAAAAGAAAAGGCAGAACTGACAGACCATGTCTCTTCCTAATGTGTTGGAGCAGCCATACACTGCAGTAAAAGCCCATCAATCCCTTGGTATCAGCTGAGCATACAGTCACTGTACATCAAAGTTCTGAGAAGTCTGTATTATTTACAACATGCTTTCATCTGCTGTGGCTAAAGGTGTGATATCAAAAGCAGTCATGTGGCCCCAGATATCAGCTGAAGATGAGAATATGACAAGTTACTTTTATGTCTGGAAATGGGTTGAATTTCACACTAAAATTGAAACCTGACTGTCCTAAACAAGTTACATTTTTAGAAATATATAAATGTTGGGCCTAAGATTATTTTACTGGAGTAACAGGAATAATTTCCTTAAAGCTAATTTTAAATATTCTTTGATATTCAATCATTGCTGGTTTTTAGAAGGCAGAAAGGTTTTCAGAGAAATTCATTTTCAAAGAATCACATAGTGTAGTTATTTATTGTTCATGTGCAGATTTGTTTTTTTCCTATTTTAATTAAAGTATTTAATTAATTAATTTAATATGTAATTATTTAATGTGTAAAAGTTAATGTGCTTATATGCAAAGCCAGCATCTTCTGTTTAGTCTAATCACGTCTCAGCAACCTGCATGTATTTAAATGTTTACATAGCCATGTTAGCTTGGTATCATAAAGAAACAACTCATTGCATGCTTCTTTCTTTACCTACTTAGATTTTGTACAGTTTTAACCTCGATGCTTTAAAAGATTGGCCAGGTTCAAACAAATCTGACATAAGGACGATAGATAACAACAGGTTAAATGAAAATAGCCTAGAGAAAAAAGAGGTTGATCGGACTCCCAGGTGAGAAAAAGGCTTCAGTAAGTACTTGTAAATAAGCTCTTCTCCAGATTATCTTCAGCAGTGATTTTGGCAGTCAACTGCCAAGCCAGAAATAGATGTATTAATTTTAGAAGAAACATGCACATACCTTTCCTGTTGAGATACAGTCCCTTCTGAGTAGTTTGTGTTTTAAAAATAGTAAAGGGCACATCAAGATTAACTGATGAATGAGCCAGAAAAAGTGATAAATAAGGGTATTGATTCAAATGCTGAAGGTAGGTCCAATCCTGTGAAGACTTGCACATGTCCCTAAATGTATCTATGAAGGCAGCATCAAAGCATCACTAACACTAGCTGGGCAAATCAAGTTATGCACATTATGAACTTGAGTAAGTAAACCTTACTAAACACCAGAGAAAACAGCTTGGACAAGGAGAAAAACAGTCCTTCTAAAAACTCTAGGTGTAGGAAGAAATACCACCGAACTCACAAGCCACCAGGAGATGCATATCCTGGGAAACCAGATTTCATTTGTCTTCGCGCTTGAAGTTCTTCAGAATTTTCATGTGATTCACAAGAGCAGCCACTGTCTTGGAACAGGCATACCAGAAAGGATCAGTGTTGGTCTCATATCCTTCCTTTCACAAAGCCCTCTCCTAAATTTTTCAGAGAAGTTAACTTTGCTGGGATGCATTGAAATTAAAATAAATGGGTACAAAGCTTTTCCCGGCACAACACATATATAGGCCTTGACTTCCTGTAAAACTATTCCTTACTGTGGGGAGGTACTGTCTTTAAAAGAAAGCAGTCTGTAACTTCAATTTCCAATATAGCAGCTATATTATTATAATTTAGGATTAAGAAAATCTCTAGTTGAAAAAATCATTCCGTTCCTCTTGCCCTGGGAAGGTGATTAAAAGGGAGGGGGAAAGGAAAGTAGCACCCTGTAGATACTGGTTATGAGGTACTGTATTAGAAATTCTATTCTTGTGGGCCAGGGTATAACACAATAAAATAGGCTACTTTTGACCACCAGGAGAGAAATAAGCACAAGTTTTCACTGATTATTCTAACAAAATCTGTATCAGGTTCCAGGCTATTTGTGTTTGCCATTATCATCAAGCAGCCTATTTAAACTGGAGGGAGATGTGCAAATGTACAAGAGTATAGGTTTACCTTAAGTAGCTTTGTTGCTTACCTGCTGGAGTGTTGATTCCAGAAGTGTAAAGGATTTGAACGTTTTTTTCAAAGCTTTTCTCTTTTTCAAATGCTTATCTGCTTTCAAAGGAGCTCTGAGGCTCACTGCTGCACCTGTTCCTTGAAATGGTTTAGAGGAGTCCAGAAACGTCTCTATCCATTCCATTTTATTGGAATGAAGGTTGTTTGTGCTTGTCAGTGAGGCTTATTTCTCTCAGAAAACATCCCCCCAAGGAGAAAAAAACATGTCCTACTATGAAGCACTGTGCAAGCCAGAAATTCTGCAGGGATAAACCACACCAAGATCAGGGCCCTCTCTCTGCACGGGGTCACATCTCCAGGAACTGACTGGTGATAAATCCTGTGGCTGGGTAGGAGCCCCTGCAATGCACCCACCTGAAGCATGTGATGCCTGCTCCTGAGGCCAAAGGACACTTCAGTGTGCCACCATGGGACACAGGGATAAGGAGGAAAAATCATTGCTCAGCCACTGGGGAGCTGGAAAGTGAAATACAGGTGACCTGCTAGTGTCCAAAATGGAAAAGCTGATGAAATAGAGGGTTTTGCAAGCAATGAAGCTAACTGGGCAAAAATGTAATCCTGAATTGCTTTTCTTACATAGAGCAACTTTTGAGTGTAGTCCAGATAATCAACATATATTTATTTTCCCCTTTCTTTGGTCAGCCCTAGTAACTTTCCTTCAGGCTTTCCTGTGTTTCAGCCACTGCTTTTCTTTGCCTTTGATGTTTACAGCACAATCTGAACAGTTAAAGACTATAAATATAACCATCAGGTGCAATTTACAGTCTTCCCCAAAATCCTCATATCCAGATCCACTAGGCAGCAGATTTCAGATGATGATCATCCACAATTTTCTCTTGGCATAGGCAAATGTGCTCTTCAAACAGCAAGATTGTCTGCTATGTCCCTTTCTCATCCCTACCCCCAAGGGCTGAAATCTGTCTCTTCATATCTTCCAGCTGATAATCTCTTCTTATAATTCATTATCTCAGTTGGGACAACTTCAAGAAACAGTTTTCAAACTTTTTAAGCCAACTCACTTCTCTATGACCACAGCTGGTTGAAAGGCAATCACACAAGCTGCTCCAGTGGCAAAGGTGCAAGAATGGAACTAGGAAAGGGTGAGCACAGAAATATCATGCATGAGCACAGGTGTATCCAAACCCTCACCATCCACATTCACAGAAAGCAGATCACTTTTCACTGCCTCAGAGTTTCATCGGGTCCTTTAGAGAGGGACCTTATGATTGTGCTTTAAATTTTCTGCTTATTTACATCATCTCAGCAATATTTTTTTTTTTCTCCTTTAGCAACATGAAGAATATACTGTATCTGTTCAGAAGAAAAATTATTTGTTTGAGGACTGACTTGCTGGAAATATCTGTATTTTTGTTAATGAACTTCAGATAATTTCCCTTAGATAAGGAATTCTGTGAGGAAAAAAGGCACTGAAACATGGGGGTTTTAAAATATTTTTAATATGATCAAATCCCTTCTTTGTCTCTCAATCTCTCAAACTCCAATATAAGCTGCTATTGTGATGAAGATAATAATTCTTATTTCATAAGGTAAGGTGGTCCTAGATATAAGCATGCCTGAGTAAAGAGACAACTGCTGACCACCTAGCACACTCCCTGCTACCATGCTGGAAAGTTTTATTGCATGTGAGAAGTATCAGACTGGTGGAAAAAATCAAGTCCCATCTTTCTCATTAATGCAGTATAGCACATACAACAAGAGAGAAAAAAAAATAATCAAGCTTTACACCCCTACATAGACCTTGTCCTTCATCTTGAGACTCCTGACAGAGTCAGGACAGAGTGTGAGCTACTACTGGTGTAACAACAATTTTCCTGTGACAGATTCTACTCTGCTTTGAGCCTGATTCATCATCAACAATTCAGCTCACATAGAACACCAAATGGCGTCCCTCCTGTGAAAACAACTTGTAAACTAATAATAAGAGGAAGAGATATTTAATAATTGATAATGAAATGGAGTAAAATCAGTGACCTTGGAGGAAACATTCTATGTCTTATTAGCAATTGCCAGAGCCAGTCATCCATTCCCCTTAAATCCATTTCCTGAATATATTGCATCTCTTGAATTTATACTGCTCTGCATGAAACCATGAACATCACATTTCTGTAGTTCAGTCTCTTGCAGTCTAAATCCAGCAGATTTTGCTCCTCCTACCAACAGCCTCTTTGTCTATTTTTCCTACATATAGATATACAAGCTTCTCTAACTTTTCACAGAACTATAGCTGTAGAAATATTTGTGTGTTCAATGATTTTATTGATCTTGGTAGCCTCAGATTGCACAGTGCCTTAGCACAACTGGAGTTTATGGACTACTGCCATGAGGTATATATTTCAGAGTTCTCCTTAGAAGCTAGAGAAAAAATGAGGGCCATATTATTCCTTCTACAGCTTTTATGGTAGAAAAAAGTGCATTGTAGACAATGATTACACAGTATGTTGTGCAAAAATCATTGCCAGGCACCAAAAAATCACTTCCTATACAGTGTTGTTGGCAGCACAACAAACATTCTACACCAGGCTTTTTATAAGCAATATTAATCTTTTCTGCTGGAGTTACCTGCTGCTAATGCACTGTCATAGTACAGTCGTATGTTTAAGTCATTCAGAAGTCCTCACATTTTTAATAAACTGTTTTTCAAGTATATTCTGGCCAAACCAAATGTAAGGACTTTTCCTATCTGCAACTTCTAGAGCCTTTCAGAAGAGATTTGCCAGGTATGCTCATGTGAATACAGAGTCACACAAATGCTAATGTTTATGTGAATACATGCATTTCTGTATTTATATTTGCACACACAAACATCCCATAGACATGGAGTCATATGCATAAAACTTTTCATCTGCAGCTATTGTGGACACATTTGAAGTGACCATTGCTGAACAAATGGTTGACCCATTTAATCTTTGTCTAAAGAAATGCCCTGCTATGTTATTTTTAGTTTCAGTTGCATTTTAAACCACTCACTCCAAAATTAGAACTGGGGAGGTTTCAGGCTTCATAAAAAGGCTAACATTTACTTCTCTCCAGAACAAGAGCAGCCTGTACCCCAAAATAAACCTTCCTAACTATTTTTCTTAATGTGTCTGGTTATTTTAAGGGCTCAGCAGTAGTAGTAGCAGCAGCAGCAGGAGGAGAAAAAGTCAAGTATTTTTGATGATTCCATTCCTTGTACCACACAGCTAATTATTTTGGAAGAGGTTTTTTTTCTTTTCATCTTTTCATTCTGCACAAATATGGATTGATTTTTTTTTTCCTTCTGCCATTGCCTGCAGCAAAGTGAAATGCACACATAAAATAATCATAAAAAAGTCTAACAATTTTTTTCAAAGTGTTTTCTTACACACCTTCCTGGAAGAAAAATCACAGAGATTTGTTGTCAGGGGTGTGTGGGGTGTTGAAAGAGGAGAGGGGATAGGATATTTGTACATCTGCCTAGATTCAGAAGTTTAAAATTAATAAAATTTCTTATGTTTTGTGAAAATAGATTATTAGTAGTTTCAATGGAAGGAAACAACAAGGGGGACTTAAATGAAAACTAGGAAAAAATATTTGTTTGCATACTTGTTGGAACTCGTTAGTGAATTTTGTTTAGTGACCTTTCTGTGTTTGCTTTCTAAAGACATTTGGGGATTTTTGCTGCAGTGCCATCTTTATTGTCCAAGTTTAAACTCAGTCACACTAAGTCTTCAGTGGCAGATTCACTGTCTTCATGAGTTACCTTGAGAGATGCTGCATAAAGCATAAATAAGATAATTAGTGGAAGCATCGTTCTGGGATGTAAAAGAAGCCAGAGGCATATTTAGACTTTTAATTCAGGTGGGGTCTAAGTTCCTTTCAGATGGAGGGGAAGAGTCCAGCTCAGTAGTGAACTGCAAGTTATGATATGAAATGGATAAAATTCAAACATAAATTATCCTGTCAAGACAGTCTGTAACTACTAGAAATTACTCGAAGAAATCTGCACTGGTTCTGAATGATACAGACTGATGGCTTTTCTCCACTACCCAATACAATCTAAAACAATAGAAACATGAAAAGTACATAAATTACTTAGCTATAGAAACATTGAAATTTTTCATCCAAACAGCCACTTGGAAGGTTGCACAGAAGCATTTAAACTCTTTTTGTTTGCATCTGGCAGGGCACTCCTGGACAAAGGCTCATGTACCTGCTCCACCCTTGCTTCCCAGAAGGTCAGATTGCCCTGTTATCTTTCCTCAAAAGCCTTGGCAACAGCTTCCTTGCCACCTGTCTGAACAGGCCAGAACAGGGCACACCTCTGCAGCACTCTCACACAACAATCTCCACCAAGAGCACCATGACTGCAGACCCCTCCAATTATCTCCAGGCATTTAGTTTCCCCCCTCTCTTCCCAAGGGCAGAAGTCACTATAATCTTGGGCCAGATGGCTCCTCCTGGCACCACGAATAACATTCAGATGAACACAAAGCGAGCTGAAACAGGTCTTCAGGGGCTGAATGTCTGACAAACCAAAGCATGCATCTGCTGATTGTCTTTGTCAGCTCTCAGTAGACAATGTTTTAACATTTACAGGTAACTGAACGCTGCCATTTCCAATACATTTACAGAAAGAATCTCTCTCATCATTAATTCTACAGACTTCTATAGATGTTAAAATGGTGCTGACATTTAAAGCATGACAACTCTAATATATGCAACCAACATAGATGTCTACATAGTAAAAAATTAGGTTTCACACTGCTGACAATTACTCTGATATCTTGCAATTAGCATTTGTCTTGGTATGTAACATGCACACACAGAAAACTGAAGAACCAATTTTAAAGTTACTTTACTGCAATTTCTGGGCAACAAAGAGTTTTGAAAACTAGTACCTGTCTCAGGAGGTCTCCAGGAGCAAGGATGGACCCTCCTGGAGAAAACCTACAGGATTGGCAAGATGGCAGGTTGGGGTTTAGGCAACTGGGCATTCTTTCTTCAAGGGGGAAAAATTATGGCTGCATTTTGAGGGTTTATCAACTTGATTTGGGGGTTTTTTTTTCAAGGACGTGGACTTGTGCAGAGACCAGTACAGGTAATGCCCCAATGGCACCAACAGACCCTACTGTCCCTGCCCCTGTCCACAAGCCCATTTTATTGCAGCTGGGGCCATCAGTCCCTGTCTCAGGAGTGCTGACATCCAGCTCCCCACAGTCCTCTCCTGGCTGATGTCCTGAGCTGGCCAATGTCCTGGCTTGGCCTCATATCTCTTATCATCATGAACCTGCCAGACAATCTGATATGAACCCAGTTTCCCAGCCTCCCTAAGCTCGCCCTGCTCACACCTCCCAGGAATGATGGGACCAATTCCTGGCCAGCAAATTCCCCTTCCAGTCTCTTAAGAACCTGCTATGGCTGCCCCCCCCCGACAGGTGCTATGCAATGTTAGCTTTGCTTTGAGAGCTTTGGTGTTTTCTCTCCCTATGACAGAAGCAGTTTGCAAATGTTTCGCCTGGCTCTTGCAGACTGAAACCACCTGAATTGAGGTGCTCATTTTACAGTCAAGGGCAAGAAACCTTTGCTTTAACAGGCTTGTCCTGGTTGTATACTCAGAAATACCTATAGTGTTATACCCAGAAATAGGACTAAGCAAGAAGGCTTAATAACTCACTGGATGCTGACAGAACAGTAACTTTGGAGTGCATATTCCCAGTCTACTAAAAATATGAAATCATCATTAGCACAGCCCTCTGTTATGGAGATCATGGGCAGACCCCAGCAGGAAGAATTGCAGCAGCTTAAGATCCTGATTGCCCAAGAACTGATTCACACCACCTTTTTGCATGCTTTCTCTTTTGTGTTGCACACACCACATCACCACCAAAGGAAAAAAAATGTTTCAGCAATCACATAGCCCATGACTCTGGGTTTAAGTGTACGGTAAGGCAATACCAGCTGAGCACCTCTGAGAGCTTACAGCTTCTAAAAAGGGCTCACTTCTCCCATCTCTACTACCTCCAGTACCTTCCCCTGGCTGTTCAGTCCTTCACTCTGTTTGTTACCAGCTCTGATGCTCATCTAACTGCCCTCCACTCACCCAGATCACTGATCAGTTCAGTGGATCAAGGCTACCTCAGTCAGTTTTCCACTGAATTAGTAAATTGAATTTGGCTAACTATGGTGCCAGAGAAGTATCACAGCCAAAACAAAGCACAAGGGAAATGGGACTAGTCTCTTTTTGTAGCTGCAAACTTCTGGAAAGCTGCTATACATTGTCTAATTACACATAAAGATGCCAGACCTACCACTGGTATGACTAGGGTGTAAGTTCATATTATATACTTCTAAGGGCCTCCAATAAAGGAGATGGAAATAGGCAGCTTGGTGCAATTAACTATTAAAATATCCCAACAAACTTCACAGGATTTTAGTGTACTCTGACCTTTCAATCATGCTAGGATGAATCTAGTGTGTTTTATTCCATCTTTGGTACAAACTTAATGCCAGTCCCAAGCCAGCAGTGCTGATGGCAAACAAGGATTTGTGCCTGCATTCCTGAACCCACAGCTGTGGTATATTGAGTCATGAGAAACAATCATTCTTGCTCTGCAGAAAGTAGCTCTCAAGACAAGGGAATGACAATGAACTGGGTAAATAAAAGGATAAAATGTGAGATAAAAGAGAATAGCAGGAGAAGTCAGAAGGGAGACTAAACATTTGGAGATGTTTGGCAGCCTGTTTTTGAAATTCTTTGTTTTGCTTACACTGTGAGGACTTAAGTTACAGGTTAGTAATGTTAATGAGCAACCAGAGTTTTTAATAAGTTAGCTTGAATTGCTAGAGTACATAGGAGTTAGGATAAATTGCAAGGCAATTGTAGAATTATGCCACACCATAGCTTTACTAAACTGACAATGACCACTTCACTTTTCCACAATATTTTCTTTACATGTATCATGTCATTAATTATTCCATTGCAATTATTTCTTCCATATATGATGCCATGCCACAATTCTTTGGCAAGAATAGAATACCACAGTGCAATTCAGAGTGCCTTTTAGCTGCAAATTGACTTCAACTTGTTAAATAGATATTCTTCTAAATAAATGGCTCACTTTTGGTGTGACACAAAGCAAGAAAGGAAAATTGAAAGGATGCATACAAGAAAGTGTACTCTATTTTTTTGATCTTTTCCCTAACTGGCCACTGTATGGGATATGTCTCATGGTATCTTATATAGAGCATATCTTATGCTTTTTGTATCCTTACAAAGGAGTGATTGATAATAAATTAGAGCACTTAATTTAAGCTCTGAAATCCAAATGCAGGTGTCATACTGCAGCTTCTATGTGAAAGTGAAAAGCAGCTGGTCCTTCACAACTCATTTCAAAAGGAGTTATTAGGGACTCAACCTGCTTTTAAATTAGTTTAAAGTAAGGGTCCTAAATGTGGTTTAATATTTAGCAACACCTTGCTCCCCTTATCATAAAGATTGATGCTAGTTGAACATTCTAGGTGCTGTGTGCAATACCCTGAATAAACACATGGCTGCTTGAAGTAAAGAATGTTAGACTACTGACTCTGAGGTGTCAGATTTTTTTCCTAAGTGTCTGGACTGCACAGATACATTTCTAGATTAAAATCTGAAAACAAGTAAGAACTCTTCACATAATACATAATCGTGCCCACACTTCAAAGTGCAGCAGCAGGAGGCTAAGAAATTACAAAGATAGTAATTCTGTTGAAAAATAATTTTTTTTCCTGTTAAGCTTTGTTAATTTTTCAGAGTTAGAGAAGATCTTGCCTTCTATTAATTGTATAGAGGTCAAGGAACTATTATCAGTAGTCATATTTTGAGAACTGGGAGACTTCAATTTTGATATTATCTCTTCCTGTACCTGCAGCATTCCTTCTCTGTCAGCGACATAGATCCTCATACTGTTGATTCCAAGTTTATGTAGAGGAGATTTTGTCCATGTGGAAGCATCCATACACCATTGAGGCCATAGTACAGGCCTACTGTAGAAATTACATCAGGGGCTCATGTATAACATGTTACTCTGCTTCAAGCACTATTGCTACCCTTGTCAATCAAAGCAAGACAATAACTAGAATATGCTGGTAGCACATGGCTGTGTCCTGACACAGGCCCATAAGCAAATGATAATACAAATAAATAGTAGTGGACAGGAGGCTTCTGAAAAAGAAGACTCACCTTTTAAGGGACTAGAAACCTGAAGAAAACAAGAGGTCACTTCATGGATAGATATTTAAAATTTTAATAGTATTTTGATGGTTTGGGATGTGATAGATTTTTCATTTTATTTGTCCTCTTTCCATTAGCTTTTTATCAGAATGAAATCTAATCATAGTCAGTTGCCAGAGCTCGGCTGACAGATGGTAACTTGTTAAGGCATGGTTGTGTGATTGTGTTCATCATTTGCCCCAGTCTGTACCAGAGCCAGTAGTCCTCATCTGGTCTCAAAGGCTTTATTAATGTAACTCAATTTGTCTCAGAAATCACCCTGGCCACTTCTTTACCCCCACAGTGAGAAATCATCTTCTTTCTGCTTAAGTTAATAACTGACCAACTAAATGGCACTCCTTAAGCTATTTAAGTTTTGTCTTGAAGGATGAAAGATAAATTAGTTTAGAAATAGTTTTGTTACACTGGCACTAAGCAAATCACTATACTTTTCTGTGTGTATAAAGTTTAAGTACACGAAGAACTGTCAAGTTCTAGTGGTTCAAAATTGTATTGTCCTTCGATCAAGCCACAGCAACAGGCTGAGTGCATGCTCCTGTAAAGTAAAATACAACAGCTTAAATCTCTCTTTGCTAGTTAACCTACAGATTAAACTATTTCGTTAAAATGTAAACCACTGTGTGTTACTTGAAGTCAGACTGACCTAAGACTGTCTGTGGTCAGTTGGCACTTCTCAGCAGATAGGGATAATTGGTTAAACCCCTCACTCTTTCAAAGTGGTTTCACATGCTAAGTGCATTAACCATTTCCATATTTTAACCACTTGAAGATTGAAAGGCATTTCAATTTGAAAATTTCTCATGGCTCTAATAAGCTTGATTCTTTTTTAGTCTGTCTGAAAGCACTAGAATTCACCTTTTGGAAGAGATGCACAAATGGATGTGTCTTTGATGTGTTTAGAGCTGCAAAAGTTTGATGTTTTCAATTAAAACAAGTGCTATTTACTTCTATACTTATGGATAATAGAGCACTTTTGACATTTACAAAGTGCGTGTTATTAAAGCACTTCACTAATGTACAAAGGCACTTTCATAAAACAAGGAAGAAAAGAAGCAGTCCTCTTTCAAAGTGTCTCTGGAAAATGAGATGAAAGTAGAAAAAAAACTTGCAAGAAAAGAGTTCTTTAACAATAAGAGACCTATCTTCAACTGTTCCTGTGTATGATTTCAGCCATCATCTTTATGCCTAGGAGCACTTTTATAAACATCTGTAACAATTTAAACATATTCTATCACTCAAAACTTTTCACACAAGGGTTCTTCACCCTAACCTTTTTGATGAGGCCAGAAAACACTTATCTTGTGGTTTCCAAGGTATTCCTGAAATAGTACAATGGAGAAATAATATGCTATTGTTAGTGTTCAGGAACAGCTATTACTGATTTATTACTTAATATCATTACTGAAATTGTATATGGACCTCTTATTTCTGTGTACCTCACTTTATGTATTTTCCACTAACATTTTCTGTATTATGTTCTGGAACCACAGTTTTCAGGAATTTAGGTGCTGATTCAGCCAGGCAGTCTCTTCTAAAGACATTTTCCTCTTCTACACTTTTTGTCCCCTTTTGAATTTAGAACTGACAACAACAGAGGTCCATCGATCAGAAATTTGCACAGTCAGATCTGTCACAAAGTACTATGTGGAATGAAATGTCTAAAACTGTAATTATTATATTATAGTTTTGGTAGCCAAAGTGAAGGAAGAACTAGTGTGTTTTTTTCCAAACCTTTTCCCATTAGGCCAAGAAAAGTTTTTATATTTCTTTTAATCAAAGTAAAGCTGAATGGCTATTTTATAGAGGGGAAAAATTATTTCCAGCAAAATGACTCTCAAATTGTGATTGTCTCTGAAATACCAAAAGAAAAAAAAGTACTATTTTTCAGGTCATATAGCAATGTTTTCAGTAATGAAGCAGTTCTAATGAAGAAATCATCAGCAGAGATGTTGTTATTTTTCTGTAAAGATATTTGTGCAAGATGCTTAAAATCTCTGTTATTTCAGTTTCAGAATAAGGCAAAAGATTGAGCATCTTACCCACTTCTCTTAAATATATGTATTGCTTCTCATTTCTGAGAAAGAATTTTTAACTTGGCAACAATGATTACACTGCATTATTTCACTTCTGCAGTGGTACCTTCAAAAACAAAAACGGCCCATCTTTGTTTTCTGTTTAAAAACAACATCTTGTGGATTCTTCACCACTTGCTCCATCAATCCTCCTGTCTCTAAATGCTTTCTCACTTTTCACTGGGTTTTGTATTATCATTTCATAATGATAGACTTTTCATTTTTTCTTGTTGGTGTAAGTAGTCAAATAAATAGCACAAACAGCTAGGACAGAGTTCAGTAGAGAGCATGAAGAGAAACAGTTCTAAAGAAGCTTGTTTTATAGGAGAACTAAACAGCAAATCTTAGCTATTGGCAGCTGGATTTCTGAGCCTAGAGTCAGAAAACATCTTTTTGGTAAGGGAAGCATTTCTATGCTTCTATGTGTGCAATCTTCCTTTTTTTTTTTTTTTTTTTTTTTTTTAAGAGTAAAATGTCAACTCATAAAAGCATCAGGTGCAACTAGAGATGCTATTATAGTTTTTGTGTTATTAGCATCCAAGAGTGCTGGGGGTGAGAAAAAGGTGGAAGAGCAGCAGGGGACTGTTGCCATAAACAGGATTTCACAGAGTCATGCATCTTTCAGAGACATCTCCACTTACATTACTTCTAAAGTTAGCATTATTTCTCCATTCAAAATAATCAGAAATAAATCATCAGACAGTAAACACTCCCCCAGCGACTAACTTGTTGTTTGGGTCTTTTCTTTCCCCCGCTCCTCTCTCCCCCCACCCTCCACTACTTTGCAGAAAGAAAAGACACTAAAAGTTCCTTCTGTGAGTTGCCAAGGTGCTCCCAGCCCATTGTGCAGAATCATTGTCAGGTTAAATTAGGGAGTACAGACTCCATGAGTGTAAAAAAATCAATACTTGATGGAAGATTGCTCCCCGGAAAATCTGTTTTGATTCCAGGATTAATTCGCGACCAAAGGCTTCTGCAAAATGACATGCCATTAGTCAGAAAATGAACACATTCTACCCTTGAAATTGGATGGAAATATGTCAGGTGATTGACCTATTCATTCTCTTCGCTCTCTGGGCAGAGAGAGTAGGTGTGGTAGCTGTGAATTAGGCCCCCAAACCAGGTCCATTTTCCAAGCAGTAAAAAAAAAAAAAGAGAAAAAATAGTCCGATGTGAATTGCAAGTATTCTCTAGGCCATTGTTGTAAAGCTATTGCAAATGCATTCCGTCAAGGTAAATGCATTTGTCTGGAAGGCCTGACTCTCTTGTGTTTTCGAAATCTCAGAATAAACCATACTAAAAATCTTAAAATAAAGCAGGGATTTTTTTCTTCTGAAAAAAAGGCTTGCAATATTAATGACAGTGTAAATTGTTTGCCATATAGAAAGTAACATTCCACCTGCCTTGCTTTGCTTAGCAGTTTCTTCCACAAAAACTTTCATGAGGCAAACCCAGCACTTGAGCCACGCTGGCTGATCTATGCTCAGGGCCTTCTGAACATTCTCAGTTGCAATCACAGCATTCAGCCAGGGGCCATGCAAGTGTCCACTGCACTGGCCTCCTGGTGCTGTGCAGCCAGTGTGCTTCCTTGTCTCGCAAGGTGCCAAGCTCTAGGACAAAAGGGCATTTTAGTCTTTGTATTTATACATTCTGAGCCTGAACTATGTCTGCTTACACTGTTGAAACATGCTGAATATGTGGAACAGAAAGGTCATGACAGCAGATATTTGTATTTATTTATTTATCTTGTGTGGAATTGCCAAGGTGAATCTCACCTCTTGATAGACAGGGGGTTTCCAGTGGAGAAAGAAGCTATGGGTAGCATCATTAGACCTAGTACTTGGAGTGTGGGGAGCACTGTATCACTCTTGGTGATCAGTCTGGAGTGCACTGAGATTGGAGAAGTTTCTCCCAAACATATCAATGACTGCAAAATTTCCATGGAGATGCAGCCATTCCAGAGAGAAATCACCACTAGAATTTTATTTTTGCAACCACTCCAAAAAACATTACCAGCATGTGCATTGTACTAGGATTCAAGTGATCTGGAGTTTCACTTGAAAATCTGGAGAACCATTTATCAGGAGAAAATGCATGCCTGAGCAGAATGGAAGCAACAAACAAAATCACCAAGAGATATGTTATCACTGACTGAATACTCATTAGCAGCCTAATCTATCAAACTTCCAACTGCTGACATACCAGAGAACTCATTCTCTAAAATATGGGCCCTCTTTGTCTGTATTCCCCCACCAAAAATGTCTCTAAAGTAATTTTTGAGAATTTTTGACTTGAAATTCTGCACCTTCTATCTTCCATTTTAATTGTGAACAGTGTATCTTTACTTTCTCATAAAGGCCTCACAGTAAGGGTTATGGTGTTTCTTTCATTCAAACCTTGAATAATACTTGCTGTGTAAATAGTAATATTTACAATTTACTATTGTGTGATTACATGGAGTTAGTGAGTAGGTAATTCTTCACCATCTAATTCTTCACAATCTAAGCTTTTCAACATGGCCATTAATATCTCCTTTCCAAGCAGTGCCACAGGATTAGCTAGGGATGATAATACCTGGAATGCCCAACTAATCTTTATTTCTTTAATGATTTCACAGTCTTCAAAGAAAACCATTTCGAATTCCCAAACTGAGTTTAAAATCAGCAGGAGATATTTCTCTCCCTGATTACCATGTTCCTCACTTTTCTATTATAAATGTGCACCAAACTAATACTGTAACTTTCTGGTCAAGAACAGAGGATCCTGTCAGATATATTACACAGAATTAATAGTTATTTCTATTTGGTGGGAACCCTGAAGATCTAAAGCCATCAAAACAACAAAAGAGAACGATGATTTATGTTAATATTATAGAAAAATACCAACTCCCCCAGAATCTTGTCTAATCCAAAAGTCAACGCAGACACCATTTCATTTAAAGAAATAATAGTATCTGCCTTTTTCTCATTTAAAAGCAAGATGTCGTGTTTCCTTGTCTCAGAGAGATAGCAACCTCACAGAAACTGTCATGCCTTGCTAAGACAGGAATGGTGTGAACCATTCTCCAAAGTTCCCTTCCTCTGCCTATTAGTTTCAGGAGGGATTTTACGAGATTATTTTAGACCAAATGCCAAAGAGCCATTCTTCAGGCCCATATCCACACACATGTAGAAGAAATAAAAAAGTGACCATCTCTTGGATGAGACATTGAGACGTTTTCCTAATTAAAGACAGTGTCCTGCTCTCAGTGTCAAAAGTGATTTCAGGAGCAAGACATTAAGTGCTCTGAGCCCAGTGGATGCAGGTTAAAAATGTCTGGGAGGAAATCTGGTCACAGGCTCAACCTGCAGCAAACAGATTAAATTGGATGTTATGCGAAAAAAACTTTCAGGGCAAGTCACATGGACATCCATGAATAAGAGCCTATCTAAGCAATCAGGAATTATTTCAATGCATATGATTTTGTTTCCAAACAAGAAATTTTTATAATTCTGTCATAGTTTTAAAACTCTCTTTTGTTCATTGGGATAGTAGGGGTGTTATCTAGAAATTTATTATTGCAGAAGATAAATCATTGCAGGCATAGAAGGTGTGCAACATGATTACAAGTTTCAGTAGCACAAGCTGTCAGATGTTATGAAGATAGCATAACTTTTGGGATGCTACTACATTGTGGATGCATCTTTCCAGACATCTGCTTACACCCCAGTTTCTTAATTATTATGTTCTTCTTTTCTCTAAAGCCATTTTTGCTTTCTCACCCATTTCCAACTCCCAGTTCTCTCGTCTGTATTGCCTGAGCGTTTTACTGATATTTTGTACATTTTGGGCATCTAGTCTCAACTCTAAGAACATCTGATATAGGCTGATAATCAACTAATCTTCGTGAACTATTATGTGAATAAAAGGTTGCAGGAATGAGGAGCTTTGCCCAAACATTTTCATGTTCTTTTGAACTATTCTTCAGTGGACAAAACATAATATGAGCCAAATGAGGTAAGGTTTTTATTTTTTCTTATGAGAAGGGGACCATGACTAGGTTGTACATGAACTAAAAGAGAATAAAAGACTTGCATATGCAGTTCTGTGTCTGCCTGTATTCATCTCCTGTGTTAATGTGTCAGTAGAGTAGCTCCTCCTATTTCAACTGTTGTTAGCCAAGGTTCAGACTTAATGGATCTAGAACTTGAGATAAATTGACAAATTATTCTAAGCCTGTTGGTGGAGCTTGTCCTTCACAGTAAGAACAAAAATTGCTCCTGACAGCATGGAAAAATACATCCAAATTCTGAGTCTAAACTTGATTTATTATTTATTTAATAATTAACAAAATTCTAGACCTACAGCATTTAAGTACATACTCTAAAGAACCCTGAACTACCTCATTTTCCCGTGCACCCTAAATATTGGTGATGGCTTGTGGTCCATCTTTTGATCGTTCCTATAAATGGCAACAGCTATATACTTGTAAGTGTGGTCATTAACCCAAATTTTTTGATGTACTGTCCTGTTTTAGGAATGGTACTCCCCAAGTTAGTGCTCATACTGAGACCCTTCAAACCATGTGCCTCTCACTCACTTCCCCTCTGTCCCTTGCTGAGGTCTGGAGAGGAGAATTGGAGGCACAAAAGGTGAAAGACGATGGACTGAGATAGAAGCAGTTTACTGGAAACACAGCCACCCCACCACTCCCTCTAACAAGCTACCCCATCCAGAAGGAACCCCTTCCCCCAGGAAGACTCTCTTCTTCCCACTCTGGCAGTGTGAGGTTGTATAGAACAACCTTTGTGTCCTAGCCAGGCCCATCCTGGCTACTGCAAAAATTAACCCTGTCCTGGCCAGAACCAAGATATGTACAAATTCAATGAAACACTCCTGTTCCTCCACTGTGAATATCTTTGCTTCTTGTTCTCATCTGGATCTGGCATCTTTTCCACAACACAGTAATAACCCTCCCTTAGGACAATACCTGTCCATGTCAGAATTGTGGTAACCACCTGCATTCAATCCAAAATACAAATTCATCCCTAGCAGGCACTGAGTAGTCCTTCTATCTCCCTCCACCCATATGTCTTCCATGTGCCTGATAATGAAGTCTTGACTTCTCTGGACAAGCACAGGTGAATATGTGACACAATGATCTTTCAATCACAGGAAATTTAGGGGGAAAGAAATTAAACTTTTCTAATGTATATGGCTGAAAAGAGAGGTAAAGCTGGATTTAGCCTGTGAAGGTATCACCTTATTAAAATACTATTAAAGATGCAGACATTTCTTCCAAAAGACTGAAAATAAACCTTGATGCCAATGATCAGCAGAAGAGCAAAAACCCTGTAAAGCCAGAAAATTGACTGTACATTGCAATCAAGTTTCTTTGTGAAGTTCTAAATGCTTTCTTAGAAAAATCCCTATATATTAGTGACTTTACCAGAAAATCTGGAGGAAGGTGAACTCTTGGTATGGCTTCCAATCACAGTTTGCACATATAGTTCATAAGAGTTAATGACATTTTTCTTCTCTTCAATTTCACATAAAAAGATAAAAAGGAAAGCTGTGAGAATTTGTCTATAGCATGATGACTGTGGTCAATATCTTACTATTTGCTCTGCCAATGCCATCAAAATATTGTTTAATAATTTAGAAGCAACCATGTAATTTTCTTCCCCAGTAGCAGCAAATTAGGCACTTACTAAATAATTGACAAAAATACTTAATTCTAGGGATGCTTTGAGGAACATACTATTAGCTGACAGCTTTTAAAACTTTTCCTTGCATTAGTAATTATATTTTAAAATTATTTTCATGTCAATTCTTACCAGTGTAGGAAACAGCATAGCTTGATAGTTCAACCTTTTCATTTTTAATAACTAACAACATTCTCTGACAAAAATAGAGAGAGAATCATGCAGAGGATTAATGAAATACGCATAGAATTCACACAGGTGGGGGTATGCACTCTCAGGCTTCAAATCATAATGTATTAAGTATACACACCTGTTTCTATGAAGATATTGCAAAAATTAGAATTTGAAGGAGAAATTACAACAGTTTAAAACAACAAGTAAAGTTTTCCAAGCAGCTTGAAAAAGACAGTTTTAAATAATGCAGAAAATTATACTTAAAAATCTTTGTAAGAAAAGCATGTCCATTGTTTCACAGAGCTGCCTTATTCAGACAAAGAATCTGAAATACTGGTATCAATATGCATTAAAAACACCTGTATCAGGGAAATGCAAGTTCCACATTCTCAAAAACCAAAGGAGTAATTCCATTATGAAGCAATATCTGATAATTGAGAGTGGTTCATGTAAGATTCTTCTTTCAGGAGGGAAAAACATAACATTTAGATTAATTCAGCTGGGTCCCACCAACAATACTGAAGGATTGCCACCTCCTTTCATTTTGGGTGACTGTTCATTCTGAGGAAACAGCAAGGGAAATTTTATACCATTGTCTAATTGCATTAATGGCAAGTATTTCAGTGAAAAGACTTGTGTAAATGAGTTAGGCAGATTTGCTCAGAAGTAGAAGGCTCATCAGTTATGTTGGACAAATGTTTGATATCTTGCCCATATTTTTGACAAAATCTCTAGGAAGACACTTTAACTATGGTCTCTGTAACTGAGTTGATGATTCCCAGTTAGTCTACAGTTCTTCTTCAGGGAAAGAGATATTGCTGAAGTATTTATTATATGGACTCCAAGGACTGCCAAGAGGGGCTGCAGTGCTGGCATAACCAGCAATGAAACACTCTAGTGTGGTGCACAGGGCAGGTTCCCAAACTGGGGAAAACTCAGGAGAAGATGAGACAGCCACCAGGAGCCCATAACTTGTATGATAGCAACAGAAATCACCTAAGAGGGGCCAGGAGCAATGGCAGCCAAGCCTCCACACAGCTCAGCCAGGGAGTCCTGCTATCCACCCAGCAGAAAGCCATGGTCTCTCTAAGCTCAGCATCCACCAGAGCTGACCCAGCTCCCAGACAGACCGCAGTGAGAACATGCTGCCACCCAGGTGTCAGCTGCTCTGACAGCAATACTGGCCAGCAGCAGTGAGCACCTCTGTGGGACAGGTAGAGGGACCCCTTCACTTAGTGGAAGAGCTCTGAGAGGGGGTCAGTAAGTTGAGGAGTACCTGGGAATGATAAACAGACTACCTTCCCTGAGACAGGCTTGACAGCAGACAGGATACATGCACAGAGGATTCCCTGTCCTCTTTCCACCTGGCTGGACACAGTGATGGAAGGTACAGGGGCAATGGCAGCAAGCTCCTGCCCAGCACAGCAGGCACACGTTCTCTGACTGTCCCACCATCCCACAGGGCCTGGAAAACAGGCAAGAGGCTCTGCAAGTGCAACCAAATAATAGAGGACGATGATTCACCTGGCATGGAGGTGTTGGCGAGGCTAAACTGGATCATGTCCTGCATCAAGCTTGCTTCTGTAAAGAAAAACAGCAGGGTTATGGTCATAGTCACAGTAGATGCCCTTCTGAAGGGAAAAGAGTGCCCAACATGTAGAGCAGGCTTCTTAGGGAAGTCTGTTGCCTCCCCAGGGACCCAGGGTTAAAGATGCAAAAAGAAAGTTCCCAACCTCGGTATGGCACTTAGGGTATTATTCATTATTGACTTTTCAGGTAGGCAGCAATGAAGTGGCAACAAGAAGCCAAGGAAAATCAAGAGAGATTTCAGCACCTTGGGATCCCTTAGTTAAGGGATCAGGACCACAAGCAACAGTCTCAGTTTCAGGGTATGATGAGGAAAGGAATAGGATGATCCAGCAGATCAATACCTGGCTCTGAGCCTGGTGTCACCGACAGAATTCTGGGATTTAAGATCATGGGTCAGTCTACGCAACACCAGGGCATGCTGATGACAAATGGATCTCAGTAGGGGAAAAGGATCTTTGTGGAGGAGTTAGCAGAGCTCATTGAAAGAGCTTTTAACTGGATCTGAAGGGGGAAACGGATAAATCCAGGCTCACTAGAGATAAGCCTGTGGGCAGC
Source organism: Oenanthe melanoleuca (assembly GCF_029582105.1). NCBI lineage: Eukaryota > Metazoa > Chordata > Aves > Passeriformes > Muscicapidae > Oenanthe > Oenanthe melanoleuca. Next base: position 95,708,306 of record NC_079335.1, read on the forward strand.
ACACCAAAGTTTGAGGGATGGTATGATAGTGAGGTCCTTCAGTCTTCTGTATCAGTGGAGGTAGGGTGTGGTGATTCATTTAATAGTAAAGTCATAAGGGTCATTGATGTGTTAGAAACAGCAGAAATACATCTGTATTGTCACACAGGAACTAGAGTTTCTACCACAAAAAAAAGGCAGTGAGCTCAATAGCCCAACTGGACTGTACCTACAACAATGCATGGAGCATGGGCAAAATCCAGGAGCTGGAACTGCAGCAGGAAAATTATGTGCAGAGATGCAGTTGATTCACCTTCCCTGGAGGTATTTATAAGATATGTTTGTGTGGTGCTTAGGGACGTAGCTTAGTGGTGGACTTGGCAGTGCTGTGTTAATGGCTGGACTCCATGATTTTAAAGGTTTTGCCCAACCTAAATGATTCTATGATTCTGTAATTGAACTATTCACTTGGAAATTATTCATTTTCATTCTCATCATTCCATATCTTCTGTTTCATTTTGTTTAGTACATGTAGCATGGTTTTTTTCTGGTCAATGAACCTGTTTTTCTATAAATCGGTCAGTAGGTGAGAAATTATTGTCATAGCTAAGGCCTTCCAGTCTCTGGCTTCAAGTCCAAACACTGAAAAATATTTGAAGCAACTTTCTTCATAAAATTTGGCACTCAAGTGCCTTTGAGGATCTTGACTGGGTACACTAATTATTTTTGCTAGTGATTATTTCTAAGCAATCTTTGAAAAGAATCGGTTATCTACTCTGCAGAGACACTAATAGGAAATTCAAAGAATATTTGCTCAGAGTGGGAAAGAATAAATCAAAAACTCAGTTCCTTCCTGCTCTCAATTTCTCCTGATTTTTTTTCTAACGTAATGCAACTGAATTTATTAGCACAGTGTTGTGGTTTAACCCCAGCCAGAAGCCAAGCCCCACACTGCCACTGACTCACTTCCCACCATTAGGATAAGGGAGAGAATTGGAATGGTAGAAGCTGGAAAACTCATGGGTTGAGATAAAGACAATTTAATAGGGAAAGCAAAAGCCATGCACACAAACAAACCAAAAGAAGGAATTAATTCACTGCAGGCAGGTGTTCAGTCACCTCCAGGAGAACAGGACCACATCATATGCAACAGCTACTTTGGAAGATAAATGCAATCACTCCAAACATTCCTCCTTCTTCCTTCTTGCTCCCAGTTTATATACTGAGAATGATGTCATGTGATCTGGAATATCCCTCTGGTCAGTTGGGAGTCACCTGTCCTGGCTGTGTCTCCTCCCAGCCTCCCATGCACTCCCAGCTTCCTTGCCAGTGTGGCAGTAAGAGAAGCAGAAAAGGCCTCGGCTCTGTGTAAGCCCTACTAAGCAATAACAAAAACATCTCTGTATTACCAACCTTGTGTTCAGAACAAATCCAAAACACAGTGTCACACTAGGCACTGTGAAGAAAGTTAACTCTACCCCAGCCTAAACCAGTACACACAGTAATGAAATTACTTTTCTACTCATGTCACAGAGCTGAGTCCTGCCCTACATACTGTATGAAACCCAGGTAACCTGTGAAGCTCTACTGTTGAAAGCTCAGGTATTTGTATTTCTTCTGTTCATTGCTTTAGCTGTTCTGACCAACTGTCATAGAATTGAAGATGTGTTAGATGTTCCTATGTTTTTTAAAAAGAAATAAATTTCCTAGGCTTAAAAACAGTAGTATCTAAGTGGTACAAATTACCAGCCTTGCCATTCACACCTTACCGAGGTAATGAAGTGGAACCAGGGTAAGTTGCCATCTGCTACAGTTTGGCTCTAGACAGTTTTCTGCAAGACTAAGTTAACTGGTCAGCAGCACATCTGTTTTTCCTGTGATCCGTGATGCCTGTAATTGTCCCTTACAAAAATAGGAAAGCATTATTTTAAGACAACAATTGAGAATTTGCAGCAGATTACTGGAGTCAGTGAAAGCTGGCAGGTCATCTCTGAAACAACAATTTCCAAGGCTATATTATATGCCACCTTTGGCTGGTATCTTGGAATAACTGAGGGTCCATGTTTCAATAAGACATTGTGGTGTCAGCCTTATAGGCTGGAGAATTAAAATTTGTAGTGATTCTACAGCTTAACAGGGATAAGACAGAGGCAGTATTTCTTAGGTTTTTGTTTTTCCAATGAGCTAATTTAAGTGCTGGTGTTTGTCATAGCAGAGTTCAGTTTTAGTAGTGAACTAATAGCAACTTATTATCATAAAACATTCTCAGGAAGAAGCCAGAGCTATTATTAAGATTTAGAAATCTAAGCAGAGTCAGAAGAAATTTTTTTTTCATCTGCTTTTAATGTGGTTTTTTTAGAAAAGGCTTTACCTTATTAATAAAGCATCTTTCCGTGTAATGTTTCAAAGCCCCTCCCTGCTTTAAAAAAATCTGTGGCTATAATAGGGAATTCATTTTGACATAGGATTGGGTTTGGGGGGAATGTCTGCATTTGTTTGCTTGTTTTACCAATATGGATGGGGGAGGGGGAAATACAGCAAATGAGAAGTTTAAAGTAGTGAATTTTCAGGGATTTATGAAGTCCTCTTGAAGAAGAGGTATTATCTTTCATACTTACAGATTTATTTTTTTCCAAAGATAGGAAACAATCTTTTGCTTCACAGACAAAATGTATTTCCAGGAATCTCAGCAATGCTGATTTGAGCAGGTAAAGCTGAATCTATGAGAAAAATTATACATATTGACAACACAACTTTGCTCATCTACATAAGTAAGGTATCCATTTCTAGCAAAAGGAAAAAACTTGGACAAAAGCTGAGAATGAATGATTTCAGTATGGCTGTGTTACTAAAGAAAACATCATATAATAAATAATAATAATAAATACAATATTTGGTCTTTCTCACTGCAAAAAGTATGTACTATATTATACAGGTGTCTGTGACTAACCCACCTCTCTAAGATAAATATGTAGGCAATGTTTGTCTTATTCACTGTAACAACTGAGAACCAAGTAAGTTTGAAAATGGAAATAGCTACAGCCATTCCCTTAGATGTGTTTCTTGTAGGAAAGTAAAATGGCTAGCATATAAGTTTGTCTTTCACGAAAATTGCTAAGGGAAGTTAAACTGAGGGGATCAAATCATAGTCATTTTTATGTCTGCTTTAGACTGGTTTTCACAGGATAGGTCCAGTTGAGGTGTAAATTTCATCTGTCTTATAACTGGTGGAAATCAGAAATGTCAGATCACCGTTGGTCTGGGAAGCAGTGTATTTGTGAGGAGGCCTTGCTTAGAACACTGGGTTGAATAAGAAGGTAAAGCACATGCTAAGTAAAAATTTTCTGTCAAATAAATTATTTAGGAAGCTAGTAAAACACTTTTAAAAGACTTTCAATTAAAGTGTCAGTGAAAACCTATTTTTTTTTCCTAAAAAAGTAGGTTTCTTTTGACTTTTTAGAACCATAGCATAACTTCTGAAGGAAATAATCTGGTTCAATCACCCTGAACATCCCCAAAGCAAGGGCAGCTTCTAACTTTAAGAAGCAAAGTATACACCATTTTGTGACATTTTTAGAAGTACATTAAAAAAAAAAAAAAAAAGAAAAAGGATGTAAAGGAAAATCTAAGGCTCATCTCATTATTGTGACTGCAAAATTATACTTTTTATTATAGCTTATACATTTTATTTCATATTTTTGTTTTCCTCTGACTTTATCCCAAGGTTTTGTAGATAACTGAGCTAGTGGTGGTTTCAGCTGTTACAGTGCATGGGCTGTAGGCCAAATTATATTGACCATATTGGCACTCTTTGTTCTCCTTGCCACATTCTCTTACCCCTAAAAATGGAAATAAACAAGATAGAAAAAATTAAGTCTCCAACCTTTTAGGAATATAGCATATAGCTTGTTAATTGCAGAGAAGTTATTTCAGAATAGAAGGCTAGGAGGTCTGAGGAGTTCTTGATAATAAAGCCAGGAAAAGATAAAACCAATGGCAAAGTCTTCAGGGACACTTGTAACAGACAGGAGAGATGTAGCAGACAGTTATAGAGACCTTGCAAGTATGATGGAAATAGATAGAGAAAAATTAGGACAGACCAGAAGAAAAAAACCCAGTATTCCCTACCAAAAACAGCCAAAATATTTTAGAGGAAAAAATAGGCAAAAATTTCTGGGATTTGTCCACGAGGAAGACCTGAGTGACGGTTAGCAAGAGCTAGCTCCTATTGAGTGCTGGGCTCACAATTAAAAAGACACTAGTGAGATGAAAAATGGCAAAAATATCAAAGATTTAAGTGACTGATTAAAGAGGAAGGGTTGTATGAACATGGCTTGCAAAAACAGTGAATACTTTTAGGAAGGTGAAAACATTCATTTGTGAGATAATCTCTGTACCAGAATTGCCGAGCAGCTGCCTTATTTTCTTTGAAGCACAATGGCTCAAAGAAAGTAGAGTTTGCAGGACGGGAACTGGATAGAAACCACTAATTAAAGCAGATGTTAAGTGACAAGGGAACAAAAAACTTCTAAGGATTATTTAAACTTATGTAGAACATATGCTGTATCATGTATTTTGCAAATAGGTTTGTATGAATACCACAGAAGGATTTGTTTGACCACAAAAAGGAGAAACAGCACACTTAATTTCCAAGCAGATAGTGGCAGCATCAGAAGCCATACAGAGTACATCATCTTGTTACAATATAAATCTTTGCCCCCCACCCACTGATGCTCCTTGTTCCCGTAATCATTTGTAGTGAAATTCCAGGGAGAACAACTAATAGAGTCACAGCAGTACACCTGCATTATAACAGGAGGGGACTGCGATTACTGGAGAAGAATTTAAACAACTCAGGATTATGTGATGCCCTAGCTGTTCTAGTTCACAGAAAGACCTCAATGGACTTAGGTAATTTTTTCAAAATCACCCACCACCCACAGCATTCTTCAGTTCTCTGTGTAGAATAATGCACTGTTGGCTCATGAAAAAAAGGAAAATGATTGGTACTGTCCCAATTAGAGGGTCTCGCTGTCACTTTTGCTATCCACTGATATCCAGTATGACAAGAATATCAATATGACTTCAATTGAACTATCACACTGTATATCTGGGCAGATTAAGCAGTAATAAGAAACACACTGGATGACATCAGGTAAGGTTTGTTCTGCCTGTGCTGTGGAATACTGGAAGGAGGCAGCTCTTCAATCAATACTTGTTCTTTGCAGAACCTGTTGATTGGGAAAGTTGCAAGGGGCATTTTAAAGATATAAAATGTAGGGGCACAAGTATCTACACTTGCTACTTTTAATGTCCTGTTATGCACAGTTAAAGTTAGACTACTAGTGCCGCATATAAATGGACATTTCCACCTCTTCTTATGAATGCAAACAGCTATCTCAATAGACTACGACTAAAAATTCCCCTTTTCACTTCTCACACAAAAAGAAAAAAAGACCTTATTGGAATAGAAGACGAGCAGACTAATGCACCTGACATGAACATAGATATTAATAGGAATGTTCTCAGTACACTTCCCACAAGATCTGGTGAAAATTTTGTGAAAGGTTGAAAATTAAATCTATATTGCAGATATTCTTTTGAAGTGAAACACTATCACCTGCTAATATGATGCAAAATTGACATATTTATATTGTGGGCTGACTCTATAATTCAGCTTTAGTCTTGAGTTCTTTAGTGTATATTAATGGAAAGATCATGACCTAATGCTGAGCAATATATGTATAAATTGATTCATGTCTAATTTAAGTCTAGTGCAGTCTAAAAATCAAAGTTGGAAGGCAAAAAAAAAAAAAGTTTTATTAGGGGCAGAATGCAGAAGTTTAAATTTGTTAAATACACCAAAGTAGTTTGAAAAATGTACCAATAAAGCAGTGCAAGCAGAAAAATTAGACAGAATTAAGAACAGACAATACTAGCATGCCTGTATTTTCCTTTTAAATTTTATATTGAAATGAATGTAATAAGCAAATAATAAGCAAATTCTTGTCATGTCAAGCTAGATATACAATTGTGCCATCCAAATGTTCATAACAAGGTTTTATCCTGACTAAGGCAAAGCTGGATTTCTGACTGCTCATTTGGTAGCCATGAAAGGCCACGTCAGATACCAGTTTCTTCTGAGGCAGTTTTCTATCCAAAAAACTGACAAAGGAAACAAAAGCCAACTGATCCCACTTGCCAAGCCTCATAATTTGTCCATACATGTAAGACTTTCCAACTTAATGGCTCTATAATTTCTACAATGTCAAGGATATATCAGAATACTGTCTATACTGCGGCATTTTCTTCTTCCCTAGTAGCCTATCAAGAGCTACTGAAAGATCATGAACCATTTCTGTGTTGAGCTAGGAACAAAATGTCTAGAGGTGCCATAGCTTTCCAAATTCTTGAGTCTTTCTGTAGGGCTGTCAGATGAAAGAAGATTTGAAATCACACCATTTAAAAAACTTTTTTAAAATTAAAATTATTGTTATTATGAAGATTTGAAATCACACCATCTAAAAAACTTTTAAAAAATAAAAATAAAATAAAAATAAAAATAATAAAAATAATAAAAATAATAATAATAATAATAATAATAATAATAATAATAATAATAATAATAATAATAAATATTAATTGTTGTTGTTGTTGTTACTGAATTCTTAGAGATTTCCTGCCATTCCCACAACTTAACATTGTATTTCCTTAAACAATACTGTAGTCAGCAGAGATTTAGACCCAAAGAAAATCAGAAGCAAAAATATACCAAGGTTTTCTTCAGGTCAGTCTTCTTCTAGATGATCAAAGGAAATTATTATGTGGCAAACAAGCAGACAAGCCACCATTCAAGAAGAGACTATTTGGCAGCTTAAGACTGAACTGAATGTCTATGGTTATACACAGGTTGATGAAAACCATCCTGGAACCGTTCCCTAGCCACTTGCCTATCCTTTTTCCTCTGTTTCTGTTTATGAAGTTGCATGATAGCATTACACATATCAAATGTGCTTTAGTTTGCCATCGACATGATGACAACTGAGAACTCTTCTCTGATTAGCAAGATGGTTTGGGAATGCACTCATGTACCTGCTCTGTGCTGAAAGTCACAATATCATCTTGCAGGATCTATTTATGAACTGCTGCTGACTACATTTTTCCAACCCTTACTTAGGCTCTGTGTATCTAGCAGATTAGATGCAATTCTTCCTCCATAATTCAGCATTTCAAGGAATCTTTGCACCTTCTTATTTATCTCTCAGAGAGATGTTAGTTATACCTTCAGATTTATTGTGATCTACATGTACATTTTACATTTCTTCCACAATACAGGATTTAAGTTTTCTTTAGTTTAGTTCTGATTCTCTTTGTGCCTCCAGCTATGTTCAGCTAGCATTTTTCCCAGATCAAAACGTCATTCCATTAAACCTTCATGCCTTCCATCCCATCAAAATATTGATGAATTTTCCCAGAAAACACCCTGGGAGCTGAATACATGCCAGTTCCACTTGCTGTTTTTGCTGGACTGAAACTTTGAGCTCTGCATAACTTTCTGCCTCAGGTGGCTCTTAGTGATTTGGATTTTCTTATGTCTTCAAGTTCAGAGCACTAACCATCCTCCATAGTATTGTGAACTGGTTGATTTTCTTTGCCTGGTGAACTCAAAATGTTTCATGTGGATTTAATTCTGGTTTTTTTTTCTGTAGCAGCTCCCATAATTTTTTATTTTGCTCACAGGCTCACCTCCTGCTGGGAACATATCTGGTCCTTAAAAATTGCTCTTAGGTCTCAGTTCTGTCACAGACTATTCTCTGTTTTCATCTTCAGTTTGTATTTCTCATGGTTTGCAGCTGTCTGACAACGTACTCCTCAAATTTCCTTATAAGAGTTGTAGCATTTCTTTCCTTTTGTCTGAATGGCATCAAATTAGGCACATAGAGCACTTCAAATACAACTCTTCTAGAAATAGGGCAGCCTTCTAAATTATTTCCTCTGTTGCTGGCATCCTAATACAGATGCTTGCAAGCACAGCGTGACAGGCTATTTAAAACTTCCTGTGAGTTTTCCAAATCTCCAGAGAGTTTTGCCTCCAATGAAGCTTTTAGTTACTTTATTCTTTCACTCCAGCTCTTTTCTTGTTCCATTTTACAGGAGGTGATCAACAATCATTCAGAGCATACCATTCCCACTAGAGTTCTGCTTTATTTGATTGTTCTTGCCAGTTGCTTTGTGCACAGAGGGAGCAAAGAAGCAAGTACTCTTACCATATGCCATGAACGAGCACACAACTGCTGGCATGAAGGAAGAGCTGACAAAAGTTACTGTGAACCCTGAAGGGAAGCAAGCAAGGAATGGCAGCTCTCAGTGGGCAAGGAAGAGGGCAGGTGCTTAGCCCTGGCTCTGACACATGCCCTCAAGTCACTAAAGCATGCAGATCTTGGTGTCTCTTGTTTCATGTACATCAGCTCATTTCTTATCTGAACGACAAAAGATTTGCAGTTCATGCTCTCATCTCAATTCCAAAAGAGACAGACATCCAGCTGCTACCAGCAGGGTCCTGTGAGCTCTAATAGCCCTGATCAACCATTCTCTACATCTTTTGACCTTTGGTCCAGGAGCCTTTGTTCAGTTCAGCTCAGGACAATCACTTCTTGCTTAGGTTGAGTCACAGGAGTGCCTGTCTCTACCTTTGAGTCTGGCCTTGTTTCCTGGATGAAGCTAGGATGTGTGTTGTAGGTAGCTGCCATCTAGCCCTGTGCTCTGGATGACCTGGGACCCTCAGTGCAGCCTTGTTTGCAGCCCTTCTCCAGGCAAACCTGAGACATGGCTGATTTCCTCACAATGCCAGAGGCTGTTGATAATCCTCCAGCTGTTTCAAACCTCCAGCTTTTCTCCTTTAGTTGAGCCCTGTGGGATGGTACCCTGCCAGTGAGATGCTGCCCTGCTCTGGGGTGAGCCATTGTTCCTGGCTTGGCTCCTGCCATGCTGTAGCCCTACTCATATTGTTCCTCAACAGGTACAATCTCTCCTCTCCCTGCAGAGAAGAGCAACCTTACAAGATGAAGGCTCCTCATGAAACGGGTATAAATTGTACAGGTAAGTAAATGCAAGGTGTTTTATCTCTTATTACATACTTTATTTATCCTAGATCTATTCAGGTGCCATACAATGAAAATTTTCATCTGTGCTTTTTCAATAAAAAGATCTAAAGCTGCCACATTAAGTGACCCAGAGCCAGACTATCTGGCCTGTACTTTCCCCCAATTAAATTGGAGGGGAATATGTCCTAAACATATTCAGCTCAAACACTTCCCAGATTACATGTATTGAGTTGAGATATAACACAAATCAAATTAGCAGAATCAAGAAGGCAGGAGAAGTTCCGTGACAATTTTCGAAATCCAAAGCTGTATTCTGAATTACCTGGAGAAGACTGTCAAATCTCACTCCACAAGCATGGAAACAGAAGAAAGCAAGCTGCTATTCCTAATGTAATACCATCTGCAGAAGCTATGGGAACAGTTGAGAACAGCTGAGAGGAAAGTCACATCATATGTAACAGTTTCTTCTAAATGTAGTGGGGAATGATGTTGCAGTATACAGACCACCAATAACAGTGTCCTGTGTAAGGCTCCTGCAAGGAGATGGGTGTTGGCCCAGCAAGGAGAAGCCACAAGCAGTTAAAAAGCTGTGCAAGAAAGCAAGAAAATTACACTTCTCATTTAAAATATCACATCTGAGCATTTAGTTACAGAGCTACCAGAAATAACAGCACACATAGTAGCAGTGGAATTCTGCATTACACATAGTTTTTGGCTAATAGAGGTCTACAAGGAAGTTTCCTATGACATGTAAATAAAAGCAGTCAGACAGATAGACTGGTCTTCCAATTAAGCAATTTTACATTGAAGCCATGTGAAAAACTTCAATGAATGCCAACAAAATTCATAAATATTTTCCAGTTTGTTTCTAATGTCAGAATGAGTATGACTGATTACCTACACTGATGCATCAACATAGGGCAGAAGAATTTTCAGCTGATGGCAAAGCCTGTTAATACTTCTCTAAATTATTGGTTGATTCAGTCTTTTATCACACACAACAAAATTTGAGCAAAGAATGATATTGGTAGTTTTTGCTTGTGAAATTTCCCTGTGTGTTTGTTCTGTAGTTGAGAAGTTTATGAAATTCAAACTTTTCTGTTTCCTTTCTAAGTTAATACCCATTTGAAAGAAACTTTTAATTCAGACTTTGTAAAATAGACATTGAAATTTCTGTGACTGATTTTATTTAAGAACAGAATTATAAACAGTTCTGTCTTAGGGTAAAAGCAGTGAAAATGTTGCTGTACCTCTGTTTTGATTTACTTTTCAATACAAATAAAAACGGACAAAACCATCCCAATCACCACTAAAGCAACCTATGGATTACTTTTATTGGAGTCTACAGATGTTAAATAACAGTTAATAAATCAGTCTGTGTTTTACAGTTCTGCTCCTACAGGCAAATAAATGGAAGATAAAGCAGTGTAACTGTTGCACTAACTGAATGCATTTCTGAATTATTGAAGTTAAAGTTTCATGCCTTTCCCTGTCACTGCCTATGTTGATGATCTATTGAGTGCTACTATCAAAAGAGGAAAACTATTGACTTTTAATTGGCTTACCTATTTTAAGTTACTATGAAACAACATTGGCCAATTGGGTGGTATTCTCTCCTCCACTGCTTGTCTTTATAAAGAATTTCATCCTAATGTTTTGGATATAAATACACCAATTTTAGTATATAAAACTATTATTATGTATGTCCATATAGCATTACCTCTTAAGCAGTTACTAAATCTGCTTTTTTTTTTTCTGAGGTTTTTCTACTTTCTAGTCCACAGAAATAATCTCTGCCTTTTAAAATGTAACACAACATTATTCCACCCCATGTAAAGTCTGAGGGCTAGCTTCATTCCATGGGAACTTGGTGAGGAGCTCAGCAAAGGGTCCTCTGAAGTGCAAATTAAAACGTGATTTTTAATGTGGTCACACAAATTAAAAATCAAAGCATTACATTGTATTGTGAAACTGAGTAAAGGGCAAAACTATAATCTGTATTACACCAGAAATCAGGTGCCTGAAGAGACAGCAAATAACCTCTGTGCTAATAATGGTGAAACAGCAATACTTTTTATGATTGATTTGTTATTCTCCTATGTACCATGGATACAGACAGAAGAACATAAGAGATAGTACAGGAGACATGGAGATCAAAATTCCCATTTATTTTTCACCAGATTTTAAGGCAAGAAATTTCTAATTCTTGTCCATTTCTTTAAGTTTCAATTTCCTAAGTTAAGTTCAGGATTTTGTTTTGTTTGTTTTGTTTTGTTTTGTTTTGTTTTTGTTTTGTTTTGTTTTGTTTTGTTTGCTTGTTTGTTTCTTTTTTTCTGCAGGTAAAAATTCATCTTCAGACTGAGATTACTATTAAACTCAGAATGTCTCCCGGATGAAGTTTTAACACAAGACCAAAATCAGGGAGCAGAGAGGCCTTCTCCAAATTGGTCTGACCCTGTTAACACATTTTTCTGGAGCATTAAATAGACACATAAATTACTAGTGTAAAAGCATTAGCATTACCATTTCTTCAAATTTCTGAGTGCAATCATCCTAGTGTCTATAATATGAAATTATAGCTCTTTCTTATGCAGATAAGAGGAAAAGCTCAGCATCTTTTCCTCACTCTTCAGCAGCAATTGTAGAGAACTGGAGTCAGGAGAGAGCTTAATCCCAAGTCTTATAGCATCACCTACTGTTCAAAATATATATATCCAAAAAAATTCTGTGTAGTTTAGTAGGGGAAAGAGGCCCATACTTAAGGCCTGTATGAACAGGAGCTTGCATTATTGAGAGGCTGGAGTGCAGAAAGTTCAACACTTTTGATAGTCCAGGGTTTTGTTCCTTAGGCCAGCCTTCCAGCCTTGGGTAAGGCTAATGCACTGTGTAAACAAAAGTTCTTCATCCCTGAGCTGAAGGAATTCTAGTACCTGGTCCACTCTCTGCCTCCTCCATCATGTTACTGTGAGGGATGATCACTCAGATCTTTTTGTCCATGAAGTATTCAATGGGACAAAGCACTAGTCTAAGTATTAAAGTCTTGAGGTGCATTCTACTTGCCATGGTTGACTGTCCTCATGATCTAGATAAAAATCTTGGTTTCTTTTTGAGTTAATTCTCTCCTCCGTAAAATGTAGAGTAGGCAATGCTTGGACTTGGAAAATCTACAGTTCCTAGGTCCATCATTTACCAGCTGCTGGATTTTGGGCACTGTCTCATTCCCGAGTTTCCCTACCTGTAAGACATGACCAACAGTTCCTAGTTTGCTAAGAATAATTCAGCTATGCACTGGCCCTTTGCTAACTCTATGGGAGATACGAGATGTGAAAAAGACTCAGATGCTTAGGTAGCCAGGTGCTGAAAAAATCTATCTGCATTTGATAGAATCTATACAGTTGGATACATTTCAGCTTTGTCACTGCAGAAAGCCCTCCCTACACCCAGGATTCATGAAAGGCCTCAGACTACATTATGTTTCATGGCAGTCAAGGACGATGAACCCATGAGATGGGTGAGAAAGATCTGACATAATGAACACTGTAGAGGTTCTGTGAAAAAATGTTAAATGCAGTGGTTCTTATAATCTAATGAATGAATGTGTGTACCTGAGTGATTTTTTTTCTTTTTAAGATACATGTAGGAAAGAGTTAGACAAATAAGAAGTGCTACTTTTCTGCTTTCAAAGGCATTCTTTGCATCCTATTATATGAATTGTATTTTAGTAGGTTTCATTTCTTCATGGCATATGGGCAATGAGATTTTCCCATTAGTATACCCTGTTCAGTGTTTTTAAAATTAAATTAAGAGTCTGCATTTAGTAGCTACAGTAAGAGATGCTGGAAGGATATTTGTTAAAGAAAGAAGCTGTGAAGTCACTGTCTCTAATACTGCACAGTTTCATTTTATGATGGTGCTGGAGGTCAGGTAAACAGTGGCAGGACAACATACTGCATTACTGATTTGAGGGGAAGGGAACAAGACAACATGAGCTACCAAGCATTAGGCGTCTGTGGGGCATTAGTAAAAAAAAAAAAAAAAATCAGTTATAGATTCAAGCATCTTAGCTATCTCGATGATCTTTATTTCTGAAGCAGTATCCTGCTTTCATGAACACTGAAGGTATCAAACAAGACTATTATTTATTCACAGCTAGTTTAGTCAAAGGGTATTCACTTGAAAAGCTTCTTCACATTACTTTTTCTTAAGGCCAGCTTATGAGAGCCTACTACTGGGCTTTTTGCAGTTTTTTGTTGACCACTTAAATTTTCACTTTAATACTGCATTTGCTACCATACAAATACAGTTATGTAAATATTTTCTTGGGTCTCTAAATCCTGTATGGTACACTTGAATTGTCAAAGAGCTTAGCACTCTGCCATTGTCCCATGTCCTTGCCTCTTGATTTTCCTTCATGCACTTGTATTACATTGCTAAAACACAGGGCAGTCACTACTTCAGGTATATTGAAGGAGTGGGAAAAAATAATAATCTTACAACAAACAGATTAGGGCTCGTGACAGCACTATATATTGTGGCTTTTCTGCTGGGAAAAGGGACCCCTTAAGCAATGTTGATTCAGGGCACTCTCCTCTGTATGGCAGCCAGGGACAGGCCCCCGAGGCCAGGGCCCTGGGCAATGTAAAGCCAAAGAGCTGCAGATCCCTCTAGGTTACATGGATGAGCCCCATTTAGATCCTCTGGGGGGATAGAATTCCTGCCATTTGGTGACCTGCAACCAGAGGTCAGTCATTGCCTTAATATCAGTCCAAGTCCATTTTACTGCGATTTAACCCAAACCATGAAAACACACTTCATTTCTTGCAGCTTCACAGGCTCCCTGGCATTGTGTTCATGTACCTATTAATATTTTCTAAGTAATTAAAACAACCTTTGTTTCTCAAATGACAGCAGAAGACTTTGATTCTCTCCTTCCACCTGTGCACATAAAACAACACAAAATAGGGATGATTCTCTTACTCTACTGAAAATCATTATCTACAGACAATCACTCTTCAGTCATTCCCCACTCTTAATACAGCACTTGTCTCTATACAATCCAGCACCTGATCCCCAGCAGTACAGGATGCAATTTCATATTCCATACAGATTTCTTCCACTCTGCAAGTACATGTGCAGTACACATGTGTGGCTCACTGGTGTTTTCATATCAGGAATCCTCTCTTTTTTCAGCAGTAATGGATTCAAGCAAGCTCCTAGATCCAAATAACACAAGGTTCTCCTTTTGTCCTCATGAATTTCACCTAGTGTGTTGTTGCTTTGAACTTGAATAAAGAAACAGAGAAACAGAGCCACACACCAGCATACTTAAAACAGACCTGTCCTTTTGCACCTAAAGCAACAAAACTTTATTAGGAACCTGTCAGATATAGACAGACATATTCAGGAGATTACTGCTTCATAGGTCAGCAGGAGGGAGCAGAAGTAATAAAGAAGACAGATGACCTGTGATACTGCTGATAGTTGCTGCTATATCAACAGAGGTGCAAGTGTTTGTACCACATCTGGAAGGCTGATACCATTGTTCTGAAGGTGTTGCCTGAATGACGAGTGACACCGCCCTAGACAATGCACTGTGGGGTGTAGGTGGGGACAGATGCTCCCCCTAAAGTCTCTCTCTAACACACAGGGCTGCCCTATCCTTTGTGGTCCAGCAGGGACTTTTTTGCTGCTATAACCCTACATGTAAAAAAACGTGTTACAGCAAACATTATGCAGTCTCTTACTGATAAGACCAGTCCCTTTCATGCTCAGTTAGAACATTTTTGTTATGCCAAGAGTTCTGAGAGACACACTATAATCAAAGAGTCTTGCAGGAAACTTCTTCTGTAATAATGATCTTGCTTCCTTTTTTCTGCTCTCCTACAATGAAAGAAGTGACATTTTTCCTTAATAAGAAGGACTGGAGGCACTGAATACCACAGTGTGCTGCTGCTATTGCAGTGGAAGCTTTGTCTCATTGACAGTTGCTGTCACAGGCATCAATAATTTAAAGCCACAGACTGTGTGAAGTTGTAAATAATTTAAAAAATGTAATTCATGTCCATTTTTATTGCTGCATGTTAGTCAGGATCCAAACATTTTTATAGTGGTATTTATACCAAGGAGTAGACACAATAGCCAGCCTGCAGCAGTTCCCTCAAAATAGCTCCTATTACTTTTATTTAGTTAAAATTTCAATATTATGTACTTGAGAGCAGAGGCTCTAACATACTGTAGCACATTGAAACAGCAGGTTCTGAAGTTCATTCAAAGGTTTCTCAGAAGAATGGGAATATCACTAACTCATAGAAAACCCTTAAATAAACAATGATTTTAGACATGCATTCCAAAAACCCCACAATAAAGGCAAGTAAGAAAAAAAAAAAAAAAAAAAAAAAACAGAAATCCAAATTTAGAGTTCTCTTTGCTTGCCAGGGTGTGATACAAAAATATACCAAGTCAAAGGATGACTGAGATGTGCTGCACCTAATAATTCTTCCTCAAAGGAGCATTAAAATAAGCAAAACCTACAAAAACTACCCAAAAAACCCAACCCACAAACAACAACAAAAAAATAATTTTAAAGTTACCTGGCTCTTGAAAGAGCTACACAGAATTTTCCTCTTCACAGAATTAAGAAATACTGGTTGCAAAGACACTTCGTAAATTATGCTTAAGGAAAACTTCCTGACAAGGACTCTTTAGAACAAATTCAGATTCCTTTCCTGAAATGAAGCATTCATAAATTAGATTCTAATTACTTATTAGAATCTTATTACTAATTAAGGTTAAAAGTGCTGGGGCTAGGCAAATCTCCTGAGTGACATGTGCCTCTGAACCACAGGCATTACAGTATTATTGATATATATTGAGGGGTTGCTTCTTATTTGTAAAAGGAAACATCAAGAATAAGTGCAGTTACACTCATGAGAACATTCCTGTCACCAATGTAATTTGCATGCATTAATATTTTTGCCCATACATGTAAAGTTACTGAGTAAGGCTGTTGAACTCATTACTCAGTTACGCTTTTTTTTGAACGAAGATGATGGAAGTCTTCTAATGTGAGCCTCATACAGGGTTTGGGAAAGGTTTTTTGTGTTTATTTTTTTGTTTATCCTTTTCTTTTCTCTCATAAAAGGAAGAAAAAGTTGTGAACTTGTCTCAACATTGATGCTATTGCTTTAATTAAGTATCCTGGGGAGTGGGAAACCTTGTCTCTGGCAGAAAGTCTTTGGTGCATCTCTTTAGTAGCGACAGTTAACTTACTGTGTCAGCAAAAGAAAAAATTACTTGTGTGCTGACTAGCTATAAAAAAGGTAAACTAAAACAGTTACAAGGGGACAAGAAATACCTAGATTCAGAAAGAAAAAAAAAATTTTTCAAAGTTTTTAAAGAAGAAAAAAAGAAATTCAAGCTTTATTTTCTATAAACTTTTTCCAAGCTCTTTTCATTCCACTTGTTCTCCCAGCACCTTATGAAGAAAGCTTTCCCTATTCACCAGTAAGATCTCAATCCTAAAGAGGAGTTTCCATCAACCAGACTTAGTAGGATCTAATTAGATGATGGGGATGTTTTTCATCCTAATATAACTGATTGGTTTTGTTACATTTTTCAAGCAATCAGTCCTTGGTTGTTTTTACTGCCATTTAATCCGCAGCTTGGCCTACTCTAACCAGGCTCCTGTAATTCTTGCAGAAGTCAGTTATACTTTTAAGTACACAAAGATACACTAAGATTCCCATCATCCAATTATTTTTAATGCAGTCAGACTTCCCTGAAGTAAATTTTCCTAGTTATTTCATTGCTTGTGCCTAGATTTTGTTGTTCAGTTTAAGCGTGCAAAGGCAGTTTACCTCTGAGTTAATAGTCTTGATCACCTTTAGAGTCATGGAGGAAAATAGACACAATTTTGAAACAAAAATCTGTGTCAAAAATCATGCCTTTTAATAGTTTTATTTATACCCAATATCTACAAGGTGAGCAAATTATGATTTATTCAGATATCTAAATATCTACACAGAAGTTGTATGTTATATCTACGTAAAGTTGTATGTTGTGAGACATATGGTATCCCTGTTACTCTGAAAAACATGGAGATCTTTCATGGGGCAGAATAAGAAACATGCCTTAGATGTAGCCTTCAAATATAGGCAGAACCCAATATGATTCCTAATGTCACTCATATTTGTAGTTTAGCCAGTGAAACTTTGCATAACAAAGTCAAACACACTTCTACAGCAGATGGACAGGCAGGACCTCTTCATTCAGTCAATATTAGTTTGAGCAATAAGAAAAACTCTCTACAAATCTCAGACCTCTGTATACCATTATGATTTGCCAGCTTTGTGGGCGCATCCAGAACTGACCTCAGATTTCAAAAACTTAAACTGATATTCTTTCCTTTGGAAATTATGGGGTAGTAGCCTTACATCTTGACATTTTACAATTAAAGAGCTGACTTTAAGCACCTTTTTCTGCAACAGCAGTTCAAGCATGGTGACAGTGGCAAGTAAGTTTCAGCACCACTTTCTTACCAGGCTGTCCACCAACAGACTGAAATAAGAGACCACAAGGCAACCTCCCTTCCAGTCTCTTCTTAATAGCATATAGTGTCTGGCAGACACATCTAGTGTCTGGGATGGAGCTACCTTAGAAAACAGGGAAAACTCTCATAATCTTTCAGCACATGGTGCTCTTTGTGTTGCAGCTGACTTATGGGTAAACAGTCAGGAATAAAGTGCTTGGTGAAATGTTTCACTGTGCAATGTGATCAGCAATAAAATTGTTATAGAGCATCAGCTGCAAGCTTCAGTTAGACTACTTTAAGAAGGTTTCAAAATATTTGAATCAGGGTGGAAATATCCAACAATTGAAATTGGATTTGAAAATCTTCTGAAAACATCCATTATTCCTTCCAAATGCAGCCTTTAGCTCTTTATAGGTATGGAAATGCTAAATCCTTTATTCCAGGTAGTTGGAGTAATTAATAGCATTGAGATAAATGCATTCATCATTCCTGCACAAGATTGTACGATTATGTCAAAATACACAAAGAAATTAATTCAATAATAAGTTGATATACAAATCTACATGTCAAAGAAATATCTAGGGTTCTCAGTGTATGTTTGATGGGTGTTTGTTACTCAGGATTACTAAGGCCTGGTTTTATGCTGCAATAATTGGAAATCCTTAAGTTAGACCTTTCTATAAACGAAAATGTTTACAGAAATAAGCATGGAAATCCTTGACTGTGTTATCTAGTAAAGACGACTTCATGGTTCTTGCCAAGGATTCCATTTTTAACACCTTGGGTCCTACAACATAAGTCTGGTACTTTCCAAATGACATCAAATAATGCTTTACCGTTTCTTCTTGCCTTTGAGGAGAAAAGAAGGTTCAAAATAGCAAGTTGCCAATTCTAACTCATCACATGCCTAAATTGTCTTTAAATTAGAATCCTTGCACTGTGTGTGCAGGATATTAAGCTTTCGTTTCTAGCCCCATTTTTTTAGGTAGTTATTGAAGGGAGAGCTTTAAAATAACATTACCAAAATGGTTCCTAAGCATTAATTTTTATGTGTTTAACAAATATCCAAGGCTCCAACACCTTGACGAACAAGAATTCCCACAGAACCTTCTACTGCAGGAAATTATGTCCTTTCTCCAAATTGCAGGAGCTGAGCACTGGCCAATCAGAATAGCTGTTGTACTCCATTTCCAAAGTTGTTTGCATAGCAATTGTAGATTAAAAAACATTTATGTAAGCAGCCTCTTATTGTGTTATCAGATTCACTATATCTTATTGTCGATGTGACACTGGCTTAGCACTACTTCGTGTGACTTTGGGTGTCATGTTAGAAGTTCTCTGCTAGCTTTCCCTGCAGCTGGAGAGAACCTGACTGCTTGGATAGACAAATGCTTTCCTGCTGATGCTTGAATATTGCATCAATTACACACTGTGACAAGGTTTCCAATTTAGGTCTCCAGTGACGGGCTTGAACTTAGACCAGTTAAATTTGAGGCACCATGTCAACAACCAGTTAAATCTAAGGCACCACGTCAAAGGCCTTACAGAAATCTTGATAGATGACATCTGTTGGTCTTCTGTTGTTGACTGTTGCCATCACTCCATCATAGGATTCGTCCTGAACACTGCACTGGGCAGGCAACTTTCCCTAGTATTCACTGGTGCTTCATCCTGTGGCTTTATTACACCTACAGCCCAACACTCTATGCCTAGAATAGAACATGCTGCTCTTTAATATTTTCAGTCATTTCTATGGGTCTTAGCTGACTAAGATACTAAGATGCAAGGCTGAAAGGAAAAATTAACAAAAGAGTGGGATCAAGATAGGCAAGTTGGAGGCATCAGGTTAAGAATTCTAAGAAAAATGGTTTTTTACCTGAGAAACATGAGAAACTTCAACTTCAAAGGTAGAGAATGTGCAGTGAAATCTATTATATTGTATGCTTGTCTACGTACTAGAGTTGTTTCTCCAGTTCCAAAGCTTCAATAACAGTAACAGTACTTACCAAAAGTACATTACTTTTCAGAAAGTTATTTCAAGTATGTAGACTAATATTTATCTATTTCATCCATATTCTGACTATGACACCTACAGGCCAGAGGAGAGCTGTGCAAAAGAATGAAAGTTATTTTTAGGGGAAAAAAATTGTTGCCCATTACAAAACAAGAAAAAATATTTATGATTAAATATATACCATTCCTGTTATTGAGCTAATAACAGTGTTGAATTCACATGCTTTTTTAAATTTCTTTTAATTTGAAGGGGAGCAAACAACTGCTTTCCTAAATCTCGCCAAGGATATCTTTAATAGCATAGCTCTAGATTAGTGAGAAAGAACTTTACAAAAGGATTGTGCAATTCCTGAAAAGTCTACATTGTTCCATATAAGAAAGCACAGAATGTTAAATATAGTGCTTTTCACTAATGGCTATTGAAAAGTTACTGCCTGAAGAGAACTGTGGCAGTTTTTATCTTCAAATTGAAAGAGATCAGGAAAAAAGGAGTGCTTGCAACAGGGTCAGGGATGCTGTAATTTATGTTTGCCACTGGGTCCCACGAAAACAATGAATTTAAGTTGCCTTGGGCTGGTGAGGCATGGTGTTCAACCCAGGTGTGATTACAGCTTTGGTAGTGACTCTACAAAATGAAAATTTGTTCAGGAGAACTTGACAACATGGAGAGGAGGCAAGGTGTCAATACAAAATAAAGAAACAGAAAAGACCTGTTGAAATTTTTATCTGCTGAAGGACAGAAAGGTCACTAGTCTTTTTTTTTCCCTGTGATCTTAAATGTATCACATTATTAGGGAAACTACTTGGATAATACATTGCATATAAAAGAGTAACTTGAGTTAATACCAATCACTAATATATGGTTATCAGCTCTTTATAATGTACAGTACAGACACACAACAGACTTAATTAGGCATCGAGCTGCTGCCAACACTTTTGTTCTTTTTGTTGTACAAGGCAATTATCTGGTGTCTGTTTCCAGGTTTCCAGATCTTCCAGTCTTTGCTTTGTCCTCCCTGTCTTCCTTTCATAGAACAATTTCTGATTCTTCTTAGGTTTCCCTAATACCTCCCAATGGTAAAAAAACATTTCCTGGGAGAGAAAATAGGAAGTTTATATCAATCTACTCTGTGAAAGAAGTAGAGACTACAGTCAAAACTCTATTCATTACAGTAAGAGATTTCTAACCATGAATGCTGTTAATATTGCCATTACCAAAAGACATTTAATGATTGGATATCTTTCACCACCAACTTCATTTACCATCTTCTCTGGTTACCCTAGATTTAATTTTGTTTTCCAGAAAACAATTTTACTCTTCTAATCTACACCAAGTAATTTTTATTCACTGTTAAACTTTAACAAATCGCTCTACATTTAGACATAGCTAATTCCTGTTTGTATTGTCTCTTTTTGAGACAATGGTCTATGGCCTCAAACTCCATTTATTTTAGCTTTCCTTCAGCATCTTGTCTTGAGACTTACAGATTCACATTTGAAGAAAAAACCTCAGCTTTAAGACAGAAACAAAGGACTTTTGGAGCTAATATTTTTGTCTCCTGGGTTTACTAAGGCTATTATTTGCTTTTATTCTCACTATATATATTTACGTAGCTGTGTTAATTATATTTTGGATAGACTTTGCATGAAAGGCGTATCTCTGATTATTAGCTGAATTTTCCAAGACTAACAGACCCAGGAGTTTTTCATGTCAGTTTCCACATCTGTACATGGAAGGATTATCATTTCTAGCAAGGTGTCCTTTTGCTGGAAATTTGTCAAAAGCCCTTCCAGTATCCTCTGTGGGAAAAATATTTTTGAGAACATATGACCTGGCTTCAGTTCATAAAGGTTCAGCCACTAAAGACTGGAAAAGACTATTCCATTATCTGAAATGATGAAAGATTTCTCATGGATTCCAAAATTTCTGTTTGTCTTTCCTATTCCAGGAAGCAACTGGGAAAAGAAGGGGGAAGGGGTGGGGTGGAAAGATAATTATTGCCAAGGGAAACAATACTACAGATGCCAGTGTCCCCTCCTATAAATGAAGGGGTGAAATTTGTTTCTCATACAAGAAGCCACCTTGCTTCAACCAGTCCTCACCTCAACAGTGAGGGCTGAACCTTGGCTCAGTAGATCTAATATAAATCAGTCTACTGTTCTAAGATAGAGAGATTGAAGGAATTAGGCAGATATTGCTTTTTATACAGCTCCTGTATTATGCTTATAATTAGAAGTTATGCACTTAGGGCCTCTCTGTGTACATGTCTTGGGCAATGAGATTTCAAAGGCTTTTGAGGAAGAAAAGAAATCTTGCTATTAAAAAAAAAAAATATTAGAAAACTATTTACTTTAGCTTTTTTCCTAACTTTAAATCCCCAAATTCAACATTAGCATCATACTAAGGTATACATTTTGCTTGAGAATCTTATCCCTAGAGCCAAAATATAGATTATTTCAGGCTTTTCTCTTACACTATTATTTGCAATCATAATGTGCTCTCTTTACACTTAGCAATCACTTGTGTGTGATGTTTAATATTACTCAGTTTCTGCTTTCACATCTTCATCAAACAGACACTCAAACCTGAGATAGAAAAAATATTCCTATGAAATACTATGACAAATAAAGACCATCTGGTAGGCATAAATATAAATGAGATGCAAACTGAAAATCTCAATAAACATTGAATCAATCCAGTTTACATGCAGTCTCAAAACAGCAGAATTATTTTGCTGTGAGTAATGTGTACCAGTGTGGCACTATGCAGAGTGTAATTAATTTTCACAGTCTAATGAATTTCCTCACAAAAAAAAAAAAGCCAGTCCAAATTTATTTTGCAGTATCAGTCTTAAATTTCATTCATTCATTTCCTCTAAAGTACATTTGTTGTGATTTTTATTAATTACACTATACCAGGAAATATGTTCCATAAGCCTAAATATATTCTCATTATTTTAGCTTCAGAATCTGAAAAGTTCCTTTCTTTCTGTTACAGAGTGGGAAAATGCATACAGCAAGAAGACAGTAACATATTCAAGGTCAGGCCACCACTTCTGATCCAGCAAAGGAGTAACACATCAACTGCCCATAAAAATTTGACGGAAGGTTGTTATTTTTGTTGCAGACATAAAAAGCTACTGAGCAACTCCCACCTTAACATCGAGGACTACCCCATGTCCAGCATTTGGTTGGGGCAAATTTGGTTGGGTTGAAATCCTGCCTATTGAGTCAACTGTTCAATTAATGTCAGCAAAATTGCATCCAAGGCCCATGTCTCACTACTACACCTTGCAGCTCAAAAACAGGGCAGAAGAGGTAGCAAAGGGATGACTGGACTTTTTGCAAGTCTGCTAACAGCTAGGTGAAGGGAGGACCTCAGGTCACCTCATGTGTACTCTTCTCTCGAAAATAAAGTTTAGAAACCAGCAGCTAATCTGTCAAAGAAAGGGTTTATTCTCACTTTCAAGAATCTTTCTGGTTTCTATTCCTGATATTCATGTCAAATTATGGTCCATCCACTGATCTTCCATTTTCTCTTAATCAGTGCAAAGCAAAAAATAATTAAATCAAGCATTTAAAACAAAGAAAGCCTATAAAACTCCCCTTACAGGTCTATTAAAAAGAAAAGAAAAAAAGAAAAGAAAAGAAAAGAAAAGAAAAGAAAAGAAAAGAAAAGAAAAGAAAAGAAAAGAAAAGAAAAGAAAAGAAAACAAAACAAAACAAAACAAAACAAAACAAAACAAAACAAAAAAACACACCAAAAAAAAAAAAAAAAAAAAAAAACCACGAAAAACAGCAACAAAAAAAAAAAAAAAATGAAACCCAGGGGAACGGATATAATTTCAGGAGCATGCCAAATTACAGAAAATTTTAAATTATTTATTGATATTTAATGAATGAGTGATACACACTATTACATAATTTAGTAGCAGAGTGCTCTTTTGCAGCAGCTTTAGATTCTCTAGATATTTTCACATAGTATGTCTACTTTTCTTCCCCCCCACCCTGCCCCAAATACTTAGGAAACGTCCATTGAATGGAGTAGAAACAGAACACTTACAATCTCCCTCACTCTTTTGATTGGATTCAGCTACTTTGAATCTACTGATTTCTGGACATACAGCAACATGAGACCCAAGCCCACAGTGGTTATTGAGACTGTCTTTCCCCTCAGCTAGTGGTAACGTGGGCAATCAGGCCTTTCCTAAGTTCTCAGCTATAGAAGTCACAATGAACTTTTTGTTTTACAAATGGTTCTGCTCTCACCAGAAGTCCCCGTGCTCAATAGCATCTCTCAAAGCCACATCATATATGGCATCTGCTGTGAAAACCCACTGACAGAACTCCCTAGTTTTTACCGTGTTTTTGACGCATTTTAGAAATGTGGTAAGCTGTAAGTGTGGAATAAATTACTGGTTTCTTAGCGTTTATCCTAGAATTCATAATTGTCTTATTCCACAATACCATCCCTACCTCAGCTGAGCTCTAAGTCTACATGGTCCCCACAATTACAATCTTAGAAATATCAAAGATAGCTAAAGAAGAGGATGTGTCTTGTGAACAGGAAAGAGATACAAAAATGCCAGGTCTTGAGGAACCATTTGTCCACACAGTCTGCACTATGCTATAAAGAGCTTTCAGTTGTGTATTCAGTATGAAAAAACACCACCTGTACCACATAAAAATGTTACCACATCCTTCTCTTAACACTTTTCCCCATAAAATTGCATTTATCTGGAGTTTATGCATTCCATGTTCTATGCCCTCCCACATAATTGTTCGTGTGCCCTACAGGTAATATTTGCTTTTATTTCCCCAAGTGAAGCAAGATTTTTCCCAATCTGCTTTATTTTATGCCTCACCAGTTCTTCTGTACTAATTTCAAACACTTTTTGGTCCCCATTCTTATGGAAGAACCAGTGGGTACCAGTGGCCCTTTATAATTTTTTTCTTAATGTTTCCCAGTCTCTAGTTAAAGCTTATTGTATCATTCTTGCAAATGATGCATTACAGGAATTCTCCTCCTTTAGTATTAAAATAAATAATTCATGTTGTTTATAAAAACAAGTATTCCTGTTGCTGCTGATTAAATAATATGCCAAAAATACGTAGTTTGCAATATTTTTGCCCATCAACCATTCCATGAATTATTAAAAATTATTTGTATCAGGGTGTATCTGGAAATGGTTCTTTGGAGTCAGAGAGATAGATAAATATCCTCTTAACAGAGTCTTGGAGCTGTAGGTATTATGGGAAATACCTAAGAGCTACAAAAAAGAAAATATGCTTTTCTTGTAATTACAGGATGATTTCTTCTTTCCCTTTCCTTTCAGAGAGGGAAGGTGCTGCAGTTCAGTAATGAATTTGTTGTACGCTGAATCCAGACTGAATCTCCAGGAGAGGGAGACAATGAATAGGCCAGTAGAAAGGATTGAATGCTGATGTCAATTAGACCGAAACCATGAAATAAATGAGGGGTTTCAGGAGTTGTTCTTCATAGCCACTTCAGTTTAGTATGCAAGGGAATACTTCTCTTTTATTGCAACAGTAAATTTCAGAGCCCAGAGAAAGAGAGAATATTGGCGTTTCAATCAGGGCAGCTTCACACACGCAGCCCACTCAACTCAGTGTTGAAAGCTTTATGAAGGCAAGCCTGTAGGATATCCAAGAGATTACTTACAAGATTCTAAAGGATGGATTTTTACAAAATCCTTATAACACTGCCTGGTGCCCTTGTTGAAGTGAATTTGAAATACACTTGTGAGCTCCTCAGAGTCTGCAGACAATACTCATGTGTCAGTGTGTACATGCCTACCTACATTTAGCACAACAAACAGACAAATGCTTGCTTCAAATACAAAGATCAGGTGTCAATATTTGAGATTTTTTTTAAAAAATCAATGGCGTTTGTAAGGGCTACTAATAATTTTCATTACCTCATCAGTCAATCAGGAAGCAATCTTTGTCTCTGTTGTTTTAGCTTCTGAAAGGAAACTGGAAGTATTGTACAGGAATACGGCAGTAGGAATGAAAAACAAGACAAGGTTTTATGGTCTCAGGTAATCACAGACTACACCATCTTATGTCTTAATATATTCTGAGAGCCTTCTTGAGAAGCTAATATTGCATGAGGAGACAATGTAACTCTCAGCACTATATCCTCTTTCTTGCTAGAAAAAAAGGGAGCTATTCCACCTGTACTACGATGATTCTCATAGGACCTGCAGACTTTCCTTGGCCAAATTACTAAATTACAATCTCTTTAATAAACTGGAAATTACTTTGTCAAACATTGTGATAAAGGGTGCTCCTCAATGGAATTCAATAATACACCCAAAAAAAGTACTAATTAGTTGCTTTATGCAGAAAACTACTTTAATTGTGAAATTTTTATAGAGTCCAGGGAACAGAACTGACAGTTAATTTAAGTTTATACCATGTATATAAATAACAGGAATGGACCTTGATATTAATATTCCACAGACAGGTAATACTTTAAAACCTTGCAATATACAATGTGATCAGTTTACAACTGCTATGTAATTAAAATTATAGCACAGTTCCCATTTTGAGACGTATTTTTCACCTGAGTTGATGTATCTGAACAAAGCTTCTCAGAGAAATTGATGTCTGTATGGGAGTTAGAAAGAGAAATTACTGGAATCTGGGTGGAGGAAGAAATAAAACTATGTAACCCATTTCTATAGAGCGTTATTTTCATCTCTGAACACAAATTGCCTCAAATCAGTTTCCCTTACATTTTATCTCCTGTAACTTGGAGTTCCTGACATGTTACCATGGAATTTGATTCCTTGCCTTCACGTGATGCTGAATTAATTCTGTTTTTGCTTCTGTAATTGCTGCATTACTTGCAAAATTGTTTAGTTGCAATTAGTCAGCTGATGCATTGAGTCAATAGTAAAATACAATCCATAGTTTTGCAGATGGGACCTAATTTACTTCACAAAAAGCAAGTATAGTTCATAACTCTTTTTTCTAGTTCTTTGAAGAACTTTGAAGCTCCTTATTGCTATTTAAAATATGAGCCAAGCCTGCGTGGCATGCCTCACTGAGCCACTCATTGCTGGTTTTGGATGAGCAAAAAAAGGCAACTTCAGGCTTTGAATGTATCCTATGTTTACTCTTAAGTTGGGCCCAAGCTTGCAACACGAGCAATGACAGTTTTCAGTTTTCTTGATGAGCTAGCAAGTCTTTCACTGCAGAAGATTTGACGAGAAAGTTCATCTTCTCTGATTCTGCACGCTGAGAACTCTGTTTACCCTGAGTGCAAACCCACAGAAATCAGTAAGTACCTCACTAGCCTCAACAGTTCCTCTCAGTGTAAGTCAGGGTGACAGATACTGACTACAACAATTCAATGAAAAAAAGTTCCTGATGTTACTTGTTTACATGGGAGTTGATTATGGGGTCAAATTAACTGCACTTTTTTGTTCCTGAGCAAGATACTGTGGCAAAGTTTGGGCAGGTAACTGCATGTAAATTTCTCCAGTTAGATTCTGTGAAATAAATTTGGAGTAGCTTTGAGAAACCTTGCTCAGTCTCTTCCAGATTAGTAAGTAATGCTCAAGACATGCCCATGGAAGATTTCATCTTGTTTAAGTGACAAAGTCCCTGTCTATTTAGCTGCATGGCACCCGCACTTCTCTTCAAGATAGCAGCTTCCATGACACCAATAATAAGTGTAAAAGAGGAGCATACCTGTACTTGCAGGTCTGAGAAAATAACACATGGAAGTGATAAAATCCCATCCAAGGGAAGGCAGGAGAACAAATCCCTAATTAGCTTCTATTTGAATGCTATCATCTGCAGATAGTTGAGCATAACTCAGAGCCATAAGCATTCTTGCTCTTCCAGCATTGCTTAAGAGGACAGGACTAAGAATGGGAGAAGAAAAGGAGCTAAGAGAGGGGAAAGTCTCAATGCCAATGGCCCTGCCAGGGATGGTGCAGTAATGTCAAACACATCATTTGGCTGTGCCAGCATTTTTAAGGTAAAAAAGGGCAAAATGGGCACAAACATTTTTCCATGCCCAGCATTTTACTGTCCTGGACAATTGTTTTTTCTCAGCTAGAAGGGTCATCCTCTGAGACCTTAGGTAACCATTTACAGGTGACAATGGCTCTGCAGGAGGCTGTAGCTCCCTGCAGAAGGCAATCCCAAGAGGCCAGCAATGCCAACTCACTTTCTTCCTCAGCTGAGATGTGAACTGCCCAGAAGCTTTTGTGCAAGCACAGCCAGCCAACCAATTATATGCTGCAGATAAGGCATACATGCTGTACTGGAGTTGTTCACAATCCACATGAAAATCAAAAGCCACCATTTAACCACCCTTGTCATAACCTCAACCTTTCTGAAACTGTGCACTGCCACTGAAACAATTGTTTTCTCCAGGTTTCAGGTGCCAAGAAAATCAGTGCAATCCACTAGTTTTATGATTTCTAGCAGTTCTATTCATCTCAGACAATTGGATCAGCATTGTACAGATTCTATTCCTGCAGTTTGTCAGCATTTGCCTGAGTCTATACAAAGGATAACACAGAGAGAGCAATTTGTCTCTTTGCCAAAAGAAAAAAGCTGGAATTTCTATACTGTGGAAGAAATGAGGTGTGACAAAAATTCTTTGCAATTTGAATAGAGATGCAATTCACTGGGGAAATCTATAAGCAGAATAAAGCATTCTCCTTGGATCAATTTCATTTACAGTAAACATTTGCATACTATTTTCAAGTATTATACCAACAAAAAGAGGCAGCTCTGCACCAAAAAAATCTTATTTAAGGATATCTGAGTCAGAAAGCTTTGGAGTCCTGATTTATTGATGATACAAACCCAGTGAGACTCATCTCTAATATTACAATTTCAGCAGACACATCATTCAGTTACACAACTAAAATGTAGAAGTTATTTCATTTCCTTGCCCTTATTGACATAACCTTTTTCGTTCATGGGGAATTTCACATGGCAAAAAGCTCATTGTCAACAGATTGAAGACAATTAGGAATACTCCTTCCTTGCTTCTGTGTTGTATATTCTAAAAAAAATAGTGTTGTCCCACACTACACTCAGTTCTGTCAACATTAATTTTGAGCTGGGATGTGTATACAGCCCATTTTGATCTTAGCCACACTATCATTTTCGTAGTGTTAGAGCCGTTATCAAAGCTCCAGAATGAAAATATGGGTTACTTCTAGGAACAACAAACCTTTCTTACTTGAGGAGCAAACTAAGGAAAATGACAGAAGATAATTGTTTTGGTGTTAAAGTGTACCTTTTGCTCTGCTTAGTATGCAGCAGTGCAGAGCACAGTTTTCCAGACCTCAGGCCCTGAGGACATTCAAAGAAAGCCTGGGGAAAGCAGAGGGGAAAAAATATTCCTTTACTTAGCCACTCCCAGCTACAATTCAGTTTAAACCCAGCTGCTGGCAGTTCATGAAACAGACAGAAAAGGTTTCATTGCCAGGATGTGAAACAGTAGCGATTCTGCAAATAAGAAAACTGTCCTGTTATAATATGTAACTATCAAAGGTCTGTCCTTTGGTTATACAGGTGAAGGAAGAGGCAGAAGAAGTATCCTCTCCCTTCAAAACACTTGCGTAAGAAGTATGACAAAAGGGCTGTTAAGATTCCTGTGGTGCTTGGAAGTGAATATTAGACTTTTACCTTTGATACATTCTTTTCTATATTCTTCCATTTTCATCACACATTAAAAGTAACATTTTTGACCCAAAGAGTTGTTGTTGCAATATTATTGTATGCTATTAAAGAAGAGAGAAGTTATTTCACAAAAGCAGAGAATCAATTAATATGTATTAGTCAGCTTCCTCAGAAGAGGGTGCCAGGGCTTCACTAGTAAATTGTCCTAATGCCCTGTTTGAGAGCTATTACAGGAAAATACAGAAGTGTATGTTTGTTACCATACCCTAGTAATAATCATTGATCCTGGAAGTCTATTTTTAACCCTCTTGTTCAATTTAGGGGCATTATAGTCTCCTATGCTGTGAGCTGCAATATTTAAAACCTCATTAAGCCTATGACCTTGCACTTAACCTGTTTGCTCACTGTTTCCTTCTTTGTAGTAGCAAAGTGTTTATGTGTTGGAGGTCACTGTATTATTATTGAAATTCAGCCAGCAGTACACAACCCCACCACCCCGTGCATGAAGAAAGAAGGCACAGATCCAAGATCAGGACAGAGATGCCAACTGTATGCAAGTATGTCTTTCTTGATGCTGTTGTAGGCATGCCTCGTTATCATAATATTCAAGGAGAACAGCCTAGAATCTGACCAGGCAGTAGAGTCACATACCTGAAAAACACTACAGACTTGACCATTGAATATGTACACATTTTGGAAGAGACTTATGGTTAAGGGCTCTCTGGAAACAGTGCAATGTTTGGTGACAATATGCCATCTGTATTAAATATTGATGGTTTCCATTCTTCTCACATTTTGATAGCTTGCTCTTTTTCATTATGTTTTCGTCTTGTTTACTATAGAAGAAAAGTAAACTTTAAAATGTTTAAATTATTTAAATGTTGTTGAAATTTATTCAAATACCATTTAAGAGCTGTAATTTCTTAAAATGATTATATTACTCCCAAAGTTGGAGTCAATGAAACATGGCTCTGTCAGTCCATAAGCATTGCATGACTGGTGTAAAGCATTGCATTTATGGTGTAAATAGTCCTCTGCCCTGGGTTTTTCACAAGGCTTTACTCAATTCTGCCAGAGACAACAGAATACAGCAACAGAAATTGCTGTAGTGAGAATGAAAGGAACCTGCCCCACAGAGTGGCCCATATCTGAGTCCTGGCTAAGGTAATCAATGACCCATCAAAAAAGCTTGAAATCTTGAGGTGTCTGCATTATGACAAAATCCATTGGATGCTCCCATCCATTTCTGCTTGAGAGAACAAAATTGTATAACAATGATCTGAATAGGAGCAATGCTTTATCCAAAGCATTACATGGAGTAAAAATGGTGCAAAGCAACACCCTATGAAACTATGCTCATATATTTCACTTTTGGAGATCATGTGTGGCTGACTGCTTAATGGCAAACCTTACTGCTAAGATGAAGCTGATAGAATTCCTGTGAAATCTCTTGGTAGTACTAAGCTCTGACTGTGTACTGACCCCTCTAGAAGCACTCCCCAATATACCAGGAAAACAGGGAGTAACTACTGAGATATGTATGTTCATTTTCCAGAAGTACCTTTGGTACATCAGATACCCTAAGCCTAAAATTAGCCTGTTTTAAACTAAGATATGGCACAGGCAAAATTTACAATGGGTCACAAGCCAACTACTTTGTTTTTCACAATTTCAGGTAACTTTATTGAGCAAAAATATCAGAACTGTTTTTTTAGCCAGTGGACCCGTTTTGATCTTCTGGTATCTATCCTGACAGAGTGTCACAATAATATACAGACAATGCCCCATTTGGAACATACGTAAGTGTGGAAAGCATCCACACCCTGATGCACCTCACCTCACCCTCAATCCCAGCACCCCTGTCCAGGCCAACAATATAGGATCAAATTGTCTTCAAGTTGCAACTGTATTTCATATCCAAACAATGTTGCCCTAAGTATACAATGATTCACCTAATTATCCACTCAACTAATAACAGAAAAGGTTGGAAATAGAAGAGTTCTTCATTTTTTTTCTCACAATTATAAGGACTCAAACATCTGTGTGTGATGATCAACTTTTTAAATTTAAGACATTTAAATGATAGTGTGAATCTGGGAAATGCACAGTTTCCCTGAACCATTGTGATCTGTATATCCTCTCCAGAGGAGCAAGAGGCTGAGGAGACAGAGCAGAAGATGATAAGCAAACAATTAACCCAAGTTTAATGGTGTTGTTGCCAGATGAAGAATTGTTTCCACCTGGTGCATTTTTGCTAAAGTCATTATGACCAATTGAAGTTTTTGTTGCCAGAAGGGTTTTTTGTGATGGTGCATTTGTGTCAGTACTGTTATCGGTTTTTTTAAAAAATGGCAGAGGTAGCATCTGCCAGAAGGGAGTTGGAGGTGACAGAAGTGGGCTAGGAAATCAGCAGTCACTGACATGTGTAGTAACTGCTGAGGAACTCATATGCAGCTGTGGCCATCCAGAGGCACCAGTGTCATTTTGACACCTGACACACAAATTTCTTGAAAAATCTGGGCTACTTGGCTACCCACACCTTGGCATCCAACCACCAGCGAGCATCCAAGATGGGCCAGAAGCAGGAAGCCGGGCTGTCTGCAGAGCCCAAGGGAGGAGGGAAAGGGAGTGCAGTGGCTGCACAGTTCGCAGCACACGCGAACCATCTCTGGTACTGCAGAGCACAGACAGGCCCTGCTGCTGTCCGTGCAGCGTCCCAAGCCGTGCTGTGAGGAATGTCACCAGCCACTCCTGGGACAGGAGACGGGACAGCACCCGGCAGCGTCCGGGGCAGTGTGGTCCCAGGGGGAATTGCCTCTTGGATATTCCAGCTGCCAGGGCAGCCAGGGGCACTCAGCGCACGGCGGCGTTCACTGCACAGCCTCTGGAAACCCGAATTCCAGCTTGATGAATTGCGTGTCCATGAAGATTAACCAGCTTTAAACGTGTGCTCATAAGCCTAATGCATCATGCACCAACAGTGTTGTATTGATGTTTTATTTCTGTCAAACATAAATAGGATATTCCTGTTTTCTCTAGTCAAAGTCAGCAATGAAACACTTGACTCCCGCTAGCACCTTTTGTATTAAAAAGGATTTATCATTGTAATACCTGGTCTTGTAGAGAGAAGCTTAAGGGCATGCTTCACATAAAGTGCTTGACGATTCTAAAGTCAACAAGGTAGATTTTTTTTTTTTTTTTAATTCCACCGTTTATGACTGAAACGAGGATGAAAACCTTCGTGCCCCGAGGGACGCGTTTACCCCGAGGCTGTCCTGAGGTCACTGCGGGAGGCCGAGGCAGCCACAAGCCGCTCCCTCCATAGAAACCGGGAGGCGATGATAGGCTGAGGAGATCCCGACTGCGGCAGCAGCTCCCGCCCCGGTGTCCCCCAGTGTCCCCTGGTGTCCCCATGGCGGCCCCCGTGTCCCCCAGTGTCCCCGGTGTCCCCATGGCGGCCCCGGTGTCCCCATGGCGGCCCCGGTGTGCCCCGCTGTCCCCGGTGTCCCCATGGCCGCCCCGGTGTCCCCCGCTGTCCCCGGTGTCCCCATGGCGGCCCCGGTGTGCCCCGCTGTCCCCGGTGTCCCCATGGCCGCCCCGGTGTCCCCCGCTGTCCCCGGTGTCCCCAAGGCCGCCCCGCCCTCCGGAGGCGGCTGCGCCCTCACTCAAGATGGCGCCCCCCAGAGTCCCCGTTGGGCTCTGACGTCAGAGCGGCGGGGTGAAGATGGCGGCTGTTTATTTACCTGCGGCCCCCGCGGAACTTGCCCTTGTCCAACATGGCTGTCGCTGCCCGATTACTTCCGCCGGCAGCGGCGTGCGTTTGCCCTCAGTGGGGATGGCCGAGCGCAGCGCGGAGAGGGCGGGGTGTGCCGGTGGCTGCGGTGAGGATCGGTGTGCGGGGCCGGGCTGGCGGCGGCGGCTGTGCGAGGGGAAGGGAGGCGAGGCGAGGAGAGGGGAGGCAAGGCGAGGGGAGGCAGTGTGTGTGGCCGGGCGGGGAGGAGGGAGCTCCGGCGGCGCGGCCGCTTCTGCGGAGCTGTGCGTGTGCGCGGCCGTGAAATGGCGGCCGGGCCTGGGCGCTGCCTGCGGCCCGGGCCGGCTGCGGGGCCGGGGGATGCCGCGGTTCCCCGGCGCAGCCCGCAGGGTGTGTCCCAGCGCCCTGGGTACTCTGAGAGCCGCCGGTGTCTCCGCTAGGGACGGCGTCTGTGCGCTCTCACAGTTTACAGCGGTGCGAATGAATTAGTTGCGAGACGCTTCTCAAAAGTTTTGGTAGGAAAAGGTTAAATAGTCTGAAAACTTCTGCTTTCCACTGCAGCTAACTTGCTAATTCTTTATTCAAATTAGAAAGGACTGCTTCTGTTTTATGAGGTAGTTAACTATTTGGCATAACCAGAAAGCTGTAAATCAAAAGTGAAAGTACTTTCCAGTTGTTAACTTCTGTAGGTGTTAACCTGTGTGTAGTAAATTGTGTACGCAATACAAATATACAAAACTGTGTGCATACCTACAATCTGTGTGTGTAACTTAGGGCACCACATGGAGGCTGTAGGGACTGTTTGTCAGCTGCTCTTGGAATCAAGTCATAAAGTTGTTTCTGCCAGCTGTCCTTGTACGGGCAGTGTTCAGAAATGCTGCGTTGGCATCCATATGTGTGTCAGTGCCATAAGATGAGAAAGAACTATCATAAGTTGTCCTAGTAAATCTCAGAAGTTACTTCATGAATGATGATCTGACTGCCTTTTCTTGACAGATGCACCCCAATGGCACACAGCACCGAGTTCCCATGTACAGCTTGAATAATCAGCTCCACACCTGGCTTCTCTTTGGAACTCATGTTTTTTGCCAATACTTCTAAACTAACACTTCACCAGAGGCACTTCTGAGAGTTTCTCAGTGTTTTTTTTTACCACATAAACAGGAGTCATAGGCCACTGCTGTTATGTCCTGGGTACAAGTTGCAGTCCGCCAATCCAATGAGGATATATTTGATGAAGATGCAGATGAGATGTATCTACTGCAGAAGGAATGGAACAGCACTATGAAAAAAAGATTGAAGGTATTTCTATAAAAATTATTTTATATTCCTTTTAGCCATTTTACATTTAGTAACACATAACTTGATATATATGTGAATCATTTAAAGGGAAAAATAAAAGTAGTCCCTTAAAAGTTATTGTGGCGTACTTTCTTCTGAATATCATGAAAATAAGGCAGAAATTTGCATAAACTTCTTAGCAGTCACCAGAGCAAAGTACTGTTTTACCAAAATACATTGGCTCCCACTACACAACCATGTGCAATTATGAAAAGCAGTCCTGAATTGTGGTGCAAGCTGCTTGCTTTGTACTTGCAGGTATAGACCTAGTAAATGTAGGGCAACAGAGCTGAAGAGTGCTAATAAAGAAATGTGAGATGTTTGGGGTTTTGAGTAGAGTTACTCATCAGTCAAACTGTAAGATGTGTGACTCCATGTGCAACCACAATTAGGCGTTGTGGTCTGTGTAGGTCTTTGGCTGATTTGTTTTCTTAGTGAAATGTATATTTTATGAAAGCTGCTTTCCATAGCCCTTGCCTCTGCAATTCTGGAGGGAACAAAACAAGTTCAAAAACAGATTAGTTCGACAGATACTGTGTCATTCAGTAGGGGCCAGTAGGGCTCATCTGCTCCCAGCTGAGCAGCATTTGCCTGAAGAACATGGTTGGAAACGGTTGTGTAGGCAGTTGATAAGGAATGGTATTGCAGCAGACCTGGTGTAGTTTCCTTCATCTGAGTTCCATGAAAAGACTGGTTTTCTTAAGGAACTGCTTAGTGTTCTTACAGAAATCCCTCTGACATATTTGAGTAGATACTGCAAGATCATGAAGTATTATGGAAGTTAGAGTTGTATGTTGGGCGAAATAATTTTTTGTGTTCCAGGCTACTTTTCTAGCAAGACCATCATGAGCAAATAGGAGTTTTCACTTTCACAGCTTGCAATTTTGGTGTGAGAAAAGTTAAAAATTATTCTTTGTAATGTTGTTACATGGTTATAATATAAAGAAAGTAATTTGCATTACAATGATTAGCTGTATTTAAATAAAGTAGTCCCAATGTTGTGTATTTATATGTGACTCAGTCAATCACTGTCTCTTTTTCTGGTATGACTCTTAAATGGAATGAGAGCCAGCAAATAAAGGAGCAATGCTTAGCAGTTAGTTTTGTGAAAATAAATGGATTCCATGTAGATGGACTACAGACAGGAGAGTATGTCTGCTAAAGGGGAGGCTTGGCAGCCTGCATATCTTTTTAGATAGAAACACCACACAGACTTCTTTTTTCTAAGTCCATTTCTCACAAAGGAGTTGGTAATCACAAAAAGCAAACATGCTTTCTTTTTTTGATTTTTCTAAAAGAGGTTTCCCTATTTTTTGGCTTTCTGGGGATCCTTTTGGGAAAAGTAAACTGCATCTTTCAGGTCAGTAAATCATAATACACTGCAACAAGCATGTTTTGGTTTGGCAGTGGGGGTGTAGCTGTGAAGGATATTCACATAAAGAAGCTGTAACTTAAGAGAGTGAATACTTGATACTTGTTGAAACTTCCTTTTTATTATTGTTATGTATTTGTCAGAGGTCCACTTTGTCATGTTGTGAACAACCTGTTTTACTGCTCTTGTTACAGGAAGGCTATAGGGATGGAATTGAGGCTGGGAAAGAACTTGCACTCCAGACAGGCTTTAATCAAGGTTACAGACACGGTGCCAAGCTGATGATTACGTGTGGCCAGTTCAAAGGAACCCTGAAGTAGGTTACAAACTCCTTAAGGTCAAGTGTACATGGAGGGTGTGGAAAAGGGAAACACACATGCAGGTTTTTGTTTGTTTTAATTAAAAAACCAACTCAACCAACCAAAAAAACAAACAAAGAAAAAAAACCCAAACCCCAAACAAAACAAAAAAAAGCCCCACGTTTTAAACCTGTCCAAAGTGAGCAATCTGAGAATTCTCAGATCTTGAAAACAGGGAATGCCTACCTGGGTGTAGAAGTATAATTTCTAAAGTATCTCATTCAGTTGCTCTTCCAAAATTGTCTGAAGCTACATATTTAAGATTAATATTTAGTTCTACTGCCTGAATTTTCCATAAAATGTGAATTTTACATAAATTTATTTATGATTTGTAGATGCCTTGTCACATTGCTATCTACCTCCACCAAGTGGAGATCTACGTAGATGAATATAATCACTTTTGTTGTTCACTTTTCAGTGCTCTCCTATCCTGGTGTCATTTTAATGGACATGATTCTGCTTTAAGTACGATAAATAATCTTCTTGATGTGGTTGGAAAGCATGAAGATGATCTGCTTAAGAATCTGAATTCTACTGAAGAACAGAGACAGCCACATCTTGGACACATTTTAGACTCAGTTCAGGACATGGACCTTAATCACACAGCTGTGACAGAGTACAAGGAAGTTAAAGATGGAAAACATGAAGACTGTGGCAGCTCCAGTGAAAATATTTGTAGGAATAATGGTGAGGTTGGTTCCTTGCAATCTGAGTGCAGCAAGGCAAACCTCTGCACAGATCCTGAAAAGTCAACCCTTGCTTGGGTTAAAAAGCAGACTGTTTGGCTAGTAGAGCAGCTGGGCTTATCACTGGATGTACTCCATCATGTACAGCAACTGGAACATTAGTTTTTCTGTCTCATGGTACTTAAAACTATCACAGCTGGTTTTGATTATTAGTTTGTGGGCCATGTACAGGATGATGCATCACTTTTGTTTTAGGAAGATATGATTTTGGTGCTCTACAGTAGAAGTGATTTTAGTAAATTTTCATCATGATTTTGGCTCCTGGCAAAACCCTTCACTTTCAGTCTTAAAGGTAATATTTGGAGAAAGGGGCAATGACTTCAAAGCTTTACAAAGAGTTACTAAACATGTTACTGTTTTGTGTCAGGAGCTCCCATCTCACCCTTATTTTTTTCTTGGCAGCAGTTTGGAAATGAAGTGGGTCCATTAAATAGCCCCTCTAAGTTGGTCCCTTCCAATATCAAAAGAATAAATGCTTAGTGCTATGGAATTGGTCAATGTTTTTGCAGAATTAGCTGCTGTTGATGATATGCTGTGTGCAAAATAGAACATGATATGCTGCTGATTCCTGGAGTGCTGTGACTTTCTAGTCACCTTTTGTCAAATTCATTGTGTTATCTTTTGTACCCATGATGCAATGCACTTATATTGAAAAAAACTATTTTCCCTCCTTAGATTGTTACATTTGTTACTTTTGCTGAAAAAACACAATTTTTTTCAAATGCAGAATTGTTACAATTCCACTTTTTTACTCTTAGACATCTACTCTTACTATGTGAGACCACACTAAGCATGCTTTCAGTCTAATGAACGTCCTTGTGTTATTTTTGTATTTATTTTGTCAGGTCATCTAGCCTGAACACTTTACCACATTCCAATAATGTTTTTCTTAAATTCTTCAAGGAAGCCAAGCTTATTCACTACCTCTTAGAAACACATCAGCCACACATGCCTATTTTTGATTATTTCATATTTTGGTAACTTCTATATTTGACTTGCTTGCCCATTGCTTCCCTTAACTGTAGCTGTAAATTGCTCAGGAAGTTTTTTCTTTGTGAATGCCTGTTTTACATGAATTAAACTGATTTATAAGTTTACCGTAAGTAAGTTACCAGTTTACTTGTTGGAAGTTTCTTGTAATGCTTTCATATTGGAGACAAAGAAAGTCTAGACATAGGCAAAGTAAGATTTTGAACAGTAAACTAATTTAATAAAAAAAATCACAAAAACCATTTCATACTTTGGGCAAGAAAAACATCTAAGGCAAAAATTCCTTGCTTTTCAGATCTTTGAGTTTACAACATTCTTACTAAAGACTGTTACCTGTCAGAGTTGACAGACTAAGTTTGGTTCCTTTCAGTATCATTTCTGATTTAGGGGTAAGCAGAACTGCAGTTCAGAGTCTTGCATTGAATGCATTTATGAAATAGTGGACAAAGAGGAATATCTACGTTAATTATATCTATTAATTGTATGTATAAAAATCGTTCAAGTAACTTTTTCTCAATTTATTTAGCATAATATTGACATGGATAAACTTTACTTTTCTTCAAATGCCTGTGGTGTGTCATAGACTGTATCATGTATGTTAGACAGACTTTTTTTCCATATTCTGGTAGAAAAGGATGCAGTGTTGGAAGTTATATAACTTTCCTAACTAATTTTTAATTAGCTGTTTTAACAGTGCCCACTTTTAGCCAACACCATTAAAGTTTCTTCACACACCTACTTTGATCATTAAATCACTGAAACCTTAAGTTTATTAAAACTAAACCTGACAGTCTTCAATAAACAAAGCCAAAGGAATTTGAAGATTGGGCATTTGGGGTCTTACATTTATGGCCATTCGAAGACACTAGAGTAACCAGAAGATACTGAGGAAATCAAGGCCTGCAAAATTGGAGACTGTCTGAGAAAAAGATAAAAGAAGGAATAAAGGATATGGGATTAGCATGAAGAGAAATCAGTAATTATAGGCCATAGAATACTAATTAAGAGAATTATATAAATTAATGTCTTTGTTCACTAAAAATGCATAAATAAGCAAAAAAGTTTTGTATCAGGGTCAGCGTTGAGGCTGGAACTTTATCAGCCACGAACATCTCTTGACCAAGAATAAAGTAATGCCTTACCTTCTAACAATAAGAGTGTTGGAGGGAATCTTACTTACAAAAACGATTTTTGAGATTTTCAGTAACAAGACGAAGGTTAATAGAACAGTGTTAGACTTTACAGATTTGAGTGTTTAAAAATGTAGATTCAAGGGAATTACTTTCCCATATTTAAAATTTTGCAAAGAGGAGATACCATTCACAAATTACTACGTAGACTTTGTTTTTCCTTATAAAACCATCAGTTTCCTTGTATCAGCTTCTATACTGGCTGTGGAATTACTTTCCTCCACAAAATTTTGATGCATAGTGAGAAGTTACTTTTTTTCCATGTTATCACCCAGACTTTCCAGTTTGGCTGTAGAGATATTTTCTTCTGTGCTGTCTGTATTATTTTGCTTATTTGTCACTACCGAGTCTTGCTCACCAGCCCCAGAAGGGCTTTCTTTGACACTGTTAGAATCTTTAACGTGCTCTGATTGTGGCTCAGGTTGTTGTTCTGTGTCCATGTCTTGTGTTTCACTGTCAGCTTTCACCTTGGCAGCGTTCCTGAAAACAGCTCTCATGACAACTGGGACTGACATGCAACTGCAGGAGGAAATGACACTTTAGTCACTACTACAGACTTCATCCATTCTTTAAAGCAGTTCTGTTTTTTAAATTGGCTGACACCTGAATGAAAACCAGCATAACTTCTTTCTGTTTATGTCTTGTACAACCTGGTGTTACATGGTAACCATAATATAAACTATATGTGCTGTACCAGAAATACATGTTGACACATTGAAATCTAGTGCTGAATCTTTGAAGTTAAGTGTGCAAAGAAGCTTTAACTGAAAGAGTAGGAGGGTCTGGTAAAAAAAAAATTCCCAAAGGTGCTTCTAGTGAAAATCAAAACTAAGAATATTGAAATATATTCATTCTTGTTCAGTTTTATAATCGTAACCTTCATGTTTTGTGTACATAGCTAGGTATATAACATATATTTTCTACAACACTGTCTATACTGGAGTTTTTTTCACACTCTTAACCTTGTTCCAAAAATAGTACCTGGTTTAAAATCAGGTTGAAAATCCCACCTGCATTGAGTTTGTTGTCATCAAACAGACAATACTTGTATACTAGCTTACACCAAATCAATTAATGCTCTTAGACCATGTTCTGAATCAGTTTGTCCAGCTTATGTTCATATATCACAACAACTTGCTCTCTTGGAATTTGTTCAGAATACATGCCAGAGACAGTGTTGTAGACATGCCATATACAACTTACTTTCTGAAGAGAAGGACTGATTGCTATTAAGTAGATGTGTAAAAAGGCCTTTCCATGCTATTCTAAGTTATGCTAGACATGACACTGTCATCAGCTAGAGTCTTAAGAAAAACATCTTTATAAAACTCTTCACTCAATAGTCTTTCCCTGCTTTCACGTGCTTTCTACTAGAAACACTTAATCACTGTTTATGTTTAAAATTTTTGAAAGACATACTTAAGACACTAAAGTAACATATTCCCAGTATTGTATTACAGCATTTTACTAGAGTGAAGTTTTCCAGTTGCTGAGTTTATGGCACTATGAATGCACATGATATTTTCATTAAATGGACCTCTGATGTTCATTCCAACTCATAAAATTTAAGTACTTACCGTTTCACAACTCTCGCTATGAAGTCATCACTAGAATTTAGAGTTGGATCTTCAGGATTTAAATGAAGGTGACATTGGACTTCTCTAGAGGTTATAACATCTATTACCACTGAGAAAGAACAGAAAAATGTTCGTTTTTAAATACTTACAAACATTGAAAAGCATCCTTGCATTTTGATGCTTGAAGAGATGTAAGACTGAAGACAGTGGAAGGAGGTTTGCAGAAATATATTTGCATGACTTGCTTTTACTTAATATAGTCAAATCAGAAATAGTGGAAGTTAAAATTTTTTAATGAAATGCAGGCCAAGACAAAATAGGACTTAAAAATTTACTTTCTGTATTATTCTTGGGTGCAGAACACCTTCTAGTAAGCAGTTGATACATAAGTGTATACACTTTGTGTTTTTCATGGGCTGCACACTGTTGAGTGGCCCTTATAATGTTTGTAAATGAGAAGCATAGTGCAAGAGTCTAGATAGAAACAAGTCCTTTGTCAGCTCAAGTAAAGAGGACAGTAGCAATTATTCCACACATACCACAGGCTAAATTCTCTTTCACAGGATGAAGGAAAAAGACAGAAAAGCTGGTGTTCTTGTGTGGTACCACTTCAAAGTAAAGCAGTTCTGAATAATCTAGAAATAAAATTACTGTTTAGTTATATCCACCATTGAAGTTGGACTCTTTCTTGCTAAATTACATGCCAGAATTTAAAAAATATTGATACAATAGTCCAATTATTCATTACTTTGACAACTTAGTTTATGTTCATAGAATGAGCATAGAATTAAAAAAGAAACCAATACAGTGTTAAGTTTATCATAGTTAAGTTTGTCAATGTTAAGTTTATAATTTACAGTGCTCCACAAGTAATGACAGTTTTGGCAAGGGATCAGTAAAATCTGTCAATACCCAACTTAGAAACCAGTTTGTTTCTAATACTGTGCCATCACTTTCAGCCACACAACTTACCTTCATTTATATGCTTTTCAGAGACACAGCTGCCAATGAGAGTGTTATATGCCATTTGATGTCGAAGAATCTCTATTACACCAGGCACACACTTTGGATGGCTAAACGGGACTTTACTGACCAAGGCTCCTGCTAAATCTGATTTCGCTGAACCCTTGTTTATGAAGTAACAGTGCTTTGGGCAATCTGGAAGAGACTAAGGAACAAATACGGTGATATTTCAAGGACTGAAAACAGGAAAGTAAAGCTTGATATTATTAGGCACCTATCATCAGGCAATCTACAACAAAAATATTTTTAAAAGATACATTTCTAGCATGTCCATCATAATTCTGCATTTCTAATAGAATCCTTAGAGGAAACTAAATGAGATCCACTCTCCCTCCCAAATATATCCAAATTAGGCAGATACACCTAGAGCCAAGTGAACAGGAGTTCAAATATCACCAGCTCTTCCCAGTACTTTTCAGATCCCTATAGACTATAAAAATGTTAGTGACTAAGATAATATCATAGTAATGCTGCTGGATAGTTGCACAAACAGGATATCAATTTTGCTGGAAATCTCTTCTGGACATCAGATGTTGTTCCAGTCTCCATCACTACTACTTTTTCTTTGGAGAGATATGTTTGGCAGAGTATCTGCTGATGATTCACTTGAAGATGAGGAAATAGTAAGAAAAATTTACCACCTATGGTAATTTGTAATTCTATGACAAAATTAGAAGTGCACTATTATGTTATCCACTTCAGGAGGCCAAATGGGAACTGTCCCCTTAAGAACAGGGCAGGGCAGTTAATTAGGAGGATCTACATTGACAAAAGCTGAACAGCTTTTCCTTGTGTGTTCCTAGATCAAAAGGATTTTGCCTATACTCATTTCAAGGTTAGAATTCAATTTAGTAATGCTAGA
Organism: Oenanthe melanoleuca; assembly: GCF_029582105.1. NCBI lineage: Eukaryota > Metazoa > Chordata > Aves > Passeriformes > Muscicapidae > Oenanthe > Oenanthe melanoleuca. Next base: position 95,750,821 of record NC_079335.1, read on the forward strand.
TATAAAATTTTAAACTCAGAAGTAAAATCTTCTCCCATCAAGTACAAATATTTTAGGGAATTGTTGAAAAGTTAAAGAGCCTTTCAGGTGCATCTAACAGAACTGAAAGATTAATTCCATCTTACAGAAGAGAAGAGCTTTGCCAAACATTATTTTAGCATGGTGTAAATTTACTACTACCTTCTGTACCACCACCTCAAGAACTAAGCAGGCAATGGGGTCTACGAACACTGCTAGTAGAACAGAAAAAATGTGCCCTCTTCTTTTGCTGCCATGAATTGCAAAATTAATGTTTCCTAGCAAAAAATCCAGTAGATCTTTGAAGCTTGTCTTGTAGATGTCCTGTACATAAGTCTGGGAGAAGGCATCTTAGCCACAACTTTCTATTCTAAAACTTTACTTCTAATGCAGCCTAAGCAACTGTATTTCAATAATGCAAAAGGAAAGGCTTCTTCAGTTAAACAACTTTGTCTCTAGATAGCAGTTGGCATCAATGTTGTGACACTATATTTTTCTTCCTGCCAGTCCCTTTAAAAGGAATCAATAATCTCAGTGTTACGTAATTAAGAAATCCCTTTTGTTAAAACAGTGTGACATGCAGCATGATAAAGATCTTCAAAAATACTTTATTGGGACTTGCTCCTCACACTAGTCAATAAGTTTCCTTCTTTTTAAGGCATTAATTATAAATTAGCAATTTTTAGGAGAGTTAATATTTGGGTTACACACAGACAAATTAGTATGACTTCAGCAGCCAAGCACACAGTGTTTCATTAATGAGGCTGAGGAGCTCGCTTACATGAAAGGATCTAATGCTGCTTTGTAAATTGTACTATTTCCTAAAGAGCACTTTTGTCGGAATTCTGGGAAACCTACATTGCTTGCTTATGGGGAAATGGTAATTCACTGTGTATCAAATGCACGCTATACTTACCACAAAGAAGCAGTATTCATTTGTAGACAAGTCTTCACTGCATTTTTCTTTAAGAGTAGACTGAACAATTAGCTCATACAGTGGAGCTTGTTTCAAGCAAGAAATCTGAATTCCTGAAATCAGGTCATTATTTTTATTAGCAATTAGGTTATGACAGTAGGTTATGAAAGCTACTATTAAAAACAAACTAAATGTTTTGAAAAGACAAAAATACTGATTTTCTTTCTTATTCCCCTATTTTTTGAGATAGAGTGTTTAACTTTGCCTGTAATTGTCGTATCTTTCTTAGACCTTTGTGTTTTGCACTGGTGGTTAAATGTTACACTTGGACTGGTAGAACAGAATATGTTCTGCCTCAGAAGCAACTTCTTACAACATTAACACAGGGAAGTAAAAGCAAATAAGCAATGCATAGTCACAGAGATACTTAGTCTTAAAAAGCAATTATAACATGCCTGTGAGCCTCTGTATCTCTTCAATACTGGATGAAGACATTGGAACAGGCTGATGAAACTTCAGAACAAAAAAAGCTGGCAAATCCATGCTGAGTTCATCAGTCAGTTGCAAAAAAGCAGGGCTGCTAGGAAAAAGAGTCAGAATGAAAGTTTTTTGACAGAAATTGTCATAACAAGGACTCTAAGTGCAAGACCACTTTCAGGTCCCTAGCATTTTGCTATGTTCCATACATTTTCTGACTTGAGAAATGTTTTGCTTTATAAATGCAACTTTAATAGTTTAAAACATGATTAATGTGAAAACTGACAGGAAAAGTGAGACATAGAAACTGAGTGATATTTTTTACTAATAATTCTAAAGTATTTCAGTTTGGAAAGTTGCTTCAGACTTTTCCTCCAGACAGTACTGAGGTAGAGAAGATGAGGTGTCAGTACCCATAGTGAGATGACAAACTATTTTGTGTATTTTTGGTGTAGTATCTTTCAGTATATGCTTTCTTTACTGTGAATCTATGAAGGACTTGCTTGTTGAATACTAGGAAGTTCAGTAATATTGTTCCAGTGGCTCTTTCTGGTTTCAAATCTATAAATAAACTCATACTTCAATGCAACTGACATAGTTAAATATGAACACAATACCATTGCAGTCAATTTGGGAAACCATAATAGCCACAGATTACAGAGGGTATAGCTCTGGAGCATAAAGCCATAAAAAACCCAGAACTTCCAGTTTCAGCAGAGGCTAAATGTAAGTTATGCTGAAGTCAGTGCCTTGTAAATACATTTCTGTGTTGACAAGTGTCAAGAGCCTTACTTGTTCTCTCCATCCTGAGGATCTACAACTAATGGAGACAGAGGCAGTTTGTGGAGTGTATCCGTGCCTTCAACAGTTACAACTGTTTTAGTTCCACATACCTGAGAACCTGAGGGAGAAGGAGAACGGCATTGTTTTCCTTATTTTAGAGCAAATTAATCATATGCATGCAACATATACAATGGAAAAGACTTGGAAGGTCAGGTCCAACTGACAGCCACAACAGTGTGGGCAGTGAAAAGCCTGCACTGACCACACCCAAAAGGCCAAAGTTGCCCAAAGATGATAGCAGCAATAGGTGAATCAACAACCAAGAAATGGAAAGTAGTTTCCTGATGGACATTAAAACTGCTAAAGTGCATCACATAAACTGTTCTTCTAAACTAGAATTTTACATTTTATTTCTGAGCTTTCAATAATTAACTTTGCTTAATGAAACGGGTGGTAATGAAAAACTTTTCATGTTAGCTATTTCTGCTGAAACAGTAATAGCTTTACCATGATTTAGTTCTGCTTCCAAAACTTGATAGGGAGAAATGTAAAATTCAATGTTCATTGGAGTTCCTGAGGAATAAAAAAATAATGGTTACTACACAGGTCAATAGAGGAAATGTGTTGGGTACCTTGACACAAAGGTGAAAAAAACAACACTGTAGATGGGCAGAGGGGATTCCTTGTAGAGTACATCTCTACTTAAAATATATGTTCAATATATGTTCTATATATTCTTAAAACATATATGTTCAATATATATTCTGGATATCTGTACATTATCTGAGAATACAAGAACTGTAAGCCCCTAGGGCAGGTTTTATTTATATAGAGGATCTTTCCTGTACATTAAGATCAACTCAGTAGTGTTATTTGATTACAATTGTTTGAATTCAAAAAAGGGAAAAGACAAAAATAAAAATGGAGAAAAAGAAAAAAGAAAAAAAAAATCACCTCCAGTTCTTGGCACCAGATGTCCTACTGTTCCATTAAGTACTTCAGTAACTCTGTTTAGATCCTGTGTTCTATTTCAAAACATATCTTAATTAGTGTTTCCTGCAGTTTCCTAGAATTGCAGTGTTAGCTAGGCTAATGTAATTTCTAATTTGCATCCTTAATCAAAAGAAGACAATGCTTTCTTGGAAGTAGATTATATGTCCAATATGTACACCACCAAAACACCACCAAGTCCTGGGACTTGGGCTTCCACTTTCCCTCTATCTGAGCTGTTTCATGTTGCAATTTGGTGTGCTATTCATGAGAAATGACAGGGATCAAAAATATTAGAGTGGCAACTAATTGAGCAAAAAATGAAGAAATAACCTGGATAAACTAACTTGAACAGAACCAGTCTCTGACTTCAAGTGTGTTCATATAGCTGAATACATATAGCCATATATTTACATAGCTGTGTACTAACTCTGCAGTTCATTAACTTACAGCATAGATGGCACAAATAATCTGTTTAATTTATAAATAATATTTACTGAGATATCAGTGACCAGCAAGGATACAGCACATTAGTTCATAGTGTTATTATCCTTCATAAGGGAAAACTGCAAAAATAATCCAAGAGGGTGTTTCAAATTACAGGAGGCCATACCTGCCAAGGTACATATGTATGTAACTTAATAGGCAAGATATCAGAGCAGATATTTCAATAATCCAGAAGGAAAGCACTACCTTCGACTCCAATTTATTTAAAATAATGAAAATCCTTGTAAAATTACCAGAAGGTTTAGGAAACTGCTCCCCATCTATCTGTAATCCTACTCTTTGAAAGGAGAAATGAGAAAAGGAAGAAGGAAAGCTGGCATCCACTACTCCTGATCTAAAACCTGAAGACAAAATGAGATACCCAAACAGCAGATTCCCAAAAGGTCTATTTTCTGCCACAGGGAGATCTGACTTTCAGACACACTGCTCCCAATGGGTGGTAAAGTGCACACACACCAAGCTCTGTAACCACCCAGCTTCCCAGGAAGTCCCTAAGTTAAAGCACAGGAGTTCAGTAGATAGTCTGGTTTGGCATGTCTGGGGCTGACAAAGGCTTCATGCTTCCCAGTGGGAGAAAACTCATTAGCCTTCCACATCCTGCTCTATAATTAGATCAGTTAACTTGTTTTTTAGTGAAACGAGTGGGTGTGGGTAGAGGTAAAAGGATAAAGACATAGACTGTAAATTACCTGTCTAGAAGAGACATTGAATAAAGGTCTTTTTCAAGGGCCTGCAAAGCAAGATATCCCTTAGCTTTCATTTCACTGGGAAAAAGAAAAGACATTTTTTTGTAAGTAAACAAAAGTTAGGCTGTGGATTTCAAAAGTTCTTGAGTAAAAATTAACTGCAACCTGTTTCCTGGAATTTGATACATATTTGACAGGTCTTCTAGAATCTTGCCAAAGGCATCATAGTTCTTCATCCTAACAAAAAGAAATAATGACTATCTCACTACTAAATGAGATTGAAAAGAATCTTTTATACATAACTTGCTAGAAAAGGCAACATTTCAGAGTGACAGTGGCTCCCTCCTTATCAGATCAAGTAGCATAATGACTTTAAATTATCTTAGCATTTTGGTTTTGTTGCAACAAGCACTGTAATTATAGCTGAAACTGGCACTGAAATAAGCATTGAAATTCTGAAAGCAATTAATGTACATGAAATACAAATATGACAGCTCATCAGCTGCAAAACACTTTTCCTGATGTTCCAATAAAACTAGTCATGTTCTACTACTTCCCTAAGTAGTAGTCTCTAAGACCATGCAAGTGTACATTGCTATTTTCATTAAAATATCAAAATTGTACTAATGCTGCACTTCACAGCACCATGTGAGACAGACCTTAAATCTTGCTGATAGATAGATCAATTTAAAAAAAAAAAAAAAAAAAGGGACAAGTGGCTTGGTTTGTAAATGAATGGTTCAGGGTGCTCAAACCCCAGAATTCCTGCAGATTTTGACTTGGTGTGACAGCCTTGAGCTGTGGTCAAACTCACCAGGTATTTACTCACTTGCTTAAGTAATTTTACATGAATTTTAGGAGTCTGACTAGACTCTGGTGCTGCAGTCACACAGACAGCTCATTGACTTTGATTCCTATGCAGATGTGGCTGCAACGTGAATCAGCAGAGACAAAATAAGCCTGCCTGAACTTTGACATTGGGACAAACTCTGTCAAACCTGGAACCTAAAGAAGTTACTCGGCTCTCCTCTGTCTCTTTCCAGCTAGACTAGTGGGGACCCAGGGAAAAAGGAAGGAAGCAATCATGTGTGGTGCAGGAGCAGACACAGCACCAGCCTACGCATTAGCTGACTGGTTCATCTTAATTTTATAGTTACTTTGAGGCTCAATAGGAAACATTACACATATAACAAACTGCCTTACAACCAAATAAAATACTACACCAAGAGGTGTAGAAGGGATACTTGTGCTTTGTGACAAATCTTAACAAAACCAGGAAGGCAGAGAAGTAGCACCCGCAGTACCAATGGTAACTATATGCCAGTGTCCAGAGCCAAACTGCTAGCATTAACATTAAGTCAAAAATCTAGGAAAATGCTAGTTCAAGCTTTAAGTCATAGCTGTTTACACACAGAAAGCTAATATAACTTCATTTCAGAGGAAAAAAGAGGGCTGGAAAAACTGATAATGAATAATATAAAAGAGAGATGAAACACTCAAGGTCAATTATTATGATTTTTCTTTTTACCTTTTCTTTTGGACTAGGGAAAGGAAAGGAATCATTACTTCACCCTTTCTATTATTCAGCCACAGTATTTAAATAAGAATCAAATTTTCTAAATATACTCATTATTATTAAGATATGGAACCTCAATCATATTCACTGAAGAACTTAAAAATGGACTTTTAAAGTAGTGGCCTGACTTGGAACAGCCACTATTCAGACAGAACAAAATGTGGTAATAATGAATATATTTAGTGCCATTACTGCTACATGAGAAAATTAGGGTCACATCTCCTCCTATGTACTTTCAATGAAACTCAGGCCATGTGATAGCATATTGCTTTCATTGCTGTGAAAGAAGCCTGAAGGACATGCATTTAAAATATTTGCATAAGGACAATAAAAAGACTATTTAGTATTTGATAGAAGGAGGAGAGGAAAAGTAATACCTAGTTTGTATCTGTAAATCTGCCAGTTCTGAATTGTCATCATCAGTCCATTGCCAAAACTATGGGTCCACATAGTTCTATAATTCTTGCAATCAATACAAAGGCCAGTATTCCAAGGCTGTAATTGCTGGCAACTACAGCCAATGCATTGGGGATTACTCTTTACCCTTGCTCCGTTGAAGCAGATACATTCAGTGGAATGAATTCAGAAATAAATAATTCTCAGCCTGGAGTATCTTTTCAAAATCCTATTTTCTGCAGTTTTAGCCTAGAATTTACAAATTCGAAGCAGGTAATAATAGTTAAAATGGCAACCAACTTCCAATATGGAGGACTGGAACCAACTTCCCACAAAAAATGGAATCCAAATGGTCAGTTCTTCTGTTGTTTACTGGATTGATATTATTGTTCCCTGATTCTCTTTCCTTTTTTTTTTCCCCTCTTCAGTTTTTACACTGAAATGGTTCTAGCATCAGGAATTCCTTTCCATTCAATATTAAACCCTATACATGATTCTTTACCTTAGAAGCTGGACCAAGTCATCACAAACCTACAGGAATAAGACAGGATTTTCATCTTTCTTGAAGTTTGTGATACATCTTTTATAAGAATTTCATTAGTAATGATAAGCTTGATCCCCATTACTTTTAAGTAGCTGCATGGTTAGAATAAAAAAAAAAAACAACACTCAAAACCAAGACTAACAGTGCAATAGTTAAAAAAAATATTACTATAATAATTGGAAGAACAAAGGCTTTGTGAAAGAGGATAAAATGAACTGAAATAGTTTGTTGATAAACTCTTCCAGAAAAGAAAATGCATCTTGGCTAGTTTTTCTTTTATTGGTTGTGCTAGAATTCTCTTAATATGAATTTTCATTCTAATGATATTGTCCAGCACTCACTGATCAACAGACCTGTGCTGGATAAATGAACAATTTGAAATTCCAGAGCTGACTTCAACTAAAAATAATGGACAAAATTAACTCCAAGGTAATGTAATAATTTGGATACTTACTGACCAAAAACAGAGTTTATGTTCCCCAACCCCCCACAACAGTTTGTTGTTATATCTTTGATCTGAAGGATTATCTGTAATTCTGCAAAAACTGCAGAACATGATATGTGAACTTCAGAATGATATTCTGTGAATAATTTATTAGAAATTTTGCTATAAAAAATCTCCACTAGTAGAAATATATATATACTCCTAAAGAAAGCAGAATAAAAAACAGAATAGCTCCAAGGCATCCATTGAGAATATATATTGCACTTCACCTTGGCAACAAAATATTTTAAACCCCTGTAAATACCGTTATTTACTGTACACTGGTAACATTGAAGCATGAAAATAAAAAATATTTATGCATGATACCACAAAATTCTCAGAAGGTGGGCCTGTGAACTGACCTTTTCTGTAATACTTATCACTAGAGTATTTAGTATCTATAACTGAGTTGTAAGTTTAGATGAGAGATTAAGATGCCTAAAGAGGTAGAGCTGGTGTCATGCACAGGCTTGCAAGTGTGACAAGACCAAAAGGAAGTCAAAACCTTTCTGACATGACAGCTGGAAGCCAGGTGGGAGACTACAGGGTTGTGAGAGACAGAGAAAATTAATTTTACCACAGGAGCTTCTTCAAAGTGAGCCAACTTTACATCCATCACATCTCCATCCTTCTCCAATTGAATTTCTACATAAAACATCATTGATGTTATGTAGCAGGCAGTCCCATTGGGGCTAACATGAACAGTAAGTCTGAGAAAGATGAGAAAAATAAAAACAAAACAACCAAACCTGTAAATATAAAAATTCTGTCACATAAAAAAGGAAATTAGTATAGTTCACTTGGTAGTGGGAGGAGACACCAGGGATGCTTCAAAAATAACTCTTCCTCACTTCAGCTTCTGAAAACTATCCAACCAGGCATGTATTTGTGCTCTGCTCTTTGCATTATCACGTTGTTCTGCTCAAAACTATTAACCTCAGTCTGCAGCTTTGGGATGTAGGCACTTATGTCCTCTCTTTACCCAACAACCTCCTCCACAAAGGGCTAATCAGAATAGCAAATACACTCCATTAGAACACTGAGCTAAAAAATAACATTGTTGACAAGCAATCCAGATGGTATTCCTCTCTGGACTTGGAGCCATGCTTGCTCATTTGCATTAATTCATAAACAAACTTACCCTTTTTGTCTGGATAAAAGTTCCAATGTGCTCATCACAGAAAACATGGATTTAGCTGCAAAAACCAGAAAGGCAATTTAATCAAACTGCAATGACCAAGAAGTAGAACCAGTACATTCTTGCTTTAAAGGATATGATTAAGGTAATGAGAAAATAGTATCTCTTGAATTACTTATTATTAATGACATTATGATTAGTAAGTGCTGTGCTGGGTAGAAAACATTCTCAGGTTTTAAGAATAGCTATAGCCTGAAGGTTTAGCCCAAAGACAAGTGGCAAGTCTCTTGTCTCTTATCCACCTCTGTGTCTGTACATTTGACCTCTTTGTGAAGAACATCAATAGAGAAGCATTGGTAGATTCCACAAAATATTTAAAAAATATACTTTGAGTTATCAATCAGCTCATTACCATTTAATGTCCTTTCTATCTTCTCCATGCAAGAAAGCAGGAGACCATCTGGAGCATTACTGACAGGCTTTCGAAGTGAGTTATCCTAGCACATTTGTGAAAACAAGAGACAAAAAAGGGTTCCTTAATTTACTAGTTAAGAGACACAGCACACAGATACCCCATACAATAAACCCCTGGTTATTTGTTTTTGTAAAACACAGAGGTTACCTACGATTGGAGCTCTCCCTGAAATCGCAGCACTGAATGGATTTGTGAGGACATTCTTGTGCAGTAATAACATACTAGATGCCTTTAGAGCAAGGAGTGGCTTTCCATCCCCCTGTCTTTTGAGCTGATCACTAGATGTGTCAGCTGATTTCACTGTGAAGCTAGAGATAAACTAAGAAAATAATTGTGTTTTTATTTTAGGAAAAATCTGCTTGGGTAAATAGAAGAGACCAGTAAGTGCCACAGGAATACTTGGTTAGATTAGGGTGCAAGTTTTAGCTGAAGATACTTCAGTAGCAAGCAAACTCTCCCAGTTTCTCTTCAAGCTCATCTGAACACTGCCCATACTTCACACTTCAATTAACAAAGAACACTCACTGATGAAGAGTTTTCACTTTGTTCAAATTCAGAAAATTGTTTCCAGAGTAAGGTTCGAGTTAAGCATTAATAAAAAGAAGCATGGAAACAAATGGGAATTTTTATACTGAGCTCACAGCAGTTGTGCTAATCTGCTCTTTACGAAGATCATTCTTAAGTTAGCTACTGGAAGGGCAGGAAACATGGGCTGACTTAAAGTATATCACAACAGCAGAAAGTCTAGATAGAAGATTTCAGACCAGTTTCTAAAATACAGTATTTTCTCCCAGTCCTATAGGCAATAAATTGTTTTTACATACCATGAATATGGTAATGATGATGAATAGAAAGTAATTTCAATTGGTAGACAATAAGTACTGACTCCTGAATAGTTCAAACAAAGCAAGAAACAACTCCTAAAGTGTTAAAATTAGGCAGGAAACTTCTATAATCCATTGTCCTAAGAAAAGTGGGAAGGCAGGCTATATTAGGCATCAGGTTTTTCTAGGGTTATCTTTTAGTTGGTTTTGGATTGCATGGGGTTTTTTGGTTGTTGGTTTTGAAAGTCAGGCAATTTTTTAAATACCATGGAAACATACTCTTATACCACATATCCTTCTCTCACCTAACCTGTAGTTCTTACCATGCAAAAATAAACAAGTTTCAGAGTTTCAGTCCATGGCCTTTGTTGGTATTTTAAACGCAACTGTTCCATTAAAGCATTTGTAGAAATAGCTGTCACAACACCTGAAAAACACGCCAACATTTTCTAAATATAATGGCACATATTTACACTGGCAACCAGAAATGCTGGAGGAGTACAAATGTAAAACCTTGCTAAGGTCACAGATGTTACGCTTCCTTCAAAGAAGGAAGTAATAAAAAAATGTTTTACTTGAATTTTGCACATACAAACATCTAAGTTTTGTAAGACTTTGACAGAATAAGGGTACGGGGAGATCTGTATAGGCAAGTATTCTCAATATTAAATACAGATATGCAGCCCAATCTTCAGTTTGTTAAACAATTAGGCTTTCTTTATCTATGCACAATTGCATATGTGTATTCTTAATAAACACCAGGGCTTTGCCATAGACAAGATATCCAGATAATTCCACCTAGAGCTCATTAAAGCTCACTTTATTAGAGATAAAAAATCAGAGACCATTTTTTATGATGTGGGTGTAAAGACATTGAAACAAGTTGCTCAAAGAAATGGTGAATGCCCCATCCCTGCAAACATTCAAGGTCAGGTTCGACAGAGCTCTGAACAACCTGATCTGGTTGAAGATATTCCTTCTTATTGCAGGAGGGTTGGAGTAGATGGTCTTAAAGGGTTCCTTCCAACACAAATTATCTTGTGGTTTTGCAAAGGATAATCTCAATGCAGGGTTGCAACTTTTTTTGGGGGGGGCAGAGGGGGAGGGGTGGGGAAATGGCAAGGAATGAGAATGGGGCTGGGAGAAGGAACATATTCAGTCCATCATCTGTCTTCTTATAAATATTCTTTCTGGCCTGACACAGAATCCAGATGTACAAAGAAAGTATTTTGCTAAGATGTAATACTTCCATAACCATTACTTCCATCAGGAGAAAAAGAGGAGTGAATTTCCTAATACATTAGACTGAGGCAGGTAGGAAGACTCCAAAGTTATTCATAAGAAGAAATTGAGTCCTGCAACATGCCACCCACTTTGCTCTGCCCTAGAACCAGATGAAATATTACAAAGGGCTTCTTTGACTTAGTGGGCACAATAGGTGTGGAGATATGGCCCCTTTGAGCCAGAGGCATTGTATGGGGATAGTGAGACTGACTAGAAGAGGGGTGTCTATATGTTTTGCATACACACCAAAGAGGGATAGTGAGAAGAGACTGGCAGTTTCTTCCTCCTGCAGGGAGGATTGCAGAGCAGCAACCACAGTCCCCTATAAATCAGGCCACTGGAGGCCAGCTGAAGGAAGGGGAAGCAATGGACCCCAAGCAGCTCTTGCAAGCACACTTGCTGGGAACACGTCCCCACTCACCCACGGCCTTCATGCTGATAGAAAGGCTGCAACCACCCTGTATCTCCATTCACACTGCAAGAAACCAAGGTTCCTATTTGTAGCAGCTGCAACACAGCACCCATAGGTGCTGTGCAAGGCAAAAGTCTTGCTCCTTCAAAAAAATTGGTCCACAGGGGTTAGTGTTTGAACTTGGGGCTTGATAAACACAGCAACATCACCTCTGCTACTTTTTACATGTTCTCCCACATCTAAGACATAATGTCTACCCCCATCTTTTCAGAAGGTGTGGTATTCTCAGAGACTGAATTAAGTTTTTTAAAAGGGGACAAAGCACTCCAAAAGGGTTTTTTTTTTTTGGTCTTGCTTTTTAGTAGAGGGAATTTAAAAAAAAAATGTATTGATAATGTTTGCATTGTATTTGTACAAAATTTTTTATATTTTGTAGCCACTTCAGGTTGCATTCTGCTTGTACATGGGAATCAGTTCACAATGGCAGTGTGAGGTTCAAGGGTTAATCCTGGATTTTTCTATGGGCACTAGCTCAAAATGCACCGGCACTAGCTCGAAATAAACTTGGGAATGTCAAGGTCTGCAGCAGAAGAGCATATCTCCTACATAAACCCTGGGTGGCACTGTTTCAGGATACCTTACAGCAAATCTGCTTTCAGCTGTTATCCATCATGCTGCAAAGCCTTAAATAGTCTCATACCACATAAAACAGAGTGTTTTTGACTTGTATGTAGAAACCTGAGTAGAAACTAAATAGTCCATTGGCCTCACTAAGATTACAGAAAAAAAACTAAGCATGGGCCTAGGAATCCCAGGAGAAGTATATGTCAAAAAGTAGTATTTCAGATAGGTGTCAAGCATACTAGTTAGAGAAAGTCAATGCAGCTGAGAGAGTTAAATATATTTGCACTTCAGCTTTTACAAAGGAGGTGAAATGTGATCAAGTAAATTGATGATGTAATTCCATACTTGTGGTAAATGACACTTCTGTAAAATTATTAGTTTGGTGTGTGGTATTAAATATTAATTTACTTTTTAACCTGACATTAGCAGCGACCATGGCTATAATCATAGCTATAAGCATGAGCTTTACCTGTTAATTGGTGCATGAATTTAAAAATATCTCTTCAGCATCTTTAGGGAGTAATTTTAGCATAGGTTTGTTTGAACAACCTATTGAAATGTTTTCTGCTGAGCAAGAACATGTAGTATGTCCCTTGTAAAGTAGGTTGCCTCAGTCCAGATTATAGGAATGGGTATGTGCAAATATGACATACCACAGCTTACTAGTCCTTAATATTTTTGTGGCATTTTTCTTAAATGTTTGTTCAGAGCTCTTTGAAGTCTCTGTGATCTTGATACTGACTCCAATGGTTTGATAATGTCCTGAATAAGCAGAAAAGTAAATTATTTGCTGATTATCTTGAAGAGAACACTTCCAAAATAATGGAAGGAAACATGTCACGGCTTACCTGGTCTGCATAATAGCTGTTCTGCAAATAAACAGAGGACTTCAGGTTTAATTAGTCACAGTACAGTATGGATGATAAGCCTAAAATACACTTTAACTTTTAAACAAAAAAGCTTTTTCCATTGTGTTCAAATGTATGTATTTAGGTAAATGAATCTGCCTCATTTTTGCAGGATAGAAATAGTGTCAGATTTTCATAACAGGACAAATATTCCAAGACAATTATTAGCCTTCACAGAAAACTGGAGGATTAGAAAAAAAATCACATATGAAAAACAGAAGCTTAAACATTGTCAGAAAGTTCCTCAAAACAAGGTGCTCTTCCAGTATTCAGAATATCGTATCAAATTACTGCACTCAAGAGAAGAGTTAAGAGTGATGAATAATTAAAAATGTTCCAATTATAGCTTACCAGGCATATTAGATACACAAACATTTAACTGGGTCAGGTCATGGAATAAAAAAAAACCCAACAACTGGACAGGCATTATCATGAGTATAGAAAATAATCGAAATTACTGCATGAATTCTGCATGCCCACCTGCTCTGGATTACTCTCGCTTTGACTGTTCATCAAAAATTGCTGCTGAAAGAATATTTTGTGAGCACAGTTACTTAAATTGTCCCCAGATTATATCCTCTTTTGCTCTCAAATAATTGTAGGTTATCTTATTGCCTTTTAAAGGGTAAAACAGGTATGCTTGTTCAGGCACCTTTTGAGAAATTAATTATTATTACTACTTGGTTGATTTTTGTCATGGTCATCTGCATCTTGCTAAATTCCTGACTCTGTAATATGCTTCATAATGCATGGCCTGGGCACATTGTGTTTCATATGAAAATAGCATTTTCTAATTTCATACTTCTAACATTTCTGATGATTTTTCCATTTCATTGAATGATAATTTGTTTTTTTTGAGAAATAAGAAACATATTTCTCATTCATATTCTTGCATGAATTCAATTATTGTTTTCAGTGAAGATACTCTAGATTTATTATAGAACATAAGAAACCTTGGATTACTGTTGATACATTTTAGCAACACAATTTCAGAAAATATTCCAGGTATTCTGTCATCAGTGGAATATTGGTGGATTTTTTTGTTTCTGGTTTCTTCTGGTATCTTTGCATTTTTTCTGTTAATCCTATATCTAGTCTTGATTCTTTTTCATCTAAATAATAAAATCAAAATAAACCACCAGCAATATATCTGCAATTGCCTGCATCCAGCACTTTACTGGAATTGCATCTTTCCAGAAGCCCTCAGCTGAACTGCTGACCAGAGAAAACAGTAGCTACATAACAGCCCACAGTAAGTCTAAATACAGAATTGGGTAGCCTGTGGAAAACCAGTGGATCCAGTAAGAACTGCAGGATGTATAAGAGATGTTGCTGTAATTATGAGGTCAGAGCTGTGTTCTTTCACAAATGCCATGGGATTTCAGAGTGATCAGCAGTGACAGAGCTATAAAATGGGCACGTAACTGGAACATGAATCAGTGTTTACAAAAAATGATGAGCATTCAAACAATTCCTTCATCTATCCGAGGCGCTCTTCCATCTAAGGCAGGATGGAAGTGCTGCTTAACTTTTATGACCTATGGTTTAGTCTGATATGGTCTATAGTTTATGGCTTTTAACCCATAAAAACTACAGTGTGCTTTGTCATCTTTCCTTCAGTCTCTACATCATCTCCACAGTCGCAGTGTGAACATTTAGCTTCTGCAAGTAACATCAGAATGTTGGTGGCTGCATTTTATTTCACTACAGCCATATAGACTGAGCCAATTTTACTTCACAACTTACTGAATAGCACTTGTGGCACTTAGTCTGAGACACTTAACATTGAGGCTGACTATTTCCTGCTCCTTCACTAAAAGTGATTAAGATTCTTCAAAATCAAAGGCTGTATAGACAAATATCAGAAAAATAGGTTCATAGCAAATGACCGCGGATGTAGAAACACATTGACACAGACAGGGCATATCTTTTTCTCATAGTCAAGATATGGCTAACATTTGATTTCTGCTTGACATTAGGACTATAATCTCCAAGTAGTTCTTGTCTAAATCTTTTCCCAAAAGCCCTAGATCCATATCACCACAATTTCAATAACCTCATGAACGAACACATGAAGGCTGCCTTAAAGCAAGTGCATTTGCTCTTTACATGGTTTCATAGGACACTGTGATTGCTATTCATAACTGAACATTTGTTGCTTTTTCTACATCTCTTATCTTCCCAAGAGTCTTCTGAACATTTTTATAACTAAAACCAGGTGTTGCACCATCACTCATGCTTTTACTGACATCGGTCAGCATGAAATCAATGGAACCAATCACGAGAGCTGCTACAGTTCTCCCTGAAGAGGGACATAAAGTGAATGTAGCTGACACATAATCTACACAAAATGGCAAAATTAGTAATACCCATACTATGCTGAAGGTCTACATGGAAAATGTAACTGCTAGAAGAGGAGGAGAAGAAGGGAAGGAGAAGCAGAAGCTAAGAATTAGTTGAGGAGCTGAAAATAAGGATGAGCACTTAGGTAGAGAGAGGTGTAATACAAAAAGATAATAATTGTGCCTAAAGGAGCTTTCCACCGGTGTGTCTCAAAGCTAACCACACAGCAGCCATCTTATTATCTTGTTTTTCCAGACTGGGATGCAGAGAGATGGGGAGAGGAAGTGACTCCTGAAACACTGTCTACAGAACTAGAAACCAGATTGCAATGTACCTGACTCTACTCTAGCACATTCCCATTATAAGAAAGAAGGAAACCAGCAATGAAAGAAATAGGTGGAGAAAGGGACCGGAAAATCACAAGGAAAAAACATGGAAAAAAACATGATATAAGTATGACATTTAGCATGTGAAAAACAGAATTAATAGGGAAAAAAGGATATGAAAAGTAAAAAGTACATTAAAATGAAACTATTAAATAATTATATAGACAACACAGAAATTTGAAAATTATACAAAATTATGTGTTATTTTAATTAGAGAAAAGTGAGATGAGCTAAGGTCTACTTTGAGCTATTTTAAACCAATATTGGTTTGGAGACAATTGTTCAGCTTAAGGGTTCTGATTGAATATATCTAAGGATATGGATTATACAACATTCAGACTAAAAAAAGAAATAGCACTCAGTGGCAAATACTGATTTCAATAAAATAGCATGTGGGAAGGGCACATTTTTCAGGAAAGGCAATACCATAAAGGAGCTCAATCCCAACACATGCCATCTGAAGATATTACAGCAGTGCCATGCAGACAGGAACTCCATATAAAGTACACATTTTACATCATTCTAGTTTGGTTAAGCAATTTGACACTGCTTTTCATATCCTATGTTTTAAAACTGAAGCTAATTAAACTATGAAGACTTGTTATAAATATGTGCAGTACACATTAAATTATACATTTTAATGCTTTTATATTTTTAGACACTTGGTAATTCCTTAATTATGTTCTTAAAAATGTTCTTGTCCATTCTTATATGTTATGAACCAACTTTGCTCTAACCCTCAACTCTCAGATTTCCTGATTCCTAGTCCCCTAATAGAATGATACCATTTCTCCCAGCTCTGTTGAATGACAAGATAAGCGGCTGCAAACTCATCATTACTCATTAATTCCTTGTTATTCAAGTCACTTAACCTCACTTAACTTTCTCTATAGGGATGATACATTTGGGCATGAACTTTTTCAAACAGGTAAGAAAGCTCTAAGTGTTAAGAACTCTGACTAGCTCAGATGGAGTACTGAGAATATTGTTATTTGGACAGATAATAGAGCTAAGGAAATGCAAGTATCTCATTACTCAAAATCTTATTACAGTCATCCCACTATAGGTTTTTTAGGGTGTACATATTTGTTTGCAAATGTAAGGATACACATGTGACAGGTCTGTAGGCAGCCACAGATAATGTGAAGCTTTTGGAAAGCTGATAGATTAAGATATCCTTGCACTGAGGAAGAATAGAAGGAACAACTGTCCACACAACCTCTGCGTGTGTGTTGATTTGTAGCATTCAGACTCTGTACTGCATTGCATATTTATTTATCTGCACACATCACAGAAACATTCCCCACACTGTATGTGCTGAATAAAAAGGATAAAGAAAGGCTGTGCCTACAGAGCTTAACCTCTAGTTGTAGAAAGCAGATAAAAGCTGGGATGGAAATGGAGGGACTGGCCAAGATCAGAGCAAATTAGTGACACTGTGAGGGTATGCCTTAGTTTACCCTCAGATGGCAACTAAGTACCTTGCAGCCCCTCACTCACTCCCCTGCAGAAGGGTGGGGGAGGGTGGGGAGAACCAGAAGGTGAGAAGGCTCGAGGGTTGAGATAAAGACAGTTTAACAGGGAAAGCAAGGGCCGCGCACTGCAAGCAAAGGAAAACAAGGAATTATTTCACCACTTTCCATGGGCAGGCAGGTGTTCAGCCACCTCCAGAACTGCAGGGCTCCACCATGTGTTACTTGGGAAGAGGAACGCCATCACTCCAAACGTCCCCACTCTTCCTCCTTCTTCTCTCACTTGTTGTTGCTGAGCGTGACACCGTATGGTATGGGTCATACAGAACATCCCTTTGGCCAGCTGTCCCAGCTGTCCCAGCTGTGTCCCCTCCCAGCTTCTTGTGTACCCCCAGTCTCCTCCCTGGTGAGACAGTGTGAGAAGAGAAAAGGCCTTGAGGCTGTACAAGCACTGCTAAGCAGTAACTAAAACATCCGTGTGTTATCAACAGTGTTTCCAGCATAAATCCCAAGCATAGCCCCACACTATCTACTGCAAAGAAAATCAACTCTATCCCAGCCAAAACCAGCACAGAGTAAAACTAAGATTATATTCCATTCCAGTGGTCTGTCACTTAAGACCTGGAGTTGTACTGCCTAACAGCAGGCATCAAAATAAGCTTTGTCACATCAGATTTTCCTGCTAGTTTTCAGAGAGAAACAGGCACTGAGGGAGATCTGACCACCCCCCAACAGTAGCTGCACCACTGCCTCAAGGCAGCCATCACTCTTGATTGTGTGAAGTGGGAGCTATGTCCCAAATCTGCCCTTGGGCATGCCAGTTATATACCTCAAGAGTATTATGTCCTTAAAACCTGACTATTCCTTACACAAAAGCACAGAAAAGCACACCAAGCTACAAACTTGAGAAGTATGAATATGTTAATAATTAGCCAAGTAGTTACTTAGCATATTCTTCACTCATTGTTATTTATGTTTTCTCACAACCGGTACAAACTGAAGGTGGGTAAAAGATTCTCGCTCTTTCCTTTTATTAGGGGTGGGTGATACTCCTCAGAATACATGTGGATTTGGGCTGGGTGATTTCCTTTCAACTGGCCTGCTACTTAGAAACTCTATTATTTCACAAACATATTTTATGCATCCTTACACATTAGTAATAAAATGTTGTCTAATAAGTTTTAATACAGTTGTACCACCAGCCTAAAAGAGAAGAAATTAACCATAATACCAGGAAATCATACCTCCTTGTATTGATTTCAGTTCAGCAATACCTTACAACACAAAGGCCCACACACCCACAGACCCAGCAGATGCCGGGGTAATCAATTCTGGGATAAAACAGGAGGGTGCCCTCAAGAACGAGTAAGTGGTTTTGTTCGTTTTCTCTTTTGTGCCTTCAAAAAATTAAGTCTCTCTCACCATGGAAGATTTATTGAGCACTTGAAGGAAGAATGGATGTTTTATGCATGATAAGATCGTTTCCCAAAGAATGTGGTTCATTTATTCATGTCAACAGAAATCTTAGATAAAATTACAATGTTAAATTATGAATACTTTAAATATAAATTGTGTGCTACTAAATGTGTGCTAAAGTAAAGGGAACAAGTATTTTTTTGCTCTGTGGGAATGGAAATTGGCCATCAATGTTTTTCCCAAAGATTCAGACATGTTTTGTCTGACATATCCACTATATCTTTAGCTTTTTGAAATAAATGAAAACTTTGTCATTTGATTTCTTAGTTATATTAAGGTACATAATGCAAGTACTACTAGCACACAATTAATTACATCTCTACCTAACTATTCTTTATAATTTTTCCCTTCAAGAATTTTATGTGCAGAGCTCTACTGGCATATATACAAATACATAACAAAGGACATTCATGACCTACACCCTTTATAGCCACATTGCAAATGTCTACTACGCTGCCTGGTGTGGTTTTAGGTACCTGTTGTAGCATTTAAATACCAGAGAGCAGTTCAAACCTCATGTTGCCTTGGGCTGTGAACCCTAAATTCTTGTACAGTTAATGGAGTGAAGTAGTTGCAATACCTACTCTCCTCTGACCAGTTGCTCTCTTACACTGAGGAGCCAGAGTCATGCTGTAAAATACTCCAGCTGCTCCAGAGATGCTCTCACTATGGTCACTTGTTAGCAATTGAACAGGAATTATTAATGTAGTGCATTTTCATGGAAATACTTCTTTTAGTTTTGGGTTAAAGAGCTCATTCATTTTCCACTTGGTTTAGGTAAGGTGCAAGGGGACACATCCAAGCAAAAAATGAAGGGCATCCTATAGACTGTTTTTTATTGCATTACAACATGCAGTTTGGGCCACAAAACAAAAATTCAAAATGTTTTTTCTTTTTGTCTTAAGATAGCTCTAAAGAGAGATTAAAAGGATAAAGACCACATTCATTAACAAGCAGCATGGTGCTAAATAAGGATGAAGTCCCTCCCACTGTAAAATGAAGAGCAGGTTCAAGACCACCTGATGAAACTGAATAGCCACAAGTCTGTGGGGTCTGATGAGATGCATCCCAGGGTCCTGACAGAACTGATTGATGTTGCCAAGCTATTCTACCCTATATTTGGAAAACCCTGGCAGTCAGGTGAAGTCCTCAGTGACTGGAAAAAGAGAAACATCATTCCTATTTCTTAAAAAGGGAGAAAGAAAGACCCAGGGAAGTACATGCCAGAGATCCAGGGAACTACATACCAGAGACCTTCCCTTTCCTGGGAATTCTGTGCAGCAGATACTCATGGAACAGTGTTAAGCACATACAAGACAAGGAGATGATCCAAGACAGCCAGCATGGCTTCACTAAGGGCAAATCATGCCTGAGCAATCTGGTGGCCTTCCATGATGGAGTGACAGCAACAGCTGACAAGGAAAGACTGACAGATGCCAAGTACCTAGACATCTGTAAGTCCTTCCTTAAGGCGGTCCCACATGACATCCTTATCTCAAATTGAAGACATGGATTTGATGGATAGAATATTCAGTGGATAAGGAATTGGCTGGATGGATGCAGCCAGAGTTGTGGTCAGTGCTCTTATGTCCAGGTGGATGCTGGTGATAAGTTGTGTCCCTCAGGGGCTTCGTCTTGGTACCAGGGCTCTTTAATACCTTTATCAGTGACACTGTCAGTGGGACTCGAGTGCACCCCAGCAAGTCTGCAGACCCGTGAAGCTGAGTGGTAGAGCTGGCACAATGGAAGGAAGAGATCCTATCCAGGTGGAACAACTTGAGAACTGGGCCCATAGGAACCTCAAGTTCAACAAATCCAGGTGCAAAGTACTGCACTTCAGTCAGGGCAATGCCAGACTGAGTCCAGATTGGGAGAAGAACTTGTTGAGAGTAACTCTACTGAGAAGGACTTAGAGAGTTCACTTGCAGCGCAGAAGGCAAATGGTATCCAGGGCTGTATCAAAAGAGGGGTGGCCAGCAAATCAAGGTAGGTGATTGTCCCCCTCTGCCCTCATGGAACGCCAAGTGGAGTGCTGTGTCCAGGTATGGAGTCCTTAGCATAAAAAAGATGTGGACCTGCTAGAGAGAATCCAGAAGAGGTCACGAAAATGGTCAGAGGACTAAAGCATCTTTCCTACAAAGACAGACTAAGAGAGCTCAGGTTGTTCAGCCTGGAGAAGAGAAGGCTCTGGCAAGAGCTCATTAAGGCTTTCCAGTACCTAAAGGGTAAAAAGAACAATGTCTTATGTGGGCACATGAGTGATAGTACAAGGGGAAATGGTTATAAATGAAAAAAATAAATTTAGATTTGATCTTAGGAAGAAATTCTTTATTTTGAGGGTGGTGAGGCACTGGAACAGGTTGCCCAGAGGTGTTGTGGATGCCCCATCCCTGGAAGTGTTAAAGGCCAGACTGGATGGGACTCTGAGTGGTCTAGTGGGTGTCAACCTTGCCCTTGACAGGGGATTTGGAAGTAGATGATCTTTAGGGTCTCTCTCAACCCAGACTGTTCTATGCAAAGGGGCATTTCCAGAGACTGAAGCAGTTGCTGCCAACATCCAAGTAAGTACTGTATGTCTTAGAGGACAAAGCTTATTTTGGACTAGCTCTAGTACTGAAGGAAGTACTAAATGGCTGCAGACATCAGTATTAATGAGACCTTAACTATGACTCACCGAATCTTGCAACAGAAGGGTTCTGAAGTAAGTATTAAAAAGTAATACAGCACAGAGATACTCAAAGGGCTGCAGAAGTTGGGTCAGGATTTGTGAGGACTCCTGAATCCTTATTTGTACAGGATCACCAAAGACTCTTCCAACCTTTTCATGGTCTCATGAAATGTCTAATCATAGATACCATGAAAACTTTTCTCTGTCATGAAATATCAGAAATGTTTTGTATTTTATTTTGGACATTTGGTTGACTCAGCGTTACTAGCTTTCCTTCCCTTTCCTCCTTTTTTCCCCGCCCTCTCCATTTAACAGAACCCAACATCTCTTTGTGTAAATGGATGTATTTTGATATTTTAACCAGAATTAATTGCATCTGGAATGCTATCAGTTTCTCAAACTCTTTGACATTTGCAGAAATTTGCTCATACTGAAATGTGAGGCCAACAAAACTAAATTCTAGAGGAACACTGGCTAAATTATGTCAAAACTCAAAAATTTCAGAAAACAGAGCAGAGAGAACAACAATGAAAATTTTAAAGTGCACCTGCTGTGCAAGAAAAGTGCAATGAGGTGAACACCGAGGTCAAAGTTTGCCATCTGAGGTGATAAAATCTGGAATTTCCAGACTTGGAAACTACCTTCAGCCAAACAATTATGTGGAGGAGATGCTTCAAAACAATTTGTATTGTCTGTGAATGGTTACAGTGTGAAAAACAAAGATGCACACTGAGTAGTCAGTTTTGATATAAGCATATTATGCTTAGCTTTCATTACATCACTTACGTCATGAGTTTAAATCATGTTATGTTTGCACAAAGCACCCCTTTATGTCCATAATTTAGCAGGAAAAGATACAATTAAGACACTCTTGTTATTATTATTTGAATGACTGTAATTAAAATGTAATTAGCATCTATAAAATCCTCTGTGCATGGACTGGCCCATTACTATTAAAAAAAAAAAAAGATAAAAAAACCAAAAACTCTTTAAGAGGCTTGCTGTTTCATGTTCCCTTCTGCCAGTGACCATTTTCCTTAAACTCAGTATATTAAATGCTTTCTCAGCTTACACTTGTGCCTTGATGAAAGCTCCACTAAAAATAATCGTGTTCATAAACCTAGCGACAGATGTCGGGAATTTATCTCCTTACCATGCCAGGACACGCCTCCTCTACTCTCCAGATGGGGGATTAGCTGGGGGAAAGGAGGGACAGACATGGAGCTACAGTGTTTTCTACCTCCCTCAGTTTCGGCTGAGACAAAGGAGAAGCAGCAGGAAGGGAGAGCAGCGCCGTTTGAGGCTCGGAGTGACGGTGCCGCGGGACGGGCGGGACGCGGCCCCGCACCGCAGCGACCCGCCCGCGGTGGCGCCGGCCCCGCCCCGCCCGTTACCCCGCCCGGCCCCGCCCCGCGCGCGCCTCAGGCGGAAGCAGCCGCCCCTTCCGGGACCGGGACCGGGCCCGCCCGCGCGCGCACCGCCGACCCGGGCCCGGCCGCGCCGCCCCGCTCTGCTCCGCTGCGCCTTGGCCGGCACTGCGCCTGCGCGCCTCGGCGCCTGCACCGCGCCCCGCCCACGGGGCGGGGGCGGCGGGGCCGCGCCCGGTGACGCCGCTGCGGCCCCTGCGGCGGCGCTCTCCGCCCCGCCCCGCCCCGCCCCGGCCGGGCCCGCCCTCCGCCCCGGGCCGCGCGCGCCGCCGGCCGTGCGCGCGGGGGCGGCGCCAGGGCCTCACCTCGCGCGCCCCGCCCCTCCCCGCGCGCTCCTCGGGCGGGCAGCGGAGCGCGCGCCGCGGGCACCACCGCCGCAGGTGAGACGGGGGCGCGCGGGCCGGGCCGGGCAGGGCTGGGCCGGGGTGAGGCCGTCGGGGCTGGGGCTGGGGCCGGGGCCGGGGGGAGCGCAAGGAACCGGCCCCGCCCGCGCCGCGGCAGCTCTCCGGTGTGGGGGAAGCTGCCGTGCCGTGCCGGGCGGGGGCTTCCGGCGGCTACCCGCCCGCCGCTCTGCGCCGCCCGGGAATTGGCGTCGGGGCGCGGCTGCCGCCCCCGGCCGGCCGTGCGCGCCTGCCGGCCCCACCCGGGGCGTGGGTACGGGCGAGCGGCGCCCCGACCCTCCTGCGGGGCCCGCTGGCAGCTCCCTGAAGGGTGCGGGCGTCGACCTTGGCGACCTCCGGCCGCAGCTCGGCGGGCGCGGGAGCAGCGGGGAGGGGCGGGGGGCCCGGCGGGGTCCGGCCGCCTGTTGCGGCGGGGGCGGGTGCGGCTCCCGGGTGCGGGGCGCGGCGGGCGCCGCCCGTACCTGCGGAGGGCGGGGCGCGGGCGCGGCAGCGGCGACACCCCGAACAAAGGGGCCGCGCCCCGGGGCTGGCGGGGAGCGGGGTCGGGGCGCTCACCCAGCGGGACCGAGCGGCGGCTGCGGCGGCGGTTCCTGCCCCGGCCGGGCGCCGGGGACCCTGTGCGTCTTTGTGGGCGCTGCGGTTCTGGGGTGAGTAAGAGCAGGGTTTCTGTAACATTTAATTGCTGCCCGCTTTCATGTGCTGGGCTTTTCTGTAGTAACTGGTAACTAGAGCTTGCGTTTGCTTGTGACACAAGGGAGAAGTCCGAAGTATGCTATTAAGTTCCCCAAATAAAAGAGCCTTTCGATGCTCACTCATTTGGTTAGGTAAGCGATTTGGTGTTTGGGTTTCTTTTAAATGGAAGTCAATAGCTTTAGCTCCTTCCCCTTAACTGAGTCTTTAAAATGAAAATGTTAAGTGGGCCATGTGTATCCCGAGAGTCACCTGAAGAGCAATCTGTGTGTTTGTTTTTTAGCATCCCCAAACCATCCGGGCAGAAAGATTGCTGAAATGGTTTTTTTTCAGACTCAAAATGACCCTGATTTCATGCATATATTTCCAGTTCTTATTGGAAAGAGATTTGCATTCTACCCTGCAAAACATTACCCTTGAAAAGTGCAAGTAGTATGTTGCCTCTGCAGGCTTTTCAGTTTACATACAGTTTCATGTTCAGATCTCTCCATAACCTCTCTGTTGTTCTTTGTCTTTTCCACTGAAAGTTAAACTGAAAAGAGAGGAGCTCCTGAGAGAGGTGCTGGACTGGGAGGAGATGCTGCTCTTCTGTTAGTTTTCAGGATAATTTATAGTGATTAGAACTGGATTCTTAATTTAAAATCCACTTTCTTTCAGCTGACTTATTGATCTAATAGCATGTACCTCAACATTCAAGTCCTGGGAAACTATGAGCATTCTTAATAGGATGAAGAACAACTGTTTGAAAGGTCACTCTCTGATGGAGTTTTAAGTCTTTCAGTCTGTGCTTGTGTGTCCGTTTGTCAAACATTTTTTTTGTGGAAAGCTCCAAATGGTAGAAATTTGAGGGATTGATCGTGCTAGTCATGTTTACCCTTTATTCTTTTCTGTAGGAATAGGAAAATATGATGTAGTGTTGCACAAAAAGATCAAAAAAAGCTTACAGTCCACTGCATGAGAGGTCAACTGTGAGGTTAAATAACCTGTGATGCTGGATAGTGAATGTACTCCTTCAGTATTGCAAATTCCTTGATCTCAGTCTTTGCTTTTTAGTGCTCTTTTGAATTTGAGGAAGGGAAAAATTACAAACATTCTAAGGTGAAGTATTTTGAATTTCGTGTTCTTTGACATTGTTGTAATAATGTTGTCTTAATTTTTTTTTTTTTTTTTTTTTTTTTTTGGGCCTTAAGGAGCGAATCTTTAGCCATGAAAGTGAAAACTGGAATGTGTCTTAACTGTGCATTCTTTGTAATCTCTGTCACCTGTGGTCATGTACTCTTTAGATAAATAACCCAGAGATATAGTAGGCTATTGAGGGGAAGGGATGGGCGTGCGGAAGTGGAGCAGGGAGAGATGTGGCCATGAGGATAAGGCACTGCTGGATAAGGACCAAGGAGGAGCACAAGACTGTAAGTGTAGTTGGAGACCTTGCCATGGTCCATGTGTCTTCTGTATTCAGACTGACTTACAGTTTCCATAAGACCGGTTGTGTTCTTAACCTCAATTGCTAAGTCGTGCACTGACATCCCTGTATCTGCTTTTTCTAAGGGATTACCCTGAAACAAAGGTGTTCCATCTAAGTGGTTGTGCTCCTGTTAAATTTCAGCTATATCTGACTTGGATGAAGATAATTGCTGAGACAAAAGATGCTACTGTCTTAGAAACTGATATATGGCAGTCTCTGATTTCTAAGGATACTATAGATACGGTGTCTTATATAAAAAGTAGTTTAGGCACCGCATTTCAGCCAACTGACAACAGCATTATTTTTGCTGCAATTTTACAACTGAAGAGGAAATAATTATATGAGAAAAGTCTTCTAACTTTGTGATTAGAATTGGTTGCTTTGCCATCCCTAGTGAGTGCTGTAGGATACAGTGGTCCTGGGAATCAGTGGCTGGTAACATCTTCTAGACAGGGAACTCCCCACCCGCTTGAAAGTGCTTATAGCCAGCTTCCATAAACTTTTAATGGCTCCAAGCTATTGAAATTACTTTGCATCTAAAGTGAAATCTATTTTATGTGAGTTTGCTAGGCTAGTGACAGCATACTTGTGAACATATTGTAGCCTGCCTGCCTAAAACACACAATTACAGGACAACTGTGATAAACCTCCTTTCTACCTTAAAAAGAATTTATGTGTGGAACCAAGAAAATAGAACAGTTGGTATTATGTATGTCCATGAGATGTTCTGCAAAATATTTTACATTTTATAACTTGCTAAGTAGGGAAGAAATTGTTACATTTTATTAGTCTGTTGCAGTACTTAAAATCAGCTCTCAGGATAGTTATAAAAAGTTATTTTTAGGGCTTATTGTCTGCAGAACGTGAAATTAGTTGTAGTCCTTGTGGATATAAATAACTTAGAGTCACTTTATAGCAAATGTACCTTGCAGACCAGGGGATTATTAAATCCTATTTTGCTACTCATCCTGTTTTCTTAACTAATGTGAGTCAGAGTCAGCACCTAAAGCCCAAGGATTTATCAGTGTTTACAGCTGCTTGTTGAATCTCTTTGGTAGTTGTGTAACCCATAACCATCAGGTTAGGCTTATAGGCTGGAGCCTTAGAGACTCCTTACAGCAGGAAGGAAAATTCTGAAATTCCCATAGAAAAAACAATATTGATTTGAAAGATAGGAACAAGTTGGAAAGAAATGTAGTATAGATTAAGTAATGCTGCCTTAGAATGAGCCAGTGAGAGAATTCATTGCCTTTTCCCGGAGTGGGGCTTAGTATTTGCTAATTGTATTTTGTTTAGGATTCAAAAATTCCCAGCACCTTTGGGACAATAGATTAGCATATTGTGTGTCCTGGCTTTGCGCAGAGGGGTAATAACAGAGAAGATGTGTTGAAGATTTTAGATTACATAGACAGGTACTACGGAGAATTCAAAGAAAGCTATACTGTAATCATTTTGTAACGGAAGGGAGCCAAGAATGCAAAGAGGGTAGAACAAACGAGATATAGAGTTGGTTGCATGGTAACTCTGTAATTGTTACTGGAGTGGAATCGATGATGACTATTTTGTGATACTGGCTCCTTAGTTGAAGTAATTGCAATGTACATTGAATTCCTACCAATAAAGTTCATGTATTGTATGTATCTATAATGCATTGTATTTTTATCTATAACAGTGGGTTTACTACATCATTTAATGCAAGAGTGTGGAAATGTCTGGTAGCAGTGGCCCACAAGGTTTCATTAAAAATTGGCATGTAAACTGTATAATGTATACTGCATCACTGAACAAGTATTTCTGCAAATTATGGAAAATGCTGTTTACAAAGGCGCTTTGCACCTGTGCTTAGTAGGTGGGCAGCAGGGACCAGTCATGCATTCAGGCCTTGGTACCTGTTTCATTTTATGCTCTCAAATACTAATTTAATAGCTTTCTGTACTACTGTAAGACTTGATCTTTAACTCTGATCCTTGTTTCTGAGAGTCTGAGAATGCTCTACATATAGCACCCACATACAGACAGGCAGAAATGTTTTTGTCAACATGAAATAGATTGGAATCAACACGAAAGTCTTGCAAAAATGAAACATCTGTGGAGAAAATAAAAAGCCAACTATGTGTGGTATCGTCCTTTGCTTTGCTAGTTCTCCCGTTCAAGTCCGTCAGATGGTGTAGAGGAAAGAAAGTCTGTCATTTCAAGATGTAGCAGTGTAGTCCTGTTGGTATAGCTGTGTTGTCTCCTGACAAGGCTTTTAACATGGAATTAGTTAATACCAGCAACACTTGCCTAGTGGGATTTGTTTCAGACCTCAAAATGAAAGAAGCTATACAGACGGGGAAACAGTGTTAATGTGACAGATATCTGCAGACATGCTATGTCAGTCACAAAACCCACACTCGATGGGTGTGGTCACATAATGGGAGATGTTTAAGTAGATGGACCTGAAGGCCCTACTCTAAGCAAGGCTGGTGGCAGCTCATCATTAACCATCTGTCAGTGTCACCCTTGGAGATCAAAGTTGGCAAAATCAATGAATCCAAGCACTGAGTCCAAGTGACTGTTGTGTGGAAGAGCTATTTTGGGATGACACCACTAAATCATTAAGTTCTTGCGCACTTAAAACACCTGAATTAACTTCACCTATGTAGTGTAACATGCCAATAAGCTTCATTCCAATCCAAACACTCATATTTTAACAAATAACACTGCACTCTGCACTGCAAAATTTTTGTAAAATTTTGTCAAAATTTATAATGTCCAAGTTAAGAGTTCATTGCAATGCTTCAGTGAGTGGTCCAGTAGAGTCATGACTTGTAGCTCATTGTACTTTATTTCAACTTGAATTCTCTGATTTTTAATAAGTTTACATTTTTTAAGTTGTCACTGATTTGAAAATGAATGAGAAATTTATTTCACATTGATGTAGTTTATATATTGAAGTCAATGATATGGCATGGGCCTGTATGAGTGTGATTTATTACAGCGTCTTTCTTTACTGCTCCAGATTGTGTATTTTTTTGTCTGCTGCTGATTAGACCTGATGGCTTGGAGGTTCCAGACTTTATATTCAATGGAAGTAAAGTACATAATAAACTAGGAAAACTTAACCTAGAAAAAAAAACACTGTACTTTGGACTCCTTCTCTATACAGTCCAGTGTTGTCACTCAAAATTTAAGGAGCAGATGAGTTAGACTAAATATCAGAAACTGCTTTCAGTTCAGCAAGTTTTCTATCTAAAATGTTATTAAATGGTTAGTATTGTAAGAAAGAAAATATAGTTACAGGTAACATTCCTAATTCCAGGTATTCTGCAACATCTCAGAGTACACTGTGGGAAGAGACCCACTAATTTAAGATGTGTGAAATGCCAGAACTTGATTGTTTTTTCCTGTTTAATGAAGACTGTGATAAGAAAAATAATGAGAAGTTAAGGTACTGATAAAGAACAAGAAGGCTGCTCATCTGAATTATTAATTTGGTTTGCATCAGTGCTCATGTTAGTGGATAGTGTAACATAAGGGACTGCTTTAGAAAAAATAACTAAAGAAATATTGGTGCATTTGTTTCAGAAATATTAAAGAGTTAACCAAGTGTTTTGCTAGGTGCAGCATTCTTTCTGCAAAGAACTTGTCACAGGTGTGGTTTTATAATAACAAGCAGGAGCTGTTGCTGCCGTTTGGACTTAGAGGAGTTAAATTCAAAGTCTTAATTCAAGATATGTGTTTGTCCTATTTCTCACATCTTGTTTTGATAATAGGTTGGATCTTAAGTCATGATTACAACTTTTTACCCTTGTGCTTCTGCTTTTAGGGGAAAATACTCCTTTTGACTTATATATATTCCACATCTTAAATGCCCCTGTCCTTTGTTAAGAAATCCTTTTGCAGGCATTACCAACTGGTTTTTCTTGAGTTGAGAGTGTGGGAGGTAAAAATTTGTAGATTGATAGTGTTGAAGAGGCCAGTAGCTGATCCACAAAATATTTTAGGAAAGCCTGTATGTGTACACCCATGCAACTGTTTCCCTGTCAATCACTAATTTTGGCCATGTAGTTATTAGCTTACTGATGGCCTAAGAGTTACAATTACACTTAAAGATTGTATAGTGTAGCCACTCACAAAAATGCTGGAATTTTTCAGCTCTTCTTTGCCCAAGAACCAGAGTGAGATGAAATGTTTCAGTTTGAAATAATTCTGAAACCTTTGGAGGTCCTGATTTTTGAGAAACTTCTTCACTGTTCTGTGTCTTTAATGTTTTTTATTGGATCTTAATGAGAAAGTTGTTTATTTTTAGGTAACTTTGTTCAATACATGTTGACTTTTAATAAAAGAGCATCTTTTTTCTAAAAGTTAAGTGAAAGTTAAGTTGTATCTGTTGTATTTACTGTCTTGCAAAGGTTGAATTTTATAGCTCTTGCAGTCAAAGCAGATAGAAGAATTAAGTAAACTAACAAAAATATT
Source organism: Oenanthe melanoleuca (assembly GCF_029582105.1). Lineage (NCBI taxonomy): Eukaryota > Metazoa > Chordata > Aves > Passeriformes > Muscicapidae > Oenanthe > Oenanthe melanoleuca. Next base: position 95,780,649 of record NC_079335.1, read on the forward strand.
TCTCCAAGCTGCATGAGATAGAACTGAGACCATGTTTGTAACATGCAGAGTTTGTGATTTTCTTCAGACTGGAATATTTTGAAGAGCATTGTAAAAGCAGTCTTAAGATCAAATGATCTTAAGAGTAGTTTGGAAAATTTGAGGAAAACAGTCTGTTGTTTGAGGAGTGAAGTTTTATATTGTAATCTTTCTAATAAATTTTGCTACAATTTTAGGAGAGAATACTTTTTTTACAAATATGGGGGAAATATGTTTCGCTGAGGGAAAACTGAAACAGAAACAATCTCATAGCTGAGTACTAGGACTTCTTTTAAGATAGTATGAACAATGAAATAAAATATGATAAAATACTGAAACCTAACCCAGTCAGAATAGCACAGTTAGATGGTTGGGGGTTTGAAGGCGATATTTTCAAGAACATAATTCCTGTTTTACAACAAACTAAGACCAGTCATACTATCATCTGTGAACAACAGGAACAGGTTTTAATAATACTAAGTTTTCCAGACTTTATGCAGGACTCTGACTGCTTGTGCATTAAGGTAGAAGAAATAAACCTCTTCAAGAAGAAAAGCGGTAAAATTAGCTTCTGACTGTGTGGTGAACTGATGCTAGTAGAAGTACTGCCACTGAATTGAAACTTCCAAGTGACCAGCTGAAAAGAAAATGTTTTCATAAGTCAGAGGTAGTGAAGGTTTCTTAGGCAGGAGAAAACTTTGCAACATTGAAAAGGTATTAGGTCCCATACTTCTCACAGGAATTTAAAAGGTTGTGTGTACAGAAAGGAAAGCAGTCACACTTGGTACTGTTTAGCATTGCAACGTATGTTTAATTAATTAAACACAAAATAATTAAATTAGTTAAATGTTGATAAAGATATTTGGTTTCACAAAAGATAGACTTCTGTAGTGGCTTTTTCCATGGGGAGACTGACTTCTAAAATAAACCAGGTTTGGTCTGTGACCACTGCTGGAATGCCTTTTGCTTTTACGTTCCATGTCAGGTCCTCATAGGAAGAGAGAGACACTTGAGACCCATCTAGTGATGTACATCATTCTTAACGGTACCTTTTCCAAGAGTCTTTGCCTTTGGAGTAAGATTTAAAAACTAATTTTTAGGTTGTTTATCAGAAGTTTTTGATAGCTGCTTCACTTGATTCCCCAGATAGTCAGAAATTAGTGTTATGCTTGCTCCTGTGTTCTGAATTGATCTTTGATTTTAACATACATTGCTTTTTAAAGAACTTTTTTTAGATAGCCTGCTCTGTTAAAACTTGGAACTTACACACTTATATTCTTGTGAATTTACATTCATTCACCAGCTCCGAGTTACTTTGTGCATTGTAAGATCTGTAAGAATTGAAACAGGAACGGAAAGCAATTTTAAAGTTTGTGAACATTCAATTTGAAGATCCCTTCTGTGGTACTGCAAGAAAAGTGTGATAAGTATTTTAAACAGGAAATGATGAAAACCACCTTGCACTGGCACTTGAAAATTGTTAAATTGGCTTGAATATTGATAATTTCATATTAATTTAATGAACAGAATGCCCTCTGTTTCTAGCCATTGCAAATTTAATGCCCATCATATGTGAAATAGCCATGAAAGTCTATCATGGATCATATGATTGGCAAGCATATATCATATAATTGGCAAGGATATATTGAACTAAAAGACAATTCATTGCCTGATTGGGTCTTTTAGGTCTATTAGATTAACTCTATAAATTTTTCAAGTCATGTATCTAACATGATTAGGATAAATGGCATCTAAAAATGGGGAGAGGTCTGCCTAACAGTGTTTCAGCTTTATGAGTGCTGCATTACTATGCAATATCAGGTCTATAACTACTTCTTGAATCACCTATTCAAAAGGTTTTTGTGTATTTGCAAACCAGTCTCATTCAGTGAATTGTGTATATGAACTAATTTCTCTCTGAATAAAACAGAATAATTATTATTTTAGGAGGAGAAATTTGCACTGCATAGAATATAAACAGAAGGAGACATTACAGGAACAAAATATGGCTACAAAAGTAATGCTTCTGCAGTAATACTACAGAAAAATACTTGTGCATTTCTAATTAGGTGGTAAAAAAGCAAAGTCATAAAATTAATGAAATAACTTACTTTGCCAAGTCAGATTTCACTAAAGAAATTTGCTGCAGCTGCATGTTTTCTTAGAGGAACAAAATAAAATTTTTGAAATGCAAAATTCAACATGCTCATATTTCATTAGGTTCCATTTAGCTGGTGTGTTGATGCAATTTGCCTGTGGGGAGAGAGAATGCTTGCCTGTATTTGTGAAGAAGAGGCGAAGAACTTGGTGGTACCTTCTCGGTGTCTCTTAATGCCCTGCATTCAGTCCTATGTGCTTGCATCATTTGTGCTGCGGCCTTTGATGTAAACATGCTTGCACTTGCTGGAGCACTCATTTCCTGCATCCTTCATTGTTAGAAGCTGTTTTATTAGCATGGGATGTGAAGGATCTACTCAGCTTTTGCTTAAACTTCATTCACCCAGGCACTGACTTGTGGAAGATGGCAGTGCCTGCCTCAAAAATGCTTTATTTGAAAGCTTAGACTTTTTCAAGAATTTCATAGGAGTGTTACTCAAACAAGGCTCCTGTGTTCATTCTGTCCGTACTAATACTTGAAAGAATTTAAGGGTGTTCATGTGAGTTTTCACCGTAGTACTATTATGAGTGGCTAACAGGGAAAAACAGTTATTTGAGCAGGATAAATTCCCTGAGCTATCAGCATTGGAACTTGTCTTGGTGTGACAAGAGATGCCTGCAAAACAACAAGGCTGCTTCTAGTGGGCAGAGCCCTAACCTATGCTGTCTGCATCCCTTCTGTAGGGTCCGTAAGATGGTTGGGTGCAGCCTGCCATGGGCTTTACAGCTGTTTTGCTTTGTAGATACCATTTGTTTCAGGATTTCTCTGTCACAAGTGAACTTTCCTGCCTGTAGAGCAGTGAAACTGTCTGAGTGCAGTTTGAGTTTAGTCAATATGTTTCTTGATTGTCATTCTTTCTGGCTGTAAAAATAACCATGCAAATATTTGCCATTTCTAGAAAATGCATGTCTGACATTCTGAGCTTCCAAAGGAAGACTAGGGTTTATAACAATTAAAAAGATACTTGTGTTAGAGGAAAACCTATGGTTTTTCAAGTATGTCTTTGGGAAGCCACCTTCAGACTTGTTTCAAAGAATTTACTTCATCAAGCCAAGTCAGTATGCTTACATTTAAATCTTCCTTTAATTTTTGTAGTGTATATTGAAGTGTAAATGTACAGGGGTAAAAAGGACATACGTATGTGATTGAGATTCCTTTTGAAATATGATTGACCAAAAAAACCTGAATTTTTGATACTAAATATGCTGTGAACAAGTTTTGAATGCAGTGCTCTTGAACTGCTTTTAAAAGTGCACTGCTGAAGCTCATGCTGCAAGCTCTGGCATAATGCCTTCAAGTGAACTCCATTCTTGTTGCTTTCTAGAACAGCTGGAAGCAGCAGCCCTGTGCAAATGTCAGTGAAGACTAACTTATCATTAATCAAAAGTTAGCTTCCAGATGTGCTTTCTTGTACTTGAAACACAGGATAAAAAATGGCTGTATCTCATATGTCTTAGATGACACTACTTTAAATGTGTTTTTGAAATGTTTCACTGAGTTCTTAGTAGAATAGCACTAGTTAAGAACCTGAGTTGTTAATTTTGCATTACTAAAATTCATCCTTGTAGGCTATATGTTTACTCTTACATTTTGGGTGGGGGGGGAATGAAGGTTTGGAGAGTGTCTTTGTTCTATATCAGATGCATCTCCCATGAATGTGACTTGACTTTTGATTATGGATAACTCAGATGTGAGAGGCTCATCCACAGATGTCCCTCTCATCTGTTTCAGCCTTTCATGGTAGAAAATCAGTTGTAGTATCATCATACCTGTTTGTCTGCCTTCCCTCTGAAACCATGCAAGTCTGTGATGGCTTTGACAGGCTGGTTGCAATTGTTCATTATTCTATCGTGTCTGCTGTGACTGTTAATTCTCTCCTCATTATGTATAATCTTAAATCAATACAAAATGAATGCCTTCTGTTTACAGAAGGATCTGATTACAGATCTTCACATTTACAACTTGAATATGAAAGAAGACGTGACCCTTACATTTTGTGTTAAAGCACTTCAGCACCATCAGTTCCCTCAATGATTAGAATAGACTGAGAGAGGATACCAGCCACGTACTGAACTTGTAGAAGCAGGAACAGTATTCTAGACTTTTATGTAAATGTGTGTATTACCGAAATTATTTCACAGTGTAACTTTAGTCCATTGAACTATGAAAGCAAGCTTTGACCTTGTGTTAACCTTGGTGGCGGGCTTGAGTTTGCTGTTTTTCCCACTGATCTTTGGATCAGTACAGATAAACCATTGCAAGTATCTAGAATTCTTCCCAATGTTTTGTAATAGCCATTACATAACTTGAAAAAAGTGAGGAATCTTCAATAGGTGCCAGATTATGTTTGAGGAACCCTAGAACACTTGCATTGTTTTGCCACAGTTGTTTATAGGCTGGAAGTGCTGTAGTTTTGTTTTACCTGTGTTCGGCTATGTGCTGTTCTGGGCTGTCTTTGGTACCAGCAGACTTGTTTAGGTAACAGATCTGCTTAAAAAAAAAAGTATAGGTTATTTTTTGTCTAGAGCAATTTAAGTGCTTTACCACCTAATAGTTGCACCAGAGCTATTGGGAGAAAGGATATGGGAACATCAGGCAGACTGTCGCAGCTTCGGTTTGTATCAGTCTTGCAGACACGCGCAGTTGGGCTCAAGGGCTGTATGTTTGGTCAGCTTTGTCAGTTTTGTTTATGTGGACAGTGATGTAGCTGGTTTTTTTTCAGTACACTACAGGGTTTGAAATCTTAAGACCTTGATTTTGTTCTAGACTGTTTCTGTTGTTCAGTTTGTCAGGGTTTTCATATGCTGTTCCATGTGGGTTTCAAGAAATGTCCTTTTGGAAGTACTTCCTCAGAAGTCATCTTGCAGGAAGCCAAAGGGGCCTTTTGATAAGAAAATGCTGAAATGATGACTCAAAGCATATGAAATACATATCTGTTCTCACTTCAGAAAGTGCTGTCTAACTCATGGCCATGCTCTGAAGTCAGCACTAAGGCCCTGTGGAGCCGCTGGAAGTCTGTGTACTTGTTTCTTATGTTTTAGTGACTTCTTGTTGGAGAGGTCACAATTCTTCTGATGTCTCAAGAATATAAAGCTGTGGGCATGTGGGAACTGCTGTTCTTTACACCAACACAATGAAATTTATGGGATGGATGAGCCTCTGTTAATGGTGGAGAGTTCACTGGTTGACTTTTCCAGTTTAAGTACCTAGATATGGTTATGATTTGAAGTACTTGTCTTAAGGAACTGGGAAATTTAGGCCTTTTGCCTGAGGAGATTTGCTTTTGCTGAGAGATAGAACTGAAGTTCAGTCTTCTACCCTTGACTTTTGTTAGTATATGTGTAGTCAGTCACCGAAGTAAATTTGTTCTGTGGGTGTGGGAGGCACAAGCACCTTCTAAGGTGTGCCCCAGAAAGCTTTGGAAAGAAGGGTTCTTATGAAACCTTGAATGTGATTTAACTGCATGTTAAACTAATGAGAAGCTCCAAATCCTAATTCCTAGTTAAGCATGTTTATGTCAAAGGATTCTTTTCAGGACATAGGGAAATACTTGTTGTGAAAGTTTCTAACTTTCTTTGAGGCTGAGTTTCAGGAGACCTGCCTCATTATCTAATGAGATTAGTCATTTCTAAGATAGGTCTGAACATTAGGGTTCATTCTTCTTTCACTAGTCTACTACTTAAAGTTTGTTGTGATTATTTAACATTCTAAATACTTGTTCTACCTTAATAAAATACTGATGTTATTTTGTGCAGAATTTGATGGATGTTGTGCATTTAAACTGTAATAAAACACCAGTCAAACTTGATGACAGAACAATAATGCTGATTTAACTTTTAAAACTTCGTTATTCTCTAGTTTGTAAAGCAGCTGGTATCATGTCCCATCCAGTGTCCTCACGTATCCTATCAATTTCTGGGTCATGGGGTGTTTCTGCTGATCTGGTTTGAATGTTGTAATTGGAACCAGATGATGGGAGGGTTAGATTCTGCTTGCCTGGGGCTGCTTCCCTCCTTTTCCAGGAATGCTTTTGTTGCAGAAATATCTGAATCATTTGTGAGGTGTCTTCCAGATATTTGGCACTTAGTATGCTAGTGCTATTTTCAAACAATACATTCTCAAGTGTACTTTTGCTCTTGTTAACTATACTGAAACTGTGGGACTCAATAAACCATGAAGTAACTGGTTGAATTTGTGATGTTTTCACAACAGATTGTAACAGATTATATTGCTTCATGGTCCTTGGATATGAAATACATTGCCATTTTTCAAACTTCTTTTCCCTGAGCTTTTTCTTACTAAATTGAACTTGTAATTTGTAGGTCATATGAGGCAATAGAGTTTTCACTTTGGGGAATTAAAAAACTTTGGAGAATTTTTAAACTCATTTTAGAAAATACTGTCAAATAATTGCCATAAATTTTCACTTCAGCATAAAATAAGTTGTGGCTTGTTTTTCTAGCGGTGATAGATTAAACTAAGTATGAAGTGCAGAGTAATGCAGGTATTAATTTCTTCACTTAAAAAGAAGTTATTTTTTTAGAGCAATGTGCATTTCCATTGCTAAATTTTCTTTAATTGTTCAGTAAGTAATTGATAATTTTGCAAGTATTTTGGTCAAAGCTTATTAACTACCTCTTAATATTGTGCAGGCAGCTCATGTACTGCGGTTAAATTGTTCCTTCAAATGTATCAAGTTCTATTTCTCTTAAGGGGAGTAAAGATGGGTGCTATAATGTATCAGCCAGCAGTTGTAATTGATGCTTATTATATAAAATAGTCTTTAGGGAAGAAAGTTACTCATCATAAAAATGAGTGGGTAATGAGGTTAATATGACAGACTTTCAAATCTTTATGTAATCATCTCGTAAAGGAAGGGAAACAAACTAGGATTCAGTTTTGAAGTATTAATTTTATGTAGGCTGTAAAATTGACAATAACAAATTGTTTTGCAATTGAAGAAAGGCACCACTATCTCTACTTATTAACTAGAACCAACTATGCTAACTGTACCAGCTATCTGTAAATACAAAACTATGTTTAACTAGTCTCCTTCAAACAAATTTATGCAGCAAATCAAAGTCCTCCTGTTAAGGACAACTGCATATTCACAAGGCCTGCATTCAGCTTTATGTATAGTAGTGCAGAAGATGCCAGCTGAATTTGTGCCTGTAATGATGTGACTTTGGTGTAATGCTTTTCTTTTCCTGGTTCTTTCTCCTTTACATTGCATTTACGAGACTCCAAGGAATTAAAATGGATGGAACAGCTTCTTGACTTCTTTTGGTCATCTTCTGTGTGAAAATGATACTGATCATATGCTCTGTTCTTTGTTAGTTTTTGGCCTCTTGGCCAGTTTTGGGTACATTTTGACAGACATGTAGGTGTCTTGGATATGATTGTTTCTATAAATTTCTTCAATATTTGATGCTGGCTAAATATGGGGAATTCTGTACCCTGTGATCTACAGCATTCCTGTGAAGGAAAGGAAGCAATCTAAATCTGTTGCCCTCTTTGGATGGTACACAGTTGTTCTGTTGGCCATTTTTTTGCTCTCCCTTAGTGTATGAACCTTGGGATTATTACATTGGGGAGGAATGTAGAGGACAAATGGAATAGGTATGTGAGGAAGCCTGCTTGGATTGGTTTGGAGCAAGTTATAAGAAAATGCCAACTGAGGAACAGGACAGCTTAAGAAGAGTCATCTCAGTTTAATCAGATGAGCAAGATGAATGAGGGATAAACCCCATAAGGGTTTTTCACCCATAAGCATATTTTTATCTCAATTTATTTGGCTGAAATAGTAAATAGAGAGACAAAATAAAGAGTAATAAATAGAGATCAAGGATTCCTGCTTTTTTTTTTTTTTTTTTTTTTTTTTTTCCCTTCTCTTTCCTAACATGTATTTGCAGAGATTTCTCCTTGAAAATATTGTCCCTGAAGATTAAAACTATTTTTTGTGCTGGCACCTATTACCTATCTTACTCTTGCTGATCTGGAGGTAACCATTCTGTTTTCAAGGTTGTATGTGGGAGTTAATGTGATATCTATTGTGTCAAAGTTGTGTTACACTATCCAGCTCACTCCTCTAGTGGGTGGAGCTGCGTGTTGTGTGTAAGTCCGTAAGGGGCTAAAGTTGTCTTTTTTGTCCAGAGGACCTGTGCAGGCTGTGATGTATAAAACTTAGGAGAAGTTAAGTATTGATACAACTAGAGGCCAGTCACTCAAGATAACCAACAGCTTTACAACTCCAGATAGGAAGTTCGTTAATGATCTCAATAATAGAAATTAACTTAAAAGTTATTTAGCTACTTACTCTCCTTGGATCAGAGTTCTAGACTGTTGGACAAGGTGCTATCACTGATGTTAACAAGAATTATAATTCCTACCCCTGCAGTTCTTAGTTAATATAATTGCTCCCTAGCCTGGCTCAAAAAAAAAAAAAAAAAAAAAAAAATCCTAGCTCCAACTGGAAGCCTGCCATTAAATGGAGCACAGAATCATGGGTGTGTTTATCTGCAAGCAGGCAATAAAATAGCTGTAGGAGCTTTGAGAACTGCTTACTTTGAGCAGTCAGAGATTCATTTGTTTGTATCTTTATGTGCTCAAATATTTTGGAAAAGAGCAGCTTCCTGGGAGTTTATCTGCAGTGGAGCTGGGGACTGATCTGTAGCATGGTGCTTAGACAATGCTCGTGCCCTTCTGACTGAAGGCATTACAGTACGTTGCTGAGCCAGTTAAGCTTTTGCTTCCTTTTCAACTTGTTGAACTGCACAAAGAACTGTTTAAGAATAAAGCTTTTGTATATGTTACCATCTGAATTGATGTGATGGGATTTCCAATGGGTGTGGTAAAAAGCTGACCTGTATAAATGGATGATATAGCTGTTGACAACACTGTGCTTGGCTCTTTGTGAACATCTTTCTGCTGTAGGTGACGTAGGATTTGTCTGTAGGATAATCCTGTGTTTGTCTTCTGACCTGCAAATAATTTTGCACTGCGAAGATGAAAATAATAATAAACCCCATGGTATACTTAATAAGGAAGTAGGTTTTTTTTGAGCTTCATATAACAGGTTCTTGCAGTCTGTTTTATTGTAATTATAAAGTAGGACAGTTCAGTAACTAGATGTGACCCAAATTAATACTTCTTATGAAAATAAGTCAGGCTAGATAAATTACAGGCAGAAAGACTTTGCATGAAATTTCATTTCAGGCGCTTTACTGTTAAAATTGGAATCTAGGTTCCTTTTTGTTTTTCAAAGCACATTGAAACAGGTAGAATAGTGCCAATAGCTTAGAACAAGGTCTTTCTTCTCTAGCACAGTATTTGCTCTGAAGCAGTCTCTTTGGATTAAGTGTTGTTTTCACAGTATCATACTGTATTGTACTTGAACTGTTTGTAACTTATTTCTCTCCTTCCACATTGTCTAGTACTCAGCAGGCCTGAGTTTTGCCAGCATTATATCTTTATTGGCTTGTGAACAACTTGGGAGCAAACTGACATCCCTCAGCTGCCCTCCTACTACAAAATGTGGCATAGTGTTTATGACAAGCTTATCTTGAAGATTTGAAGTCTGTGGTAGTGTGAAGTTTTGCTCTTTTCAGTATCTTAATGGAATGTTGTTTACTGACGATTATTTGTCAGGATCAAATCAGAAATGGAAATGTTTTGGGTTTTTTATGGGTCAGCTGCTGCAGAGAATACAAAAAGAAACAACTTGTTTATCACACTGGAATACTGCTTGTTGAATTGTAAGTTGAAGTAAAATATGAATTTTCACATTGCTCAATCTACTTAATGACTGGAGATTAATTTAAAACAGATGTTATGGTGAAATATTGCTACTGTGCATTTGAAATTTTTTTAGACTGTAGTATTGTTAGCCTAAACTCACCTGAGTGAGTTCCTGCTGAGTTCATTTGGACTTGTTCCCGTACTGGATTGCTTATGGAAGAATAGTCTGTTTTCTTGCTCAGTAGGCTTAGAGTAGGCCATATCCAGGTACCTACTGTAATCTGAGCTGTGCAAACTGAGCTGTTGTCAATTGATAGTGGAATCCACATGAATTTTCTTTCTTACTTGTCTGACATACATACTAAGAAGCATGACTTTCAGGATATGTTTTTAAGAGAAAAGTGCACGAAGACAAAACAATGTAGTAGGTTGAAAGCATGCACATGGCTTTAAACTATTTTCATGTTCTCATACTCCCTCTTGAGTAAAAAGAAAGCAATGCTTCTTTTTTAAGCCAAAACAGAAATGTGTTTGCTCTTTTCCATCTCCTTTCTAAAAGAACCTGTAGCATGATATCAGTTGTACCTCTCTGCTATATCTCTGTAATAAGTATAGCACCTTACTTATGCTTATTTTGCTTAGATAATCTTCCTGGGGAAAAGAATCTGACTTAATTTTCAGTTGCATTTTCAGAATTCTTTGATGACAGAATGGGTAGCAGTGCTGATGTGATCTGAAGAGTTTTTCATATAGCTTGTGGGTTTAGCTTGGTAGGCAAGTAAGTCCCACTGCCTGCTTGCTCCCCCTGCCACTTGTGGGAGAGGGGAGAGAACTGAAAGGATAAAAGTAAGAAAATTTGTGGGTTGGGATAATGATAACTTCCTAGTATTTTTTAAAAATAAAAACAAACCCAAGAAAAGTTAAATAAAAGAAAATTTGCTCACTGCTAGCTGACCAATGCCCAAGTTCTTGAGCAACAGCAGTGCTGAGAAACTTTCAACCTGTCTGCCAACTTTTTTATTGCTAAGCTATGGTGTGGTGATATTCCTTTGGTCAGCTGGTCCAGGCATATCTCTCTCCTAGCTGCTTGCTCATCCCCAGCCTGCTTGCTGGCATGGCAGTGAGAGAACTTTGATGACATGTATTTATTTTACTTCCAGGAAGGTTTGGCCTAATCTCCAATGAAGCTTTAGTCATCATGCTTTTATACTACCTGCGTCATTGATAACAGAGCCTTAGTGCATGCCCTCAACTAGGGTTTTTAATACAAGTTTTAAGAAAGTTGTTGTGCTTCACATTCTGATTGTTTAAGCTGCCAAGAAGGGTAATTCATTATGCAGTAGGATGTAATTTTAGTGTGCCATTGTCAAATAATTATAATGGCTAAAGGTAACAAGGTAATCATGCCAAGTCACTATGATGTGTTATTATCTGGTAGTTACATAACTGAGCTGTGCTGTCATGCAAAGTTTTATTTTGGAGTTTTTAATTAAAGAAATGAAAGTTAAATTTGCTTTTTAATTGCTACCATAAATCCTTCTTGCATTTATATACGTAATGTAGATGTCATTGTCTCTTTTGTAGTTCAGACCTTGTTTTGACCTTAAGTCTCTGGAGGAGAGTGCATTCTGTCACTGTACAGGGATTTTCCTCTGTTTTAAGAACTGTGCAAGCATTCACAAGTTTTATTACTATGGGGATAGGTAGAGAATGAAACAAAAGTGTGGGAAAATAGAGATCCACTAAAACTATAGCATGTGTGATTTTTTTTTTTTTTAAGTTAACAGAATAGCTACAAGTGCTACAAAAGTGCTTGTGCACACATACATTAAACTATGTGAATTAGCTGTCACAGAGCCCTTTGGTGTTGGTGAGATGCAGGGATTTGTGTTTAAACAAGCAGCCACGGGACTGAGACAACTAATCCAAATAAAACAAATAATTGCATTTGTAGGCAAATTGAATCTTTCCACTCTGTATAAACTAGATTGTTATTTGTTATTTATTGAACCTGGTATTTTTATATTTTAAGTTTGCTTGCTTTTCCTTTAAAAGTGTTCAATCTAATCCTTACTGCTGTGTCTTAGTGCTTGCCATTTAAACTGGAAATCCCTTCAAAAGTCTGTTTCCTTCCCCTGCAGCGGTCATATCATGTTTTCTTATATTGTGTTGACTCACTGTGGCTTCCTTTTTCAATTCTTGTGTAATAAACTATCGAGAATTTTTGACACCTACTGTGCCACTGAAAGAAAATGCTGTATCCAAATGGTGAAGGATTTCTTTGCTTAATTAAAATAGAGATGAGCTCAATATAATTTGTGGAATGATTTCCAATGAAAGAGCAAGTAGCTTTCACTAAAGCAGGACTGAAATTAAGTCATTAAATATGTAGGGATTTGAAAAAAATCAATTTTATCAGTTCATGTGGGACAACTAATAGACAACTAATGCAGAAATATTATTCTTCTAGATTTTTCCATTTGATACGTGTGAATTTTCTGCAACCCAAAGATGGCAGCAAATAAACCTAAAGGACAGAATTCATTGGCTTTACACAAAGTCATCATGGTGGGAAGCGGTGGTGTTGGAAAATCTGCTTTAACACTACAGTTTATGTATGATGAGGTAAGAGTCTGTCTTAGAATTTATCTCAGGAGGTGCCTTTTACATAGTGTTGTTTAGATTACATTTGTAGAATTATTTTCTGAAAGGATCTAAATGAATGTGATGTGATATGAAATTCAGCAGTTAAATGGAACAAAAACATGTTTTGAGATTACTGATTTGCCCTGTAGAGGTAACCATGGAGGTAAAATTTGGTCTTTTTCAGACTTCTCAGCTGTTAGATACTCTCTTATATTACTGGAATATTTTTGCATGCTGACTAGACCTATTAGAACTTGGTTATTGTAGCTCAAAGCTTCTTCACATAGTTGAGTTGCATGACACCTTAAACAACCAATTTCTTCCATGTTTTTTGTGCTGCTCTTGAAGACAGGAAGGAAAATCAGTTTCTCTTTTCCTTTTTTTTCCAGTGAAAGTTATTCCTTTTTATTAAAAGACAGAAGTTAAGCATTCAGTGTACTTTAAAAGTTGGTACTAAATAAATCTAAAATGAAAACTAACTTATTTCATAATGGAACACAGACAGTTGTGCTTGAACCAGAAGTTTGGGTAGTGTACAGACACTGTTGTTTTGAAACTACCTCTACATTTCCTTATAATGTCTGAGGAAAGCAAAAGCCTTAAAACTGTTTGTGCTGATGAGGAGTCTGCATTAACTGAGTTGCTTGAGTACTTCTCGGGGCCTAAATGCACAATGCTTAGTTATTAGTTCCAGTACCCATTTCATGTTTGCTGTATCCTTATGTGCAAACAGAAGCAATTGCCTTGTACAGGCATGATTTTACATCATGAAGGTTTTTTTTCCTAGTTTGTTGAAGACTATGAGCCCACCAAAGCAGATAGCTACAGGAAAAAGGTGGTTCTGGATGGGGAAGAAGTCCAAATTGATATATTGGATACAGCAGGGCAGGAGGACTATGCTGCAATTAGAGACAACTACTTCCGAAGTGGAGAAGGTTTTCTTTGCGTCTTCTCTATTACAGAGCTGGAATCCTTTGCAGCAACTGCAGACTTCAGGTAAGTTACAGGGCAAGATAATCATTCTAATTACACTGAGATGATGGAAAGTGGTTTTTGTGTATGTGTTTTGTAATACCCTTTTGCTGGTCCAGACTGGACAGCAGCTCTTACTATTGTCACATAATGTTTTGAACAGATGCCTAGCTGGCCTTTGCTATCTGTGCTACTTCAGATGTCTTAGACTTTCTGGTATTCAGAAACAGAGCAACTATTGCCACAGAGCAGATACACAGCAACATTCAGAAGACAGCTGCCTCACCTTGGTCTCAGCCACAGACTGCATCATGATAGTAAACTGTTATGATAGTAATAGAATATTGTGCAGGTAGGAGTGTATTACAGGTGTTTAATTTCAGTTGAGAGAGAAAGCATTTAAACAACTGTATTTTAAAAAAAGACAAAATATATCAGAAAACTGTTTTATAGTTCCAAGTGTAGTGAAATAGGAAAGGCTGTAATATTTGAAAGAAAATTAAGGACACATACATAAAAAGGAGTTATCTGCATCCCATTGAAATTAGTCTTCTTGAAGATGCTGTCACAGTTCAACTCAATTAGCACTAACTAGCAGCATATATTAAATATCTCTAAGGGAGGAGAAAGAGGTATGGAGAGGAGAGAAAGTAAATTTTTCATCTTCTGTTTTTTTTTGTTTTGTTTTGTTTTTTTTTTTTAATTTGTGTTTCTATATGTCTGTGTTTACAAATTTTGAGAGGGGGAGGAGCAGGCCTTTTTTGTTTGCAGGCTTCTGCTGGGTACAGTCAATCATGGAGGACAGTTTAGTATAGTTCAGTTCCCCTAGACTGCAAAATTACCTCTTCAAATCTGTTTAAAATCATGCCAATACTTCAAAGTACTTTGGCCTTAAAAAAGTCATACTTTCCAGTAAAGGTGAGAGTTAACCGTATATATATGTTAATACAGGAAAAATGAAAGAAAAAAATCCCTTCAATAAAGACATTAAAATTCTCCCCAATCCAAATATGAAAGTGAACCATAGAAGACTAAATCCTAAAATGTAACACAGAAAAAAAATATTTTTCTGCTCTGTGTAAAAGTAATATGTATCTCTTGAAGGCACAGTTAAAGTACTTTTGGCACTGTTGAATAGTCTGAGGGTATACTACCCTAATAATTTGAAAGCAAACCAGTAAGAGATTCCAAGTCAGAGCTACAATTTAATGGGAAAATTAAAATAAAGGCAGAAGATACTGGCTTAAACTGACAGTCAGAATAAAGCCTGATATCCAGTTGGTCAGGGTGTTGGCTGCTGTCCTGCTGGAGTGATAGATGTGGTTCTATTGGTGCAGTGATCCTGTAGAAGGGTCTGGTTTTCCTTGTCCTCTGGGAATTCAGTAGGAGGGCTGCCCATGGTGTTCCAAACCTCAGATTATATCCAGATAGGAATGCTTGGTTCCTTGCCCTGGGCAGAGCATCTCACGATGTGATGATGTTATTTTGAATCACGCAGTGAGACTTGGTGGCCCATTAGCAGAAAACAATCCCCAGAGGGAGTTATCAGGGATGGGTCATGAAGAGATAAACAAGACTACCCTACCTGTTTTTAGGGCTTATAAAGATGTGGTGGAACACACACTTCTGGTTACAACTTACATTGTAACCTAAGACAACTACTTAAGAGCCAACTATTAAAGAAAGTGACAAGAAGAACTTGGATGTTTGTTTTCATGGAATTTTGTTCTTCTGGAATGGCAGACCTCCAACAGGACAGCTTTTTACTGCAGTTCAGTGGGGTTCCTGGTATGCTCTGAAATGCCATTGCTCCAAGTAATTTTTTTAGATAGAATACAGACGTGCGATGACTATATCTTAAATACTTGAAAGGTTGTTTGTTAAAATTTGGCCTTGCTTTGAGTAGAATTGATCTGGCTGTCATATCGTGGATTTTTTTAAGTTCGATTTCAAGCTGGCACACCATAAATTAGGTATTTCTTGTTTAGCCTTCAGAAGGGGCTCAAAAGAGAATATGAATATGATCATCTGAATTGCTGTTTGCTTAACTTTTTACATGGTGAAATTGTGTGTGGCATCTGTGGTGGTTTAACCTGGCATTTATCCCAAGTACCCACCAAAGCCCCTCTATCTCTTCCATCCTCAGCTGGACAGGGAAGACAAAATACAATGAAAGGCTGATGAGTTTAGGAGAGGAAGAGATCACTTACTGATTTTTGCCATCACAGGCAAAACAGGCACCACTTGGGGAAAGGAATTGAATTTATTGCCAATCAAAATCAGAGCAGAATAATGAGAAGCAAAACTAGCCTTAAAAATGCCTTCCATTCCACCCCTCCCTCCTTCCTGGGCTCTACCTTCTTCCTCCCAGTGACGCAGAGAGAAAGGAAATGGGGGTTATGGTCAGTTCATCACACATTGTTCCTCAGGGAGAGGAATTCTTCCCCTGCTCCAGTGGGGAGTCCCTCCCATGGGAGACAGTTCTCCATGAACTTTCCAGTATGAGTCCTTCCCACAAGCTGCAGCTCACTAACCACTTCAGCATGGATTGCTTTCCTGCAGTCCTTCAGGAACAGACTGCTCCAGTGTAGGTCCCACACAGGGTCACATTTCCTGCCAGTAAACCTATTTTAGCATGGGCCCCTCTCTCCAGGGGCCAACAGATCTTTGCCAGGAGCATACCCCAGCATGGGTGTCTTCCATGGGTTGCAAGGGAATCCCAGCTCTGGTGCCTGGAGCACTGCCTCCCCCTTTTTCACTGACCTTAGTATCTATATAGTTGTTCTTCTCACATATTTTCAGTCCTTTCCTCTCTGAGTGCAATTGTACCTGTGCAGTTTTACTTTTAAATAAGTTATCACAGAATTGTTACTACCATGGGCTTGGGCTTGGCCTTGGCCAGCAGTGGGTCTGTCCCAGAGCTGGCTGGCATTGGCTCTGCCAATAATGGACATTGGGGAAGCTTCTGGCAGCTTCTCAGAGAAGCCACATCTATAGACCCACCACTAACAAAACCTTGTCATGCTAACGCAGTATAGCATTGCCTGGATAACTAGTGTTGAAAGCTACTAGTTTTTACCAGAAGTCTTATTGATTGCCATGATGCACTGAGTTTTCTTCTGGCCACCTTCCTGATGCCCTGGCTATTCAAACTACTTTTTGGTAGCTGCAGACTGTTAAAAACTTTGCACTGATATTTGTGTGGAAGAGGAGAAATGTTGCTGTTTAATTATATCCCATATATAAATGTGGTGCCACAGATTGCCTCAAATGTACAGTTTAAAAAAAAAATTATGAACTATCTGCAGTTTCTCAGCTCTGGGAGTAGGCTTCCTCCACAAGACTGCATGCTATTCAGAGATTTTTGTAATGTGAGCATCCTGCCATATACCAAATCAAAGCTCTTTAGAATACCAATTACTTAACTGTCTTCAGCTTCTCTCCCTTCAACTTTAAATTTGGTTTCACCTCAGCCATCCAAAGAAATTTACTTCTCGGCGCTTTTTGTCAGTCTTTCTGGAATTGCTCCATGATAAAGGGCTACATTTCACAAGTAACTTTATGCTCATTTTTTCATAGTCAAAATACAGAATATTCTTGTTTTTAGACAACTCTTTTTCCTGATAGTATTAATGCATTTTCAATTAGAAGAAAACTTTCATTATTTTTTTAAGTGTTGAAGACTTGAGTACCAAACTATTTATAGTATTGAGTTTTATTTATAGTTTCAAACCTTTCATCCTAGCAGTTAAAACAGTAGAGGGGTCTGTCCCTAAAAATCTGATGCCTTGTGTCGATACATAGGTTTGTAATTAAATTAAGATCTCTTGAGAAACTGAGTATAACTAACTTGAGAAAAAATCCTGAAAGGAAGAGATTTTCTCTTGATATGCTTAAAAATGGCACATTTTGTTAGGAAAGAATCAACTGTAAAACTGAAGCTTGGATAAATTAAAAATGGCCATCAAAAATAGTAAAGATAATGGTAGATGCTCTCAAATAACACTGTTAAAGGGAATGAATTAATAGTATAAATTCTCACCTAAACCAATCTTGTTCTGTTATTTCATTTCTTACTGACTCAACTCCTTCCGTCCTCAAGGACTAATCGTCTATCTCTGTCTTCATTCTGTATAATGTCACAATGAGGTTTAAGACTTTCCTGTTTTACAAGCTGTATAAAAGGAATAAGTGGCTTTTTGTTGTAAGATATACAAGTATTTAGTCTCAACTTCTTTTTGTGTCCTAAGAATGGTACTCTATGCAAAGCTTCATTTTCTTTTACTTTTTTTTTTTTTTCCTTCTCCAGGGAGCAAATCTTAAGAGTAAAAGAAGATGAAAATGTTCCGTTTTTGCTAGTTGGTAATAAATCGGATTTGGAAGATAAAAGGCAAGTTTCTGTAGAGGAAGCAAAAAACAGAGCTGATCAGTGGAATGTTAATTATGTGGAAACTTCTGCAAAAACACGAGCTAATGTTGACAAGGTAATAACTGGCCTCTTAAACAATCTGTTCATCAGTTTTTACTTTATCTCTTTTTTTCATGGGTCACACTCCTTATATTCTTAATTTTAGCAATAATTTTGTGGAATTTTAATCAAATACTTTTCTTCTTTAGCTTGCCAGGAGTGCATGACTCGGTGACTACTTGTAGAACAGTAAAAATGTTAGTAATACGTTTATCCCACTCTAAACTGCAAGGAATCATTATTATCCAAGACATGATACAAGACCTTGTATAATTTTCTTGGGTCAGCTCTTTTAGCCTAGACTTAATATTGCATTTTCTGTAACTAGAGGAAAGTCTGCTTCTGAACAGTGAAGAATACTTTCTGATCCTCAGTCAGAATAAAGCACCTTATAAAAACAAGTAAGGGAGGGATTTGAGCCTTTCCTACCCTCATTTAACTATCTGCCTCTTTGTATATTGTTTTGAGTGGATGAACCCAAAAAGCTATGAAAAGCCCAGAAGTGTCTCATGAGTTTTCAGAGATAAAACCTGGTTGAGAAGCTCATAAGATAAAGAGAATATTTGTCTCCAAGAAAAGAAAATGCTGCTTAGTTTTTTTAGAATGCGAGGTCTTGCAATTCAGAATAACTGTCAGCCTTGTAGACTGTAAGAGTCACAGTTGAGTGGCAAAAGAAGTAGGTTTATTGCAATGTGCCAACCTTTCAGAGCTGTTGAAAAAGTTGATCCCACATTGCATCACAGGTTTGTGTTGGAAGGAACTCTAAAGATCATCTAGTTCCAACTGCCCTGCCATGGGCAGGGATACCAAAGTCAGGTTGCTTGGGGCCCCATCCAACCAGGCCTTGAACACTTCCAGAATTAGGTCATCCACAACTTCTCTGTGCAACCCTTTCCAGTCCCTCACAGTAAAGAACTTTTTTATAATAAGTCATTTAAATCTCTCCCCTTTTAGTTCAGAATTGTTTCTGCAAGAGTCTTATGACAAGCTGCCCATGTAAAAAGATGCTGTCTTTTTTTATAAGCCTTCTTTAAGAAATGAAATGCTGCAATAAGGTCTCCCTGGAGCATTCTCTTCTTCAGTATGAAGAGCCACAGCTTGTCTTCGTAGCAGAGCTGCTCCAGCCCACTGAGCATCTTTGTGGCCTCCTCTGGACCCATTCCACCAGGTCCATGTTTTTTCTTGTGCAGACCTGGGCAGAGCACTGCAGGTGAGGTCTCATGAGAGCAGAGTGGAAGGGGACAATCACCTTCCTCAACCTGTTGGCCCATCCTCTTTTGCTGTAGCCTTCTGGGCTGTGAGTGCACATGGCCAGGTCCAGTTTTTCATCCATGAAAGTCCCAAAGTCCTTGTGTACAGGGTTGCTCTCAGCAAGCTCATTTCCCAGTCTGTACTCACATCTGGGGCTGCCCTGATCCAGATGCTGCACCTTGCACTTGGTGAACAATTCTCTAATGGAAATCCATATGTATGAGCTGTCAATTGCAGCATAAGAGCTGTGATGCAAATTCTTTTGCAGTAACTTAAACTCAGCTGTTGTTGAGTCCTGTCAGTTATCTTACTGAAGAAACTGATTGTTCAATACTACAGTGATTTACCCTACAGAACAGCAAAGAGTTCTTAATCAAGTATAGCAGAACTCATCCTCATTGTTGAATAAAGCTCTGATTTTTTTTGTTATAAAAACTAACACATCTTTTAGTTTTGGTGTGTAATTGCAGTTAACAGCCATCTCTTACAGTTGTTATAATCTAACTCTTCAAATCCACTTCATTATTGTTTAGCACCTGGGGGAAAAGTGCATGTGATATATTTTTTTCAATAGTTCTTGGATCAATAGCCTTTGCATATACATGGTAAGCTACCAGAGAGCTCCAGATTTCTTTTTGGAGCTGATGGCATAATGGATCTGGATTAGCATGTGTCATATAGATTTAAGGTTTGGCAGGCCATAAAGGAGACCTTCTTGGCACAAGTGAATACTGGGTATTCTTAGTTGCTTGAAGCATATGAAGTTTTGGAGTTTACTACACAAACTTGGATTACTATTGTATAAGAAATCTCGTTTCTCTGAATTCCAGAATAGTGCTTTAACTCGAGAAAACACAGCCTGCCTCCACTCATTTTGGCAAAGGTGACCCACTAAACATTTTCTCAGAAGGTTATGTATCCTAGACAGCTAAATACTGTTGTACAGTATCAGTACTTAAGCAAGCTGGCAGTTGCATCTTGCCATTAGCACAGATTTAAATACAAGCAACTTAACGCACATTTAAAAATCTAAAGGCAATCTCATTTCTTGGTGGAAATGCTTAGTTTCCTCGATTTTCTTTGGATTTTGTGTGATGACAGTTGATACTTTTCCTTCAGTCAATATGGGATTAGTGTCATAAAAACGTACTGAGCTCCGTAGAGGAGCTTTTCAGCCCCTGCTCTGTCCATGTTTCACAGAAATTGATCAAGTCCCTTTGACATAGATGTATTGCTTTGTTCAAATTTCAAAGTATCACAGAATATTCTGAGTTGGAAGGGACCCCAAGGATCATTGAGTCCATCTGTTAGGTGAGTGACCCATATAGGGATCAAACCCATGATCTTGGTGTTATTAGCATCATGTTTTGGTCAATTGACTTCATCTCAGGGCTGAAAAAAGAAGCCTAGAACACCTGGTATTCCCAGGTAGTCTCCCATTCTAGTACTAACCAGTTCTGATCCTGCATAGCTTCAAAGATCAGATAAGATTGGGCATTCTCATGGTGATAGGGTATCTAGAGACTCTCTCCCAAGGGAGAAGTTTTAGAATTGCTCAACTGATTTCCTACAGTAAAATTATAAAGGTATATATATATTATTTGCTGTAATCTTCTGTAAGTCAAGTCAATATCTGCTGTTCAAATTAGTAAAGTAGCTTTAAGTGGTCCAGTCATAATGCCTTAACTGTCTGGATTGCTTTTTCCTAAGTTACTGGTGTATCTCCAGCTTTGTCCTAAACCATTTGATGAAAGTGAATTTAATGTGTACTTTAAGATTGTAATATGGTAGCTGCAGCCGAGATTACCTGATCTAAGAAATTGTTTATGTTAGTTGTAAACTTTGCTTTAAAGGAAGTGCTGGGGTTTGTTTTGGTTTGTTTTTTTTTTCTCTAGTCACTTTATGCCTAGACTTGCATCATGGAGCATACCATGCAACATACCATATGTACATTTCAGTCTATGCTACTGCTCCATTAATGTTTCTAAAATTGGATGTTGCACTTTTTCAACTTTTGCAGCTCATCATTTAAAATACTCAAAAGTAAACTGATTTCCTTAAGTTTCCTCAGTAGGATGTACATACAACATCTGAAAATCTTGGCTGGTGATGAGCCTCATTTCAATTCTTGTTTAAAATTGCATGACAGGATGCATAAGTGAATATCAGAAGACAGGGGAACATGACGGTGCCATGAAACAAGCAGGATTGTATCATATCAACTTGACCTTCAAAACCAGTGACAGATTTGTTGGATTAATATTTGTTTGCTCAAACTGGTTGCATGTAATTGATTCTATTTAAAACAATGGAACTGGATGTCAGTGATAGCTTAAATTAACTCATGTCTGTGATTTGTATTTGCATTTATCTTCTTACATCTTTTTCAGGTGTTTTTTGATTTAATGAGAGAAATTAGAGCCAGAAAAATGGAAGACAGCAAAGAAAAGAATGGGAAGAAGAAAAGAAAAAGCCTAGCTAAGAGGATCAGAGAAAGATGTTGCATTTTATAATCAAAAGCTTGGATTCCTTTCCTACCCTGACCATACTAATAAAAACCATAATTTATAAGCATGCCATTGAAGGCTGAAGTGACTGAAATTACCCTAACATGTTGGAAAATGTAATGTACCACTAAAAGCATGATTTGGAGCTGCACTGAAAGTCAAATTCACTGAGAACAAATTATGTGGCTTCAAAAGAAGCAAAGTTCAGTCCATTTCATAATTGCCTACCTTCTCACATTTCTTCTGAATGTAGTGTTTCATAGTAGTCTTTTCTTTAATAGTGAACAGAGGGGCAAAGTATTACTTTGTGGGTTCTTATAGAGCATACTTTTTTATCACTTGTATTTGTCAATTCATCTTGTTTTTTGTTGCCTTGAAAATTACAATTGTGAACATGATACCTAACAAAGCAGTATGCAGCTGTTTTGCCATGGAGTTATGCAAATTAGAAAAGAATAATGTATATGTGAACAGCTATGTTGAGGAAAACTCTGTGTGGTTCTGCATTACCTGATTAACTTAGAAGAGCGATGTAATCTTTTACACTGAAACATTTGAATATGCCTTAATTTTAAAACCCAAACATAGCAGGTTGCTTAATCAAGGGTGTATTTTCAACTCTGTTGCATGGAGACTGTCCCTGTGCATCAGTGCAAGACTGCCCTCTCTGTGGGAGCGCAGTTATGTGGATGATTTCACTCCCTAGCTGTCTGCTAGCAGTGTCTGTTCTTTAAATGTGTGCCATACTCTGGTAATGTGAATAATACAGAGCATATTCTGTCATCTGTATCTTGGTAGACAATACGGTATCTTAGAACTAGAAGGTCAGAATACACATAAGACTGAAGTCATAAGCCTATGGCACATCTAAGCCTGGAATGGTTGTTTAAAATTTAATGTGCTGGTACCTTGAAACTTCCCTTTTGCACATAGATTTTTGTCTATATGTTCCTTGGGTTTTAACTCCCTGGAATTGGGTGGAGTGGGGCTGATCTAGTAGCGCTTATGTGTTTTGAGTTAAGATGTTGTCTGGGAAATTCTGGTTAATTTCTTTTGTGTTCCTAATACTTAGCTATTGGAACATGGTGTGTTATGCTGAAGCTCTTTGCAGGTTTTGTATTGTTTAGTCTATGTTGATTTTCAAATGGGGAACAGTGTAGCTACTTTTTCTAGTTAATGTTGATATCAAACAATCAAACGTGCTTTGCAATACAGAAACCTTTAATGTGCACATCCAAAATCCCCAAACAGAACATACTGCCTCAGTTGCTTCAGAACAACAAGAATACTAGTACATGGTTAGTGTGCTACATCTTAACTAAAAATATACCAGAATGTTTGAGGGTTTTGGACTCCTCCGGGATGAGACAGGCTAGATCAATTCCACAAACTGTTATACTTTTTATACATGTATAAGCCTATAACTGACAGTTTAAAATGTGCTCAAGCAAACTAGGTAACAAATATTTAACTTTCATGCTAACAGAAGTTTTAGGGACTCAAGTCTTAGAAGTTATATTTGTCATGTTCAATATTTATCAGTAGGAATTTTGTATGTGCATTTAGTAGACTGCCAAGTGCAGAATAAAAGTTACTCATGTAACTGGCAAGTATAAGCCAGTCTTCATCTTACTGTGTACTCATTTGGGTCTATTTAGCCAGGGAGTCTAACCACTAACATTGTGACTTTGCTTTGGAACCTGTGTACTGGGAACTGAGGTGTTATGAAGCCATTGGACATGCAAAACTTGTCTTGGCTGATGCCTTATCCTATCTTTTATTTGCTATTTGAGCCATTGAAAGATGAATAAACTTCCATTTTTCTAAAATACTTGTGCAGTGTTAATTGATAACTCTGTTATTCATAAACTTAAGTACTTTAGAAGACTGGTTTGTGTGCATAAAGAAAATTGTTCATTAAACCAAATTAGTATGATAAAAAGACACTTTCTAAAAGCTGAGACTGTATGTGCTACCTTCTATCCATAGGTAATTTGCTTAGTTGCTACAAGTCTACCTGAAAATGGGCAACAGAGGTAAGCTTGTTCCAGAATTTCTCTTCTATAAGAAATTCTTTTCATTCATAAGAATGAAAAGGGAGAATTAAAAAATAACAAACAACACCAGCAATAACTAAAAGCTCCAAACAAAACCCCAAATCAAAATAAAAAGACAACCTACGTAAGTTTTAATAAAATAAAAATACATTCTAAGTAATTTTCTTTTGGCACGTTCCAGAAGAACCTGTGTTCGCTTCCTCAACCTTCAGGGAATATAGCTTGCATCATATATTACAGGATTTGGATATATCTTGTGAGAGTCATCCAAAGTGAGTGTTGCATTTGCTTCATAGAGGAGTGTTTTGTTTAGCCTACTTGAGTGTCTGAAATTCCTAGGTCTAGCTGCTCAGAGTGCTTCTATGCCTGAGCGCAATTTTAATCCCCTATTTCTACCAGAAGCTGAAGAAACTCTTCTCTGGCAAAATCAAAGCCTTCAATGGTAGTTGCCTCCAAGTTAGCCTAATGCTGGCAGTTCTGTTGCTCCCCTTTGTGAAATGCAATGTATGGTAAATCTGCAGACCAGAGAGATGCCTTAATTTGTAAAAAGCTATGAAGTTGAGTCTTCTGTTATGTATGAAACCAATGTTGAACTTTTATGCTAACTTTATTTTATTCTGTAGCTTTTCATAGCTTTAAAAACTCAATTGACTTTCAAAAATGTTGGCTAAGAAATCTGGTGTGTATTTGGTAGTTTGTGTAGCCTCCTGCTGAATGTGCAGTAGCTTAACAACAGCAGCATCTAGCACTATTACACAACAGCATGAGGGTGTGCAGGAAGTCCTTTCCCATGTGTTAGCATCACACTAGCATGCAGAATGACCCTTCTGGCAATTCCAGTAGCAACCATAATGCAATAAAATATACTCCATATATGAGACTTGGGCTCACTATATTCATAGGTAGGAACCAAATCTTTTATCTAAGTATATGTAAAATGGGCTTGCTGAAAATCCTGGCTCTGTTTTGGGACACCAAGTGCCTCTATGAAACTACAGAATCAGAATATTCTGAGTTGGAAAGGACGCACAAGGATCATCGACTCCAACTCCCGGCCCTGTACAGGACATCCCAGGTCACATCATGCGCCTAAGAGCATTGTGCAAACACATCCTGAACTCTGCTTGATGCTGTGACCACTTCCCTGGGGAACCTGGTCCAGTGCCCAACCACCCTGTCAGTGAAGAGTCTTTTTCTAATATGCAACCTACACCTCCCTGACACAACTTCATGCCATTTCCTCAGGTCCAGAGAGGAAAAGAAACAGTACCTCCCCTCTGCTTTCACTCGTGAGGATGGTGAAGAGTGCAATCAGGTCTTCCTCCAGAGGGGAGGTGTCCTCTACTTGATTATAGTTCAGTGCAAAATGTGGAGCAGCAGAGCAGTTTCTGGTATCATGTAAGTCCATACAACACATTTAGTTGTGTCAGAATTGGATGAGTGTCTTGATTTGAAAGACAGGTGTTTCCTAAGAAAGGCAGGAGCTTCTCTTTGAAATGGAGAATGTAAACCCCCTCCAAACTATAATTTTGAAATTAAAGGGCTCTCAGGCAAAGATATGGGAATAGGAATAACAGTTCTTTATTAGGAAAATTAAAATAGAAATACAGTATTACAAAGAACAAACCCAAAACACTGACAGAGTCAGAATACAGCCTGACACCCTGTCAGTCAGTCAGGGTGTTGGTAGCAGTCCCATTAAATAGTGGCTATAGTCCTCCTGGAGTGACAGATGTGGTTCAGTTGAAGCAGTGGTCCTGTAGAAGGGTGCAGTTTTCCTCTGAAAGTCCAGGGATGATGTGGAAAGGTCTGGTTTTCCTCTGGGATCCAGTGGAAAAAAGGCTTTTTTGGTGTTCCATATATCAGTTTTTATCTAGGTAGGAAAGGCTTGGCTCCTCCCCCTGGGTGGAGCTTCTCCCAGTGGGGTGATGGAATTTTATCAGTCATACAGTGGGACTCAAGGGGCCATTAACAGAAGATTTCTTCCTGGAGGGAGGATGGGTTGTGGAAAAGAGAGATGACTGCTCCCCCTGGTTTTAACAGATAGCCCATTAGCAGAGAATATCTTCCATCGCGATAGTGCTCACTCCCCACCTGGTTTTAACAGATGGTGATAGAATACATACTTTTGGTCACATCCTGTATTGAAACCTACGACAATGAGAAGGTAAGACTGAGCCTATGACAACTGAGAATTGAAAAGGAAAAACTAATAGCACACCTTAATTTCTAAATTTCTCATTGTTAAACATGTTGGCTCTTACACCCACGTGGATGCATAGTCAGTCATGTGCATTAAATATTTCTTTCCAAAATCATTCCTACCAACTTTTGGCTGTAATTTATTTTAAAAAATGGGGATGTTTTTAAAGAACTGAGTTATGAGAGAAACTTCTTGTCTATTTTTGTGGTAACTTCAGCTTGGGACTAAAACTGAATGGTAGCAAATGTGCCTGTGTTGCTATTACTGGAGCAAATGTTAATCTTTGATCTAAATACATTGACCAGACTAGAATATTTTGGTTGAAGTTTCATTGTCAAAAAAATGCTGAAATGCATACCACTTGAGATCTGTGTTGGATTGGACATATACCAAGGCTCCTTCCATTCTCAAAAGACCCTGAGTAGATCTAACCATCTGTTTAACTGGTACAATCCATTTTTTATATAATTTTGTTTGTGTGTGCTCTAAGGTATTTTCTTTTTTTCAGTTTGTTCCGGGCAACCCAAAAAATGCGCATTGTATTCCATTTTTCTTCTACATCCATCCATGCAGTTTGTGTTAATGGCCCTTTAAGACCTGGGAGCCAGAAGTGGACCCGAAATGTTATACCCTGGAGGGGTCGGTTCTGGCCAGGTTGGGAGGTTCGAGGGATCCCTTTAAGAGAAAGGGAACAGGCCCTTTAAGAGACAGGGAAAGACAGTCTCATCTTTCTTGTTTCTTGCTGAGATGCCAAGGAAGTTGCCTGGCATAGGTCTTCAAGAAACTGCTTTTTTTCAGTCCAAAACTGTTTCAGAGGGAATTTCAGAATACAGCTGCAGCGCTGAGCTGGAGCTGTTGGGTCCAGGGCTGTGGGTTTCAGTGCCCAGTGAGTCAGTTTTCTTTCCCCACAAAGCAGCAGCAACTCGGAACTGCAGTGCCCAAACCAACTGGGTCTGGCTGGCCAAAAAGAAGCAGAGGCACTGACACTGGACAGTGCCAGTCCCAGGGAACTGACACTGCAGGGGGAAGGCTTGAGCCACGTGGGGCTTCTCCGCCATCTTGTCTTTGTGCCCTAGACCATGCCTCTTTGGAGGCTGCCATATTGGGATGGGGCTTCTCCACCATATTTTTTACTTTGCTCCTGGGGAGTACCTGTGATTATTACTGTTATCTAGGTTATGGCTATTTTGTTTTTTAGTAAACTGTTATTTTTTCACTTATGCCTTCTCACATTCATCTCTCCTTATGGGTGAAAGGTGAGTGATTAAAACTAAAGGGGAGGTAGCTCATTTCTCAGGCTCCACCCCATAATTTATCTTAAACTAAGACAAGCTGTTTAGAAGGTCGATTTAAAAATATGCATCAATTCACTTAATAAACTTGATAGGAATTACATTTTTTTCTAGTCTATTTCTATTTGATTTGTCCATATTTATGGCAGAAGAGCAAGGGGAGGAGAGGGGAATCTGATTTCTGCACCACCTAAGGGCAAGTGGCCATCATGCATGGGCAGCTGTGGAAGCAGAGTGGGCAAAAGGAAGTGTCCAGAACTCCGATGAAAGCTCAATGGGTCTTTGCAATGCTTTGGGAGGTAAGATGAGGGTCAGGAACTAAAACTGTGCACAATAGGGATAAGCACAAAGCACTGGCATGCTCTTGGTGCCAAAAGCAAGGTGGGACAAACAGCCAGTGAGGCCCACGAGGCTGACAGTGCCAAACTGCAAACTGCATATGTGCCTTCTTTTTGTTTCCTCTTCCTGGCAGCATCAGTACTGATTTTAAGGTATTTTCTTGTTATCTGAGTAAAAGGTGAGATAGCACCTGCAGCAGTGCTGGAATTACATCTGCTGTACTCCTCTGCTGTCCTCTTCACAGACCTCACTCTCATTCCTCTCAGAAAGGGAGTGGGCAATAAATGGTTACAGAGTGTGAGCCACTAATCTGGTTAATTTTGCTTCCTGTGCTTGTGCTGTGAACATAGAATAAAAAGAGGTTGAAGGCAGGTAGGAAGAAACTTCGTCCACAGACCCAATGCAGCCATGATCACATCTGTGACAGCACCCTTGCATTCTTTTTCCATGGAAAGTCTGAAGGAGGATCTGGGACCTTGAGGTCCTGCAGTGTTATTCTTCTCTCTATGCTTCTTATGGGTTGTCCATTTTTCACCCTTTTGTTATTGATTGATGCTGTGACAACTTACTATTTGTCAGTATCCTAGGCACAAAGGAGAGGATCTGGTAAGTCTGAGCTTATGCTTCATGGATGTCCTGGCTAAGAGTGGAGGCATCAGGTTCTGAAAGTATGGGTTGAGGTTTACCTTCAACTGAGCTCAGCATGCTTGGTATGCTTCTGTTGGAGTTATTTTTGCTTTTTGCTTCTTCTGTGAAAGAAAATTTATTAGATAGGGTTGGGGTTTTTTCAGTGCAACAAAGCAGACCTGATAGCTAAAATGCTGACAGACTAATGTATTAAATATTTGTCATCTCTAAGAATTAGTCTAAAACAGTAATGCTTCTGTTTTATTTGATAACTGCCAAAATGCCTACTGAAATAGATGGGGGAAGTGTCAAAAGAGATGTTAAAAATAATGTACTGTATCTAGAGATAGCACTTTGCTATGGGTGGTTGTAACTCCTGTGAATGTCAGAGCTGGCTTGAGGAGATAGGTGCTAGATAGTGTCTAGGTGAGGAACACATTCTGCATCAGACTGAGGGCTTGATCTTTTAGCCTTGATATGTCTGAGGTGTGGGGGTTTGTCATCCTGTGGAAACCCAGCGAAACTGGATAAACCCAGCAAGAGTTTAAATTACACTTTTTTCAAGTTTGTGCAGATGGTAGCATTATCTTGAGACGATCCACAGCTCTCATCCCCCTAAGAAGGTACATGCCTTCTTCCCACAAAGTGACAGAGCCAATGACTAGACTGGGAGATGGTTATGGGTATTTAGTGTCTTCTGCTACTCCAGACGTGGGAAGAAACATCATCAGAGGAAACTTCTCCATGTGTACTGGTCTCCAATTTCTTGACATGATGGCCATCCAAAAGTTTCACAAATAGGACCAGCAGAGCATCAGAAGCAACACAGAGAAATTAAAAGATGGAAAAAATAAAACAGAGGAAAGATTCTTTTGTTTCAGTAGCAGGAGCCCAGGAGTCACAGAAATTCAGCCAGGGAACTACAATGGCAGAGCCAAAAAGCACTGATAAACTCACAGAACCAGAAATAGGTATGACTTGGCTCCCCTTTCTCTAGGAAACACAGTCTACAAGGAATCTTTTACGGCCCAGAAGAGAGAGCTAGTGCTGGCATTGGTGATGGGCTCCCTCTAGTGCCTCATCCCCATGGGGAATAATGGCCTTAGAGACCAAAGCATGTGCTGCCTCGTGGCAGAACTTGCTGAGGGGACCCTGGGGAGCTGCCAGAGAGTTCCTTCTAAACCGTGCAGAGCACCATCCCTGGCCACCCCTTGCTATTGAGCCAGACTGATTTAGAACAGTGTGGAGAGTTGGGAAACATGGGCAGGGTAGACTGGTATGGCCACTTCTGGGGCCCACCCACAAAGTCTAGGAAACTTCTTCCCCCAAGATGCGGGCCACAAAGCCCACTTTGCGGAGCATAAGCCAAAATGGCCCAAAGGCCTCATACCAGGCCATTGCTCAGTGCTGCAGAGGAAGGTAAAAAAACACCTGAGGACACTTGATAATGCACCATGGGGAAAATAAAAGCTATACTCTCCCAAGCTGCAGGGTATGAGAGGCCATCTTCCTGGGGCATGAGCAGCAGGCAGCAGCCCAGCCAAAACAGACTGAAGAAGCCCTAGGCAGTGATCAATCTCACTGCAGCACAGGAAGATGAAATAAGCCCAGGTACCATTGACTATCTGTTCCGGGAGAAAATTCCTTCCTGACCTCAGTGCTGGCAACAAGCTATTCCCTGAGCACTTGAGTGAGACCTTTTTCACTTCCTTGTCATATAGTGTGATAAACCACCGAGGAGATGTCTAAACCATATTCTGACTCAGCATAGAGGCATCTCAGGGGCTTGTGAGAGTAGCCACATGCCCTCAGTCTAATGGATCTTGGAGACAACATTTCTTCCCGTGTCTGGCAGGACACCAGTGGGGACTCCAAAGTATTGGAATCCCTTGCAACATCTCTGCACCCTATATATCTTACAGCTGCTGCCCCATCTCTTCAGGGCATGAGAACAGAAAGCTCTGCAGTGCTCCTCCTGAAAGGATCTCCTTGGTCTTGCCAGTGTTTTCCAGCAGATAAGGGCTGAGAACCCTGGGCACCTCCTCATGTTCTAGATCTTTGCACTGGCAGCAGCCCCATGCAGTGACCTGTCCCCTTCCCTGTAGCAGCATGCGGTGATGGTGAGTTGCCCTCACCTTCCCAATAGCATCTCCAGGCAGAGGAGATACAGCAGGCAGACCAGCACACAGAGGCACAAGCACACACGCACAAGCTCGCTACGATGATGAAAAGGAAGTGTCTTTTGCATGGGGCTCTGATGGGATTTATTGCACCCACAAACTGAAGGCGACCAGGAGCAAAGAAGGGTTTAGGTTTAAATATAGGAAAAGAGATGTGAGTATGGGACCAGGGGATCAATGGGAACAGGGAAAAGTGGTGCATAGGTGGGGCAAGGGACCGGAGAAACCAATCAGGTAATAGGGGTGGAACACTGCAGCAAACTGGGACCAGTGGGGACCAGGGGAAGGGAGAACATTCTAGGAAGAGGCCATATAGGGGAAATAGGGGTGGTCTGGGCCAACGGGCCAATGGGGAAGACAGAACACAGGTATATTAAAATAAAAGAGCAAAGGATTAAGGGGAGTAGCATTTGGCCTCCATGATCTCAATGCTCTTCAAGTACTAAGGATCTCTCATTCCCAAGCATAGAGATTGTAGTTTTCTCAACAGGCCCTTTCCCTTCCCTTGCTGCCACCCACATTAGGATGTGAGGAGAGAGGGAAAAGATGCCAGGAGAAGAGAGAATCAACCCTCAGAGACTGTGTCAAAGAAGCAATAACTCATTTCCTACTTCTACAATTTATTTCCTACTTCTACAATGAGTGCTCCTCCCTTGGCTTGTGCTGCCACCGTCGGGCCAGCCTCTTTGGGGGCTGGGGAGAGTCCTGAGGGCCAGAGCCCTTCCTCTTTGCGGGGCGCCGGGGCTCCTCGGGCAAGCAGTCCGTGTGCCGGCCAGGAGCGCAAGGGCTGCGGCTGCAGCCCCGGGCAGAGGGGCCGGCTCCTGCTGCTGCTGCTGTCCCGCCGGGCTCCTCCTGGGGCTGCTCCTGCTCTGTAGGGACGGGCACGGATGGAGAGCGGCCGAGGCTCCCGTGAAGGGTGGCTTCCAATGTTCCATTGTCCGATTCCATATTGGAGATGACTGGGCTGTGGGAGGAGGGCAGGATGGGGGTGGGAGACCCCTGGATGGAGGCACGGATGACTGTGCAACCCTCCTCCTCCTCCTCTTCATCATGGGCGTTCAGGATGTCCATCAGCCGCAGGATCTCAGCACTGCGCCTGTCAGCAGCAGTGTCGATGAGCCGCCGCACAAATGCCACCGTCTGCTCCTGCAGCAGGGGTTGCAGCTCCCGCACCAAGGCCTCCTCACTCAGCCCATAGTAGCACAAATTGGCTACGACCACACTCTGGGCCAGAGCCACCTCCCACCAGCGGGTCCTGAGCAGCTGCTGGTTCAGCCAGGGCAGCAGGGGCTCCAGGATTTCTGAGCGCTCCTGGAAAATGCCTGCCCAGAGCTCAGCTGGGAAGCCAGCTACATAGGTGCTGGCCATCAGCTGCACAGCCCCCTGCTCATCCTGCTGGCCAGCAGCCCATGGGTCTGAGGAGCTTGGGAGAACGAGCTCCAGAAAGTCTTCCTCTGAGCGAACAGAGTAAATGATGGTGTTGATGGGCTGCCTGCACAGGGGGCAGGATGGTTTCCTCTTGACCCAGCGCACAATGCAGCCCAGGCAGAACTGGTGGAGGCACGGTGAAACAGAAGCCTTTTCACCGGCACCGTCACGGCAGATGGGGCAGTTCCAATCTGTCTCCGTGGCCATGGTTGTGGGTTGCAGCAGAGCTGGGCACAGCAGCTGGTCCCTCTTGCTGGTGTGACAGGCTGCAAAACAGGTCACTTGCTGTCCCAGGGAAACGGGCGGCTTGAAGGAATTCTCAGGTCTCTCAAGAAGGACACACACAGAGCTCCCCAAAATTCAGGTTCTTTTTCTTCTCCACAGCGCTGTAATGGTTTGAAAGAAAAGCTAGTGAGAAACTCCACGTCATGAATACAATTACAAAGGAGAAAAGAGAAAAAAATAAGAAAAAACACGGACAGAATCATAATACAATCTGACACCCTGCTAGTTAGGGTGCTGGTACCAGTGTAGATGACGTGGTCTTGTTGAAGCAGTGATCCTGTAGAAAGGTCTGGTAGCTATTTTTCTCTGGAAACCACTGGGTAAGGGCTGCCTTGGTGTGCCAAACCTCAGTTTTTATATAGGTAGGAAACGTTTGGCTTCTCCCCCTAGGTGGAGCATCTCACAATGGGATGATGGAATTTTATCAGTCATGCAGTGGGACTCAATGGCCCATTAACAGAAGACATCTTCCTGGAGGAATCATAGGTCATGGAAAAGATAAAGAACACTGCCCCAGTGTTAACAGCCCATTAGCAGAGGATATCTCCCTCAGAGATAAGAATCACTGCCCCACCTGATTTCAGCAGATGGTGGTAGAATACATACTTCTGGGTACATCTTTACATTGTAAACTAAGATAAGTCCCACTGGACTGGCGTTAACGGGCCCAATGGTGTGGTCCTTAGTTCAGTGACCATTAAAAAACTTTGTTGCTTTCATCCCATTAAGAAAAAAAAGTTAAAAATTGATAGATAACTGAAAAATAAGTATCAAATACAATTTTGGGCAAACAAAAATGGTCCAAAATGTGGAGAAAATGTATAAAGTAATTCAGTATAATGTTATCTGGGGTAGTGGTTAGAGACAGACACACAAATCCTGTTGATCCTTTATCACAGTGTGACTTGGGTTTGCCAATTTTAATATATTTAATTTCTTTTAGAGATAGGATTTAGGAACAGAGATAAAGCAGGCTTAAAACTTAAAGGGTATAAGAAGAAATTTATTAATAATACGAGCAACAAAATAAATTCAGAATAGGATTTTTAGATTATTCCCTCCTTCCCCCTTCCCTCATTTTTCACATTTCTTAACAGCAACATACAGAGAACACTTCAGTCAGTTATTTACTTAGTTATTTCAGTTCACTCTAGAGAGAAAAGTTCCTTTTTTTTTTTTTTGTTTAGGTTTATGAGGGTGTATTCACTATCATAATCCACATCCGCCGGAGAACCACTGCAAATTATGAATTTCCTCCCATTCCCCACAGTCCTTCCAGAACCGTGTTATGGGTTATGATGCACACTTGGGGTATTATTTTTAAAGGTAGGCTGCTGAAAAACAAAATTTTCTTCATCTCTTTTTCTATTAAATGTCTCTGTCCGTATTTCCAGTCCCAAAACAGAGAGCTCCATTTACTCGAGGAAAGAGGTCCTCCTCTCAAGCACCCAACCTCCCCAAGTATATTTCACAGTTTAAAGGAATTTCAGTGTAATCACAGTCCCCTCATAGCCAAAAAAAAAAAAAAAAAAAAAAAAAAAGGGTTTTCAGCTACCTATCAGTGGCATCTTTTCAATCTCTTCTTATCAGAAACTTTATCTTCATTTTGCTGACTTCTGTAGACTCCATGCTTTATTTTTCTCATTCAGGGGAGCTCAGGAGAGCAAGAATCTTATCCAGGCATTAAAAGAGTTAAAATTGCATCCAGTACATGAAGATGCCACGTGGTCAGCAGGAGGCCTCTCTTCTCAGAACAGGGGGCACGGAGAGCCTCGGTGGCTGTCCCATCCCCCCGCCTCGGCCATGCCGCATGGAGAGGGAAAGCCGGGCCAAGCTGGGCCAGTGGCTCCCCGCAGAGCCGGGCCTGGGCCAGGGCCTCGCTGGACAGCACGAGGCCACTCAGGGCCAGGGTGCTGGGCCAGGGTGCCGGTGTGTGCCCTGCAAACCCAGGGCTGGGGCCAGGCCGGGTCCCCCCCACCGGGGCCAGAGCTCCGCAGGCTGCTGCTTACCTCCTGGCCGGAAGACAAAAGAGACTGGTTTAGCTTTTACCAATGTGATTTGTGGAAGCGAAATAACATTTAGTTGGTTACCCGAGCTGTCAGCCCACAGGCGAAGTTCTCAGAGTGGGGACAGCCCTCCTGTTTTCCAGGCCTCGTGCTGCTTTACTCGGATGGCTTCCCTCACGCGGCTTCTCCCCTCCCCCCTCCATGTGAAACCAGCACATCCACGAGACAAAATCTCTCTTTATTGTTCTGAACCCTCCCTAAAAAGAGGGTTTGGATTTCTTTGGTATAAACATGTCACTGGTTGAGTTCTTACATCACTCATTTCACTTGGCCATGGATACATCTGCACTTAGGGTTGAATGCATTGGCTGGGATCCTGTGTATTTGTTCAAATCCATCCAATCATCTCTCTCTCAGAGACCTGCCTACTACCAGGCTGGTTGAGTTTCGAGGCAGCAGCTTTTACACCAGCAGCAATGTGACAGTTGAGTTTTAACCTCTCCTTTGTGGTGGTGCTTGCCACAGACTGGCCACCCAGGCAAGGGCAGGTCTCTCTGTTCTTGCTGTGCTTCCCAAGCTGCATTGCCTACAGCTTTTGAGAGGGCTGTAAATCACTCCAGCCAGGCTTGCACCTGGGCATTTTCTGCCTTCTTAGCATGATTTACTAAAACCTGTGGGAAGTGACCAAGTGAGTGTTGTGATTTTAGTGCCCAAATATTGAGATTTCCCAGAAATCACAAAAACTTATATCAAGGATTTAGCATTGGCTAAATTCCTAGTGCACCCACTAGAATTATTTAATCATTTTCTCTGGTGAGATAGGAATACGAGGATGACAAAATTGTTCTTATAGAATGAAAAATTTTACTATAAACTAAAGAAAAAACATAAGAAGAATCAGAATAAAACATTCAGAACACTCGTCCTCCACCCACAACTTCTTTTCTTTCACACTGACAATGTAGAGAAACAAATCAGTCAGTTCACCATCTCTAAAAATAGACTTTTACCAATTTTCTTGGGAGAGGAGACTTCTACTCAGTCTATGGGGACCTCTTCACAAGAATCAGTTTTCTCGTGGCTTCTATGTGACAGTGAATCAGCCACCCGGGAGATTGGCAATCTGATCGCTGTGTAGAAATTTGTTCTTTGACCAACAGTCTTCCCACAATTGTTATCGAGAACTATGTCAGCTTATGGGGCACACTTTAAGGATTACAGCCGTTCAAAGAAAAGTGCTCTTCATTTTAGAAAACACAGGTCCTCATTCTCCTCCTTCTCCTTCTCCTTCTCCTTCTCCTTCTCCTTCTCCTTCTCCTTCTCCTTCTCCTTCTCCTTCTCCTTCTCCTTCTCCTTCTCCTTCTCCTTCTCCTTCTCCTTCTCCTTCTCCTTCTCCTTCTCCTTCTCCTTCTCCTTCTCCTTCTCCTTCTTTTTCCCTGTGGGGTGATGGGCATATTCATCTCTACCCTCTCTATTCAAATTTTCGTATTAGATTACAGCTACTTCAACATATGCTTACTTTAGCACTAATGCCTCTGCTCAGGTCTACAGTTAGAAAATTATAATCCACTCCATAATGCACTTCTCTAAGTCATAGGAAAACCAGACTCTCTGATACACAGCTTACAAACAAAGAAATTTCAGTCCAAGAGTGAGGCATCTCCATCAATCCCTTCCATCTGGGACCTGACTTCTTCCCTTTCTCTGACCTCAATATTTTCACGCTCTTTCTGTGCGTATCTCCATCTCAGTCCTCTTCTTTCCCTCACAGAGAGAACAAAGTGTCTGTAGGTCTCATTCTGGGCAGTGCAAGAGTGAATATCTTGCCCAGGCAGGGGCTGGAGCAGTTGGGGTGGAGTATTTCAGGCCGTGCTGGGGCTGGGCCAGGAGAGCGGGGCCCAGCGAGAAACGGGGGTGGCTGCTCTGGCTGCAGGACTGTTCTCTGCCTTTTGACCGCATTCAGTTCCAGCCATGGCTGATGCTCTTCCCTTCCCCTGCCCAGCAGGCAAGGCTTGGGGCGCACAGGCCCGGCCAAGAGCTGCTGCCAGCGCTCGGCCAGCGCTGGATCAGAGCAGGGGCTGGTGAGATCTCAGCAGCCCAGCGGGCCTCCCGTCCCCCTTCCATCAAACGCCGGGATCTCAGCGGTGCCTCAGCAGCAGCAGCAGCATCTCAGCCGTGCCCTGGGCCCGCCTGGCCGCGCTGGGGCAGGAACCCGACCCGGCAGCGCTGCAGCAGAGGCAGAGCCCAGGGCCCGGCCCAGCCCTGCTCGGCCCGGCCCCACCAGGCCCGCAGGCCGGGGGACGAGGAATAATTACCTTCTGAGAGGGGGAAATGAAAGAGAGCTTCAGGGGGTTTGTTCATTTTGAAATGTGAATTTCACAGAGGCGTGCCCAGCTCTTTCACTCTTTTACCGGGTTGTCAGTTCTCAAAACCCATCACACATTGGTTTTTGTCAGACATAGAGGAAGCCCAGCTGTTCCTCTCAGGTAAAATCACTTCCATGGGTTGTCTTTAGTGCCAAAGCAACTCAGTGAGTTACAGCTGGAAACCAACTGGGGGGAGAAGGAGATTTTTAGAAGTGTTTTCCTACCTCATCATTACCATCTTATCAGCAATATCTTCTATGGAAAAAGCCCTAGGCATGTCACAGTATGATCTGAATCTTCTTGAACCCTGGAAATGAGTTAGAATAGAACCAGTAGGGACCCAGGGAATTCAGAACATTCCAGGGGAAGTACATAAACGGGAGATGGCAGGCTGAACTGGGGTGGTCAGGGCCAACAGGAAAATGGGACATTTGAACTATGGGGAAATCAACATAGGAGTGCAGAAGTTTTGAGAAGTAGACTTTTCTCCCCAAAACCTCAGGGAATATTGCTTATGATTTTTTCCAAGTTTGAGAGATAACTTTAGACACTGCTTCTTGATCCCTCACAAGGGACATGAACAGCCTTGCAGACTCTATTATGCTACTGGCACTTGGCCTGCCTGAGCCTGGGTTGTGCTGTCCTGATGTCTCCAGTTAACATGGTAGGATGGGATATGGTTATCTAAGGAGACTGGTGTTTCCACTGGGTCCCTTAATTCCAGAGGCACTTTTTGGGATGACAAATCAATAGCACTGGGGTCAGGAAGAAATTTTCCTCCAGGGCAGATTGCCATTGGCTGCTGGGGAATTTTGCCTTCCTGTGCAGCACTGAGCATGACCACTGTTCAGGGCTTCTTCAGTCCTGTTGGCTCAATTGCTGCCTGCAGCTCGTGCCCCATGAAGATGGCTTATCCTGCCCTTCAGCTGGGGGCAGGAAGCTTTCCAGAGTTTTAGGGTAGCCTGTGTGTTGCAGCCATCTGCCAGAGATCCTCTGGGCCCCTGTATCTCCATTTCTGCCTACCACCCTGAGTGTGATGTCAGAAAAGACACCATGGGAAGGGGGAGAAAGCAACCCACAGAGACTCTTTCAAAGAAACAACAATTTATTTCTTACTTCTACAATTAATTACCTACTCCTACAATTTCTTTCCTACTTCTACAATTCATTTCCTACTTCTACAATTTATTTCCTACTGCTAGTCCTACTTCTATAATCGGGGGTTTTTGGCTTGTTCTGCCGCTGTCGGGCCGGCCTCTTTGGGGGCTGGGGAGAGTCCTGAGGGCCAGAGCCCTTCCTCTTTGCGGGGCGCCGGGGCTCCTCGGGCAAGCAGTCCGTGTGCCGGCCAGGAGCGCAAGGGCTGCGGCTGCAGCCCTGGGCAGAGGGGCCGGCTCCTGCTGCTGCTGCTGTCCCGCCGGGCTCCTCCTGGGGCTGCTCCTGCTCTGCAGGGACGGGCACGGATGGAGAGCGGCCGGGCCAGGGACACAGCGTGTCATCTGATATTCCAATGTCAGCTACCACATTGGAGATGACTGGGCTGTGGGAGGAGGGCAGGATGGGGGTGGGAGACCCATGTTGGGAGTCAGGGATGGCTGTGCGACCCTCCTCCTCCTCATCCTGCTCCTCATGATGTTCCTCCTGCTCCTGCTGCTCCTCCTCCTCCTGCTCCTCCTCCTCCTCATCATGGGAGTTCAGGAGGTTCATCAGCCGCAGGATCTCAGCACTGCACCTGTCAGCAGCAGTGTCGATGAGCCGCCGCACAAATGCCACCGTCTGCTCCTGCAGCAGAGGTTGCAGCTCCCGCACCAAGGCCTCCTCGCTCAGCCCATAGTAGCACGAATTGGCTACGACCACACTCTGGGCCAGAGCCACCTCCCACCAGCGGGTCCTGAGCAGCTGCGATAGCTCCTGGTTCAGCCAGGGCAGCAGGGGCTCCAGGATTTCTGAGCGCTCCTGGAAAATGCCTGCCCAGAGCTCAGCTGGGAAGCCAGCTACATAGGTGCTGGCCATCAGCTGCACAGCCCCCTGCTCATCCTGCTGGCCAGCAGCCCATGGGTCTGAGGAGCTTGGGAGAACGAGCTCCAGAAAGTCTTCCTCTGAGCGAACAGAGTAAACGATGGTGTTGATGGGCTGCCTGCACAGGGGGCAGGATGGTTTCCTCTTGACCCAGCGCACAATGCAGCCCAGGCAGAACTGGTGGAGGCACGGTGAAACAGAAGCCTTTTCACCGTGCACCGTCACGGCAGATGGGGCAGTTCCAATCTGTCTCCGTGGCCATGGTTGTGGGTTGCAGCAGAGCTGGGCACAGCAGCTGGTCCCTCTTGCTGGTGTGACACGCTGCAAAACAGGTCACTTGCTGTCCCAGGGAGATGGGCGGCTCGAGGGAATGCCCAGGCCCCTCAGGAAGGACACACTCACTGCTCCCCAAACACCATCACCCACCCCAGGGACACCCTGCAGTCATGTTTCCTGCACCCTCACCTGTGCTGCTGCAAGCACCACTCACAGCACTTGGCTTCCTCAGCCAGGTAGGGCTAAGGAAACAGGCAAAGGCACAGGAATCACACTGAGAGTTGCCCACAGCAGCTCCCAGTGACCTCGCGGGCTTCCAGTCCTGCCAGGCACGCTTGCCAGGAGTGCAGGGGCGAGCGAGTCTGAGCCAGGCTCTGCCTGTGCCCTGACATAAGCAGTGAGTGTTGTGAGGTCACAATGCATTGCTCACTGAGGTTGCCATCCATGGAGTCTGTGGGCCGCTGATGTCTCTGTCATCTGTTCTGTACTGGCAGCCTTGACGGCCTTCCAAATCTGCCATAGCAGGCCTTTCTCCCCTGCAGGTACACGGCCTCAGGAGAAAAAAAGGGGCATGTGGGCCATGACATCATTCCTTCATGCCTCTAAATATTGTAATTTTTTTTGAGTCTTTAGTCCAAGCACTTCTCCTTTTAGAAGCACATGACTTGCTAGTTTTATGGTTTTTTCACATGAGGTTGCAGTATTCAACAGTCAAATGGGTTGGCCTATTTAAATCTGGTGAGGTGACAGCCTATATTCTCTATTCTCAATGTTTCTTGCCTGCACCATTCAGACAGATAACCATATTCTGAGATTTTATGCCTGTCTATGCTCAAGGTTCTTGCCAGGTTGCTTTTTAATTCGGATCCTTTTCTTCTTCTCTCTGGCCCCTTTGCATTGGCATTGGCGGGCACAATGGTGTGGTTTTCAGTTCAGTGACCATTAAAACCTTCAGTGGCTCTTATCCCATTCAAAAATAAAGTTGAAAGTGCATAAAGAACTGAAAAATAAGCATCATGAACAATTTTGAGTATACCAGAAATCGTCCAAAACATGGAGAAAATCTATACAGTCGTTGAGCAACATGTTATCTGGGGTTGTGGTTAGAGAAAGACATAAAAACCTCAGCGATCCATGTGACAAAAGCTCTCTTTATTGTTCTAAACCCTCCCTAAATTTTGGATTTCTTGGGTATACACATGTGGCTGTTTGAGTTCTTATGTCACTCATTTCGCTTGGCCAGTGACACATCTGCACTTAGGGTTAAATGAATTTGCTGGGATCCTGTATATTTGTTCAAATCCATCCAATCATCTCTCTCTCTCAGGGACCTGCCTACTTCCAAGCTGGTTGAGTTTCAGGGTAGCAGCTTTTAGAACAGCTGCAATGTAACACCTGAGTTTTAATCTCTCTGCCTTGTGGTGGTGCTTGCCACAGACTGGGCCACCCAGGCAAGGGCAGGTCTCTCTGTTCTTGCTGTGCTTCCCAAGCTGCATTGCCTGCAGCAAATCACTCCATCCAGGCTTGCACCTGGCCATTTTCTGCCTCCTTAGGATGGTTTACTAAAACCTGAGGGAAGTGATCAAGTGAGTGTAGTGATTTTAGTTCCCAAATTTGAGATTTCCTGGCCAACGCATCAATTTATATGGAGTATTTAGCATTGGCTAATTTGCTAGTGCACCCACTAGAATTAATGAATCATTTTTGCTTTGAGATAGGAATAGGAGGAAGGCAAACCAGGTTCTTTCAAAAGAAAAATTTTATTACTGGAAACTATAGGAAAAAATAAGAAGAATCACAATAAAACTTCTCTTCCCCCCACTAAAACTTCTTTTCTTTCACACTGACAATGCCCAGAAAAAATCAGTTAGTTTACCATGTCTAAAAATAGACTTTTGCCAATTTTCTTGGGAGAGGAGACTTCTCTTCAGTCTACGGGGTCCTCTCCACAAGAATCAGTTTTCTCGTGGTTTCCATGTCACAGCAAATCAGCCACCCGAGAGAATGGAAATCTGATCGCTGTGTAGAAATTTGTTCTTTGACCAACAGTCTTCCCACAACTGTTATCGAGAACCATGTCAGCTTATGGGACACACTTTAAGGATTACAGCTGTTCAATGAAAAGTGCTCTTCATTTTTGAAAACACAGGTCCTCATTCTCCTCCTTCTCCTTCTCCTTCTCCTTCTCCTTCTCCTTCTCCTTCTCCTTCTCCTTCTCCTTCTCCTTCTCCTTCTCCTTCTCCTTCTCCTTCTCCTTCTCCTTCTCCTTCTCCTTCTCCTTCTCCTTCTCCTCCTCCTCTTTCCTCCTTCTTCCTTCCTCCTTCCTCCTTCCTCCTTCCTCCTTCTACTTCCTCCTTCCTCTTCTCCTTCTCCACCATTTTCTCGGGGCAGGGGGGGCGAAAGAGATCTTCATCTTCTCCTCTCTATTCAAACTTCTTCATGGAATCAAAGCTACTTCAACATCTACGTCCTTTAGCATTATTGCCTCTGTTCATGTCCACACTTAGAAAATTATCATCCACCCCATAATGCACTTCTCTAAACTATAGGGAAACAAGGGTTTCTTATCCACACCTTAAAACACAGAGAAATTTCAGTCCAAGAGTGAGGCATCTCCATCAATCCCTCCCGTCTGGGACCTGACTTCTTCCCTTTGTCTGACCTCCATATTTTCACGCTCTTTCTGTGCATATCTCCATCTCGGTCCTCTTCTTTCACTCACAGAGAGAACAAAGTGTCTGTAGGTGTCATTCTGGGCAGTGCAAGAGTGAATATCTTGCCCGGGCAGGGGCTGGAGCAGTTGGGGTGGAGTATTTCAGGCCGTGCTGGGGCTGGGCCAGGAGAGCGGGGCCCAGCGAGAAACGGGGGTGGCTGCTCTGGCTGCAGGACAGTTCTCTGCCTTTTGACCGCATTCAGTTCCAGCCATGGCTGATGCTCTTCCCTTCCCCTGCCCAGCAGGCAAGGCTTGGGGCGCACAGGCCCGGCCAAGAGCTGCTGCCAGCGCTCGGCCAGCGCTGGATCAGAGCAGGGGCTGGTGAGATCTCAGCAGCCCAGCGGGCCTCCCGTCCCCCTTCCATCAAACGCCGGGATCTCAGCGGTGCCTCAGCAGCAGCAGCAGCATCTCAGCCGTGCCCTGGGCCCGCCTGGCCGCGCTGGGGCAGGAACCCGACCCGGCAGCGCTGCAGCAGAGGCAGAGCCCAGGGCCCGGCCCAGCCCTGCTCGGCCCGGCCCCACCAGGCCCGCAGGCCGGGGGACGAGGAATAATTACCTTCTGAGAGGGGGAAAATGAAAGAGAGCTTCACGGGGTTGTTCATTTTGAAATGTGAATTTCACAGAGGCGTGCCCAGCTCTTTCACTGTTTTACCGGGTTGTCAGTTCTCAAAACCAATCACGGATTGCTTTTTGTCAGACATAGAGGAAGCCCAGCTGTTCCTCTCAGAAAAAATAATTTCCATGGGTTGTCTCTAGTCCAAAGCAGCCGATTGAGTTACAGCTGGAAACCAACTGGGAAAATGGGATTTTTAGAAGAGTTTTTCTTCCTCATTGTTACCATCTTATCCGCAATGTCTTCTAGGGAAAAAGCCCTAGGCACATCACAGCCATCCAAATGGGATTCTACATCATAGAGATGCAAGGCTGATGTGGTTGAGCTGCTGCTGGCTCACGCTGTCTGTGACAGGAGGAGCAGGATCGAAGCTCTGGAGCTGCTGGGGGCCTCGTTTGCCAATGACACAGAGAACTCTGACTTTTTGAAGACTTTTCACTATTTATATTTAGCTGTGTGGAGAGGTACCGTGACATTGAGAACCTCATCAAGAAGGAGGTGTCTCCTCAGATGGAAGCTTACGGGAGCAGGTTGGAATGCAGGACCCCTCAGGAATTAGAATCTATTAGGCTCGACAGAGATGCCCTTCACATGTAAGGCCTCATTGTGCGGGAGAGAATCCTGGGCTCAGACAATTTCCACATCTTCCAACCCTATCATTTTCCGGGGTGCTGTTTGCGGCTGGCACGGACTTTGAGCAGTGCATCAAGCTCTGGCTCCATGCCCTGCACCTGCAGCAGAAAGGCAAGAGGAACACCCACAAGGCCCTGCTGAGGTTCACTCAGGCCTTCTCCCAGATGATCCAGCTGAACGAGCCCGTGAAGGCCAAGGACATCGAGAGCATCCTGCACTGCAGCTTGCTGGAGATCGAGCAGGGCATGGCGTACATCAAAACCACGCCGGACGCCAACATCCACGCGGCTATGGACAACTACGAGTGC
The DNA here is from genome assembly GCF_029582105.1 of Oenanthe melanoleuca. Lineage (NCBI taxonomy): Eukaryota > Metazoa > Chordata > Aves > Passeriformes > Muscicapidae > Oenanthe > Oenanthe melanoleuca. The sequence goes on from NC_079335.1 coordinate 95,823,747, forward strand.
AACATCTTCACTTTCCTCTACCTGATGTGCATCTCCACCAAGATGCAGTGCAACGAGGAGGACCAGTCCCGCATCAACAAGCAGATCTACAACCTGATCCACCTGGACCCTCGCACATGCAACGGCTCCAGCCTGCTGCACCACACCATCAGCTCCGGCACGCCTGTGGACAACTTCCACACCAACAACAGTCCAGCTTCCCCAGTGCCCTGGTCACTAAGTGTCTGCTGGGTTGCAGCACTGACATCAATGCTGTGGACAGCACAGGGAACAGCCCTCTGCACATCATCGTGCAGTAAGTACCACCAGCCCATCAACGACTTCTTCACATTGCACTTCATCATCATCAGCCTGGTGGAGGCCGGTGCCCACATGGACATGACCAACAAGCAGAAGAAAACTCTGCATAAAAATACCTCCAGGGTGTCCGCAATCCTCCTTAAAACTCAAATGAAATTCAGTCTCAAGTGCCTGGCTGCCCGTGCCATGCGGATCAGCAACATCAACAACCAAAACCAGATTCCAAGAGCTCTGAAGGAGTTTATCCAGTTCCACTAGGCCCTGTCTAACCTTTTGTGGTGGGGCTATCCTGGGACAACAGCAGACAGCAGAATACAGTCGTGTCCATGAAGTTGTTTTTGTCTCTTCCTTTGGTTTTGGGTTCCTCTGGATTCCATCTGCAGCCTCAGTTCTCAGGTGGAGATGGTGGAGGGCAGAGGCAGGAAAAGCCACATTGTTGTCATCTAGTCGAATCTGATGTTTGAGATTTTGGTCCTTTTTTTTTTTTTTTTTTTTTTTTATTAAAAGAATTCCTTCATTAGCTCTTGGTTTTCTAAACACTACAAAAAGAATCCCCCAGGTAACTCCTGTCAAAAGTTTTGTGTCCAACACAATTCACAAAATTGGATTTCAAACTCCTTGCAGTGAGGTGGGAAAAGAAAAACTGGGAATTCTGTCAAAGTCATCCCAACCTTCATGAACCCTCAAAATTCCTCACCTCAATCAGTGCCAGCTTAGCAGGAGTTTAGTTCATGATCAGTGTGAACTAAAAAAAAAATGCCTTGATGAATGAGCCCAGTATGCAGGGTTCTCTGTTTGGGGGAAGGTGGATGTGTGTGTCAGTCTGAGCTTTTTCCTGTCTCTTTCCCTGCATTGTCCCCATTCAGAGCTGAGGGCAGCACCAAATTGTAACCTGGCCTCTGCCTGGGCCCAGGCCATTGTCATTTATAAGGTCAGGATCTTTTAAAAATCCCTAGAAGAGATTTGGTTTATGATGAGAGGCAAAGGGTAAAAATTCCATCCAACCATCTATCTCTTTGGATCAGGGTCTGTAGTGATGCTCTACGAGCAGGTCACGAAAGCAGCCTGCACAATTGGGTCTGGAGCACCAGCTCCTAGGAGGCTGAGGAGCAATGTAGGGACACTTTCTTGTTTGGAAATCCAAAGGCTGCTTTATTGACATAGGGATTCAAATAGAAGTCCAGGACAAGAACAGGCATGGGCTGAGGGTACAGGATTATATATCTGGGGCAAGAGGGGCTGGTTCAAGGGTTAGGGTCAAACGGGGACATGGCAAGGCACTGCACAGGAGGGGTCAGGGAGAGGAATAGCCAATGGGCATTAACAGGCTGGGGCAATGAACCAGAACAGAAACCAGAGAGATCCAGGGAATTGGGAACAGTCAAGGGGATGTACATAAATGGGAGATAGGGGGCTGACTCAGGGTGGTCAGAGCCAAGAGGCCAATGGGACACTGAAATTATGGGGAAATTAACATAGGAGTGAAAATGATTTGAGAAGCAGGCTTTTCTCCCCACAACCTCAGGGAATATTCCTTATGGATCTTTCCAACGTTGAGACATAACTTTGGCTACTGGTCCTTGATCTGCCACAAGGGACATACTTAAGCATACTTGCAGACTCTTTCTATTGTGCCACTGGCACTTGGCCTGGCTGACCTTGTGTTGTGCTGTGCAGCTGTCTCTGCTTAACAGGCAAGTTAGGATGTGGTTCTCTAAGGAGACTGGTGTTTCCAGTGGGTCCCTTCATTCCAGAGCCCACTTTTAGGATGGCAAATCAGTAGCACTGGGGTCCAGAAGGAATTTTACCCCGGGGAAGATTGGCACTGGCTGCTGGGGAGTTTTGCCTTCCTCTGCAGCACTGAGCATGACCATTGTTCAAGGCTCCTTCAGTCCCTTTTGGCTCGGTTGCTCCCTGCAGCTCATTCCCCATGAAGATGGCCTGTCCTGCCCTGCAATTGAGTGCAGGAAGCTTTCCAGACTCCCAGGGTGGGAACAAGGGTAGCCTGGGGTTTACTTCTTGTCTTTCTGAAGCACTGGGCACAGCCCACTGCCAGGGCTCCTCTGGGCCCCGGTGGCTCCATTCCGGCCTGTTGCCACCCCTCCCATCCCAAGATGCCACCCAAAGTGGAGTGAGAGGGGAGATGGGAAAGACACCGGGAGAAGGGGAAGAAAGCAACCCACAGAGATTGTGTCAAGGAAACGATAATTTATTTCTTACTTCTACAATTAATTTCCTACTTGTAAAATTTAATTCCTACTTTTACAATTCATATCCTACTTCTACGATTTATTTCCTACTTCTACTCCGACTTCAAAGTCCAGGATTTTTGGTTTTGTTCTGCCGCCGTCGGGCCGGCCTCTTTGGGGGCTGGGGAGAGTCCTGAGGGCCAGAGCCCTTCCTCTTTGCGGGGCGCCGGGGCTCCTCGGGCAAGCAGTCCGTGTGCCGGCCAGGAGCGCAAGGGCTGCGGCTGCAGCCCTGGGCAGAGGGGCCGGCTCCTGCTGCTGCTGCTGTCCCGCCGGGCTCCTCCTGGGGCTGCTCCTGCTCTGCAGGGACGGGCACGGATGGAGAGCGGCCGGGACCCCCGTGCAGGGTGCCTTCCAATGTTCCATTGTCCGATTCCACATTGGAGATGACTGGGCTGTGGGAGGAGGGCAGGATGGGGGTGGGAGACCCATGGTGGGAGGCAGGGATGTCTGTGGGACCCTCCTCCTCCTCATCCTGCTCTTCCTGCTCCTCCTGCTCCTGCTGCTCCTCCTCCTCCTCCTGCTCCTCCTCCTCCTCATCATGGGCGTTCAGGATGTCCATCAGCCGCAGGATCTCAGCACTGCACCTGTCAGCAGCAGTGTTGATGAGCCGCCGCACAAATGCCACCGTCTGCTCCTGCAGCAGGGGTTGCAGCTTCCGCACCAAGGCCTCCTCGCTCAGCCCATAGTAGCACAAATTGGCTACGACCACACTCTGGGCCAGAGCCACCTCCCACCAGCGGGTCCTGAGCAGCTGCGATAGCTCCTGGTTCAGCCAGGGCAGCAGGGGCTCCAGGATTTCTGAGCGCTCCTGGAAAATGCCTGCCCAGAGCTCAGCTGGGAAGCCAGCTACATAGGTGCTGGCCATCAGCTGCACAGCCCCCTGCTCATCCTGCTGGCCAGCAGCCCATGGGTCTGAGGAGCTTGGGAGAACGAGCTCCAGAAAGTCTTCCTCTGAGCGAACAGAGTAAACGATGGTGTTGATGGGCTGCCTGCACAGGGGGCAGGATGGTTTCCTCTTGACCCAGCGCACAATGCAGCCCAGGCAGAACTGGTGGAGGCACGGTGAAACAGAAGCCTTTTCACCGGCACCGTCACGGCAGATGGGGCAGTTCCAATCTGTCTCCGTGGCCATGGTTGCTGGTTGCAGCAGAGCTGGGCACAGCAGCTGGTCCCTCTTGCTGGTGTGACACGCTGCAAAACAGGTCACTTGCTGTCCCAGGGAGATGGGTGGCTCGAGGGAATGCCCAGGCCCCTCAGGAAGGACACACTCACTGCTCCCCAAACACCATCGCCCACCCCGCAGTCATGTTTCCTGCACCCTCACCTGTGCTGCTGCAAGCACCACTCACAGCACTTGGATTCCTCAACCAGGTAGGGCTAAGGAAACAGGCAAAGGCACAGGAATCACACTGAGAGTTGCCCACAGCAGCTCCCAGTGACCTCGCGGGCTTCCAGTCCTGCCAGGCACGCTTGCCAGGAGTGCAGGGGCGAGCGAGTCTGAGCCAGGCTCTGCCTGTGCCCTGACATAAGCAGTGAGTGTTGTGAGGTCACAATGCATTGCTCACTGAGGTTGCCATCCATGGAATCTGTGGGCCGCTGATGTCACGGTCATCTGTTCTGTACTGGCAGCCTTGACGGCCTTCCAAATCTGCCATAGCAGGCCTTTCTCCCCTGCAGGTACATGGCACTAGAAGAAAAAATGGGGGACGTGGGCCTTGCCATCATTTGTTCATGCCTCTGAATTTTATATTGTTTTTGACTTATTACTCCAAGCACTTCTCCTTTAGAAGCACATTACCTGCTAGATTTTTTTTTTTCACTAGTGGATGCTGTGTACATCAGGCATATGTGTTGGTCATTGAAAATGTTGTGAGGAGCCCATATTTATTATTGTCAATGGTGCTTGCCTTCACTACTGGAAGAAGGAAGCGCATCCTGAAATATCATGACAGTCTCTGCACAAACTTGCTCGGTTGTTTTTAAAATCAGATTTTTTTCTCGTTTCCAAAGCCCCATTGGATTTGCCTTGACGGGCATTGTAGTCTGATCATTAGCTCACTAGCCATTAAAAACCTCTGTGGCTCTGATTCCATTGAAAACTCAAGGGCAAATTTGATAAATAACTGAAAAATAATCATCAAGCAAAATTTTGTGGAAACAAAAAAGTGCGCTTCATTTTTCAAAACGGAGGTCCTTCTCCTTCCTTCTCCTTCTCCTTCTCCTTCTCCTTCTCCTTCTCCTTCTCCTTCTCCTTCTCCTTCTCCTTCTCCTTCTCCTTCTCCTTCTCCTTCTCCTTCTCCTTCTCCTTCTCCTTCTCCTTCTCCTTCTCCTTCTCCTTCTCCTTCTCCTTCTCCTGCTCCTCCTCCTCCTGCTCCTCCTGCTCCTGCTCCTGCTCCTCCTCCTCCTGCTCCTGCTCCTCCTCCTCCTGCTCCTGCTCCTCCTCCTCCTGCTCCTCCTCCTCCTCCTGCTCCTGCTCCTCCTCCTGCTCCTCCTCCTGCTCCTCCTCCTGCTCCTCCTCCTGCTCCTGCTCCTGCTCCTCCTCCTCCTGCTCCTGCTCCTCCTCCTGCTCCTGCTCCTCCTCCTCCTCCTCCTCCTCCTCCTCCTCCTCCTGCTCCTCCTGCTCCTCCTGCTCCTCCTCCTCCTCCTGCTCCTCCTGCTCCTCCTCCTCCTCCTCCTCCTCCTCCTCCTCCTCCTCCTCCTCCTCCTCCTCCTCCTCCTCCTCCTCCTTCTTTTTCTCTGGGGGACAACAGGTTTCTTCACCTGTCTCCTCTCTGTTCACAGCTACTTCAACATCTGCCTCCTTTAGCACTAATGCGTCAGCTCTTCTCTACAGTTAGAAAATTAACATCTACCCCATAATGCATTTTCCAAAGTTACAGGGAAACAAGAGTTTCTATACCACACCTTAAAACACAGAAAAATTTCAGTCCAAGAGTGAGGAATCTCCATCAATCCCTTCCATCTGGGACCTGACTTCTTCCTTTTGTCTGACCTCCATATTTTCACGCTCTTTCTGTGCATATCTCCATCTCAGTCCTCTTCTTTCCCTCACAGAGAGAACAAAGTGTCTGTAGGTCTCATTCTGGGCAGTGCAAGAGTGAATATCTTGCCCGGGCAGGGGCTGGAGCAGTTGGGGTGGAGTATTTCAGGCCGTGCTGGGGCTGGGCCAGGAGAGCGGGGCCCAGCGAGAAACGGGGGTGGCTGCTCTGGCTGCAGGACTGTTCTCTGCCTTTTGACCGCATTCAGTTCCAGCCATGGCTGATGCTCTTCCCTTCCCCTGCCCAGCAGGCAAGGCTTGGGGCGCGCAGGCCCGGCCAAGAGCTGCTGCCAGCGCTCGGCCAGCGCTGGATCAGAGCAGGGGCTGGTGAGATCTCAGCAGCCCAGCGGGCCTCCCGTCCCCCTTCCATCAAACGCCGGGATCTCAGCGGTGCCTCAGCAGCAGCAGCAGCATCTCAGCCGTGCCCTGGGCCCGCCTGGCCGCGCTGGGGCAGGAACCCGACCCGGCAGCGCTGCAGCAGAGGCAGAGCCCAGGGCCCGGCCCAGCCCTGCTCGGCCCGGCCCCACCAGGCCCGCAGGCCGGGGGACGAGGAATAATTACCTTCTGAGAGGGGGAAATGAAAGAGAGCTTCAGGGGTTTTGTTCATTTTGAAATGTGAATTTCACAGAGGAGTGCCCAGCTCTTTCACTGTTTTACCGGGTTGTCAGTTCTCAAAACCAATCACGGATTGCTTTTTGTCAGACATAGAGGAAGCCCAGCTGTTCCTCTCAGGTAAAATCACTTCCATGGGTTGTCTTTAGTTCCAAAGCAGCCGATTGAGTTACAGCTGGAAACCAACTGGGGGTAGAAGGGGATTTTTAGAAGTTTTCTTACCTCATCTTTACCATCTTATCAGCAATATCTTCTAAGGGAAAAGCCCTAGGCACGTCACAGTATGATCTGAATCTTCTTGATCCCTGGAAATGGGCTAGAACAGAACCAGTAGGGACCCAGGGAATAGAGAACATTCCAGGGGAACTACATAAACGGGAGATGGCAGGCTGAACAGGGTTGGTCAGGGCCAACAGGCCAATAGGACATTTGAACTATGGGGAAATCAACATAGGAGTGCAGAAGTTTTGAGAAGTAGGCTTTTCTCCCCAAAACCTCAGGGAATATTGCTTATGATTTTTTCCAAGTTTAAGAGATTACTCTAGACACTGCTCCTTGATCCCGCACAAGGGACATGAACAGCCTTGCAGACTCTTTCTATTATGCTACTGGCACTTGGCCTGGCTGAGCCTGGGTTGTGCTGTCCTGATGTCTCCATTTAACATGGTAGGATGGGATATGGTTATCTAAGGAGACTGGTGTTTCCACTGGGTCCCTTAATTCCAGAGGCACTTTTTGGGATGACAAATCAATAGCACTGGGGTCAAGAAGAAATTTTCCACCAGGGCAGATTGCCTTAGGCTGCTGGGGAATTTTGCCTTCCTGTGCAGCACTGAGCATGACCACTGTTCAGGGCTCCTTCAGTCCTGTTGGCTCGGTTGCTGTCTGCAGCTCATTCCCCATGAAGATGGCTTATCCTGCCCTGCAGCTGGGGGCAGGAAGCTTTCCAGACTTTTAGGGTGCCCTGTGTGTTGCAGCCATCTGCCAGAGATCCTCTGGGCCCCTGTATCTCCATTTCTGCCTACTGCCTCCCCTCCCCTTCCCACCCAGGTTACCACCCTGAGTGCGATGTCAGGGGGGAGAGAAAAGACACCATGGGAAGGGGGAGAAAGCAACCCACAGAGACTCTTTCAAAGAAACAACAATTTATTTCTTACTTCTACAATTAATTACCTACTCCTACAATTTCTTTCCTACTTCTACAATTCATTTCCTACTTCTAAAATTCATTTCCTACGACTAGTCCTACGTTTACAATCAGGGGTTTTTGGCTTGTTCCGCCGCTGTCTGGCCGGCCTCTTTGGGGGCTGGGGAGAGTCCTGAGGGCCAGAGCCCTTCCTCTTTGCGGGGCGCCGGGGCTCCTCGGGCAAGCAGTCCGTGTGCCGGCCAGGAGCGCAAGGGCTGCGGCTGCAGCCCCGGGCAGAGGGGCCGGCTCCTGCTGCTGCTGCTGTCCCGCCGGGCTCCTCCTGGGGCTGCTCCTGCTCTGCAGGGACGGGCACGGATGGAGAGCGGCCGGGCCGGGGACACAGCGTGTCATCTGATATTCCAATGTCAGCTTCCACATTGGAGATGACTGGGCTGTGGGAGGAGGGCAGGATGGGGGTGGGAGACCCATGGTGGGAGGAAGGGATAGCTGTGCGACCCTCCTCCTCCTCATCCTGCTCCTCCTGCTCCTCCTCCTGCTCCTGCACCTCCTCCTCCTCCTGCTCCTCCTCCTCCTCAGCATGGGAGTTCAGGATGTCCATCAGCCGCAAGATCTCAGCACTGCACCTGTCAGCAGCAGTGTCGATGAGCCGCCGCACAAATGCCACCGTCTGCTCCTGCAGCAGGGGTTGCAGCTCCCGCACCAAGGCCTCCTCACTCAGCCCATAGTAGCACAAATTGGCTACGACCACACTCTGGGCCAGAGCCACCTCCCACCAGCGGGTCCTGAGCAGCTGCGATAGCTCCTGGTTCAGCCAGGGCAGCAGGGGCTCCAGGATTTCTGAGCGCTCCTGGAAAATGCCTGCCCAGAGCTCAGCTGGGAAGCCAGCTACATAGGTGCTGGCCATCAGCTGCACAGCCCCCTGCTGATCCTGCTGGCCAGCAGCCCATGGGTCTGAGGAGCCTGGGAGAACGAGCTCCAGAAAGTCTTCCTCTGAGCGAACAGAGTAAACGATGGTGTTGATGGGCTGCCTGCACAGGGGGCAGGATGGTTTCCTCTTGACCCAGCGCACAATGCAGCCCAGGCAGAACTGGTGGAGGCACGGTGAAACAGAAGCCTTTTCACCGGCACCGTCACGGCAGATGGGGCAGTTCCAATCTGTCTCCGTGGCCATGGTTGTGGGTTGCAGCAGAGCTGGGCACAGCAGCTGGTCCCTCTTGCTGGTGTGACACGCTGCAAAACAGGTCACTTGCTGTCCCAGGGAGATGGGCGGCTCGAGGGAATGCCCAGGCCCCTCAGGAAGGACACACTCACTGCTCCCCAAACACCATCACCCACCCCAGGGACACCCTGCAGTCATGTTTCCTGCACCCTCACCTGTGCTGCTGCAAGCACCACTCACAGCACTTGGCTTCCTCAGCCAGGTAGGGCTAAGGAAACAGGCAAAGGCACAGGAATCACACTGAGAGTTGCTCACAGCAGCTCCCAGTGACCTCGCAGGCTTCCAGTCCTGCCAGGCACGCTTGCCAGGAGTGCAGGGGCGAGCGAGTCTGAGCCAGGCTCTGCCTGTGCCCTGACATAAGCAGTGAGTGTTGTGAGGTCACAATGCATTGCTCACTGAGGTTGCCATCCATGGAATCTGTGGGCCGCTGATGTCACGGTCATCTGTTCTGTACTGGCAGCCTTGACGGCCTTCCAAATCTGCCATAGCAGGCCTTTCTCCCCTGCAGGTACATGGCACTAGAAGAAAAAATGGGGGACGTGGGCCTTGCCATCATTTGTTCATGCCTCTGAATTTTATATTGTTTTTGACTTATTACTCCAAGCACTTCTCCTTTAGAAGCACATTACCTGCTAGATTTTTTTTTTTCACTAGTGGATGCTGTGTACATCAGGCATATGTGTTGGTCATTGAAAATGTTGTGAGGAGCCCATATTTATTATTGTCAATGGTGCTTGCCTTCACTACTGGAAGAAGGAAGCGCATCCTGAAATATCATGACAGTCTCTGCACAAACTTGCTCGGTTGTTTTTAAAATCAGATTTTTTTCTCGTTTCCAAAGCCCCATTGGATTTGCCTTGACGGGCATTGTAGTCTGATCATTAGCTCACTAGCCATTAAAAACCTCTGTGGCTCTGATTCCATTGAAAACTCAAGGGCAAATTTGATAAATAACTGAAAAATAATCATCAAGCAAAATTTTGTGGAAACAAAAAAGTGCGCTTCATTTTTCAAAACGGAGGTCCTTCTCCTTCCTTCTCCTTCTCCTTCTCCTTCTCCTTCTCCTTCTCCTTCTCCTTCTCCTTCTCCTTCTCCTTCTCCTTCTCCTTCTCCTTCTCCTTCTCCTTCTCCTGCTCCTCCTCCTCCTGCTCCTCCTCCTCCTGCTCCTGCTCCTCCTCCTGCTCCTGCTCCTCCTCCTCCTGCTCCTGCTCCTCCTCCTCCTCCTCCTGCTCCTCCTCCTGCTCCTCCTCCTGCTCCTGCTCCTGCTCCTGCTCCTCCTCCTGCTCCTCCTCCTCCTGCTCCTGCTCCTCCTCCTCCTCCTCCTCCTCCTCCTCCTCCTCCTGCTCCTCCTGCTCCTCCTGCTCCTCCTCCTCCTCCTCCTCCTCCTCCTCCTCCTCCTCCTCCTCCTCCTCCTCCTCCTCCTCCTCCTCCTCCTTCTTTTTCTCTGGGGGACAACAGGTTTCTTCACCTGTCTCCTCTCTGTTCACAGCTACTTCAACATCTGCCTCCTTTAGCACTAATGCGTCAGCTCTTCTCTACAGTTAGAAAATTAACATCTACCCCATAATGCATTTTCCAAAGTTACAGGGAAACAAGAGTTTCTATACCACACCTTAAAACACAGAAAAATTTCAGTCCAAGAGTGAGGAATCTCCATCAATCCCTTCCATCTGGGACCTGACTTCTTCCTTTTGTCTGACCTCCATATTTTCACGCTCTTTCTGTGCATATCTCCATCTCAGTCCTCTTCTTTCCCTCACAGAGAGAACAAAGTGTCTGTAGGTCTCATTCTGGGCAGTGCAAGAGTGAATATCTTGCCCAGGCAGGGGCTGGAGCAGTTGGGGTGGAGTATTTCAGGCCGTGCTGGGGCTGGGCCAGGAGAGCGGGGCCCAGCGAGAAACGGGGGTGGCTGCTCTGGCTGCAGGACTGTTCTCTGCCTTTTGACCGCATTCAGTTCCAGCCATGGCTGATGCTCTTCCCTTCCCCTGCCCAGCAGGCAAGGCTTGGGGCGCGCAGGCCCGGCCAAGAGCTGCTGCCAGCGCTCGGCCAGCGCTGGATCAGAGCAGGGGCTGGTGAGATCTCAGCAGCCCAGCGGGCCTCCCGTCCCCCTTCCATCAAACGCCGGGATCTCAGCGGTGCCTCAGCAGCAGCAGCAGCATCTCAGCCGTGCCCTGGGCCCGCCTGGCCGCGCTGGGGCAGGAACCCGACCCGGCAGCGCTGCAGCAGAGGCAGAGCCCAGGGCCCGGCCCAGCCCTGCTTGGCCCGGCCCCACCAGGCCCGCAGGCCGGGGGACGAGGAATAATTACCTTCTGAGAGGGGGAAATGAAAGAGAGCTTCAGGGGGTTTGTTCATTTTGAAATGTGAATTTCACAGAGGAGTGCCCAGCTCTTTCACTGTTTTACCGGGTTGTCAGTTCTCAAAACCAATCACGGATTGCTTTTTGTCAGACATAGAGGAAGCCCAGCTGTTCCTCTCAGGTAAAATCACTTCCATGGGTTGTCTTTAGTTCCAAAGCAGCCGATTGAGTTACAGCTGGAAACCAACTGGGGGTAGAAGGGGATTTTTAGAAGTTTTCTTACCTCATCTTTACCATCTTATCAGCAATATCTTCTAAGGGAAAAGCCCTAGGCACGTCACAGTATGATCTGAATCTTCTTGATCCCTGGAAATGGGCTAGAACAGAACCAGTAGGGACCCAGGGAATAGAGAACATTCCAGGGGAACTACATAAACGGGAGATGGCAGGCTGAACAGGGTTGGTCAGGGCCAACAGGCCAATAGGACATTTGAACTATGGGGAAATCAACATAGGAGTGCAGAAGTTTTGAGAAGTAGGCTTTTCTCCCCAAAACCTCAGGGAATATTGCTTATGATTTTTTCCAAGTTTAAGAGATTACTCTAGACACTGCTCCTTGATCCCGCACAAGGGACATGAACAGCCTTGCAGACTCTTTCTATTATGCTACTGGCACTTGGCCTGGCTGAGCCTGGGTTGTGCTGTCCTGATGTCTCCATTTAACATGGTAGGATGGGATATGGTTATCTAAGGAGACTGGTGTTTCCACTGGGTCCCTTAATTCCAGAGGCACTTTTTGGGATGACAAATCAATAGCACTGGGGTCAAGAAGAAATTTTCCACCAGGGCAGATTGCCTTAGGCTGCTGGGGAATTTTGCCTTCCTGTGCAGCACTGAGCATGACCACTGTTCAGGGCTCCTTCAGTCCTGTTGGCTCGGTTGCTGTCTGCAGCTCATTCCCCATGAAGATGGCTTATCCTGCCCTGCAGCTGGGGGCAGGAAGCTTTCCAGACTTTTAGGGTGCCCTGTGTGTTGCAGCCATCTGCCAGAGATCCTCTGGGCCCCTGTATCTCCATTTCTGCCTACTGCCTCCCCTCCCCTTCCCACCCAGGTTACCACCCTGAGTGCGATGTCAGGGGGGAGAGAAAAGACACCATGGGAAGGGGGAGAAAGCAACCCACAGAGACTCTTTCAAAGAAACAACAATTTATTTCTTACTTCTACAATTAATTACCTACTCCTACAATTTCTTTCCTACTTCTACAATTCATTTCCTACTTCTAAAATTCATTTCCTACGACTAGTCCTACGTTTACAATCAGGGGTTTTTGGCTTGTTCCGCCGCTGTCTGGCCGGCCTCTTTGGGGGCTGGGGAGAGTCCTGAGGGCCAGAGCCCTTCCTCTTTGCGGGGCGCCGGGGCTCCTCGGGCAAGCAGTCCGTGTGCCGGCCAGGAGCGCAAGGGCTGCGGCTGCAGCCCCGGGCAGAGGGGCCGGCTCCTGCTGCTGCTGCTGTCCCGCCGGGCTCCTCCTGGGGCTGCTCCTGCTCTGCAGGGACGGGCACGGATGGAGAGCGGCCGGGCCGGGGACACAGCGTGTCATCTGATATTCCAATGTCAGCTTCCACATTGGAGATGACTGGGCTGTGGGAGGAGGGCAGGATGGGGGTGGGAGACCCATGGTGGGAGGAAGGGATAGCTGTGCGACCCTCCTCCTCCTCATCCTGCTCCTCCTGCTCCTCCTACTGCTCCTGCACCTCCTCCTCCTCCTGCTCCTCCTCCTCCTCAGCATGGGAGTTCAGGATGTCCATCAGCCGCAAGATCTCAGCACTGCACCTGTCAGCAGCAGTGTCGATGAGCCGCCGCACAAATGCCACCGTCTGCTCCTGCAGCAGGGGTTGCAGCTCCCGCACCAAGGCCTCCTCACTCAGCCCATAGTAGCACAAATTGGCTACGACCACACTCTGGGCCAGAGCCACCTCCCACCAGCGGGTCCTGAGCAGCTGCGATAGCTCCTGGTTCAGCCAGGGCAGCAGAGGCTCCAGGATTTCTGAGCGCTCCTGGAAAATGCCTGCCCAGAGCTCAGCTGGGAAGCCAGCTACATAGGTGCTGGCCATCAGCTGCACAGCCCCCTGCTGATCCTGCTGGCCAGCAGCCCATGGGTCTGAGGAGCCTGGGAGAACGAGCTCCAGAAAGTCTTCCTCTGAGCGAACAGAGTAAACGATGGTGTTGATGGGCTGCCTGCACAGGGGGCAGGATGGTTTCCTCTTGACCCAGCGCACAATGCAGCCCAGGCAGAACTGGTGGAGGCACGGTGAAACAGAAGCCTTTTCACCGGCACCGTCACGGCAGATGGGGCAGTTCCAATCTGTCTCCGTGGCCATGGTTGCTGGTTGCAGCAGAGCTGGGCACAGCAGCTGGTCCCTCTTGCTGGTGTGACACGCTGCAAAACAGGTCACTTGCTGTCCCAGGGAGATGGTGGCTCGAAGGAATGCCCAGGCCCCTCAGGAAGGACACACTCACTGCTCCCCAAACACCATCGCCCACCCCAGGGACACCCTGCAGTCATGTTTCCTGCACCCTCACCTGTGCTGCTGCAAGCACCACTCACAGCACTTGGCTTCCTCAGCCAGGTAGGGATAAGGAAACAGGCAAAGGCGCGGGAATCACACTGAGAGTTGCCCACAGCAGCTCCCAGTGACCTCGCGGGCTTCCAGTCCTGCCAGGCACGCTTGCCAGGAGTGCAGGGGCGAGCGAGTCTGAGCCAGGCTCTGCCTGTGCCCTGACATAAGCAGTGAGTGTTGTGAGGTCACAATGCATTGCTCACTGAGGTTGCCATCCATGGAGTCTGTGTGCCACTGAATTTGGGCGATCTTATATGTACATGTAAGTTTTGACAACTTTTCAATTGTCATTTGCCTTACAGCACAACCTGGTGCTCTCTTGGTTTTCAATATAGGATGTGACCAGAAATGTATATTCTATCATCATCTGTTGAAGCTGGGTGGGGCAATGATCCTTATCTCCACAGAACAGATTATCTGCTAATGGGCCATCTTTAAAACCGGGGAGTGGGCGGGAGGGCTGCAGTGGTCTGTATCTTTTCCACAGTCCATCCTGCTGAATGGATAAGTAAGTCCCATTGTATGACTGATAAAATTACATAGTACCATTACAGCCACGCATGCATAGGCCAAATGGGGCTGTTGAAAGGTCACTGCATTTTGCTGACCATACCTGGATGTCCAGTTCACAAATCATCTGGTGGATGGGAATCACGGCATCCCAATTTGTCTGGTACTGCCGGTGGTGCACTATCGTGGTGGAAATAATTTCTGTCACCTTCAGGAGTCCCAAAGCAGATGGGTTTTCTGATAGTCCAGGCAAGATGTTCAAATTCTTAATGCTCTCTGCCTGTTTCAGCAGCTGTTCCAAAAGCCCCCCTGAACCCTTTTGGGTCTTTGTAATAGCTATTTCTGAGGAAGTCTATGCCCAAAATACACAGTGCCTTTGGGAAGGTCACAATGGGATGTTTCTGCCAATCTCTCCCAGTCAGGCTTTCCATAGAGACAATTGCTGTGATCCTCTCATCATCACAGCAATGGAAACAGTTTCTTCCCCCACGTGCCCTGATGGCATTAGGGTACACTGTGAACCAGTATCAACTAATGGCTCATATTTTTATGGCTCTGATGTCCCAGGCCATTGGATCTACACTGACCAAAGGACCCAGTTCTCCCATGCCTCTCTCTGGCTAGAGGCAGTGCCGATCTTGCCCTAGTTATTATTTCCTTCCTGGGAATACATACTAGAGGTTCCTTCAAAGGAATCTGACAGATCATCCTCCCTTCTGTACTACCCGGCAGCTTGGTCATGGGAGGTTGAGGGTACCTTCACTTTAGTGGAACTCCCTTGGTTAGTGTTTCCCTCCTTGAATTGACACACCCATGCTGCCAGGACAGAAGTGGGTTTCCCATCCCACCTTCCCATGGTCACACAAAAAGAGCCACAGGTGAGCTCGTGAGGTGTACCCTTTCTCCTTAGCTGGGGGACATTGGGCTCCGACTTTGGAGTGTGTGACACAGCCTGGTGCTGCACTGATCTTCCTCACCTGCTCACTTATCTCCCTCATCTCCTCCTTAAACTCCTCTTTGAGTTCCTTAACCATGGCAGAGACAAGAGCATCTGCATCTTGATCATACTGTCATAATTCCTAAGCTGGTTGACAATAGAACCTGCTGTCTCTTGGTTGTTATCAGCATTAATCATTGAAATAAAAGTGGTATATTGAGATGGCCCCAGGTTTGCCAGATTCCACAACATCTGCCCTGTGCACCTGACTTTCTCAGGGTCATTGTCATACTGTCTGCCCCTCCCAAAGAGTACCTCCAATACTGCCACTTCTCAGTATTTGCATCCCTTCCTCAGCGCATTCTACGGTGGTGCTCCTGCATTCTCTCTCTGTGGACAAACCTCTCTCTCACATTCATTAAAATCCGCTTCCAGAGGGAAAGGGGTCTTGGCTCCCTTACCGATACCAGATCCTGATCCAAGTCCTGAATCAAGGGTCCCAAATTCCTTGCCTCGGTACCATCCAGTTGCACACCTGTATCCATAAGGCTCCAAACTGGAAGTAACCAAGTTGTATAAGCCTTATGCCCACTTTGTACAGTGTCTTTTTGCAGATTACAGAGACTTTCGTATGACAGGAACCCGGTGATGATGGCAACCTCTGGCTCCCCTGTGGGTTGTGAGGGCACTCATTTCTTATCCTTATTAACTAGGTGCTTTGATTTCATCTTAGACCTCTTTGTTTCCACAGGGGCAACTGCTGCTGGCTGTGACTGCCCTCACTGTTCAGCTGGAACCTGGATGGTTTTAAGGTCTGTGCATTCCACTGCTGCACCATTAGATGTCCCTCTTCAAGGCAGGGGGAGAGTTTCTCACCAGCTGAGCAAGTGTATTCCTTCAGCACTTGGCATATCTTCTCCTCCATTACCCCCATCCAACCCGGGTGGCTCATTTCTGAGGTGGGCTGAGGAACAGGGTCAGGCTCAGTGTGTTAGGTTGATGTGACCAGAAATGAGTATTCTATCACCATCTGTTAAAACTGGCTGGGGTAGTGATTCCTTATCTCCGTGGCACACATTATCTGCTAATGGGCCATCTTTAAGACAGGATGGGGCAGTCACCTTTATCCTCTCCACAACCCATCCTCCCTCCAGGAAGATATCATCTGCTGCTGGCCCATTAAGTCCCATTGTATGACTGATAAAATTACATCATCCCCTTGGGAGATGCTCCAGCCAGGGAAAGGAGCTAAGCCTTTCCTACCTAGATAAAAACAGAGCTGTTGGACAGCAAGTTACCCTTCTTTCCACTGGATTCCAGAGGAGAAGCCGGACCTTTCTACATCATCCCTGGACTTTTGCAGGAAGGCTGCACCCTTCTACAGGACCACTGCTTTAGCTGAACCACGCCTGCCTCTGCAGGAGGACTGTAGCCACCATTTGATCGGACTGCTACCAACACCCTGACGGACAGGGTGTCAGGTTGTATTCTGACTCTGTCAGGGTTGGGATTGTTTTTTGTAATACTGCATTTCTATTTTAACTTTCCCAGTAAAGGACTGTTATTCCTAATTCCCATATCTTTGCCTGAGAGCCCCTTAATTTCAAATTTATAATAATTTGGAGGGAGGGGGTTTACATTCTCCATTTCAAAGAGAATCTTCTGCCTTTATTGGCAGATAACTCTCCTTCAAAGCAGGACACTGAGGAACAGCATCTCTAGTCTCTGGGACAGGGTCAGGCTCTGCAGCAGCATCCCTATTTTCTGGGTAGGTATCAGGCTGGTTATCCAAGCCAAGCTTCCATTATCTCTAAATGCTAAACAGAACAGGCCTATCAGCAACACCAGCCACTGTATATCATTAGCATTTAGAGAAGATTTGAAGCCTTCCAAAACTGGTGGGGTAGTCCCAAAAAACTAGGTGAAGGTTTGGGATGAAATCTCCCCTGATGTCATTTCCTTACAGTAAGTACCATTATTAAAGTAACTCCAGAAATACACAGTTACTGTGTGATAGCCCTGAATTCATGTGCCCTCCTTCCAGAGGAAGTTACAAATCCATGAATTCCTCACCTTATTAACCCATAAAGAAACAGCAGATCAGCCACAGTAGCCTTAGTGACAGGACCCATGTTTAGATAAGGACCAGCAAATGGGAGAAATGTAGCCACTATCATGTGCCACACAACCCAGGGTAAGCTAGACCACATGGTGCCACCTAATAATGCTTCTATATCCAGCACACAAAAAATGAGGTTACTCAAAAACTGTAATTTTTTTTCTCTCAGTGTGCTCGTGCCCTACTTTGGGTGCTGTCATGATCCACTCAACCCAAGTGGGAGTTGTGAGTGTTCGTTCAACCCCAGGGTGCAAGAGACAAAAGCAAGAGACTCAGGTTTTATTCAGCAGCAAGCAGTAATGAAGTTTATTTCGTGTAATGGTTCCATTTTGCAATAGAAGCCAGAAATAGGTAAAGAAAACCAAGTAAAAGGGGAGAGAGAGAGAGAAAGGATGGGGATATAGCCACCAACAGATGGAACGCATCCTCATGGTCATCCAACGATAGATAAGTCTTCAATCTGTTGGGGAGATGTCAAAAAGATCTCGAAGTCTCTTTAAAAAAGTCACTTTTTATAGTCCTTTTCCAAAGTGAGTGGCCTCTGGCCAAAAGGTGAGGAGATTTATGGACTATTGTATGTGGAGATCATTGCTCCAAGAAACAGGTGCAGGAACAGGGTGCTATAACCAGTACCCTGCTCAGGAGCAGCATAGCATGGCAAGCACCAAGCACAACTACAAACAGTCTTTTGGCAAGCATCCACCTTGGCAAGGACTGAACTCATGTCCAGAGCGAGTGGTGGAGTCCCAGCTCTCAGTCTCCAATGATGGCCGTGAGGCAGATCAGAGAAACTTGGGACCGACTCTTACAGGTGCCAAAATCTCTCTTGGTTTGAAAGACAGCTGTCTCAAATGAAAGGCAGGAGCTTCTCTTCAAATGGAAATTGCAAACCTGCTCTCGCAAAATTGTTACAATTTTGAAATTAAGGAGGTCTCAGGCAATGATATGGGAATAGAAATACCAGTTCTTTCCTAGAAACATTAAAATAAAAACACAGTAATAAAAAACCCCCAAAACACTGACAGAGTCAGAATACAACCTTCTGAGTAAGAATACAACCTGACACCTCATCAGTCAGGGTGTTGGTAGCAGTCAGATTAAACGGTGGCTGCAGTCCTCCTGGAGTGACAGATGTGGTTCTGTTGAAGCAGTGGTCCTGTAGAAGGGTACAGTTTTCCTCTGAAAGTCCAGCCATGATGCAGAGTGATCTGGTTTTCCTCTGGAATCCAGCGGGAAAAGGCTGCTCTGACGTTCCAAACCTCAGATTTTATCTAGGAAGGAAATCCTTGGCTCCTCCTCCTGGCTGGGGAATCTCACAATGGGATGATGGGATTTTATCAGTCATGCAGAGGGACTCATTGGCCCATTCACAGAAGATGCCTCCCAGGAGGAAGGATGGGTTGTGGAAGAGATAAAGAACACTGCCCCACCTGGTTTTAAAAGCTACTGAGAGAATACATACTTTTCATTACATATTGCATTGCAACCCAAGACATCTAAAATTGTACTAGATGGTTATTTTACAGTTATCTATCCATTTTCCACTTTATGTTTCAATGGGGTGAGAGCAAAAAAGGCCTTTAATGGTCACTAAGCTAATAACCCCGCAATTGTGCCTGTCAACGCCAATCCAATGGGACTGCAAAAAGGAAAAAAATCTGAATTTTAAAGCAACCTGGCAACAACATCCAGCACAGACAGGCATGAAGTGTAAAGAGGTGCTTGCCTCTCCAAGCTGGACTGGCAAGAAGAAGTGAGAATAAAAAATATGGGCTGTCATCTCACCACATTTAAAAAGCCCAAAATACTTGACTGATGTTCACAGTAGATGTTCCCATCAAAAAACCTAAAAAATATCAGTTAATAGGCTTCTAAAGGAGAACTGCTAGGGCTAGTGGGTCAAAATGAATATAAAATTCAGAAGCATGAATAAATGATGGCAAGGCCCACGTACCCCATTTTTCTCTTGATGCCGTGTACCTGCAGGGGAGAAAGGCCTGCTATGGCAGATTTGGAAGGCCGTCAAGGCTGCCAGTACAGAAAAGATGACCGTGACATCAGCGGCCCACAGACTCCATGGATGGCAACCTCAGTGAGCAATGCATTGTGACCTCACAACACTCACTGCTTATGTCAGGGCACAGGCAGAGCCTGGCTCAGACTCGCTCGCCCCTGGACTCCTGGCAAGCGTGCCTGGCAGGACTGGAAGCCCGCGAGGTCACTGGGAGCTGCTGTGAGCAACTCTCAGTATGATTCCTGTGCCTTTGCCTGTTTCCTTAGCCCTACCTGGCTGAGGAAGCCAAGTGCTGTGAGTGGTGCTTGCAGCAGCACAGGTGAGGGTGCAGGAAACATGACTGCGGGGTGGCCCTGGGGTGGGCGGTGGTGTTTGGGGAGCAGTGAGTGTGTCCTTCCTGAGGGGCCTGGGCATTCCTTCGAGCCACCATCTCCCTGGGACAGCAAGTGACCTGTTTTGCAGCGTGTCACACCAGCAAGAGGGACCAGCTGCTGTGCCCAGCTCTGCTGCAACCAGCAACCATGGCCACGGAGACAGATTGGAACTGCCCCATCTGCCGTGACGGTGCCGGTGAAAAGGCTTCTGTTTCACCGTGCCTCCACCAGTTCTGCCTGGGCTGCATTGTGCGCTGGGTCAAGAGGAAACCATCCTGCCCCCTGTGCAGGCAGCCCATCAACACCATCGTTTACTCTGTTCGCTCAGAGGAAGACTTTCTGGAGCTCGTTCTTCCAAGCTCCACAGACCAATGGGCAGCTGGCCAGCAGGATCAGCAGGGGGCTGTGCAGCTGATGGCCAGCACCTATGTAGCTGGCTTCCCAGCTGAGCTCTGGGCAGGCATTTTCCAGGAGTGCTCAGAAATCCTGGAGCCCCTGCTGCCCTGGCTGAACCAGGAGCTATCGCAGCTGCTCAGGACCCGCTGGTGGGAGTTGGCTCTGGCCCAGAGTGTGGTCGTAGCCAATTTGTGCTACTATGGGCTGAGTGAGGAGGCCTTGGTGCGGGAGCTGCAACCCCTGCTGCAGGAGCAGACGGTGGCATTTGTGCGGCGGCTCATCGACACTGCTGCTGACAGGTGCAGTGCTGAGATCCTGCGGCTGATGAACCTCCTGAACTCCCATGATGAGGAGGAGGAGGAGGAGCAGCAGGAGCAGGAAGAGCAGGAAGAGCAGGATGAGGAGGAGGAGGGTCCCACAACCCTCCCTTCCTCCCACCATGGGTCTCCCACCCCCATCCTGCCCTCCTCCCACAGCCCAGTCATCTCCAATGTGGTAGCTGACATTGGAATATCAGATGACACGCTGTGTCCCCGGCCCGGCCGCTCTCCATCCGTGCCCGTCCCTGCAGAGCAGGAGCAGCCCCAGGAGGAGCCCGGCGGGACAGCAGCAGCAGCAGGAGCCGGCCCCTCTGCCCGGGGCTGCAGCCGCAGCCCTTGCGCTCCTGGCCGGCACACGGACTGCTTGCCCGAGGAGCCCCGGCGCCCCGCAAAGAGGAAGGGCTCTGGCCCTCAGGACTCTCCCCAGCCCCCAAAGAGGCCGGCCCGACAGCAGCGAAAGAAGCCAAAAGTCCGTGATTGTAAAAGTAGGAGTAGGCGTAGGAAATAAATTGTAGAAGTAGGGAATGAATTGTAGCAGTAGGAAATAAATTTCAGAACTAGGAAATGAATTTTTGAAGTCGGAAATAAATTGTTGTTCCTTTGGCATAGTCTCTGAGGGTTGCTTTCTTCCCCTTCTCCGGATGCCTTTTCCTTCTCAACTCCCACCCAAATGCATGGCAACTTGGGAGGGAAGTGGAAGGGAGGCAGCAGGCAGGAATGGAACCACAGACGCCCAGAAGAGCTCTGGCAGATGGCTGCAACACACAGGGCATCCTGGTAGTCTGGAAAGCTTCCTGCCCTCAGTTGCAGGGCAGGACAGACCATCTTCATGGGGCATGAGCTGCAGGGAGCAACCGAGCCAAAAGGGACTGAAGGAGCCCTGAACAGTGGTCATGATCAGTGCTGCAGAGGAAGGCAAAACTCCCCAGCAGCCATGGCAATCTGCCGTGGGGGAAGATTCTTTCTTGGCCCCAGGGATACTGATTGGCCATCCTGAAAATGAGCTCTGGAATTAAGGGACCCAGTGGAAACAGCAGTCTCCTTAGAGAGCCACATCCCATGCTGCCTGTTAACCAGAGACACCTGCACAGGACAATTCTGTGTCAGCCAGGCCAAGTGCCAGTGACACAATAGATGTGGTCTGCAAGGATTCTCAAGTAAGTCACTTGTGGGGGATCAAGGACCAGTAGCCAAAGTCATCTCTCAACCTCTGAAAGAATCATAAGTAACATTCCCTGAGGCTGTGGGGAGAAAAGCCTCTTTCTCAAAACCTTTGCACTCATATGTTAATTGCCCCATAGTTTCAATGTCCCATTGGCCTCTTAGTCCTGACCACCCTGTTTCAGTCCCCATGTCCCATTATGCACATCATCTTGAATGTTCTGAATTCCTTGGGTCTCTATTGGTTCTGTTCTGGTTCATTACCCCACCCTGTCAATCCCAATTTCCTTTCCCTATCCCTAAGCCCTCCTATGTGTTGCCTTGACATGTCTCCGTTGGACCCTAACCTGCGAACCACACCCGCTTGCACTATATATAATCCTGTACACTCAGCCCCTGCCTGACCTTTTCCTGGACTTGTATTTGCATCTCTGCGTCAATAAAGCAGCCTTTGGATTTCCAAACAAGAAACTGTCCCTACATAGCTCATCAGCCTCCTAGGACCTGGTGCCCCAGACCCGATTGCGCAGGCTGCTTTTGGGACCAGCTTGTAGAGCATCACTACAGTCCCTGATGCAAAAATATAGATGATTAGTTGGAATTTTTACCCTTTGCCTCTCATTATGAATCAAAACTCTTCTAGGGATCTTTAAAAGATTCTGCCCTTATGGAGGACAATGGACTGGGCACAGGCAGAGGCCAGGTTACAGTGTGACGCTGCCCTCAGCTCTGAATGGGGACAGTGCAGGGAAATGGAAAATGCTCAGACTGACACACACGTCAATCTTCATACAGAGAACCCTGCATACTAGGGTCATTCATCAAGGCAGCAGGAACCTGGCTTGTTTTTTAGTTCACACTGATCATGAACGAACTTAATGCTAAGGTGGCAGTGATTGAGGTGAGGAATTTTGAGGGTTCAAGAAGGTTAGGATGATACTGTAATGTACCCAGACCTTTTCCCTAGGAGACATTGCTGATAAGATGGTAAAGATGAGGCAGGAAAACTCTTGTAAAAATCCCCTTCTCTCTCAGATTGGTTTTCAGCTGTAACTCACTGAGTTGCTTTGGCACTAAAGAGAATGCATGGAAGTAATTTTACCTGAGAGGAACAGCTGGGCTTCCTCTATGTCTGACAAAAAGCAATGTGTGATTGGTTTTGAGAACTGACAACCCGGTAAAACAGTGAAAGAGCTGGGCACACCTCTGTGAAATTCACATTTCAAAATGAACAAACCCCCTGAAGCTCTCTTTCATTTCCCCCTCTCAGAAGGTAATTATTCCTCGTCCCCCGGCCTGCGGGCCTGGTGGGGCCGGGCTGAGCAGGGCTGGGCCGGGCCCTGGGCTCTGCCTCTGCTGCAGCGCTGCCGGGTCAGGTTCCTGCCCCAGCGCGGCCAGGCGGGCCCAGGGCACGGCTGAGATGCTGCTGCTGCTGCTGAGGCACCGCTGAGATCCCGGCGTTTGATGGAAGGGGGACGGGAGGCCCGCTCGGCTGCTGAGATCTCACCAGCCCCTGCTCTGATCCAGCGCTGGCCGAGCGCTGGCAGCAGCTCTTGGCCGGGCCTGTGCGCCCCAAGCCTTGCCTGCTGGGCAGGGGAAGGGAAGAGCATCAGCCATGGCTGGAACTGAATGCGGTCAAAAGGCAGAGAACAGTCCTGCAGCCAGAGCAGCCACCCCCGTTTCTCGCTGGGCCCCGCTCTCCTGGCCCAGCCCCAGCACGGCCTGAAATACTCCACCCCAACTGCTCCAGCCCCTGCCCGGGCAAGATACTCACTCTTGCACTGCCCAGAATGAGACCTACAGACACTTTGTTCTCTCTGTGAGGGAAAGAAGAGGACTGAGATGGAGATATGCACAGAAAGAGCGTGAAAATATGGAGGTCAGACAAAAGGAAGAAGTCAGGTCCCAGACGGGAGGGATTGATGGAGATGCCTCACTCTTGGACTGAAATTTTTCTGTGTTTTAAGGTGTGGATAAGAAACTTTTGTTTCCCTGTAATTTTGAGAAGTGCATTATGGGGTTGATGATCATGTTCTAAGTGTAGACAAGAACAGAGGCAATATTGCTAAAGGAGGTAGATGTTGAAGTAGCTGTGATCCCATGAGGAACTTTGAACAGAGAGTAGAAAGATGAAGATCTCTGTTGCTGCCCAAAGACAATTTGAGGAGGAGGAGGAGGAGGATGAGGAGGAGGAGAAGGAGAAGGAGAAAGAAGGAGAAGGAGAAGGAGAAGGAGAAGGAGAAGGAGAAGGAGAAGGAGAAGGAGAAGGAGAAGGAGAAGGAGAAGGAGAAGGAGAAGGAGAAGGAGAAAGAGAAGGAGAAGGAGAAGAATTTCTAGACAGTGATCAGATTTCCATTCTCTCGGGTGGCTGATTTGCTGTGACATGGAAGCCACAAGAAAATTGATTGTTGTGGGGAGGACCCTGTAGACTGATGTGAAGATTCCTCTCCCAAGAAAATTGGTAAAAGTCTATTTTTAGAGACTGTATATTGGCTCATTTTTTTCTGGTCATTGTCAGTGTGAAAGAAAAGAAGTTGTGGGAGGAAGACAAGTGTCCTGAAAGTTTTATTCTGATTCTTCTTGATTTTTTCTATAGTTTCCAGTAATAAAGTTTTTCTTTTTAAAGGACCTGTTTTGCCTTCTTCCTCTTCCTATCTCAAGACAGAAAATAATTAAATCATTCTAGTGGGTGCACTAGGAATTTCACCAGTGCTAAACACTCCATATAAATGGATCTGTTGGCAAGGAAATCTTAATATTTGGGAACTAAAGTCACAAAACTCACTTGATCACTTCCCACAGGTTTTAGTAAATCATGCTAAGAAGGCAGAAAATGCCCAGGTGCAAGCCTGGCTGGAGTGATTTACAGCACTGTCAAAAGCTGTAGGCAATGCAGCTTGGGAAGCACAGCAAGAACAGAGAGACCTGCCCTTGCCTGGGTGGCCCAGTCTGTGGCAAGCACCACCACAAGGGGGAGAGTTTAAAACTGAATGACCATAGAGATGTTTTTCCACACTTTGAAAAAATTTTGGTTTTCCCAAAATTTTGCTTGGTAGTTATTTTTCAGTTATTTATGCACTTTCCACTCAATTATTGAATGGCATCAGAGCCACAGACGGTTTTAATGGTCAGTGAGCTAATGAGCACACTCTAATGCCTGTCAATGCCAATTCAATGGGGCGCTGGGGAGAGAAATAATATCTGAATTTGAAAGCAACCGGGCAAGATGTTTGTGCAGAGACTGGCATGAAATGTGAGGACGCGCTAACTTCTCCCAGTGGTGAAGGCGAGCAGCATTGAGAACAAAAAATATGGGCTCCTCAACAGATTTAAAATGGCCAACACATATGCCTGATGAACACAGCATCCACTGGTGAGAAAAATGTACATCTAGCAGGTAATGTGCTTCTAAAGGAGAAGACCATGGATTTATGTCTCAAAATAATTATAAAATTCAGAGGCCTGAACAAAAGATGTCATTGCCCACGTCCCCCATTTTTTCTTCTAGTGCCGTGTACCTGCAGGGGAGAAAGGCCTGCTATGGCAGATTTGGAAGGCAGCCATGGCTGCCAGTACAGAACAGATGACCGTGACATCAGCGGCCCACAGACTCCATGGATGGCAACCTCAGTGAGCAATGCATTGTGACCTCACAACACTCACTGCTTATGTCAGGGCACAGGCAGAGCCTGGCTCAGACTCGCTCGCCCCTGCACTCCTGGCAAGCGTGCCTGGCAGGACTGGAAGCCCCGAGGTCACAGGGAGCTGCTGTGGGCAACTCTGAGTGTGATTCCTGTGCCTTTGCCTGTTTCCTTAGCCCTACCTGGCTGAGGAAGCCAAGTGCTGTGAGTGGTGCTTGCAGCAGCACAGGTGAGGGTGCAGGAAACATGACTGCGGGGTGGCCCTGGGGTGGGCAGTGGTGTTTGGGGAGCAGTGAGTGTGTCCTTCCTGAGGGGCCTGGCATTCCCTCGAGCCGCCCATCTCCCTGGGACAGCAAGTGACCTGTTTTGCAGCGTGTCACACCAGCAAGAGGGACCAGCTGCTGTGCCCAGCTCTGCTGCAACCCACAACCATGGCCACAGAGACAGATTGGAACTGCCCCATCTGCCGTGACGGTGCCGGTGAAAAGGCTTCTGTTTCACCGTGCCTCCACCAGTTCTGCCTGGGCTGCATTGTGCGCTGGGTCAAGAGGAAACCATCCTGCCCCCTGTGCAGGCAGCCCATCAACACCATCGTTTACTCTGTTCGCTCAGAGGAAGACTTTCTGGAGCTCGTTCTCCCAAGCTCCTCAGACCCATGGGCTGCTGGCCAGCAGGATGAGCAGGGGGCTGTGCAGCTGATGGCCAGCACCTATGTAGCTGGCTTCCCAGCGGAGCTCTGGGCAGGCATTTTCCAGGAGCGCTCAGAAATCCTGGAGCCCCTGCTGCCCTGGCTGAACCAGGAGCTATCGCAGCTGCTCAGGACCCGCTGGTGGGAGGTGGCTCTGGCCCAGAGTGTGGTCGTAGCCAATTTGTGCTACTATGGGCTGAGTGAGGAGGCCTTGGTGCGGGAGCTGCAACCCCTGCTGCAGGAGCAGACGGTGGCATTTGTGCGGCAGCTCATCGACACTGCTGCTGACAGGTGCAGTGCTGAGATCCTGCGGCTGATGGACATCCTGAACTCCCATGCGGAGGAGGAGGAGGAGCAGGAGGAGGAGGATCACGAGCAGGTGGAACAGCAGGAGCAGGAAGAGCAGGATGAGGAGGAGGAG
This sequence comes from Oenanthe melanoleuca, assembly GCF_029582105.1. Taxonomy (NCBI): domain Eukaryota; kingdom Metazoa; phylum Chordata; class Aves; order Passeriformes; family Muscicapidae; genus Oenanthe; species Oenanthe melanoleuca. The sequence goes on from NC_079335.1 coordinate 95,849,807, forward strand.
GGTCCCACAGACGTCCCTGCCTCTCGCCATGGGACTCCCACCCGCATCCTGCCCTCCCCCCACAGCCCAGTCATCTCCAATGTGGAAGCAGACAGTGGAGCATTGGAAGCCACCCTGCACGGGGGTCCCGGCCGCTCTCCATCCGTGCCCGTCCCTGCAGAGCAGGAGCAGCCCCAGGAGGAGCCCGGCGGGACAGCAGCAGCAGCAGGAGCCGGCCCCTCTGCCCAGGGCTGCAGCCGCAGCCCTTGCGCTCCTGGCCGGCACACGGACTGCTTGCCCGAGGAGCCCCGGCGCCCCGCAAAGAGGAAGGGCTCTGGCCCTCAGGACTCTCCCCAGCCCCCAAAGAGGCCGGCCCGACAGCGGCGAAAGAAGCAAAGACAGAATCATTGATTGTAGGGATAGGAGTATAAATAGGATATAAATTTTAGGAGTAGGAAATTAATTGTAGGAGTATGAAATTTATTTTAGGAGTAGGAAATTAATTGTAGGAGTATGAAATTTATTTTAGAAGTAGGAAATAAATTGTTGTTTCTTTGACACGGTCTCTGCTGGCTGCTTTCTTCCACTTCTCCTGTTGTCTTTTCTCTCTCTCCGCACATTTCACTCTGAGTGGCAACTTTGGAGGGAAAGGGAGAGGAGGCAGCAGGCAGGAATGAAGCCACAGGGGCCCAGAGGAGCTCTGGCAGGGGGCTGTGCCCAATGCTAGAGAAGGACAAGAAGCAACCCCAGGCCACCGTTGGGCCCACCCTGGAGTGTGGAAAGCTTCCTGCCCATAGCTGCAGGGCAGGACATCTTTATGGGGCATGAGCTGCAGGCAGCAACCGAGCCAACAGAGACTGAAGGAGCCCTGAACAGTGGTCATCATGATCAGTGCTGCAGAGGAAGGCAAAACTCCCTGGCAGCTAGTGCCAATCTGCCCTGAAGGAAAATTCTTTCTGGACCCAGTTCTACAGATTGGCCATCCTGAAAATGGGCTGTGGAATGAAGGGACCCACTGGAAACACCAATTTCCTTTAAGAATCACATACTATCCTGCCTATAAACCAAAGACAGCTGTAGATCACAGCCCAGGGTCAGCCATGCCAAGCACCAGTGTCAAAATAGATAGAGTCTATATGGCTGCTCAAGTAAGTACCTTCTTGGGGATCAAGGAGCAGTGGCTATAGTCATCTCTCTTCTTTGTAAATAATCTTAAGCAATATTCCACATGATTGTGGGGAGAAAAGCCGCCTTCTGAAATCTTCTATACTAATATGTTCATTTCCCCACAGTTTCAGCGTCCCATTGGCTGGTTGGCAATGACCACTCCAGTTCAGCCCCCCATCTCCCGTTTATGTACATCCCCTTGAATTTTCTCTATTCTCCTGATCTCTATTGGTTCGGTTCTCGTTCGTTGCCAGGGTTCAAGAAGGTTGGGATGATACTGTGATGTGCCTAGGGCTTTTTCCCCAGAAGATATTGCTGATAAGATGGTAAAATTGAGGCAGAAAAACTCTTGCAAAAATCCCCTTGTCTCCCAGAATGGTTTCCAGCTGTAACTCACTGAGTTGCTTTGGCACTAAAGAGAATGCATGGAAGTGATTTTACCTGAGAGGAACAGCTGGTCTTTCTCTATGTCTGACAAAAAGCAATCCGTGATTGGTTTTGAGAACTGACAACCCGGTAAAACAGTGAAAGAGCTGGGCACGCCTCTGTGAAATTCACATTTCAAAATGAACAAACCCCCTGAAGCTCTCTTTCATTTCCCCCTCTCAGAAGGTAATTATTCCTCGTCCCCCGGCCTGCGGGCCTGGTGGGGCCGGGCCGAGCAGGGCTGGGCCGGGCCCTGGGCTCTGCCTCTGCTGCAGCGCTGCCGGGTCGGGTTCCTGCCCCAGCGCGGCCAGGCGGGCCCAGGGCACGGCTGAGATGCTGCTGCTGCTGCTGAGGCACCGCTGAGATCCCGGCGTTTGATGGAAGGGGGACGGGAGGCCCGCTGGGCTGCTGAGATCTCACCAGCCCCTGCTCTGATCCAGCGCTGGCCGAGCGCTGGCAGCAGCTCTTGGCCGGGCCTGCGCGCCCCAAGCCTTGCCTGCTGGGCAGGGGAAGGGAAGAGCATCAGCCATGGCTGGAACTGAATGCGGTCAAAAGGCAGAGAACAGTCCTGCAGCCAGAGCAGCCACCCCCGTTTCTCGCTGGGCCCCGCTCTCCTGGCCCAGCCCCAGCACGGCCTGAAATACTCCACCCCAACTGCTCCAGCCCCTGCCTGGGCAAGATATTCACTCTTGCACTGCCCAGAATGAGACCTACAGACACTTTGTTCTCTCTGTGAGGGAAAGAAGAGGACTGAGATGGAGATATGCACAGAAAGAGCGTGAAAATATGGAGGTCAGACAAAGGGAAGAAGTCAGGTCCCAGATGGAAGGGATTGATGGAGATGCCTCACTCTTGGACTGAAATCTTTCTGTGTTTTAAGGTGTGGATAAGAAACTTTTGTTTCCCTGTAATTTTGAGAAGTGCATTATGGGGTGGATGATAATTTTCTAACTGTGGACAAGAACAGAGGCAATAATGCTAAAGGAGGTAGATGTTGAAGTAGCTGTGATCCCATGAGGAACTTTGAACAGAGAGTAGAAAGATGAAGATCTCTGTTGCTGCCCAAAGACAATTTGAGGAGGAGGAGGAGGAGGAGGAGGAGGATGAGGAGAAGGAGAAGGAGAAGGAGAAGGAGAAGGAGAAGGAGAAGGAGAAGGAGAAGGAGAAGGAGAAGGAGAAGGAGAAGGAGAAGGAGAAGGAGAAGGAGAAGGAGAAGGAGAAGGAGAAGGAGAAGGAGAAGGAGAAGGAGAAGGAGAAGAATTTCTAGACAGTGATCAGATTTCCATTCTCTCGGGTGGCTGATTTGCTGTGACATGGAAGCCACAAGAAAATTGATTGTTGTGGGGAGGACCCTGTAGACTGATGTGAAGATTCCTCTCCCAAGAAAATTGGTAAAAGTCTATTTTTAGAGATTGTATATTGGCTCATTTTTTTCTGGTCATTGTCAGTGTGAAAGAAAAGAAGTTGTGGGAGGAAGACAAGTGTCCTGAAAGTTTTATTCTGATTCTTCTTGATTTTTTCTATAGTTTCCAGTAATAAAGTTTTCTTTTTAAAGGACCTGTTTTGCCTTCTTCCTCTTCCTATCTCAAGACAGAAAATAATTAAATCATTCTAGTGGGTGCACTAGGAATTTCACCAGTGCTAAACACTCCATATAAATGGATCTGTTGGCAAGGAAATCTTAATATTTGGGAACTAAAATCACTACACTCACTTGGTCACTTCCCACAGGTTTTAGTACACCATGCTAAGGAAGCAGAAAATGCCCAGGTGGAAGCCTGGCTGGAGTGATTTACAGCACTATCAAAAGCTGTAGGCAATGCAGCTTGGGAAGCACAGCAAGAACAGAGAGACCTGCCCTTGCCTGGGTGGCCCAGTCTGTGGCAAGCACCACCACAAGGGGGAGAGTTTAAAACTGAATGACCATAGAGATGTTTTTCCACACTTTGAAAAACTTGGTTTTCCCAAAATTTTGCTTGGTAGTTATTTTTCAGTTATTTATGCACTTTCCACTCAATTATTGAATGGCATCAGAGCCACAGACGGTTTTAATGGTCAGTGAGCTAATGAGCACACTCTAATATCTGTCAATGCCAATTCAATGGGGCTCTGGGGAGAGAAATAATATCTGAATTTGAAAGCAACTGGGCAAGATGTTTGTGCAGAGACTGGCATGAAATGTGAGGAGGCGCTAACTTCTCCCAGTGGTGAAGGCGAGCAGCATTGAGAACAAAAAATATGGGCTCCTCAACAGATTTAAAATGGCCAACACATATGCCTGATGAACACAGCATCCACTGGTGAGAAAAATGTACATCTAGCAGGTAATGTGCTTCTAAAGGAGAAGACCATGGATTTATGTCTCAAAATAATTATAAAATTCAGAGGCATGAACAAATGATGTCATTGCCCACGTCCCCCATTTTTTCTTCTAGTGCCATGTACCTGCAGGGGAGAAAGGCCTGCTATGGCAGATTTGGAAGGCCGTCAAGGCTGCCAGTACAGAACAGATGACCGTGACATCAGCGGCCCACAGACTCCATGGATGGCGACCTCAGTGAGCAATGCATTGTGACCTCACAACACTCACTGCTTATGTCAGGGCACAGGCAGAGCCTGGCTCAGACTCGCTCGCCCCTGGACTCCTGGCAAGCGTGCCTGGCAGGACTGGAAGCCCGCGAGGTCACTGGGAGCTGCTGTGGGCAACTCTCAGTGTGATTCCCGCGCCTTTGCCTATTTCCTTATCCCTACCTGGCTGAGGAAGCCAAGTGTTGTGAGTGGTGCTTGCAGCAGCACAGGTGAGGGTGCAGGAAACATGACTGCAGGGTGGCCCTGGGTTGGGCGATGGTGTTTGGGGAGCAGTGAGTGTGTCCTTCCTGAGGGGCCTGGGCATTCCCTCGAGCCGTCCACCTCCCTGGGACAGCAAGTGACCTGTTTTGCAGCGTGTCACACCAGCAAGAGGGACCAGCTGCTGTGCCCAGCTCTGCTGCAACCCACAACCATGGCCACGGAGACAGATTGGAACTGCCCCATCTGCCGTGACGGTGCCGGTGAAAAGGCTTCTGTTTCACCGTGCCTCCACCAGTTCTGCCTGGGCTGCATTGTGCGCTGGGTCAAGAGGAAACCATCCTGCCCCCTGTGCAGGCAGCCCATCAACACCATCATTTACTCTGTTCGCTCAGAGGAAGACTTTCTGGAGCTCGTTCTCCCAAGCTCCTCAGACCCATGGGCTGCTGGCCAGCAGGATGAGCAGGGGGCTGTGCAGCTGATGGCCAGCACCTATGTAGCTGGCTTCCCAGCTGAGCTCTGGGCAGGCATTTTCCAGGAGTGCTCAGAAATCCTGGAGCCCCTGCTGCCCTGGCTGAACCAGGAGCTATCGCAGCTGCTCAGGACCCGCTGGTGGGAGGTGGCTCTGGCCCAGAGTGTGGTCGTAGCCAATTTGTGCTACTATGGGCTGAGTGAGGAGGCCTTGGTGCGGGAGCTGCAACCCCTGCTGCAGGAGCAGACGGTGGCATTTGTGCGGCAGCTCATCGACACTGCTGCTGACAGGTGCAGTGCTGAGATCCTGCGGCTGATGAACCTCCTGAACTCCCATGATGAGGAGGAGGAGGAGCAGGAGGAGGAGGATCACGAGCAGGTGGAACAGCAGGAGCAGGAAGAGCAGGATGAGGAGGAGGATGGTCCCACAGACGTCCCTGCCTCTCTCCATGGGACTCCCACCCGCATCCTGCCCTCCCCCCACAGCCCAGTCATCTCCAATGTGGAAGCGGACAGTGGAGCATTGGAAGCCACCCTGCACGGGGGTCCCGGCCGCTCTCCATCCGTGCCCGTCCCTGCAGAGCAGGAGCAGCCCCAGGAGGAGCCCGGCGGGACAGCAGCAGCAGCAGGAGCCGGCCCCTCTGCCCAGGGCTGCAGCCGCAGCCCTTGCGCTCCTGGCCGGCACACGGACTGCTTGCCCGAGGAGCCCCGGCGCCCCGCAAAGAGGAAGGGCTCTGGCCCTCAGGACTCTCCCCAGCCCCCAAAGAGGCCGGCCCGACAGCGGCGAAAGAAGCCAAAAATCCCTGATTGTAAAAGTAGGAGTAGGCGTAGGAAATAAATTGTAGAAGTAGGACATAAATTTTCGAAATAGGAAATTAATTATAGGAGTAGGAAATAAAATGTTGTTTCTTTTACACAGTGTCTGAGGGTTGCTTTTTTCCCTACTCCTGGTGTCTCGTCCCTCTTCTTTCCCCTCACATCCCACTGTGGGTGGGCATATGGGATGGGCGGGGAGGTGAAGCAGTAGGTAGGAATGGAGCCACAGGGTTCCAGAGGAGCCCTGGCAGGGGGCTGTGCCCAGTGCTACAGAAAGACAAGAAGCAACTCCCAGGCCACCTTTGGGCCCACCCTGGAGCCCGGAAAGCTTCCTGCCCATAGCTGCAGGGCAGGACAGGCCATCTTCATGGGGCATGATCTGCAGGAAGCAACTGAGCCAAAAGGGACTGAAGGAGCCCTGTACAGTGGTCATGATCAGTGGTGCAGAGGAAGGCAAAACTCCCTGGCAGCCAGTGCCAATCTGCCCTGGGGGAAAATTCCTTCTGGACCCCAGTGCTACTGATTGGTCCTCCTGAAAATGGGCTCTGGAATTAAGGGACCCAGTGGAAACACCAGTCTCTTTAGAGAGTCACATCCCATGCTGCCTGTTAACCAGAGACAGTTGCACAGGACAACAGAGCGTCAGCCAGGCCAACTGCTAGTGACACAATAGAAAGAGTCTGCAAGGACGCTCATGTAATTCCCTTGGGAATCAAGGTCCAGTGGCTAAAATAATCTCTAAGCCTTGGAACGAATCATAGGTAATATCTCCCGAATTTGTGGGGAGGAAAGCCTCCTTCTCAAATAATTTGCACCCATATGTTAATTGCCCCATAGTTTCAATGTCCCATTGGCCTCTTGGTTCAGCCCCCTTCTCCTGTTTATGTCCTCTTTATGTTTTGAATGGTCTCAATTCCCTGGATGTCTAACTTTTAGAGTCAACAGCTGCCCCAATAGTAGCAGCTGTGGGGGCAGTTGGAGGATGAAAGATTTCTTGCAGCAGAAGCAGTGTGAATTCTGTTTCTGGTTTCATCTGCTTTGGTATGCTGACCTCTAGGGAAGCTTTTTTGCAAAACGGTTTTCCAGAGCATTTGTGTAGGGAGCTATTGTGGCTTCAGCCAAGTCACAGAGCTTTTTCTAGGGACCAGGCATTTGGTGTGAAATCCAAAGTAGGCCCTCACATGGAGTTGCTCCCTCAGGTGGTTCCAGCATGCTTGTGTGAGTAAAGGTCTTGGTTTAAGCAGGGCTCAGCCCGTGGAAGAAATGCATATTGAGTTAAGAAACAAGGTGATTGTTCTGAATATTTGTGAACTTTGTTATTAAAAAACTGGAAAAGTCCTCTATGCTCTAAGTTAGTGCAGGCCAGCATACACTTTTCCATCCATGGCTAAAACTGCTTCAGCAATGCATGAAATTGCTACACAATTCACCACTTGATTTCTAGTCTGATGGCTTTAGAAAGCATAAATAGATTGTTTTCCCAAAGGAGCTGGGGTGAGTGGCAACAGTCTCTCATCAACAGGCAATAAACCTGTTTCAGAAGAGACTGGGTTTAAAAGCCAAAAAGCTGTGCTTCGACTGTTTGTTTGTAACTGCCTGCACTAACTCTGTCTCTTAGGGCAAATAGTCCTTCCTTCTGGGTGTTCATCTTCTTTCACAGAATCACAGAAGGGCCTGGCTTGGAAGGGACCTTATAGATCATGTAGTTCCAGCCTGCCCACCATGGGCAAGGACACCTTTCCTAGCCTCTCCTTAAATTTATGGAACACTGTGATTTCCTGTCTTTGTTGCACTAGAAAAGTCACACTCAGCCAGTCTCCTCTAAAACTGAGATTTTGGTTCACTGATGATTTTCATAGCCTTTTCTGCTCCTCTTGTGAATTCATTTTGCTCTGAATAAGAATGATCAGAACAGACAGAAACTTAGAGGTCTAACAATCACTTAAAGACAGCATTAATCTTTCTCAGCTTTTCAAGGTATGGATTGTATTTGACATTTCACTGGTAGGTCCACTTGTGTCCTGGTTAGCCAATGCACAGGTCTTTATCCTTTTCTGGTTTTTTTCCAACAGCTGAGATCCCAGATCATTGCAACATTCTTCTTGTTGAGAAGAACAAACATGGACATAGTTAATCTAGTCAGTTTCTCCACGGGGCCTTGGAAAAAACGGCACTCTAGTCAATAAACAATTTTGGGCAAGATACAAATACAGATACAGCAAAGAAATAGCAGAGGTAGCAACAAAAAATACAGCAGACTACACAAGACAGTATATGTAGACATCAGACTATTTTTTGTAAAATAGTTAGAAGACATGTGAAAGCATACAGTATGTCAGAGAGTAAAAATGTCTTCTAAGACTTCCATATTTATCTAAAAAACAATCAGACAACAGCAAAAAAAGCCCAGAAAACCCAAACAAACAGGCTAGAAAATTTAATTCCTCAGAGTGCTTGGGAGAAACTGTTCTTCTAGGAGAAAAAACAGGTTGATGCTGGAAGATTGAAAAAAAAACTTTAAAGAACTCTAGGTACATATTACTCCTTGGGAGAAAGAGAAAACCAGACATGTTCCCCCCATCAAAAAAGAGAACTCCAACCAACCAAAACCATCCTTAAGAAAAAATTCCTACCACGTCAACAAACAAGGCCTGAGGAATCCTGCTGAAAAATAAAGACCATCAAACTACTGAAGACTTTATCTATCTTTACCTATTTTTATCTTGTTGGATTGACAGTTTGTTGTGCACCAGAAGGATATTTTTAAGGATTTTTTACAAATGGTGGCACAGATAGGACACAGAAACTTTTTTAAAAAAGAAGAAAGTACAACAAAAGCCTTAAAAAAATGAGTGGTACCATTGTCCATGACATGTAGCACAGCCTCCTCCTTACCTGTGACCAGCTCAGCATCTATTTGTACCAATTGTGTTATACTAAAGAGGTGAACAGTTATTCCGAACAGACTTAATGTGCTTAATGTGCTTAATATTTTAATGAAAAACAGAACATGAGTTGAGGTTTTTGGGTTTTTTTTCTTAAATAAAATTAAATTAGCTAAGTGTTAGTCCAAGTTTCCTCCATGGGATGGTTGGTAGGGAAGTGCTTTTCCAAAGGCACAGTTTCTAGAGCTGGCATGAAAATGCTTTTGGAGACAAGAGTATTTTGGCTGCAACTTCCCAGTTTTGCTTTTCCTTAGTGTTTACCACTGTTTCCATGTACAGACCATATAGTTATACCTTGCAAGATATGAGATCTCTAACATTCCTATGGCACAAGGTTTCAGCTTGTTGTGGAATAACCATCTTTACAGAGTACTACTACTCACACCACTGCAGGTGCCACTGCCAAAACCTAATCCGGAACTCTTCTCCCTACTATTTGCTCTTCCATATTAAGCCTTGTAGAAAAAAGCTGTAATGCATCTTGAATTTTCTGGCTTTTCGTGAATCCAAGAGTTGGCACTATGCCATCACAGTCTTCAATGTTTCTGAAGGCTTTTATTCTCTGTAATGAATCTGTTTCAGGTCTGCTTTGTTATACCAGGAATCTATGGATAGGTTTCCGCTGTCAAATCCTATGCTGCCATCACCTGTCAGCTGATAGCTGACATGATTGCTGTTGGCACATTGCCCTACAACCTGGTGTAGCTCATCTCCAGGCAGAGCAAACTTGCCGTCATTATCAGCTTAGCTTCTAGTTAAGCTTCTCTGAGGATTCATGAGGCTTGCACCAGATACAGAAACACCAGCACTCTACTGCTAATGCCGTGGCTCTTTCAAATAACACGTTCCCCCTCCAGAAATGCCAGGTAATGCTTTGGAAATTAGAAATTGCAGCCTGTGTTGCTTTGTCCAGATCTGCCCTGTGTAATTATCCACAGTCTCTACAACTGCTCTGTGATGTAGGGTTGTTGGCTTTCTGTTTTGTTTTTTTTTTTTTCCAATGTGCCATAGGCCTTATGGTGCACTGGCTTTCCTGAGTGTGCTGCAACAGCCCTGGAGATCCTCTTCATAGTTGCTGAATATTCACATACAAGGTAAGCAGAAAAGGATATCAGCAAAGCTCAGAGCAGCCTCCAGACTACGACAGAAGGATAAGCCATTCCCCAACAGCAGGGAGAGCACATTATTTCCATAAGACACAGCATGCTGATAAAGACCCACAATTACGTGAAGTATGAATGCAATCACTGCCTAGGTTAGAGTAATCCTTCTTGGTCAGAAGCACCCTCTCCTGAAATGGCAGGTGGGTCAACGCATCAGGCATTTTCTTACACCATCCTGTGGCACATTGTTAGAGAATAGAAAATAAGCAACTTGGTTTTCTCCAAGTAATTCACACCTTAAGAGGAAGCCTGAAGGAAAATGCACGTGCCTCTCTGTGTGTGTGTACAATTAGAGAACTATGTAATGAGTGTTTGATGACAACGTTTGGAAGAAATGTGAGTTGGAACAGAGAGGTGAAGGGTGAAGTACTGAACATACTTGTGAAAGGAGATTTGCTGGATAGCAGACACCACACAGGACGTGGACAGGTGGAACCTTTTTGCTTGGGTTTAGAAAAGGAGAGGGAAACAGTGATTTAAGAAGCTGAAATTCGACAGTGAAAACCAGGTGGGTTCGTTTGTTCTTTTATTTTTGCATTGTGTTTCACAAACAAACGTAACCAGTATGTATATAAGCTAGCCAACAACAATTAGATATCAAGGTGGCCAGAAAACTATTAAGTCCCTAAGGAAAGACAATAGATTCTGCTTTTAAAGTGCTCACAACATTCGAGATGGTATAGCAGATGTGCCTAAGAGAAGATAGTCAGCCCAAGAAGCCGAGCTGAGGCACAGTCAGCAGTTGCAGCTCCAGTCATGGAATTCAATAAAACCATGAAAAGGCAACAGCATAGAGCAGGCAGAAAAAGGGGGGAAAAAAGAGCTGGAGTCTTTCATTACAGCATGAAATCAGAAAGTTTCGAAGGAAACTTAAAATACCCTGTTTCCTAAGCTGTTCTTAGTTTCAGTAGTGTAAGACAACGACAACAACAGCAACAAAGAACTTTTTATGAAGCAGCGAAGTGGCTTCACTGCTTCAGAGTAACAAACGTGTTTATCTGAAGAGATTTTTCTCTCACGCCCCCCAGCCGATATCCAGGGCCTGTGTGCAATAAAAGCAGGGAAAGCACCGGGGGCCGGCGGGTTTCCTACACCGCCTCCCAGAGCCCGCGCCACAGCACGGCTGAGCTGGGCTGGAGCCACAGTGGGGCATCTGCTCCAACCTTCCTGAAGCGGGATCATCCTACAGCACATTACACAGGAATGCGTCCAGACAGCTCTGGAGCACCTCCAGCCAGGGACACTCCACACCCTATCTGGGCAGCCTATTTTCGTGCTCGGTCACCCACACAATAAAAAACTTCTTCCTCGTGTTCAGGTGCAACTTCTTGTGCACGAGTTTCTGCCCGTCGCCTCCAGAGAGTGCCGGGACAGGCACAAGGAGGCTTCCCGGCGGGCCGAGCCCGCTCCCGCTCCCCCACCTGTCTCCGAGCGCCATCTTTAATCCCCCGGCCCAGACCCGCCCCCTCGCGCCGCCCGCGGGGCCCTCGGCGCAGTTACCGCGAGAGGCGCCGGGAACGGGGGAGGGCCGGGCGAAGTCTCGCGAGAGCAGGGCGGCTCTCGGGCATGCGGGCCAAGGCGGCGGCGCCGCGCGCGATTGGCGGGGCGCGTTCCCCCTCCCCCGCCCGCTCCCGGCGCTGCGCATGCGCCGCCCGCCGCCGGGCCGTGTCCGTGTCCCCCCCGGTGCGTGTGTCACCCGCGCGCGGCGGCGCTGAGGCCGCGAGAGCGCTCCGGGCACCGGCGGGGCGGGAGCGGCCCCGACACGTGCGGCCCCTGCCAGGCAGGAGAACCGCGATCGGAGCCGCGCAAGGCCCCGGATAGCTCGCCCGGAGGCGGCCCGGCCTGGCCTGACCCAGCCGCCCTGCCGTGCCGGGAGCGGCTGAGGGAAGAGGTGGAGGAGGCCCGCGCCCGGTGTCCGTGTCCCTTTGCGGGGGCGCCCGCGGCCCAGAATGAAGTGAGGAGGAGGCGCCGCCGCCAGGAGACACTTCCGTGTTGCGGGAGAGGCCGCGCCGGCCTGCGGGACGCTGCCGGTGCCGCTCCGCCGCCGCTGCATCGGGCAGCGCGCCCAGCCCCTGCCTCAGCCCGACCCCGTATGTATCGGCGCGGCCCCATGTGAGGCGGGCGGGCGGTGCGGGAGCGAGCGAGGCCCCGGCGCGGCCCGCGGGTGTCCGTCCCGGTACGTGTGCGCGGCGCCGCCGGGTCCCCATGGCGCCCTGAGCGCGGCGGTGGCGGCGGGTTCCCTGGGCCGCGCCCTCGGCCGTGAGCGGGCTCGATGCCGAGCACCTCGGACGCGGCGGCCGGCGGGAGCGGGGGCAGCCGGGGCTGGGGCAGCGGCGGCGGCGGCAGCGCGGCGGTGGAGGCGGCGGCCGACAAGAAGCGGCTGCACCACCGGAGACGGAAGCGCTTCCCGGCCCAGCCGCAGCCGCCGCCGCCGGCCCCGCACCCGCTGCTGTTCCCGCTGCTGCAGCCGCCGCTCCTGCAGCCCCCGCTGCTACAGCCGCCGCTGCCGCCGCAGTCCCTACTCTTCCTGGCGGCCACCGGCGCCTCCTCCTGTTGCGGGGACGGCGGAGAGCGGAAGCGACCGCGAGGCAAGCGGCGCTCGGGCTCTCGGCACAAGCGGCGGCGGGGCCGCGGCGGCGGCGGCGGCGGGGGCACCCAGGAGGCGGAGAAGCGCCGCGGTAGCGGCGGGTTGAGCACCCTGGTGGAGGAATACGACGACGTGAGCTCCCAGTCCGAAGGACTATTGGGCAGCGGCGCGGCCGGCGGGGGCAGCGGCGGGGGCAGCCCGGGCTCCTCCTCGGGCGGTGGGACGCAGCGGCAGCGGGGCGAGGCGGAGCGAAGCGGCCGGTCCCGGCGGGAGCACCGCGGCAGCAGCGGGCGCTCCAAGGAGCGGCACCGAGAGCATCGCCGGCGGGGAGAGGAAAAGGCGCAGCAGGAGGGGGCGGCGGCACCGGCCCGCGGGGCATCCGAGCCCTCCTCGTCCTCCAAATCCCGCAGCCGCCACAACCACACCGGGAGCCAAGACCGGGAGGGACTCAAGAGCAGCGGCAGCAGCGGCGGCGGCAGCGACGGGCGCAGGAAGGGCTCCCTCTCTTCGCCCAGCAGCGGCAGGAAAGATCGGGAGAGCAAATCGCACCGGAGTCGGACTAAAGCGGCTAAAGAACCGCCGTCGGCCTACAAGGACCCTCCGAAAGCTTACCGGGACGACAAGCCCGAGCCCAAGGCGTACCGGCGGCAGCGCTCGTCGCCCAGCCCCGGCCGGGATGACAGCCCTCCTCTGCACCGCTCCTCGCAGAGCCAGCGCAGCCGCAAGTCGCTCAGCCCGGTGGGCGCCCGCTCTCCACTCAGCCCCTACAGCCGACGCCGATCCCCCAGCTACAGCCGGCACAGCTCGTACGAGCGCGGCGGCGATGTGTCGCCCAGCCCCTACAGCAGCTGGCGTCGGTCGCGGAGCCCCTACAGCCCCGTTATCCGGTAAGTCCGGGCCGGGAGTGAAGGCGGGGTGGGGTGGGAGCCCGGTGTGTGGAGGGGAGTAATAACTGGGACAGGAATGCAGGAGAGGCTGGAGAAATTTGCATCCAGTATCAGTCCCTCCCTCTTTCCCTTTTGCTGCCAGAAAGCTGGGGTGAGGGGCAGGGAAGAGGGCCAAGTACAAAGATCTTCCTGTCCTGTCTTTCGGGGAGAAAGGGAGATGCAAGAGGCTGTAGCACTTCTGCGGGTAGTTTCTCTCCGTGGGAGACCACCTGGCTGGAATGTTAAATGTTAAGGGGCACACGAACATTTTCAGATGAGAGTGACTGCAGGAAGATGCTTCATGGAGTGCAGGTTTTCTGAAGGACCAATTTTGATTTTTAAATCTTTGCTTACAAGTACAGACGTTCTGTGGTACATTTTTATGTATCTTGTTCCTGGGTAAAATAGGATGCATGTTGAAATGCATATCGAATTTATCTGGGTTTGGTTTAATTTCTGCTAATCTAAAGAGAAAACCAACTGACGAGCAATTTGTGTTTACAGATGTTTTGCCCTTTGTAGAGGTCTGTAGAAGGACTTGGGCTTTCTGTTTTGCTAGACAGTTGAGTCAGTGTCATGTTTTGATAAATTGTCTTGTACTTTACGTAACCTATAAAAAACATAAGTTCTTTTCCTGGTAAGGTTATGCACATGTACATAATTAATGTGTGCTTGCAGTTAATTTTACTTTAGTGTTAGTGGGAACTCAGGGTGTAAAGGTCAGCACTGCTTGAGTTTTGGAATTTTATGTGGAGAGGAAGTGTGGGTTGTATCTTTGTAATCAGACGTAAACCCTGTTGTGGAATTAAAGCTCTTCAGAATATTTTAACTTGCAGCAAAGCACACTGAAATTTTAAAAATACTTGCTTAGTATGTGTTTATAAGTGAAGGTTTTTATTTCCTATATTGGAATCTTACTATTGCCTCATTGTTTGTAGACCTGCTTAAATTCATGTCTGGACTTCAGTTTTAAAGATAGCCAGCAATGTGTAGTTCCACTGGTAAGAATTTTGATAAAAAAGCATTACCTAGGAACTGTTCTCTGGTGTTTTTATTAACAAATGGTGTTGATCACCATTTGGGGTGTCCTGTAGTGTATCCAGGGAACATGATAAAGCTGTTCCATGTTTCACTGGCTCTTGGTAGAGCTGTCCTGGGTGTGCATCAAATGCTGTTGGAGGAGCAAAGTAACAAAGCTATGTCCTACTTTGTTCAGAGAGATAGAGCCAAAGTGCCTTGGGATAAGAATAGTGATTGTCTAAAGGTGTGGTAGTATGGAATAATTTTGTATGCAGTAGGGTGTTTCAAGAAGAAAACATTGTAATTGCTCTGAAAACATCATGCTGTTCTTCTGTGAGACTCTGTTACAAGTGGTTAAAATACACTTTCAAAGTTATTTGAATAATAGCATAGCAGGAATATTATGTGCACAGTTTTATTTAAACACCCTAGGAATCAGATTATTTTCTGTAGTTGCTTATATCCTGGAATAAGAAAGCTAAAAGTGATGTGCAGAATTACGGTTTTGAGGTTTGCATTTAGGAATAGCTCAATATTTAAGAATAGTCAGATTGATAGCCCAGTTAAGTTCAGGGTTCTGTCTTAGGCACTGACTAATTGGGCTGTAGTAGAGTTTTGTGAGAGTATTATTTTTCTGTTGGGGCACAGTGGGCCTATGATTTGAAGCATGAGAGTTTAAATTTCCTGATTTTGGTATTCACTCTGTAGTAAGTAAGTCTTTCTTGAGCCTGCAGATCTGTTTCTAGGACTTAGCTTTGTGATTCCCGGGCTTTCTTCCTCCCTCTGGTTGAATTGTAATTTGTGTTCAGTTGTTAACTGCTTATACATACACACTGTCGGGTTTACAGGAAAGGGATTGGAACGGCTGAGTGGAAAAGAGAGGTTATAGAGGTTTCTATATATAGAAAGAAAGGTCTGTCCTAATGGGGCATTCATTGCAATAAATGGCACTTTCATAGAAAACAAAAGAAACCTAAAGTGTGAAGATGAAATCAGTTGTTGATAATGTCTACCTGTTGTGGAGAAATGAAAGTCAGTGTTTTTTTCCTTGTGTACAGCTGTTGATCAAAATGTGTATTGCAAAGGCGGTGGGGAGATAGAAAGGGAGGAGTTTATACTTCTTGTAAAACCATTCGGAACTATGTCATAATCTCCCTTTTTGCTTGACTTTGTGGTACTACAACCAAAATGCTGAACTTTTTTGCTGTTCCTGTTTGATAATGATACAGTGGCCTTAGGCTTGATAGAATATTACACTTTCATGGAGGCAATAGCTTCTTACAGTACCTGTGTTCTTCATCTAGATGATTTAAAAGCTTAATTCTGGGCTTGTATCCAGCTGTAATGATGTCCAGACAGTAGGAACTTTATATGTGACTATTTCAGCCTGCAATCTTTTTGCTCTTTTCGTTTTATGCCTCATATATGTGTCTTCTCTAATGTTATGTAAATTACCTAGTTATTTTGGTACATAGAAAATGATTGCGAAGCAGTTCTAGCATGCTAGGAAAGCCCGTGTGCTAAGTGGTGATTTTTTAATCTAGGTGTCTGAGCTGTTTAGAGAGAAACTTCTAGTAAACAGCTGAGGAGAACTAAGTGAAGTCAGCTTTGCTGGTTTGAAGCAAGAACAGTGCATTGTTGCTGTGAGGTGTGAATTGCAGGACTGACTGCTGTTTATAGGTGATGTTTGGCTATTCTGAGGGTTCTAAGGAGAAGCAAAGACACTGGGTGTGTGCTCCATACGTGATTTCTCTTTGAATGATAGACTAATTAAAAGTTTGTGTTTTGGATAAAACGATTTAGCTGTATTCACTTTTTGGACAAAGCTTTACTTGATGTTGGTGGATTTGTATTACTCTTATTTTCTCGTGGATAGGGTAACACAGCTGTTCTAAAGTAGCACATGCATATTTTCAAAATGGAGATTATTCAAAAAATTTGAGGTATTTATTTCTCTACTGGTGAAATAACCGGATTAAAAAAAAAATTCTCAATCAAACCTCATGGTTGACAAAAGAAGCAGACACAGTCTCTTGTTTCCTACAATTTCATGCTAAACTAGTTTCCAGAGAACTCCTTTTTGTAACTTGAGTCAGGTCATATGTTATGTGATCACACATTTAATTCAGTTAGCAGTATAAATGAGTAATCACATTTTTCCAAATTTGGTTACACCTACTCATCTGCTTAGATAAAAGTAAGTGGGTGGGGCACTACTAGCATAGTATGATGAAGTGCATAGATTTTGTTTGTAGGAAAGATTCAAGATTTGATTTTGGTACTAGAGCATCATCTCAGTCTGTATTGGTAGCTAGTCTATAGTAGTCAAGCTCTGAAAAATATGGTTTTTTTCTGTGCAAAATCACGAGTGTAGGGACACCAGTAAAATATGTATTCTGCTAGTAAATGGAGAAGCCATGGTGCCATACACTGATATGAAAATAACTTTCATTCCAGTAATTCTACTGCTTTTGAATTTAAAGGATTAAGAGAGAGTCTGACTTCCCTCCCCCGATAAGCAAAAATACATTTTTTTAATTTAAAGCTCTCTAATTTTGTTTAATAAAACTGTATTTTGCAGAATTTAAAATGGACCGCACTAGATTTCCACTGTTTTGAGTAGCTGATTTTTCCAGCGCACATTGCTGGCCTTTGCCTTTTGCTCATGTGCCTTTCCTTTTCCTTGTTGCTGCTGCTTCTTTCCTTATTTGAAAAAGGAAATTTCATTTGAAAAAATTAACTTCAAATATGTTTAAAGCACAGATTTTGAGTTGGCTTGAACTTTTGCTGGTTGATTTCTTAGTAGGCTAAGTTCTAATATGAAAATAGAGGGTTTTAAAGCAAGTTCGAGAGACAAATAAAAGCTCAGCTCAGAGTTTTCCAGTATGTATTGGAGACCCTTTGAAAGATTTACAGTTTGAATCAGTAAGGCAGGTTTATGTAGTCTTCATGTACAAAGCAGCTGAGTAGGAGGTTGGTTGCAGAGCTGTGTAGAATGTAACCTTGACCTAGGGGCTAAAGAAAATAAATAAAATTAATGAATATGGTATCAAGTGAAAGAATACTATAACTGTAATGGCTTAAAGAAATGAGTATATGTTTGCCTGCTAGAGCAACAATGAAAACCTGTAGTATGGGCTAAAATGTTTTGTCAAAGTGGTTTATGTTAGCAAGAGGTTGTAAATGTCTTGGAAAGTCTGTTGTGAAGCCAGTTGATTAAGTTTAGGTCTCTCTTTTCAAATACACTTGCTGAGCAGAGAAGAATGGCCGTGCTTAGTAGTCCAGCATTACCTGCGGGTTAAAGAGAGAGCTGGCTACAGTGGTTGTTTTAACCTCCTTTGGACTGTTACGTTTCTTGGTTTTGCCTTTGTGTTCTCATAAATCCCTTTGTGTTATGCCTTGCTAAAAAGTGACTGACGAAGTTAGTTCGCTTGTTCAGCTCACAGAACCTTATGTGTTTAAACTACAAAATTGTTTGCACTTAGGTAAATCAATTAAGAAGAGGTTTTCAAGTTTAGAAACATAAGGAGATAACACATGATCATTTTGATTTGTCAATAAAGTGTACCTTTTTTTGGTATTAAAGAGGTATTGAAAGGGCACAGAAGGGAACACCTAGAGAGGTAGCATGGCAAGAAAAACTGTCTAAGCTGAATAAATCATGTTCCTGGAAATCTGATGTAGGTAACTGTTTTCTTTCCTCTCTGGTTTCAAATATCAAGACAGTAAAAGTACTCTAAGCTACTATTTAGAATTTTCATTCTGTGCTCGAGAATGTAGGTGGTATTATATCAGTGGACTTTTTTTCTTTGTTAAATTAATCAGTAAATATACTGGTTGGTCATTTATTAGTGAGCCAGTGGAGGGCAAGAAAATATTGCCTATCAGGAAGGAGAAATGTAACAGTTTTGTAACTTCTGTTTCAAGACCTTTTTGATCTCTTAAGTAGTTTTTTTTTAAGTGACTAAGTACATTGTATGAAGCAGAGAAACAATGAATACCTGTTTGTTTTATACAATGTTGGGTACTAGGCAAAACCAAAGCACCTTAAAAAGAAAGAACCATGATGCCTAAACCCTTCCCCTCCACACTCCCCGCCCATCTTTGAGGGCATTATTTTTCTTGGTCTGAATAGTGGAGTTTTGGTTTCAGGGTGGCTTTCTTACTAGTGCTTTCTTCCTCTATCACTTTCTTTAAATTTGCCTCTTCTATATGCTTTGTAGGTAATATCTTTTTTGTTTGTTTGTTTGCTTGCTTGTTTGGTTTTTTTTGATTTAGTTTTTTTTTTTCCCTTTTATTTTATAGCCATAGCTAAAATGTAATTTCTTTCACGTCTCTTTGCAGCTAGTCTAGTTGTGCTCATGGGCTTCTTTGTTGCTGTCTCTAGGGAAGAAACAAAGCAGAACTTACGCTGCTGTTACTTATGGTCTTCAGGCACATCAGTTTTCTTTTTTCTTTTTGTCTCCTCCATATATAAAAACACACTGTCATCTGTATATGGCTCAGAAGGGATTTCACAAGTGTCATAAAGTGTGGCAGTTGTGCTCCCTGTAGGGATCTACACTTGTGTGAAGTGAATTCAAGATAGAAGGTTATTAATGGCTTAAGTGGCAAAGGTAATCTAAAATGGGGCAGAACTTCTGGGCGCAAACAGGGAGAAGCATCAAAGGAAAGTTACCTTCTTAGTAACTTAGGCTTCTTATTAGCCTCTACCCTTGTGTGTTAGCAGCACATGCTGGTGCTTTTGTTTAAGAGAGTGATGTGGTGTTAAGGTTTAGTAAACTTCCTGATCTCTCATTACTTCAGGAAGAGGAATTTGAATTGCGTTGATCCATGTATTTGCTTTTTGAAGTGCAGTTCTGTGCTGTTGTAGCCACTGTACTTTTGTTCTTTTTTACTGTGTTAAAAGCTGCTGACTACATCTAAAGTAGCTGGTGACAAATGTCACATAAGAAAATTTACATGTATGTGTATGCATGCACACATATTTGGTAGAGACCTGCTGGAAGATTTAGACCATGTACTTCTGATGTCTCTCCTGGTGTTTTTTCAGGGTCTCACTAGGCAGTCAGTGTCCGGTTAACTGGCAGACACTGGCTGTTGTGTGAGTGCGTTTCTGTGCTGCTGTGACTTCATCTTTCACATCAAGTGTTAGTTCTGAGCAGAGTGAGCTGGCTGGTTTTATTATGTATAAGGCAATATTTTTCCACTCTGAGTGCTGTATAAGCTTATGAGGGAAAGCTTGTAAATGTGTCCATATTTTTGGGTTTGTGCCAT
The DNA here is from genome assembly GCF_029582105.1 of Oenanthe melanoleuca. Lineage (NCBI taxonomy): Eukaryota > Metazoa > Chordata > Aves > Passeriformes > Muscicapidae > Oenanthe > Oenanthe melanoleuca. Next base: position 95,869,371 of record NC_079335.1, read on the forward strand.
TTTTACAGGTGAAAACTTGTACTTAAGTTGTCTAGTCTGTTGGAACTTCTGAACTACACAGGTGAAAAAAAGTGATAGTTGAGTCTTTGAAGAGATTATTAGCCTTATGAAAACAGCAGGTGTTATCATTGTAACTTGAATAACTAGCACTTTGACAAATCTGCTTTTTACTTAAAATTCAGGATTTGTCTGTTTAGTTAAAAATGTTAATGTTTTTGCTGTATTCTCTAGGGTCTAGCTCAGTGATTCAGGTATAGCATGGGAGTCTTGCTAAGGTTTTTGGAATGCTAAAGGTACTATATATAGGTCATATCATAGTTTTTTTCTGACAGAAATAATGGAATGTTTTTAGAAAATAGAAACCAGTGCAGACATTATAATCAGTCAACATATTTCACAACTAAGCTGCTATAATTTTGATCTGCCATTTAGGGCTGTACTAGCTACTGGGAGTGAAACGTAAGTATTTGTGTGCATGCATATCTGCTCTCTCCTACATGAATGCAGTTCTGACACGAAAAAGTTGTGCAGTTGTCATGTGGAGTGTGAAACCCACGATGGACAATGGTTGAGTTTTGGTTTTTTTAGCTGAGCTTGCATAAATTCATGTTCACGTCCCAGACTCTCTTTGTTAATATCGGTAAAGTACAGACATCAATCCGCTGACAATTCTTATTTGTTTTTGAAGTATACGTGTATAAGTTTAGGTTGTTTTTGCCCTAGCTTTTCAAAACTTCCTCTTCCTCACTGACTTATGGTAGCTGATCAGCTGATCAAATTAGTTATTTTAGTTATTAGCTGATTTGAACAGTATTTTCCATTTTATCCTTAGCAGCGAGTTAAACGAGCCTATTTTATTTTGTACCAAAGTGGAACAGAACCAGTTTTAGAATCAGTGGTATCTCACCAACTCATCACTGTTGTTTTAAGCTGCTACTTCTTTTTTCTAGTGCATGTGAAATCATGTCTGTGTTTGTTAGTTCTGTGATTGCTTTCTTTGTTAGGTATCAATCAAAACAAACAAGAAACCCCATATCATACTTATGATATGAAAGAAATAGGGCTCATTCTGAGACCTTTAGGGCATGTTCGCAATGAAGTACTTGGGGTGGTAGTTATGTTCTGCAGGTAATTGGAGAGACAGTCAGTCTGAAATAACTGATTTATAAACAAGATGTACAAGGAAATTTTTTCAAAGGTCAATGACATTCTTGCAAATGATGCACCATTTATAGAAGTCAGTTTAGGATAACAGGGACTATTAGCTTGTGCTTGATGCTGGAGAAATGTAATTATACTGATTCCAGGGCAAATGCAGATCTGCAGCAGTAACACTTCTGTTTGAGAACTACAGAAATTCCTCTCCCAAAGTGAGACAGCAGTGTGAGGAGAGCTCTGGTTTAGCATTTAAGGTGGTTGTGTTTCCTAGATCTTTTCACTTTTTCTCCCTTCTACATTGTTTTAACTCTGTATAATGGAACTTTGTTACCTTTGTAGTTTTACTTCCATTTGGCCAAACCTCTGAAAATATTCTGTGGGATTTAGTACTCAGGTTTTAAAAATAATGAGAAAAATTACTTCAGCAACAGGGTTCATAATCAGGTATAAGTGAGTTTTCAATGGAATTTTTGTGCCTAATATTATGATTTTATTTGGTGTTTATTAGATATGAACATCTCTTTACTAAGTGAACCAAACATTAAATTTTGGTTGAAAATTGTTAGAAGAGAGTTTTGAGACTTTTTATAATTGATCCGTATAAAACTTTTAGGATTATAACTTTCATTGTTATTATTATTATTGTTACTGTTTCTCATTGTTACCCTGCTGTGCCAGAAAATTCTATAAAACCTGCTTCCTGGCATAGAATTCAACTGCTAGTTTCCAAGAGTTATCTTTGTCTGGGATTTGGTTTTTTTTTTTCATGAATCTCTAGCCATTTGGATCAATTTCACCCGTAGAATTTTGAAGCTTGTGCTGTACTATACAGTGTGCATATACATTGTTTTCAGTCACTTTTTGTTTGATCTGAGTGACATTTTATTGGGTAAGAGGTCCTACATGATAAGAAGTAGGGAGTGTAGATTTAGAAATTAGTCAATATTCCACACACAAAGAAATGTTATTGTACTAGATTAAATATTTGTTCAGTTGAAGCATGGAGATATAATTTCTTGTGTTGATAATTAAAACTGAATTAATTGCCAGTAAAATTAAATTTGGTGTGGGATGGGTAGTCCTGATCATAGTGATTGTAGTTGGCATTCTTTTTGTTTGTTTATCAGGTTTCTTTTTTTGCTGTTGTTGGCTTTGTCTGGGTTTTTTTTTGTTTCCTTTTGTTTTGGCAACCTCCATACACTGGTGCCGTCTTTTGAACTCTGAAATCCTTATATCTTCAGGGAGTCTTATTTTTACTATTGCTTGATACTTTATTCTTTGTTCAGCTGATAAATACTGGGTGTTTTTAATCCTGAGTATGCTTTTCCCTCCTCTTCAAATGATAAGCAAAAGAAATTTCCATCAAACTTCAATCAAGAAAATATTGTAAATCTGATGAATATCCTTGTTATTCTTGGTATGATAAAATGGATTAAAACCCCCTACCTTTGATTTAATTTATTTCATAACATTATTATGTGGTAGCAGTGGATTAGGCTACTTTACTTGTTCCATGCCTTTCAGCTCAATTAATTTTTTCCCTTTATTTCTTAATGAACAACTAATTCATTAAGAAACTAGTAGTAGGCAAATTAGAATATCCCTTAAAATTTTGAATGAGAAGGCATTCATATGAAATGGTACTGTTGTACAGTAGAAGTTTAAGATTGATGCACCCACCTCTCCCTCATTCTAGGGAATTTTCTTGCTATGATTTTGTAGATAGCTTAGATTTTTTTATTATTAGTGTCTGCATTCAGATGCAGTTATAGCATAAGCCCATTTGTGGATTATGTTTGCTTGTCAATTGCTGTAACAAATATTGGGTGCTTTGGGTACTATTGGGCAGTATTGGGCTTTTTGGGAAGGGGGAGGTTGTTTGTTTTGTTTCCTTTTGAAGTTGTACAGTTAGATTTCAAAAAAGGAAAGCTGTCTTGTAGTTGACTGCATTGCAGCCTTTAGTGGTTTTTTTTTTTTTCTTTAGTATTCCATTTTTTTCTCAGTTGGCTTATTTCAATTATATTTATGGAAGTGAAAATTCAGAAGTTCCTACAATTGCTTCAGTGTTGTTTAGATTTCTCTTGTCCTGTTATTATTTTAATTTCATTTTGTTGAATTCTGACTACGTAGTCAATTGGATTTTTCTCAAATACTGTATATACTAAAGGTGTTTGTACAAGTTGCACACATTGAGATTTTCTTTAAGGAGAAAACTATCTCTCAGGTAGTGAGGAAAGCAGAACATTTCTTGCCTTATATAAAAGTATTGTATTTTCCAGTTGTGTGAGAGGAGAAACTACATCTAAGAGTTTTAATGCTTTCTAGCAGAGAGGTGTAGAATCTTGATTAGCTATAGATTTTTTTTTTTTAAAATGCATGGTCTTTACTATTTCACAGACTTCTGTTTATTCTATGAACGTGGTGATATTAATTGATTTTAAAAATGTAATTTGTCAGAAAGCAGATGTGCTGGGAAAGCAGCTAGACTTAATTTTACCTGGGTAAATCTTTACTTTTTTGAAACAGGAGATCAGCAAAATCTCGAAGCAGAAGTCCATATTCATCAAGGCACTCCAGGTCTCGTAGCAGACACAGATTGTCTAGATCCAGAAGTCGTCATTCAAGTATTTCTCCTAGTACATTGACTCTGAAGAGTAGCCTGGCTGCTGAGCTGAACAAAAACAAAAAAGCAAGAGCTGCTGAGGCAGCCAAAGCCAGTGCAAAAGCTTCCAATACTTCAACACCTACTAAGGGAAACACTGACACTGCTGCTGCTGCAAGCACACCTCAAGTGAACAACGTTAAGGACCTGAAGAAAATCAAAACTGAGCATACACCTTCTCCTACCAGCAGTGCAAATCTGAAAAATGACAAGGCAAAAGCAAAGGTCTCACTTCCTGAAACAAAAGCGGAAAATAATTTAATTGCAGACAAAATTACTAAACAGAAGCCTGCAGCAGTGAAAGAGAATAAAGTGGCTGTTGTGAAACAGCCACCGGTCCCTGTAAAAGAGAAAAGCAAACCAAGTACACCAAGTGTAGCAGCCAAGGAGAAGGATCGAATCGTTACGCTACCGCCGTCCACACTGCCACCCTTGCCTTTGCCTCCCACGCTGCCTGAAGATAAAGAAACTGATAGGTGAGTTGTGACAGACATTTGCTTTTGGGATTGTTTTTAACTTTTTATGAATGGTTGTTGTTATTTCCTTTGGAAAATAATACAAAACTATAGATCAGGCTAATGCATTATTTAATTTGTTCTTGCTCTTTAGCTGTTTGACTGGGGATTGTTAGAGAACTGGAGGAATTTGATCTTTAAAATAATTTATTAGTTCTTGGAAAAAGAAGAGTTTGGTCTGAGAAGAATCTTTTAATAAAAAGTCTACTAAAGAAATGTTTTAAAATTGCTGGTACATAGTAGCTTTGGGACTGAAAGGATGCATTCAAGGATTCAAGATTTTAAGTTTAGTGTGAACATATACCTACTTCTGGGGAAAAGTTGAATTCAGTAGCAGTACCTGAAAATTCTTTATTTAGCTGGGGTTTGAAGAAAAGATTCTCTTCCCTTTGAAAGGCAATTGTTTTATAACTGGCTGTTATTTTAGTGCAATTTATTTCAAATATCAGTATTATTTTGAGTATGTATAGTGGAAGTGAGGTTCATGGCTTTTCATTTGTGTTAATTTTGAAGTGTAAAAGTTGGTCTGTTGTGAAGAAATTAATTTCTGTGTTCCAGGTGTCATAGACTATGTTAAGTCTGTTCGTAGTCCTAACAGAGAATCTGTGCTATGATTTGTATTGGAAAATTATGCTTTTGGAGAAGTTTTGGTCGGTTTTTTTGGTGTTTTTTTTTGTTTGTTTTTTTTTTAATGAAGGTACTACTTGCCTCTCACATATATGCAAGAAATCACAAGTAAGCCAGAAGTTTTTAGCTAGAGGTGAAAATGTTTCTCTTGTATTAAACATTAAGGGTGCATGGAAGGCTTGGGAAATAAATACATCCTTACATAGTATTAGACAGTTACATATTTTTTTTTAGTTGTAAGAAAGAAATAGTTTCTTGTCCTTCGGCATTGAACTCTAGCAAACATAAAAATGGTGTAGCGAATGTATGATTTCATTCACATTTGTGACAAAGCCATCCTCTCTAGGTAAATGAGAATCCTGATACTGTGAGCAAGATTTACTGTTTTTACTAAAAGCTAGTCTATCTAGTTTAACTAAATATGACTGGCATTGCAGTATTAATTGCAACAACATGGAATGAGATTTCATATTGAAGCTGGCTGATTGCTTCTGATTAATATTATTGTTATATTTTAATGGATTGCCTGTTTTAAGTTAGCTAAACTGAGGAGTTAAGCTACAATTAAGCAGTGGTTCTTCCAGCATTGGGCTCATTCTCCTTTCAAAACAAAAAGCCTACTGCTTGCAAACAGCTACATTAGAAAGATTAATGAGAAGTAATGGAATGTCTTTTATGCTTTGCTTAGTTTTGCCTATAGGATGTTATAAACCTTGAATCAGAAATTATAAATCATGATAAAGCTTAAGTCATCAAAGGATGTAGATCAATTTTTTTAGTGGCAGAGGAAGGCAAAGATATTTACCTTGGGCTCTGAGTCACTATGGGGAAATTGTGTCAATAAAGAAAGCTTCAGCTCAGTGCTATGCAGAACTGTCTGGTTCCTTCAGTAAGAATCTCATAAACCCACAAATAAGGGACCTAGAGGAGCATCAGTGTTGCAGCCCCACAATGCAGGTTAGCCAAAAGGGAAAATTGCCCTGCTCATCTGTGAAGTGTGATTTAGCAGACCTGAAAAAAAAAGATGGCTCTTGGCTGCCACTTTTTATGTGCCTGTTTTAAAATCTCTGTCAGAGCCTTTCATATGTTATGCTTTCACTCATTTTGAAAATTTTGGGGGAAAGTGATGAGAGAAATACTAACATATATTATATTAACTTCAAAAAAAAGAGTTTTTTATTGCCATGACAGTTACATGCACTGCACTACAGTGGTTTATTCTTTATAGCATGTTAACCATTATATTTGTGATGATGGCAGTCTATGCTTCCTTGTGATGATTCTTTAAAATGGGGCAGTGGCAGTTTAGGAAGTGGTGAAAGACATAAATGTTCAGTTTTCACAGAGAAGCATAGACATATGCAAAACACTGGAATGCTTTATTTGAATATATAAGGACTAATTGCAAGAAAAGTAAGAAAAGATACGTGCATTCTCTATTATGGGAGTTAGCAATATCTTTCTATTTAGAGAAATTCCTGCTTTGTCAATGAAACTAAGCAGGTAAGATGTTGTAGAAAAAGTCACAGAGAAGGATGAACAATGCAATTTGGCAAAAGCAGCTAACTTGGAAAATGTCCCCTCACAGCATAACTTAAGTTTTATTGATACTGTGACAGAAATTAAAAGAGTGAATATGGTGTGAGAGTTGTATAGGGGAGAAACAATAATGTAATTTATGTAAGGTTTAGAAATGGTCATGGCTTTAAAATTACTGGATATGCAGTAGCTGAACAAGTCTAGCTAAACTAAAAGAAGTTCTGGTAAAATGGAGCCATGTACTTCAGAAAAAAAATCCTGCAGCAGTTATGATTCCCCATGAGAATGGGAAGAGACTTTCTAAGATCATCATGGGATTGTTAAAAGATGCTGTACATGTGTTTGGGGATTTTTCTCAAGACAGAGATGGACAGTATCTGTTATCTAATTATGGTTGGTTAAAAATCAGTCAGATATCAGTAACCCATGTCAGAAAATCATTGTCATTTTTGCATCTGATTTTTTTTCCCACGTATGTTGATCACTAGAAATGTGTTGAATCTGGAGTGTTTCGGCAGATGTATACAATTAGAATCTGTGAATGAAGTGATGTGGACAGCCTCCTAATGCCCTGCAGTGTTAATGTAAGCTTGAAGCTCATCTGTGGAGACCAGTTTTAGGGAACTGGGTTAGTCAGATCTTCTCTCTTATATGAGAAGTCAAAGTACAGATTTTACCACAAAACTTTTGATGTCTGGCAACACCTGAGCTCTAAATGTTTTTAATGGTCTAGGCCATAAGCTTGGAAAGAAGCTTATGTGGCAGAAGAAGTCTGGCCTGGTAAGGCTTCTTGTGTCATCTGATCTCAGCTTTCACCAGAAAGGTCTGATTTCACAGTTATGTAGAATTGTTGTAGAATTAACTATGCATCTTCCAAAGAGCTGTCTGTGAGTCATTTATGCAAATCCTGCAGATTTTAAGAGCAGAGGTTTCGGGTGTTGAACCATTGATAGTCTAGAATGTATTTTTTTAAAAAATAATTCTAATAAGCTTTGCTTTAATGTTAATATTTTACTATCTTCAACTTATTAGCAAAATTATGGGTTTTTTTAATAGTTTGAGAGAGAATCTTTCAGTGAAGACAGTTAAAGAAACAGAGAAGAAACTTCGCCATCTGCTTGCAGACTTGCCACTTCCACCTGAGTTGCCTGGAGGAGCTGAAGTACCCAAAAGTCCTGAAGAAAAGAAACCAGCAGTTCAGTTACATAGCAAGAGAAGACCAAAGTATGTTTATTAAACTTTTTTTAAAGCTTATAAAACAAGTAGAAATAATAACAGTTTCTTTAAGATATGCTCTTGTCAAAAGAGTTCTGCTTTTTGGCATTTTTAATATTCATGTGGTTTGACTCAAACTGCATGGTTTATTGCCACTTATTGGTGATAAGACAATTAACTAATAATGTCTCAAATAGTGTTGAAGGTGTCTTCAAAGTTAAGACAATGCCTAGATATACTAGCTCTTAAAAATATTTATTGCTCTTAAAAAATATTTATTGTTCTTAAAAATATTTATTGCTTTCTAGAATATGTGGACCACGACATGGTGAAACAAAAGAAAAAGAAATAGACTGGGGAAAGCGCTGTGTGGATAAATTTGATATCATTGGTATTATTGGTGAAGGCACTTATGGGCAAGTTTACAAAGCAAGAGATAAAGATACAGGTAAGTTCAAAAAAGGTAAATGTAATCCCACAATTTTAAATGAACAAGATGGTTTTCGTTTTTGCTTTATATTAAGTAAAATTTGTTTGGAAGTTTTTTAGTTGTTGGTGTGTTCAGTTCTAAGTCTAGCATTTGTCTAATGAAATTTCTAAAGAAATTACTGTTTGCTGCATTGAAAAAATCATTTATCTGTAAAGCTGTGGCTGAAATCCAGCTGAGCAGTCCTAAATTCGAATTCTTATTTTTTGAGTTTTGATGCTCTGTATAAAGTTGAACTAGTAAAAAAGATAGGCTAAATATCCTGGGGAAACTAAATGTTACCCTAAGCAAGTTGGCAAACAAGTTGGTTATTTGTGTGTCAGTCATCTCTTAACCTCCCCTCCCATAGAAGTTGTTGCTTTCTGCATTGAAGGCGTCCGTACAGATACAGCAAGCAAATCTGTTAGCTTTGGATTCAAATCCTGTGTGGAGAGTGGCATTATGGCCTTTCAGATACCTTAGAAGCAGCTGTGTTATGGGCTTTCAGAGCAAGTGGATGTGATGTCATGCTGGAATATGGTCTATTGTGAGTGTAACGTGTAAGTTAGTGTAGGGTAAGTACTTTTTAGAACTTACAAAATTAGCTAAGCTGTCAATTAACTTCTCAGACACAGCAATAAAATTCCAAGAACAAAATGATTGAACTAGCATGTATGGTCTGTAGGCATCCTCCATCATGAGTAGATCATGTTCCTGCCATTTTGTAGAATCCAGTTTGATCCAGCCCACCCTGTAGTAAAATAGTAAGGGAAAAATCTCACTGTAAAAATGGCAGGGTCTCTTGTGCTTGTAGAAAGTATACTGATGAATTTGAGAACTATTTAGTCATCTTCCTCATATCTTGAACTGCACAGTATTTCTGGCTAGGTACATGCATTCTGACCAGTGGTTATATAGTATTAAGAAATCCAGAGCAGCCACAGCAGTCACTTTCTCTAAAGCTGCTGCTGATAATCACTCTTTACTGGTAGACATGGTGTAGAATAGTGGGAAATGTGAGTTGTGCAGGAGGAAGAAGGATAGCCCTTATAGTGTTTAGCTGAAAGTTCTCATTTTTAGAATGAGAATCTCACTTCTGTATGTGATGCTGATTTCTGTTAAGCATTATGCTTGGTTCAAGCATCAGGGTTTTAAAAAAACAAACTTAAAAATCAATATTAAATCCCATGGTTTGGTTGCTAATCTTAATGGGTTTTATTAAAACTTTCTCTTAGGGGGAAATGGTAGCACTGAAGAAAGTACGCCTGGATAATGAAAAGGAAGGATTTCCAATTACAGCTATTCGAGAGATTAAGATTCTTCGACAGCTTAATCATCAAAGCATTATCAACATGAAAGAAATAGTGACGGATAAGGAAGATGCTTTGGACTTCAAGAAGGACAAAGGTATGTGTGCTAATGGGTTGCTCTTTCTGGACCTGTTCTTAATGTGATAGTCTGCTGGATTTGAAATTATGTTTCATTAAAAATGCATTTGCAAATTGTGATGCTTGATGAGGGATTTTAATTTTGATTCAAATACTATAAGAAGTTGTTTATCTAACTGAGCTTATAGAAACATTTTTCTGCATATATTTTGTGGGATAAAAGATGTATTGCTTGAATGTGGTTTTGCTGTAGAGGAACAGATGTTTTACTCTTTGACACCCATGGACTAGGGAGGCCAGCAATAATAGCAAACTCTTAATCTTGAGCTCTTTTTAACCTTTTTTTTTTTAGTACTTTCTCATACCATCTAGAGTATAGTAGGCTGAATACTGAAGAGATGTTTTTCATTTTAGGCCTTGGTTTTATTTGAACTGTTCTTCAGTTACTTTTTTGATGATTAAGCATGTGTGTTTTGTGGGCTAGAAGAAGAGTAAATTAAAAGAATGAAAAGCAAGACTTGTATAGTCGTAGTGTTTTTCCCCAAAGAGAAGGCATGCAGACTTCTACTCTTGGTTCCTTCAGTTTTAAATCTGTCTTATTTGAATTGTTTCAGCCTCCTTAGTCTAGAGATTCAAGCAAACAGAGTGAAAATCATGCGGTGTTGTTGCTTGATACTTCTGATATTGGAGTGGTATTTTGCCACTGGAGGCATTTCATTTTAGGTCTGAGTGTTACAAACCTATCATTTTGGAGGTTTTTTTGTGTCCTGTGGGCAATTTGTTAAATAGTTTGGCTTTGGAGAGTGTTTGGAATGTGGTACCTGTCCTTCTTTGCTGCTCTCCCTCCCTGAGTCTCTATGCAGCATGCCCAGCACTAGTGCAGGTAGAAAATGCTGTATACTGCATGGCCAGCTAAAACACCACGTGATGTGATGATTCAGAAGGTGGATATGAAGCAGGAATTAGTTTTGGTTTTTTTCTTAGCATCTTTAGAGAGTATAAGATCTTAAAGTGTATATGGCACTGATACACTTAAAAGCAGGAAGTATCTAGCAAGAGTTTCTCGAGAGTTGTGCAGGTTCAGTGGTCAGGCCTCGCTGAAAATCCTGACAGTCTGCAACAGTCAGTTTAGTCTTTGTATGTGCACTAAGTTTTAATTAGGTCTAACCTACTTGGCTAATGAGACCACACTGAATCTTGACTTAGTGCATAATGACTCATTAATGAATTTTCTTTCTTTCTGTTTAGTGCCATGTTTAGAATTGAATTGTAATTTTTTTTTTGTACTTCAAACTGTCTCATTAATTTCAATTTTTTTTTTTTTTGGTCCAAGTCTGTTTTTGTGCTTTTGATACTACTTCTGATTTAATTTCTTGTTTTTATTAAACAGCATATTAAAACAAGTACATTTTCTGAAAATTTACAAGGGTAGGAGCTTCTCTGGAGATGCTAGAATAAAATTAATTCAGATAGTTGAGCAAGTTCTGATTGTTTTTTGAAAACATTAGCAGGATAATGAGACTGCTGTTCGAACTTCTCTGTGAAAAGATGGAAGTTGTGGTTTTTTTTCAGGTACTGTATTCTGTATTTCTCTAGTGAGTAGTTCATTGTGAGACAGAGATTTATAGCTGAGTTGTGTCCAGATTGTAGTCTATGCAGGGAATGAATGCAAGTGGGAGGAAGTTTGGTCTTTTCACAGTAAAGTGTTGCAATGCAGAAGTAGCCTGCTTAACAAAAAACCATTAGAAAAGTGGTAGTGATATCACACAACAGGCAGAGCTTACAGTAAAAGCAGGATGTTTTGCCTATATGATGGACATGCTTATGCTTAATGTATGTTACATGTTTACCATAGCTTTGAAATATGACTTGGAAAACCCTGCTGATATCCCACTTAGAACCTATCACCTATGTTTTTTCTAGTTGGTATGAATGAAATTAATTTTGTTTCTAAGGCTGTGTATCATATCCTGACATAGTACTCATCTGCTTTTTCACTTAAGGCAGTGTGGGGGTTTTTTTGGTTAGATGATTACATTCAGTTTTCTGACAGTAGTGTAAGTGTTACAGTACTTGATTTGAGGATATTTTTTAAGATAGTAACATTGGACCACAAGCCAGCAATAGCTTGGCTTGTACAACTTTGTCCTGATATTTTGAGCTGCATCGCGTGTTTTTAAATGACACACTCAAAAGTCTGATAGAGAGGTTTACTGGTTCCCCATGTTAAAGCCTATCTCATTTTTTTTGACGTCATCTTATTTTCAAATAGATTGGAAGAAATTATATCTGTGTTTTATCTTGGCCAGTTTGGACTATAAATTTAAAGACATGAAAGCTTTGATACATAGTTTTGGGTTTATTCTTTCTCTAGTAACCATTAGAAAAAGAAGTGTAATACATTGGAGCAGTGTGTTACAAATCTTTTAAGTGCATTTTCCTCCATCAGTGGAAGTCAGCAGCTTAGGCAGAGTAATTGTTTGTATAGATTGGGCATATACAAAGCAGATGAGCGATACATGGGTCTGTATACTGAAGATCAGAAGTTTTTCACTTTGCAGTCTTCATTATGCATGACGTGCTTGATGATAAAGTTGGCGAATGGCATTACTGTTTACTAATTAGTAATGTTACATCTTGATTCTCGGGCACAATCCTGACAGATAAAACAGTGTATGTTGGGTGTGGCCACAAGGAGTATCCATTTTATAAGTTCCATGTGTAGGCTTTTCTCATCTACCTGTGATTCAGAGGGCAATAGGTGAACACCCAAATGTAATGATGGGAACTCGTGACTCTGAGGTTGTATTCATTCTTTTGTATGTTGGGCCACCTTATCAGTTATAAAATGAATTACTGAGAAAATGCCTTTCTCACTTTGGGCTGATCTCAGTTTTGGTTTTTTTTTCCTTTGTGAGTTTATAATGTATATGACTTTAGTATATATGTTTTTTAATTTGGGCACTTGAGATGGTTCTTAAGTTCTCAGTTGCCTCTAACAGCTGGGAGATGTTTGCAAGTGCTCAACAGTCTAGCTATGGGATTGACATGATTTTTTTTACTAAACAAATGGAAAATGCCTGACTTAGCTTTTGTTGCTGTGAATGTAAACACAGTAAGTGCCTGACATCCCTTCCTCCTTTTGACCAGGATAGGTGTTCTTGCTAACCTGATGGAGGATGTAGAACTTAACATGGAGACCAGTAATAAAAGATCTGGTTAACATTGCAGCTTAGGAGTTTTTTTCCTGCGGTTTTGGTGTGTGTGTGTGTGTGAATTACCTGTTTATGTATATGTGTTTCTGTAATTAATTTTAAGATCTAAGTTTACTGTAGATTAAATTTTGAATAGATTTGCAGTACAAAACACCTAACATTTTTAGGCATTAAGTTGGTATTTATATTGGCAATACTGTAGTACAGGAGGACACTGACTCTGCAGTACATTGTAATATGACTGACAGGTTACTTTGTCACAGCTGTCAAGGAGTACTTACTCCAAGTCTTACGGTTTGGAAGGAGTCTGTGACAGCAGTCATATAGTCAGTGTTATGTGATAGCTAGTTTTGTCCGTGTTTCCTAGGAAGTTGGATAAAAGCAGAGATCCGAATTTCAGAAATCTCTAGTGCTCTACAGCTTGCTTTGCTGCTCCCAAAATAGCTGATAGGAACTTACCCAAATAGTTTTCATGCTAGACCTAAGTTATCAGGAGTACTGTGACTGCTTGAGTGATGCTTTCTATCTATGTGTGCTGTACTGGGCTTTGGTCTGGAATGAGTGCCAACCTAATTGTGTTGCTTTTCAACGTACTCCATGTCAAAATGAGAAAAATCTCTGATTATTAATCAAAGATTTTTGTTTGTCTGCTTTTAGTTTTTGGTTTTGGTTTAGTCATTTGGGTTTTTTTTTTCTTCTTATTTTTCTTTTTTCTTGTTATTGTATTATGTGATGAAACAAGGAGAGTGTTTACTCTCAGGGCTTCTGTATGCTCTTGGCATATATTCCAATTTCAGAACATATGTGGAGTTCCTGCAAGAGGAAAATGCAGTTGAACTTGAAAGGGGGAATAACACAGTTATTAAAAAAAAATAGTATAGCAGGAATTTTTTTTTTTAGTCTCAAGATGATTAATTCAGTAGCTATGGCTATATTTGTTGTTCTGGAAATTAGAAAATAGGTTAATAAAACCTGTGTCAAAAGAAAAGATGAATATCTATTGAAGGAATTTAAGTATAAGGAACTTCAAGGAACTGGTGGACAATTTCTCCTTTTGTTTTCAAGCTGTGGTTGATAAAATCCTGTTTAAAACTCTTGGAATAGTATATCATGGGTACTTGAAGAGAAATGTTAAGGAAATAGAATAGTAAATGTAATCTAATTATATTTAATCAATCAAGGGTAAGAATTATCTATTGCATAGAAGAAGCTGGAGGAGGCTTATTGGCAACATGAAAATGATGGAGTCTCGTTTTGAAAACTAAGTACAGAACAAATGTTGAAAACCTGTTTCACAACTCAGCATTGTACGTCCTATGCACTGATTGAGGCAGGGATACTGGGGTTTCTTTAAAGCATTTCTGTATTTCAAGATACTATTGTAATTCATTTATACTAGAACTGAGTTTAAATTTGCATGTAATAAGGCATTTCTGCTCTCCTGGGTCCTCAGATCTCTATCTAATCATATATTTTGAGAAATGTTGAACACCTTTCCTATGAATTTCATTTGGAAAATACTTGCTTGAGAAGTCATAATCTATGGAGGCTTTTGGATCATTCTCCCCTGCACCACTACCCTCCCCTCCCAGTTTAAAGCACTTGTATCTTTGAGAACAAATGGTGTTCTGCTTTGTTGGATATGTGTGATTTGAAGACAGCCCAAAGAAATCCAGACCCTGCCTGTGTCACAAAAACGCAAAGTGTGTTTTGTTAGGAGTTTCTGGCCTCTCAGAAAATCCTCTCTTTATTGCAGATCATTAGTGCTGTGTTTTGTTGAGTTACCTCTCTTGTATGCAAACCTTTACTGCATTATACCTGCATTATATATACATTACTGAGCTCATTTCGTGTTAGGAAACTGCTTCTGTTTAGAGCTCTGTGACCTGAAACATACGACCAAGAGGAGATGTGTTAATCCTTTGATTATTTTAAATAATCACCTCACTTGCTGAACCCCATCATTCTTAACTTACAAAATGGTTGGAAAGCTGCATTTTTCCAAGTGCAATCAAAAGGAGTAAGGTGAGGATTATTTCCATCCATGTGAATCTCCTTTATTTATTGTGTACCTTCCTAGATTCAGCCATAGAATAGATTCAGGTGCTCTCTCTTATCCCATATTCAGAAATCGGCAGTGTTCCTACTGTTCAGCTGTTCCAGCTGCTGCTCTGTCAACACGTAGTGGCATTAAGATTTCTCATACTGTAGATAGATGAAGGAAAGTAGATATGAACGTGATGTTAACAAAGGAAATGGGCCACCCAGGACACAACCTCTTTGTTAGCCTTTGTTGCAGTGTGTGGAAATGGACTGTAGGCTTTCTCCCATCACACAGGTGGGAAATGCAGGTCTTTAACACAACAGCAGTAAGATGAGGAACTTTGAAGTCAAGTAAGTAATTCTGAGTTCATTTGAATTGCGTGCACTTTACTGTAAGAGGGCTTTAGGTGTTTTCGTGACATTGCTTCTCAGAATGAGGACTGGGCAAAGCTAGGTTAGCATCAAGCAAAATGTAATTTTAAAATATAACCTCCAAGTTACAAAATGTTTTGCCCTCATAAAAGAGGAGACTATTATTTCTTCTGTTATGTTTTCCTTTTGAGAGAAATGGGTATTTGTGTGGCATTTGTTTTGATAGAACTAAAGTATGCTGTGAACTTGAACTCAGACTAAGCTGTAGTAAGCACACTTCTGCCTGTGCATAGTTCATTTGAGATGTCTTCCATGACTGTTTCCTTCTTCCTGAATGACTAGCTGCTTTCCCTTTTTTGGAGGGTCAGATCCCCTAATGTGATGGAAAGTGATGAAGATTTGAAATTATCAGGTGGAAAGAATAATGTAACCATTTTATTGGGAGAAACTATGGATCTCTGTCAGAAAAGGGCACCATGTTTGTCTAGAAATGAATTAACAGGAGTTTGACTTCAGTTTGCTTGATAGCTTTCTTGCAGCTACAGCCCCTTCTAAATCAAGCTTGAGTAATACTGAAAATCAGGTTTGAATGGTAAGATTGACAAGGTTAATAGACTAATTTTCATATTTTCTCATACTGAATGAAGTTTACCAGTTTTTCTTTTAAAAACAAATTTTAATAACGTGTAGTTAGGAAGTAGGCAAGAATGCACAAGTGTAATAAATCTGTACATTTGCTCTTGATCTCATAAGGAGGGAATATTGAGGATTTATCCTGTTTTAGTTTATGTTTCTTACTAAGAGATGCAGAGAATGTAAATAAACAGATGTCACCTCCCAGGTACTACTCTGCTTTGTTTATGAATCTTTATTGTCAGCATTCCTTCTTGCATTGTGAATGCTGGTTATAAATAGCAGTGAAAAAATCTTGGGAGTTAATGACAAAGCAGGAAATTGCTCAAGGCTTGGATCCTTCTTTGCATATATACAAGAGGTCTCTGTTCAGCTGTTCTCACTAAACAGTTCCACAGTCAATCTTTTACCTTGTCATGCACACACACATGCAGCCAGCTGTTAAGAGAGTTAACTTTCTCTTGTACTCCAGAGCAAGAAGGTACCAAGATTCACTGGGGTTCATTCAGTTTTGTTGAGCTGAGATCCTCCTAAGGGCACATATAGGTTATTCTCACACTGCAGCATTAATATCAGGTGTTTTGTTTCAAGGCATTTTTAAAATATGTCATGGTTCATACTTCAGTCATTGTTGAAGCAGATCTAACAGCAGATTGCCAGCTATCTAATTTGGAAAGATCAAGATTAGGAGCCTCTGTGCTTTTCCATCTTGAACTGGTGAACTTAGTTATGCAAATAGTAACACGGCAGACTTTTGATTATTCATAGCTTTTAATACTTCCCTCTCTCCTTATGGAGTGATGGATGGGATTGTGTTGTACCTGCTTGATTAATCTCCTGTTTCACCCCCTCCATACACAACAGCAGGGGTATTTTAGAATGAGTATTTTGCTTCCTCTGTATAATATAGAGAAAGACAAAAGTACTTAAGTAAAAAACAATGAACTCTTGAATGTCTTATGCAATGGCCTGTGCTTTATCTGATGTATGCTGATCGTTATTACAGGTTAAGTACTTACTGTGTGGTAATCTTCCTGAATAGCAGATGGACCTTGCCTTCTTTTTTCCCCTTTCAGCTACTAAACAAGAATAGGAGTCAGTTCATTAGAATGTGGCCATGTATGTGCACAGCTTCTGTCAAGCTGACTTCTCATTATTGCTCCAAGACTTTTACTAGTTTCTGAGTTGAAACTTTTTTAGGAACAAGAATGTATAATGAGTTCTTGTTGGCCAGAAGCTATCTGTAGTGGTAGATCTAAGGAAGATTTGGAAGTGCAAGGTAAACAGGCCCACTTGAATCCACATTCTGGGTCGGTCTGTCTTGCTTCCTTCACTTAGCAGGGGCTGTGCTGTTCTGTGTGTCCTAGGGTGAGGAAGGGAAAGAATGAAGTACTAAAAATATATTGTACTGGGAATGGTTGTTTTGGAAATTGGTTATTGCTAGTTCTGAATCACTCAACACTTTTTCCTCTTTAAGAGTGCTTAAATGTATCAAAAGCCTTGGCTTTAATGGATTTATTGGTAGAATGATACAGACTGATGTGAGATAAGACAGATTCTCTTGTGCTTAATGTATGCATGTGGCATCTTAAAATATGAAGTCTGTCTTTGCAGAGGTGCTGTTACTAGTAGGTTAGTTCTGCTTTCTCATTTTATCCTGTCTTAATAGGTATTTTTAGTCTGAGAAGGGCAAGCTTATTTCTGACCCAGTTATGCAGAAATCTTTAAAAAAATTAATTACTGAGTCACAACAAATGAAGAATAATGTACAATAATTCTTGTACTTATTTTGTTTCTAGATTTCTCTCCAAACTTTTTATTGGTAATATTAATGCAGTTAATTTTTCTTAAAATAAAATTAGTGGAGATTAAGAGTTTTAGAGAGAGCACATGTTCATCTAGACTGAAACACCATGTGGCAATATTATTTTTCTTTTCACAAACGTTTGACTAGTATAATTGTTTATATGGAACAGCAATTTATTAAAACTTTTTACTGTACTATATTTCATTGGACATGAGATACAGCTATAAATACTGCAGAAAATCTAAGTAGTTTTATTAAAAATGCTTCTGATTTTAAAAAGCAGGCAACAGCAATGCTTTGGACTGCTGTTAAATCAGTTTTTCTGTCTGTGTTTCTCCTACCCTTTCCCTTTCTTTTTGTAGGTGCATTTTACCTGGTATTTGAATATATGGACCATGACTTGATGGGACTGCTGGAATCTGGTTTGGTTCATTTTAATGAAAATCATATTAAATCTTTTATGAGACAGCTGATGGAGGGCTTGGCCTATTGCCACAAGAAGAACTTTTTGCACAGAGATATCAAATGTTCAAATATTCTACTAAATAATAGGTATGGCTATTACTTAAAAGTACGTAGCAAAAATTGTATATTAACAACATCTTTAAATAATTCCTTCAGTCTTCACAGTTCACCTGATTGAAGTCATTAGCAAACCTTATTTTCTAAATTGCCTAGTTTCTTTAAAATCAATTGCAAAATTCTAATCCAGTAATGTTCCTGCTTAACACTGGAGCCTGCAGCTGTGTATTAAACTTAATCTATGTTAAAAGAAAAGACTCAATTATAATCCTGCTAAGTCAGAGTACTGGGGGAAAATTTTCTGATTTCAATATATTAATATATTCAATATATTAAAATGTATGTAAATTAAAAAGTATGTAAGTGTTGGATGTGTATTCTTTCTGCTATCTCATTTCAAGATTGAAGTGTGGCTAGGTGGGTTCTTTATGACAGTTCTGAGGCCCTCATCATCATCAGTGAGGATAATGCTTTAAAAGAGTATTTGATCAGGCATGTTCAAACATTGCTATAATCAAAGGGGGAGAATAAGTTGTTTCTTTCTACTTTAACACATGGTAATTACAAATGATATTAGTAAGTGTGGTGTTTTCAGTGTGCAGCAGCAGCAACAAACAAAAAGCCAGTGTGAAGATAGTGGATGACTTCATTACCAACTGTTGCTCATCATAACCTGGAGTGCTAAATCCAGGGAGCAACATAAGAGCAAGGGTTATAACAGCAAAAAAAGGGTATAAAGTTAAAAAAAAGACCATGTAATCAGCTTCTGGGTTTTGTTATAACAGAAAGCTCTCTGGGTAATGTCAGGAGTTTCAAAAAAGATGAAACACATTCAAGGATAGGATCATTAACACCTGCTAGTCAGAATGGACAGGGATCCCTATTTTAGCATCCTTAACACAATGATTGTGGGTCATGGTTAGTATGAGGAAGATGAGCCCCAAAGCGTGTGGGTTCACATGTTCTCCCTAAAAAATCTATTGCTGCTGTTGGAGATTAAATACTGGGCAAAATGGATCAAGGATCTATTTTGATAGGCCTAGTTTTCTCCCATCTTTCTCCAAATTAAGTGTCTATTTCTTCCTTCTTTTTCCCTTAGAGTGAGCTAACAATAGACTGCTTTCAGCTCTGTATCCTGATGCAGCCTTCTCAGGTTATGATACAGATTCTTAAACACATGTACATGTTTCTCCCCATTACTCACTGTTCCCACACACCTAATCTTATTACCTGCTAATCTCCAGGGTTGCTGTTTCTGTGTGCAACTTTGGGAACTCAGAAGTTGGGTGTAACCTGATAGTGGAGAAAAGTACCTTATGGTAGAGGAGGAGCTTATTTTACCGTGTTCTCCAATCCAGGTTACAGGGTTGGTTTTTTTCCCTCTAGGATAATGTCTGAGCATCCTTAGATTTTTCCACCATTAGCAGAAAAACGTGATAGCAGATCTAAATAATTTAAGCCAGTGTTTCAAAAATCCTATTACCAGTTACAGCCTGAAGCCAAACATATGGATTATGTATCTTTTACATGGGCAACTTAAATTAGTTTTTGAGCAAATACATTTATCTTCTACAAATACATTCTCAGAAATAAGCATGTAAATTTGAGGGGAACATTTTTTTGTTGATGGATGTTTTCCAAAAAATCTGAGTAAAGGTCTAAAGAGAAAAGTGGATGGAAACTATAACCCGTATGTTTTATCATCACAAAATGGTCATGTACATGTTGTTACCACAAAATTGTCATGCTAGTTGCAAATCTCTCCATAATTTGATAAAATAGCATGTATTTGAATGTGATGGGAGTTATAAAAGTTATCAGTACAGAAAAGGAAAACCACATGAAACAGTCTAACATTCATTTCATGCATTAGAGAAGCTTGCAGATAGCATTCTGTTTGCATCATCTAGACTTAACAAATAGTGTGAGTTTCTGGTCATAGAGCAGAGCCTTTTAGCTGTGGGAACTTACAGGCAAGAGCTTTGTATCTTCTACTCTTCCCCTCATATATGGAAAAACTCAGGAATGGGCTAGGGGTTATGTCATTCAGCAAGTTGGCTGCTGACAAAAATAGAAGCCTTTATCTGGTCGATCACTGATGTAAAGGCTGTATTTAAAAGGTACAAGAGCAGAACAGGATTTTGATGGCTTCCTAGAAGGAAGTATGACTGCTGATAGTTGCTTGCTGTACAAATACTCATCCTAGCAGTAGGGTCTGAGAAAATTGCAGTTTCTTCCCTCAGTTTTTTCCTGCAGAGTTACTAACTGGAATAATCTATGGTATAGACCTAAATTTTGACAAACATCCAGTAATATAAATGACATTTGATAAGCATACCTAATTTTGCTTACTTGTCTTTTCTATTCAGCAAGTTAGCATACTGTTTACTGAAGAGATGCAGAGATAGCAAAGCGTTGCCTCTTCATTAATGTGGTTTGGTGAAGATCAGTTGCAGCTGTTTCAGTCTTACTTAAACTTTTACCTTATTTTGGGGGAAGAGAGTTTAACAGGATTAACCACTAAATAATTCTTTGTTTTTTTCCACCAGGGGGCAGATAAAGCTCGCAGATTTTGGGCTTGCTCGGCTGTACAACTCAGAAGAAAGGTAAGATACAATTATACTGTGAAAAAGCATTCAGAAGTTTAATCTTTTTGCATAACTATTATGAAGGACAGAAGATTGTTTTGTTTAGAGGAAATGTTTCTGTTCTGTAATACAAGTAATTGCTTAGGAAAGTGAAAGAAATACATATTGTCTTACACTGCATAAAACCACAAAAGTCTTTTTGTGTGAGTGTATTGCTTTTCCAGGTGTTCTGGATAAATAACAGTAGAGACTGGCCATATATTGATTGGAAATTAAATTACAGTCGTAAGTTTCTGATCCTGTAAATCTGAGGTATGTTTCTTCTGTTGGCACACCAAAAATGTTACTTAGGGAAAGCAAATTTTTTTTTTTTTTTTTTTTGCTTACACAAATTATCATACAGTTTCTATTCAATAAGCATTACTTTTGTATAAGATTGACTTGACATTTCAAGAGGTTCAGTGTATCTTTAGACAGTCAGTGCTGTTGAGTTTGCTGGAAACAGAGATACAAGTTTAAATAAAAGTTATTCTGAAACTCCTTGTGACTTGTGCTTCTGTTGTTCTTGGCTTCATTACGCTCATACTCCAGGAAACAGGTGCACAGTTTTTTATGGTTAAGAACTTTAGTATTTACTTTGTAATGTAGTATTTGTCATGTGGAACTGACTTTTCAAAATCTAGGCTGAATGTTCACTACAGTAGTACGTCCATGAGGTAGTTGGATACCTGACCTTTCTTTGATTTCTGCATGTCTAAATTGGGAAATAATATCAATAATGCTAACTTTATGGGTTTATTGTTTTCTACACAGCTCTTAGGTTATTGATAAATATGTTAGCATTAGTTTCTGAGCTGTTGTCTTGGAACTCTTATTTCTGGAAAATATGCTTAAGTACAGTTACAAACACTGTTGAGTATAATAGCAAAGTGAAATAAGCATCTGCTAGCTAATTATTTTTTGGTTTGGATGTACTTAATAATAAAAAGATGTTATCCCACCTTCTTGTTTTAACAAGCACCAAACTGGCCTAATGTTTTTTTCCCCTCTGGTTTGCAATGTTTTACTTGGGTTTTTTTAATGTTTGTTTTTAAATGAATTAAAATTTTGTTTGTAAAACTCACTGTTTGTTAAGGATTAAAAGTTCAGTGTCCTTAAAATAGCAATAACAACTCATTTTACTGTACATGAAACAGCAACGCTATTATGCCATTATGCATAAATGAAACCAAGATTAAGATTTAATTAAGCTAGCTAATAGAATTGCCAGTTGAACCTGGGAGAATAATTAGAATCTCAGTAGATTTTTGGCAGTTCTTTTGTCATTCATTTTCCTTCTGACCTGCAGTAACCGATGTAATTAATGTATATCAACAAGTGTATAATAGCTGCTGGTTTTAATTCATGTACTTTGTATTTGGTTTACTGTTGTTTAGAATTCAATACTGTTTGAAAGGGTACAGAACTTTTTAGGGTCATAATGGGGAGGAAATAAAAATTTAACTTTAAGTAAGTTCCGATTGGTTGTTGTAGTTGTTCTCCTCTAAATGTTATTCTGGTAGATTTAACGTGTTTGGAGTAGGAGACAGATTGCATGACAAGGCAATTGTTCAAAGAAAAGCCACCATATACTAATAAATATGAGTAATGTATCTGTGGAGATAGTCCCTACCATGTAAACATTTCATAGAGGAATGTTTGCTTCAGAGATAAATATGATGAATTATGGGATTATTTCAAAAAACATGCTGCCTTTTAAAAATGAATTGGAGTTATGTGTGTTAATGAAAGAAGGACTCAGATGATTTTACAGAAATTATACCTGTACTACTGAGATTGCTATAAAAGCATTCATTCTATGGCTTTTCATACTTAATGTTGCTCTTTCTGTTTGGAGTTAGTGAAAAACTGAAAGAATTCTGGAATCGCTTTTAAAGCACTCTGGTTGGAACAATACCAAAATTGACCAACTCTTTTCGGCTTTCCATTCTGAACTGTTGATGCTGTAGTTCAGCCTGTGCACCAGAAAAAAAGTGTGTCTGTGTTAGTAGAAATCTTTGCTTTAGTGGGAGGATGGAAAGGATTATTCACAGTGACCAAAAGTTATGGTTAGAGCTGTGGAGAATTAAAAATATTGTGAACTATAGGAAGATATTAGAAGCATTCCAGGCTTTGGAATCAAAATTGGTGAACGATGTAGTTCCAGACAAAGGTTTTTATCTCTTTTTCACATACTTAAAGAGGGAAAAGTCACTTTTTTTCTTCTTTTTAAAGTGCTTGTAGAGGTCCTGTAATCAGTATGGTAATAGTGAATAGTTGCATGGAAGTTATTGATTTTATCTAAGCAGATCCTGCTTCTGAAATGACTAGCAATGTAATAAATATGCAGTATTGCTTTCTGAATAATAATAATGGAGATACAGAATTCTCATAGCATCAAGGTGGCTGTGTTATTATTATTTATATCTTCAATCTGACTTTTTGCAGCCTTCATCAGGCAATTGTGTTTGCTTTTGTGCAGTTATAGCTTTGCAAATTAAGAGAATGGAAGATTGTACTGTTTGTTCTTAAACAGCATCACAGAAGTAAAGTCCTTAAGGAATAATTTTTTCAGAAGTGTGGTTGTACTAAAATGACAATCCTCTCTTTCTCCGTCTTCCAACAGCCGACCATACACCAACAAAGTTATTACGTTATGGTATCGGCCTCCTGAACTTCTCCTTGGGGAAGAAAGATACACACCAGCTATCGATGTCTGGAGCTGTGGGTAAGGGTTTGGGTAGAAGCATAGCAAGGATAAAAACAAGCCAAAAATAAATCTTAAAGTTTCTATCAATCTGTACTGAAAGCCATAATGATGGAATTTTGCAAAACTGTTTTACAGCTGTATCCTGGGTGAACTTTTTACAAAAAAGCCTATATTTCAAGCAAATCAGGAACTTGCTCAACTGGAACTCATAAGGTAAGTAGCAAGTACTGCTGTGTAAGTAGGTGCCTCATAAAGTGACAGTTTTCTTTTCTTAGTGTTAAAATCTGAGATAATGCATTGCAAATACTTGCAAATGCTCAGTTACTGCCCTGAGCGAGATGTTAGAGGTTTTGAGGGGCATGTAACACAAGTGACTTTGGCACAGACATGAAGGTATTTTTGTGAGTGCTCTGTGTTTCTAGCAGTTGATGAGTAAGATGGGTTTTTGTAGAGTAGCTGGAGTTGCTTATTACTGAAATTGTAAAGAGAGAGTAATCAAAATGCCTGTAATTTTTAAGATGGTGTTGCAACTTGCTTGCAGCAAATCAAAATGAGAACATGGACGATAATAAGGACAAGTGGGATTTGGGAGGAACAGGTATTTGGCATGCTGCTAGCCATGAATTCTTGTTTCAAGCCTACCATGTACACACCTGGGCTTAATTATTTTGGTAGGAATATTTCTCTTCCCTTACAAACTGCTAGATATTTGGTTGGGATAAAAATGCTGTTTCTTTCCTTGTTCTCAATAAATCATAGAATGATAAGTATTTAATTCAATGGAACCAGAGCATCTTTTTCTTTCCCTTTATTCAGCAAGCAAAATTTGCTCTTGATTCTGATATCATAATTGACATTGTAAATGAGGTCAAATTAACTTAATAAAAAATACTAGAAAGTTATATATTGAGATATTTTTCAAAATAGATTGAATAGTAGCATGTTTCTGTGTAATGTGTTATTAGCTGTCCTGAAAAAATGATGGATTTAGGAGGTGCAAAGCAGATCAATGGTCATTTTTGGTGTAAGAAAAATTAAACACAAGAGTTTGGGCATTCTTGTTTTTGAGCACTAGATGGCATTGAAGCACATGAGAATGAGTAATTCAAAGTTTTTCTTTCTTTGTGTTTTGTCTCTGGTACAAAACTCTAAAACTTTGTGATGTGCTTCTGCTGGAAGCTTCTGTTTGTATCTCATTTCTCATCTTCACTAATGCTATGCATTTTTTGCCGTTTGAACATAATGTATCAGTTTTATCAACATCTCTGCTGTGATCATGTTGCAGTCAACAGTCCTACATTTATATTTTCAAACTTTATCAAAGAAAGAGCTGAAGTATATTCTGATAGTAAGAGATCTATTATTTTTGTTCTCCCTCCCGACCAGCATAAAGTGAGATTGGTTTGCATAGCACCTGGGACATAATGAATAGATCATTAGATCTCTTACACTAACCACTTACATCTTATAAAAAGGAAGGCTGAACTAGATAAATATATTTGCAAAATGTCCTTTTATGACTGCCTGCATCAGACTTTGAAACCTTGCATATATGGAAATACCTTATGAGTCTTCTGCTCAGAAGTGTGGTGTTGATCAACTTCTGCTTAGCCATCCTTGGTTGGAAAAAAGGATGGGGATGGAATGTGAAGCATAAGAGTATGGGCAGCTCCATTTGTGGAGGTAGATGAGGCTTGAGACATAAAACTCGTAACTAAAGTAAAAAATGCAGAAGTTTTCTAGTGGTTTCTGCCTTTAGGACTTACTGAATTGTTTGGCTTTTTTTTCCCTTGTGTCTTCAGCATTAAATAAATTCTCAATGAAAACTGCTTTTTCAGCTCTTTGGTGTATCTTTCTTCAGTGGCGTTGGGAGCTAAGGACGTAAAAATAACTCTAAATGTGGGCTATCCAGTTATTCTAGTCAGGTACCTGTAGTACTCTTCAGATGCAGTTGGTTAAGTTTTTCAAAACATTTGTGTAGAGGATGTGTGGGCTGGACTGAGGCAGAAACAGTAAGTTTAGTCTACGTGGGGTGATTACCCTTTGTAGACAATTCACCATTTATTTAATGGTGTTGGGCATTTGACAGTGGAGAAATTGTAGCTAAAAATAACCGGAACATGAAAATTGAAATTTTTTTTTTTTTTTTTGTTTTCACTGTATTTGCAAGAATAAAAATGACAGCTGTGCTCACTTGTGGTTTTGGATCTCATACGCTTTTTTCCCTTCTTTTTGGTACAGCCGAATTTGCGGAAGTCCTTGTCCAGCAGTGTGGCCTGATGTTATAAAATTAGCTTATTTCAACACAATGAAACCAAAGAAGCAGTATCGTCGAAAACTGAGAGAAGAGTTTTCTTTGTAAGGATGAAGAATTAGTTTAGTCAACTGTAATAGCATAAAGTTTTCCTGGAGACTTTGTGAACTTCAGTATTTTCCAGAGAATGAGCATAGATCAAGTGTAAAGAAAAATCGCTTTAGGTTCTTGTCCTTCCCATGATACCCACAGAGCTTGTATTAACCCTTATTTAATAGGACCGTCAAGAAGAGGAAAGAAGGCCTTAAAATTTCAGCCGCCTGTTAACTTTCACCTAAGGAAACATTTGTTTGGTACACCTGCTTGGTGCCCTGTCCAAAAAACAGCTCAGAGTACCTAATTGTTTTTTGTTGGTAAAACTGGCTACAGCTAAATTTGTAGTCTGGTTAACATTGTAGTCTTTTGGGTCATAAACTCATTCAACACAGAGGAGTTACCTGAACCATATGTTCTGAAGTACTACCACTGGACTAGTTTTGTGCATGTATCACAAGTGAAAGGTATGGAAAACAGGTGTAAGCTTGTTTTAAAGAGGCTGTTACCCTCCTTCAGGTACAGTGGGTTTCAGGAGAAATGCATCATCATGTTCATACTGATGAGGCTAATATCTTTGAAGCAATAGAATTGTCTGTGAATCAATCAAAACTCCATCTCCCTGGTGCTAAATTCCAAAATATAGAGTAACAATATAGTCTTGGCTTTAAAATGTGGGTGTGGTTTTTTGCAAAGGACAAGGTTTCAAACAATGAAGCAACACAAGGTGAAGAAAGCTTGGGTTATGTAACAGCACAGGTAGTAAAAAGTGAAGTTTATTTCTGCCTCTTACTATCAGCCTCAAATTGTGGGTGTTTTTGTTAGTGTATAAGTTACCTGAGGGTTAATGATCATCTTGGAAGGGATGTGTGTACTAAAATTTTGTGCAGATGTGTGTGATACAAAATAAAGATGTGCTGCTTTCCTCTGTTTTGCACTTTTGTAGCATCCCACCAGCTGCATTAGATTTATTCGATTATATGCTTGCCCTGGATCCCAGCAAGCGCTGCACAGCTGAACAAGCTCTTCAGTGTGAGTTTCTGCGAGACGTGGAACCATCTAAAATGCCTCCTCCAGAGTAAGTAATTTCCACTGGTGATGCTACTGACCTCTAGGAACTGTGATCGTGCACTGATTTCAATAAGTTCATTTTGGTTCAGTAAAGGAGATGGTGGCAGAAATGTTGATGTATACAGTTGTTGAAAAGTGATTCTGAAGTAAAATGCTTGTGATTCTGTAGAACTGATAAGAGAGTTGATTTCTCATTCCTTGAGCTAGTTGAGTTACTACCTTTAAAGAAAATACTCTTCTGTGAATGTTTCTAATATTTATAAAGCATAAATTCCCTTATATCTTGGCTTATCAGTGTCTACTTTTCACAGGGATTTTGAGGCCCTCCATGAATCTGAATTGCTTTATTTGATGATAGAATGACACTGGGTATAGAGTTCTGCACAAGTACCTGAGAGTTAAAGTGAAACAGATGAGAGCCTTGGTTTTACAGGCAGGAAAAGTGAAGTTGTGCAGGGTTGTTCTTGTCAGTTTCTCTAGAGGAAATGTATTGCTATGTCCTGTAGATTTTTTCAGTGACTTTTCAGTCATTTCAGTCTGTGCAATCATATTGGAACCTGTCCTGAGGAAAACAATGAAAAGGTACTAGAGAATCTGCAGGTGTCATTCTTTCTTCAATATAGCTGTCAGAACATAGAGTCTATGGTATTGTTTGAGTAAACTGAACTTTCAAGGCAGGCTTCTTTCCATCTAAGGATTTTTTTATCTAAGGATTTTATTAAAATTCTAGACTTACCTATTGCATACACAAGGTTGTTATACAGAATCACAGGGTGGGTGAGGTGGGCAAGGACCACAGTGTGTCATCTGGTCCAGCCTCTGCGCTCAAGCAGGGTCAACCCAGAGCATGAGGCACAGGATTGTATCCAGATGGTTTTTGAGTATCTCCAGTGAGGGAGTCTCCACAACCTCTCTAGGCAAACATAGGATACTTCCCACAATGAGTTCTTGCTTCCAATTGTTTTTCAGAAACTACTTAGCAGGTGGAGGGAGAGAATAGAGGAAACAGTTGTCATAAGTGCCTTTCCAGTGTCTCTTATCATTTATCAGCTAATGTTTCCATGTTCCTGGGTGACAAAACTGCTAAGACAGTTAATACGTAATAGGAAAACATAAGCCACTATTTTTACTGCCCATCTCAGTATTTCTGTGGGTCTTTGTGTTCCTCAGGAAATCAGAATTGAGATACTTGCAGGGAACTGTAATGGAAGGACAGAATTGGTGGCAGATAAGTTTCTTAGGAAAATTTTTCCTCTGCATTCATATGTTTTAAAGGATATCCCCTTGTTCTTCCTGGTATCCCAGCTTTGTTTGTGTCAAGTGATATTTATTCATGCAACTTATTTCTGCAAATTTTTCCTTTTTTTTCTCCCTTACTTTCTTGCTTGCCTGAGATATACACTATAGATACTAGATAGCCATGTCTGTTACTGTGCACAAACATGTGACCTAATGACTCAGCAGTACTTTTATAAGCAGATAGAAGGACCCTGAAAAAAATGATTTTATATTGATAACTTAGTTGTCTGGTAGTATGCAAGTTGTATTTCATAGCAACTGTGCAGCATTGAAGTTTTGAGTTACACAAATAATTAGGAAAACAATTCTCATTTTAAGATACTTTCACCCCTTTTCTGCCAGGAGGACTTGTGCTTCTAAAAGTGGCACTCAGTAAAGAGTTTTCAGCCAGAAAAAGCAGGTCTGAGATTTTGCTGGCTTTTGAATGTTTCCTGATGTATTTCCAAATTCCAGTAGGTTCATCTTTCAAAAGTTACATTATGTATAATTTGAGTGTTTTTACCAGTATGATTAAAAAAAAAAGAAATTTAAAAATAGGGATAAAACTGATTATCTCCAATCATTCTTTGCAGCCTTCCTTTGTGGCAGGATTGCCATGAGCTGTGGAGTAAGAAACGCAGAAGACAGAAGCAGATGGGCATGACTGATGACACTACAGCAGCTAAAGTCCCCAGGAAGGATCTGTCTCTAGGCATGGATGAGAGCAGAACCAACACCCCACAAGGCATGCAAACTTCTTCCCAACTCAAAACTCAGGGCAGCTCTAGTGTAGCACTTGGTCAGTAATATTTTCAGTTTTTATGATTATCTACTACTTGGATTGCACCTCTAGAAATTTTAGGTGTTATTTGCAGAGTATTGGATTTCCTGGATTCTTGAGGGAGGAACAGTATTGTAAGTTTAATCTTTGTAACAAAAGATTTGCCTTTGCTTTTGGGAACACAAGTGTTCCTTTCCAATTTTACCTGTCAGCCTGGTCAGAGCAACTAACTTTGCTTGCTCTGTATTTTCAGGGGATTCTAGCTCTTGCTCATCTATAATTCTTCAGTAGTTCTACAAGCCAGTGGCTTTTTGAAGTTTCTCGCAACCTCTATAGATTGGATAAGCTTTGTTGGTATTGATCAGCTGGCAGAAGGCAGAGTTTAGAACAATTGTCATTTCAAATGGAGCAGATTCCATCTGCATGTTATGTTAGTCTTCAGCTTTCCAGGTTGCTGGGACTAAGTCAAGTTGTAAAAAAACAACCAAAAACAAACGCCAAAACCGCTCCCTCCCCAGAAGCTGGTATGACATGAGCTGTCTACCTCTGTGTTGCACTACCAGTAATTCTGAAACTTAACCAAAGAATCTTGCTTGAGACAAGTTTTACAAATATAACAAAAAACAATGGTTCCAGTATGGAGACCATTTGAGATTCTCAGCAGTAAAGTGATAGTTCTTACAAAATACGTAGAAATATAAAGAGTAACAATACCAAATGGATACCTGTAAGTTAAATGCAAAACTATTTTGATTGTGCAAAGTAACCATAAATCCTATGACACTGATAGAGCAGTTCAGCTAGAAAACACAGTTAATGCACTCATAGCAGCTGACAGATCTTCAATACTAACCACCCTGAATCAACCCTTAACAGTAGAGCAGAGCTTCAAATATTCTGTGCAAAGATACACTGAAAGTCGTTATTTTAATCGTATTTTATTGCAACATATAGCCTATTGCTCCATTCCTCAGGTTGCTCACTGTGCAAACCAGCTGTGAGATTCTGCTAATCCATATGTTTAGGCTAAAGTTTCGGCAGCATTTTCAAGAATGACTTTCTGTAACTTTTTCTTCCATCAATGAAACTATATTAGAAATTTAAAGAGTCCAAAGGATAGCTGTTATCTTCTTTGTGCTTTTATAACATAACACCCTGATGAGAGACTACTCATTAGTTTGTTAGTTGACCATTAATACTGACTATGCAAAAAAACCGAAGCAAATAGAGAAGGAATCAGTTAGACCTATATTGCTGTTTACCCATATGTACACAGAAAAATATGTCTATATAGAAAAGAAGACAATTTAATTTTCAGTGGAGCATAGAGGTGTTTCCTGTATTAAATAAAATACTTCTGTAAGCTGTAATGTACCTTAGATAATATCATTAATAAGACACGTTATATAACTCCATGACCAAATGCATGCTTTAGCCAAAAATCTTGCATTTGTTTCTAAGCACCTCAAAAGGAGAGGTTAAAAAGATGCTGTATCAACTGCTAATGTTCTAATTCATTAATGGGACCCCTGGTTATTGCATTTTGCAATTTAACAGGAGCTGTTCAGAGCTCAGTAATTTTGTTATGACAGATTTCCCAGAATACAGTTTTCTGTTAGAATGAACTTAAAGCTAACCGAAGAGTAACAAATAGGTTTCCCTGTTTGGCATTTTTTCTGATGAATTTTCACTGAGAGTCTGAGAGAAGTTTTAATGTTGAGAATACCATCCTCAGATGTGACAAAATCTTCCATTAATCACAACGTCTAAGTGAGAGTCAGCAGTACAAGGCATAAGAAATTGTGATTTGTTTTTTTGTATTGCTGAATAGAAGGTGGATTATATTCACATAGATGCATAAAAAATTTGAAGTCTCTGGATCCTGCTTAAGTAGATTCCAAGTTCTTGTATCCTGGTGCACATCCACAAGTAGAGTTGTGGGTTTTGCAGCACTTTCCAGCTGTGCTGCATTTAAGTTTTGCAAAGCAAATACTTAATATTTTTATGTGTCATGCATAGCTTCTAATCTGCTACAAATTACTATATTGATAAGATAGCACAGTGGCAAGGATAGAAGAGGACTGAATATGTTTGTGCTGACCTGGGTTACGAAAAATTCAGAGCTTGGCCAGCCTGCTCACACACTCATTTTCTAATGTTCAGTTGCTTTCTTCTCTAAGTCATTTGCTCATAGGGCATGTGCAATCCATGATGTTTCACTTCTTTCAAAATAAATCACCACAATGGGTGTTTAAAGCTGAGAAACTACTTTGATATTCAAACTTCCTTATTCATATTCCCCTGCATCATCATAATCTGCTCTTATTTGTGCCAAACTCCATTAATTGAATTAACTATATGTTACCAAATATTTCCTGCTACTGAGTGATTGACTTCTTGTCCCTCAAAGTCAGTGCTTCCTTTTGCATTTATACTGTGATCTCCTAGGCCACCTAGAGCCAGATCACTTGGGCAGGTGTTAAAACCCGGATGCTGAATTAGAATGGTCTGGAATATGACTGGAAATGGATTTTGCAGATGACTACTTTTTAACGAAGAGTTGTGATATGTCAAAGATAGGAAATTTTATGGGGTTTGGAAGTCTTACAGCTGCCTAAAGCAGGTGGCTTTAAGCCCCAACTTAGTTATATTGTGGAAAATTGAGCTCTAGCTTGGTGTTTTTCCATCTGTCCAAGTGCGTGTGTGCACCTCATGGAAGTCACTTTGGTTATATTGGATCGTACTGTTCCATTTCCTATAGATACTCCCCAAAGACAGTTAATATGTGAAAGCATTCCATTTCTGTGTTGTCCAAATCCATGCTTTGCCAGTCATGTCAACCATGCTAGATTAGTCTTCTTTTGAGTTTCTGAAATATGCCAGTTCTAAATAATACTTAAAACCACCTTTTTTGTCTTTAGCAAAAACAAGCACTGGACAGCAGTTAAACCAGAATGAAGTGGCAATCCTGCTAAACCTGCTGCAGTCTAAAACAAGTGTTAGTTTGGCACAGTTTGCCCAAGTATTGAATATTAAGGTAAACCCAGAGACTCAGCAGCAACTAAATAAAATAAATCTTCCTGCTGGAATTTTGTCAGCAGGTGAAAAACAGTCAGAACAGCAGCAGCAGCCGCCGCCGCCTCCACCACCACCTCCAGAGCAGGAGCCTCTAAAACAGCCGATGGTGACGCAGCCCCCTGTGCCACCTGCTCAGCTGGGTCAGCCTAAAGTTG
Source organism: Oenanthe melanoleuca (assembly GCF_029582105.1). Taxonomy (NCBI): domain Eukaryota; kingdom Metazoa; phylum Chordata; class Aves; order Passeriformes; family Muscicapidae; genus Oenanthe; species Oenanthe melanoleuca. The sequence goes on from NC_079335.1 coordinate 95,901,580, forward strand.
AGACTGATGCTGCCCAGGCAGCTGTGCAGAGTGCATTTGCTGTTCTGTTGTCTCAGTTAATAAAGGCTCAGCAAACAAAACAAAAAGATTTTGTGTTGGAGGAGAAGGAAAACGGATCAGGAAGTGAAATGTCATTACAACTCAGGCAGCCTCCAGAGCCCGCCACTCCTGTGTCTGTGAGCCGGGACGACGTGGAATCTCCAGCACCTGGCTACCCACATGTGATCAAGTCATTATACATGTCTGCAGGTACTGAATGCCTTTGTTGCTAACCAGCAAATACCTGGAGCACTGGAGATGTAATAATTTGGGAGTAGAGCATTAATGTGTTTGCCATGTGAATCTGCGTGAGTATAGGAGATTAAATTGATTTGGTCACATTTGATGTCTGGATCAGAGAATTTGTCTCTTAGTCTAACAGGTGCCATGCAGACAGAGCAAACAATGATAACCAACCTAAGAGGTACAAAAGTATTGGTGGTGAAACACTGATCATTATTCTGGGGAGGGGGGGTTGGGGTTTTCTTAGTGGTGAAGACTCTTTTCTAGCAGATGCATAGATGTAATTTGCCAGTTTTGACTGTGTGTTTAGGTAAAGCTTATTTTGGTGAGACCAAATATTTTCTTTTGGGTTTTAATGCTGACTAGAGCAGTTCCTTAGTGTCAAGTTCAGTGGTTACCTGTAACTGTCACACACACTAAGGGTAAAGGTTTCCACTGAGGTATAGGAGTAGCTTCCATAGTCTCCCCACAGTTTCATCTTTTCATCTGTTCATCCTTTTTGGGTTGCAAATTCAAATTATTATGGTGGTTCATGTATTGTTTTGTGTTTGCACCTGTTGAAAGAAATATTCTGAAGTGCTTTGGGATGTTCTCCGAGGGGTTTTGGGGGTTTTTTGAGAGGTGTGCTTTTTTGTTCATATTTATTTTAAACCTTGAGTGTTGCTGTTCTTTGATAGGGTGGTCTTTTGTCCCATAAGACTTCTATCCTTATCTGTGAATCTTTCTTGATCCTTCTTTGAATTTTTAGTGTTTATGTTGCTTGAGTTTTGTTCTGGTTGTTTGGTTTTGCTGGGGTTTTTTTAAAGGAGCTTGTGCTGTTTTTCGTTAACTGATTGCCTGGTAATCTTACTTCAAGGAGTAACCTGGATCATGCTCCTGAGGCACATGAGCTATCGCCAAATTTTGTTCAAATAATCGATATAAATACTGGTAAATTTAACTAATAAATTAATGTGAATCGAAGTTAACAAACCTCTGTGTTTTTCCAGGAAGGAGTCCTTTTCTTTCTAGTCATGTTATTTGTATACTTTTATTCCAGAGCTTTTCTTTTTCATCTTCTTAGGTCAAGAGGATTTGGTTAGGCAGTCTGAGATGAGGCTTCTGAACCGAACACCCGAGCAGGAGCGCCCTCGGATCTTGCCTCCGGACCAGCGTCCCCCCGAGCCACCGGAGCCTCCGCCGCTCACTGATGAAGACCTTGATTATCGGACAGAGAATCAGCATTTGCCTATAAGTAACTCTTCAGGAACAGATCCTCACGCGGGAGTGAAGGCAGCTCTTCTGCAGCTGCTGGCTCAGCATCAAGCTCAGGCGACAACAGAGGAGCCAGTACCAACGAGTGTGGATTATCAGGCTAGAGACTCCTATGTAGCAGGCCCAGACTACAAGGATAACTTTGGATCATCGTCCTTCTCATCTGCCTGTTACAGCACTAGCGATGGAATAGGAAGCGGATCATCAGGAGTATTAGAAAGGAGGAGTTTCCTTGGAAACTCAGATATTCAGTCTTTGGATAACTACAGTACTGCTTCATCTCACTCTGGTGCTGCCCCTCCTCCATCAGCCTTTCCAGAATCCTTTCCCAGCTCGGTAACTGGTTACGGAGACATTTACCTCAATGCTGGCCCCATGCTGTTCAGTGGAGATAAAGACCATAGGTTTGAATACAGCCATGGCCCAATCCCGGTTTTGGGGAGCAGCAGTGATGCTTCCACAGGGCCAGAGAGTGCGCATTCTTTGCCCACAAAGATGCACAACTATAGCTATGGAAGTAATTTACAGGAAAATCCCACTGGCATCAGCCACATGCATGGACAGACTTGGACTTCTCCTGCCCAAGGACCTGGCTATTCCCAAGGATACAGGGGACACATTGGCACATCTGCAGTGAGAGGGCGAGGCAGAGGATTACCATATTGAGTATCTGTTTTTCCTCAGGCACATCATTTTTATCTGGAAAAACTTCTCCCCCCAACCCCAGCTGCAATTTAAAGCAGCAATTCAACAGACTTGAATAATGTTAATTCAACAGCTTTATTTTTATGTGGAAAAGGGTCTTGCATACAGTAGGAAAAAATTAAAAAATGCTTACAACTCATGCTGTCTAGAAACTAGATGACTTGATTGTACATGTTCACAAACTCTAGTTCTGACTTTTATTTTGTATTTTGGCAGTTTTAAGTGGATGCTAAATTTAGGGACATCAGCTTTTTATGGCACTCTTTCAGATCTTCTGAACTATGCACATTTGTGCTTTTTTTGTAAGTTTGGACCAACTTTTATGTAAAAAAAAAAGAAATTTTACAACAATCAAAGCAGGGCACTGATTTATTTGGTATTTTTCTTTTTACAGAACTACCTTTAGTCAAAGGTCACTGTCAGTCTTTGCACTGCTTTCAGTGTTATTGTGGAAGGTGTACTACGTGCTCATTTCAGATAATAAAACACAACCTTTCTCTTGATGCAAAATTTTATAAATATTTGGTCAACGTTTTTGTTTTTTTTTTTTTTTTCTTTAAGAAAAAAAAAGAATAGGTGTTCTGGTAAAATGTTCTCTCCATCTCCCACGCTTGTTTATATAAAAACTGTTTTACTTGAATGGTAAGTGCCTTAACATGTAAGCTTAAGGTCTGCAAAAACTTGGAAGTACTTCATAGGTCGATATGAACATAACGCCTAAACCTAGGTAATTAACAAGAGAATTCAGATAATAATAAGAAACTCAAACAGGTCATAATCTTGTGGTGTTTACTTCACATGGGCCAGTTACTTAGAGACCTGATCTTACCTAGATAAAATTGTAATTTCCAAATTGAACTTCATGAGAAACGTTGAAAGTGAGGAGAAGAATGAAGAGTGTAGTTTTTCCTCAGCTCCCTGTTGGAGTTGTAGTAAGTGTTTTAGTTCCTCTGCCAAATAAACTATACTTTGTATGTCCTTACCAAGTGATGAAATAGTTTTTTTTCTCTTAAATGTCAACAACAGCAATTTCTTTCCTTTGTGTGAAAAGCTGACAGTTTGTCTTTTTACCCCCCCAAGTACTGCATTGTAGGAAGTAACCAAAGGAAAAAAGACCAGTATTTAAAGCAATGGCAAAATGTTTGACACTAGTTGTAATTCGCTGTAAACTTGTGATTGTGCCAATTATTTGATTTTATATCTGCTATTCCACAGAACATTTTAATATTGGAATTGAGTGTCTCGGAACAACTAAAATTATTATAATTAAAACTCTTACCAAGAGCCACTCCTCATACTAATTACAACTTTCAGCATGTTTTTTTTTTTTTTTTTGTTTCCTCTGACAAGTGGTCTCTCACCTGCAGAGAGGAGGTATGGTTATATTTTGCCTGTACATAAAAGAATGTCTTGAAGCCCATATTGGAAACAATTTTCCAACTGATTATACAGTTGACAAATCGGTACCTTATGTAACTGAGTGTTTAAATACTACTTTTTAAAAAGTAAAATTTCTGCTTACACTACTACAAATGTCTTGTCAATGACTTTTTGGATTTTCAGAATAGAAGCCAAGCTGTTGGTGTTTTGTTTTAATTGAAAATCCTTTAATTGAAAATTGAAAATGATTCATATGTGGCAATTTCCACACTGTAGAGCATGGAGAAACTCCCTTTGCTAACTGTGTAGTGTTTGAGGATCTGGCAGATGAGGAATGGAGAAAGTCCTGCTGCTAATGCTGTCTCCAAGTCTGACAGTTGCCTTCGTTAGACACAGTAGAAAATCCTGCTGTCTGAAAATAGAAGTGGCCAGGTCAGAAACAAATACAACCTAAATAGCCTGTGCTTAAGAAAGGCAAAAGCTTCACGTGAATGACAGTGCATTGGACCATTTTTTCCTTCAGTAAGGACATCCCCATAGCATTTTTCTGCTAGTAAAATCTTAAAGACAAAAATCATTAGTGTCATTTAGATATGGACAGTGTCATGTAAAGCTCTTTGTTTACTAATCTTTAAAAAAACCCAGACCCACAAATACACACAGATTGCTGCTTTTTTGGTTTTTTTTTTTTTTTTTTTTTTTTTTTTTTTTTTTTTTTTTTTTTTTTTTTTTTTTTTTTTTTGTCTAGAATCAAGCAAAAGACTTTCAAAGCTTATATGCACTTACTTTCACTAAAGATGTGCAGTCTGGGGTTACTCACCTGCACTTGAAGTGTAACTGCAGGCAATAATTGGCTAAAAACACAGGTAAGTTCAAATACAAAGCAGTTCTCAGAGAAATAAATTAATTGACTTCCAATACAGAAGTACAAGGAAGAAGTGTCTCCTACCTTCCCTTTTGGACATAAATTTTCAGGTCATTTACTTAGCTTTGTTCAATGCAGAGAAGTCGGTCCCCTCTGCATCTGTAAATGAGTGTGCAGTTTCCTCATGGGCTGGCAGTACTCTCAGGCATTGTTCTACCAAAATGGATTTCACTCTTTGGCCATAAAAAAACCCCAAGGCATAGCACAAGTAATCCTGACTCTGAGGAGAGAGGAGGTGCAATAAACAGTTGACTTCCAGATGAATCAGAAACAAAACTCTGGCATGCTGTAGCAGATGAATACTGTACAATGACTTTTCCCCAGCATAAGGATTACTAGCCTGTGACTTTGAACACTGTATTTGCCTGGGACAACAGTGTTGGGATAATTTGGAGAGAAAGTAATATATGTCCATAAGTGATAACTCTGCCTTCTCTGCAACCCAGGGAATCTTCTTGGCTTTTTTGCTGATATCTTCCTGGGCTGGTGGAGGCTGGGTTCAGGTGAAGAGCTCTGCCCTTTAGGGTGTGGCAGGAGGACTGGTGCCTGCAGCCACTCTCCCCTGGCCTGGAATTGTATCTGGGCAGGTTAGCAGCCAAGAAACTGCCTGAATCTAAGGACAGTAGTTCCACATTCATTTGTACTGGACCTGTGTATTACCTGTCAGCATTTCTTTTCAGTTAAGTCACATGATGAGGTGCTTATGGCAGCATTGTACCCTTATGTGTGAACTCCACTCAGCAGAGAGTCTGTAATAGTTTGGCATTTTAAATCATGTGGCTCTTGCATTTTTGATGCAGTAGTAGACATTCTGAAAACAGCGTTATTTTTCTGTGGAGCCGTGGCTTTTATTACTTTCTCCCTCATTCCTTTGGATTTATGTTTTCCATGCTGCAATTCCAAAGTAAGCTACAGAGATCTGGATACTACATCAAAAAGTAAGTGTTGTGTGTTTGTATTTCTTAATAAACATACTGAAATACTGTAATAATAGACTATCAAATAGCAAGTACTTCATTATTTATATTAAGTGGTCCTTAGCCATACCAAGAGGAAGAAAGCGAGCACGACTGGACTGCTTATGACCGTGACTTCAAACAGTTAGACTATTACTACAATGCTTAAACTCAGCCAAAGGAAAAGGAAACTGCTTTTATGGATCACTAGTTGTCGTTATCCTGAACAGAATGAGCAGTGCTAGGGAAGATATATAAAAATACACGTATCCTTAAATGTTAATATAATTTCTTGGAAAAATAATTTTTTAATGGCAAACTTATGTATTTTCTTATGTTTCCATAAAATGTGGTCTCTCTTAAATTGTCTCCATCCCATAGTAGTGTCAGGTGCTTTCTAGAAGCAGAGGCAGTAAGTGCCATGTTGTAAGTTCTTACGGTTTTGAGCGCTCTTCTCCTTTTGCTTTCAGTTTTGGTGGAGGCAGTTTCAGTTTTGGTGAAGTTTACAGTTGGATGAATTTAACTGATAATTGTGTGGTAAAAACTGAAGTATTGAAGTAACACAGGATACCTCTTGTCTGCAGGCAAATTAGGTCTTGGACCATGAATTCTGTTTCTGAGAGAGAAAAATGTCAGATGTACTACTTGCATTCTTCTTTTCATTAATAAAACATGAAAGTGTTTTACATACAACATTTCTCCAGTCTGTTCTGTTACAGTGTTTTTTACATGAGGAAATTTTGGCTATTACCCTTCTTGAGAGTTTTGGGATGTTCTGTATTTGCAGAAGTGTGTAATGAAATTAGGAATCACCAGAAAATTTATTTGAATTCTATATTTAAAAATTAAATTACCTTGGGTTGACTTAAAATGAAAATGACTTGCTTATCAGGGTGAAGAAACTATTGCAGGAGTTATTTCGAGACAACTTAATTTAAAATAAATTGTTATGCTTCAGCTTGCTTACTCTTTGTTATTTTAAGCCATTTGTATATAAAATGTATTGTGCGGCCTGTAAATAAAATACATGAAAATTGAAGTCTTTCCTTGTTTTCCCTCTCTGGTTGTCAAATAGCATTTCAAAAGAACATTGGGTTAAACAGAATGTTTTCAGTGTATTGAAATTCTGCAAGTTATTAATGAAACCCATTTGCTGCTCCAGTCCTGTTTCAGAGGAGCCCCGCAGTGGGAGTGGGAGCCTTTGCTGGCAGCGTGGATGATGTGGAAGCCAAGGTGCGCAGAGCATCCCTCCGAGCACTGGTGGTGCCCTGAGAGCAGGCGGAGTGCTGGGACCTGGGTGTGGGACAGGGGCTTTGCCAGTGCTGGGGAGCTGCTGCTTCAGCACCTGTGAGCTGCTCAGGATGGTGGGTCATGGACAACACGACACCTTTTCTTTGCAGTGTCCAAGCAGAGGTGCAGTAAATATTCTCCACCACTGTCTCTTTAAAGAGGATGGTGTGGGGTGTTGGAAGCATGGGAAATCAAACCCCAAAGAGCCAGGTATTTTCAGTCTGAGAAGACACTAAATTGAGGCTTGCTTAAGCAACTGTGCTTTGAATGCCTGAGGCTTTTCTTGCTTTTTTCCTACTGTATTAGTTAATCTAATGAAACCTTTTGAATCTTTCAATAAGTGCTATACCTCCATCCAAAAATCTAGCACTTGCTGTTATCTTCAGTTCTCTTAAACTTGAGGTCGGGCAGAGTGCTGCTTCATCACTGCCATGGATAAAGTCAATAGATGGGCAGTGAAAATGCCATTGGAAGTCACAGGGGCCAGCAGCAGTTACATAGGTGTCATCTGATGTCAGCTGACTAGACGAGTAGGTGCAGCCCAAAACATCTTGCTCTGGAAACAATATTTTGGTGACAGCTACAATTAAAGCCTGACCTTCAGTTCTGGTGACAAGCTTAGTCTGTATTTCACAGGGTGTTGACTTGCACGTAGCAGATCTGGCAGTTGTGTGTAACCAATTCTAGTGGTCTGCTCAGTTTTTCTCATGAAAGCTACTATTGCAAGTCATAACAAAGCTGTGACAAAGTTGCCTCTGGTTTCTGTTGGAGCATGAACCTGAAATGATTTGAGAATGGTGCGGCATCCCTTTCATTGAACTCTTGCTGCCATAGGAGTAGCCAGCTGTGCAATAAGGTACCAGTAATAATTCCAGTGGGATCTGCATCGCAATTGATATCCTCAGCTGCAAGTAAAATAGCATCAAGTGGAAGAGGAGATACACGAGTAACTGCAGAACAGCCTAAACCAACACAGAGCAAGGAATGGCTCTATGAAATTGGTGGCAAGAGAGGAAACCAGTCCTCTTGTCAAAGCTGTGAATTATTGCCTGCTACCTTTAAAGAAAAACACAGTTTTGCAGAAATTTCTTTTAAATTACCTGAACCGGGATTAGGTTGCTTCTATTTTTAAGGAATGTCTATAAACCCTGACAGGCCATCTGGATGAACAGGATTTGAGCTACCAAACTCCCCCACCATATGGAAGAGAATGAATGTTAGAACACTTTGCAGTTGCAGTAAACACGAGTGGAGAGAACTTCATTTGACAAATAAGGGTAACTGTTGCTTTTCCCAGTCAACTGCATTCACCTTGCTGGAGCTTGAGGGTTTTGTTTTTAAAGTTGTTTACTTGTTATAGCTCCTTATTTTGGGATTTTTTTATTGCCTATGGAGAGAAGGCACAGTCAAAGGAACTTTGAGCCTTATGGTAATGTTGAGCAGCCCTCGCCAGCAGGCCATACCTGGATCACTTCACACAACATGGCTTCAATTCCTCTTCAGCAGTTCCTCTGGGGGCACTTTGGACGTACTATTGATACAGCAAATCTCATAACATGGTGAATGTACCTTTAATAGAACTTTCTGCAAAGAGGCTCTGCAGTTTTTCTTCAAATTAGGAAATACAGTGTAGAGGAAACATAGCTGGTTAGGAAGGGGAATACTTGAGAGTTACAGAAATCAGCCTTGTAATTGCAGATCTGACAGCTGTGTGCTGCCCTTAAGGTAACTTGGGGGAATAAGTGGTTAGTATTTGACTTGTGCAGATGTCTCTCTGCTGTACTCCCTCCTGTGTGCTAGGTAGAGGTATCAGTTGCCAGAGGACAGAGCTGGAAGCAAGTGTTTAATATGCAACCTCTAAGACAGGTGCCTTTTTTTTTTCCTTTCTTCCTGCAAGTTCTTTCCAGACCTGTTTTACAAGTGTGTCAGCATGTCAGCAGGTTCCATCACGGGGAACAGCACACTCTCTTCAGCCTTTCGGGGATCTTGGTTGTGCCCAGATGGCAGGAAGTGCTGTTGTCTGTTTGCCCTGCCTTTGGGAGCCTCTCTGATCATCAGTGCCCTGAAAGCTGCCAGTGCCACTTTCTCTCCTTGCTCTGTCTCCAGGTCACCCTGAGAAAGGAATGGGCTGCACAGAGAACTGAATAGAAGCCTGAATTTAGGAGGTGATTTTCCCTGAGCAAGGAACAAGGAAGAGATCATTACTTTTTTATTTTCATTCTCCTTCATCCTTACCAACTGCAAAAAGGTTCTACAGGAATGGTTTCAAAGCAAGACCTGGTTTGGTGGTGGTTTTTTTGTTTGTTTAGTTTTGGATTTTTTAATTTTCTGTTTTTCTTTACTGCCCTTTATTGCCCTTCAGAGAGCATTTGGATGTTAGAAACTGCCTGCAAATCAATGTAGGATTGAGAAACTGTGACTTCTGCTTTGCAGCTAACCCAGTAGCAAAAAATACATGCAAGTTACAGAAGAGGAACAGCCCGTTCCCTGCCTTCCTGCACTAGAGTTAAAACACATTCCCACACTGGAAAACAAAAGATGGTGTGCACAACAGACATAAGCAGCAGCCAAAGTTATCCATATGCAGTCATATTTCCCACAAATACTCTTGAAAACTCGTGTCATCCCTGGGCTGGAATCCTTGCCCTAAAGGAAGGCAGTGAACCTTCCAACTGCACAGGCACTTTCCTGCTTTCTTTGCAGAACCAAGATTAATTGTGACCATTTTTTAATCCCATTTTTTCTAAAAGTTGTTTGTGAGGGGGAGGGGGTAGGGAATGGACTAATAACTAGAAGATGACATGGGAAATGAACAGGAATCTATTAATGCTGTATATGAGAAATGGAGTAGTAAGTAATAGTTCAAAACATATCTGCAGATGGTTTGGCAATTCCACATCAGGAAAGTATTACTCTAAACCTGGCAGATTTTAGAAGCTATAAACATTTTTCTCCCCAGACTGCTTCTTGTTATGGATTACAGATCCTGCTGTGAGACTTCCAAGCAAGCACATACGTTTATGCAAGACAGTGAAACAAGACATGCAGGTAGTAGAAATAATTTTTATTTGCAAACTGTACTTGCCATGACAATGTTACCTTTTGGGAATAATGACAAAACAGCCAATAAATCCAAGAGAACTTCGCAGACCTGTTCTATCAGAAATTCAACCCTATTCCAGCTTCTACCATCAGGTGAACTGGAGGTGACCTTCTCTTTCAAATGATCTCCTGGGAAGCTCCAGTTCAATTTGGGTGTTTCTTGCTAGTCTCAACTGTTAGAATGCAAATTGTTTCTTCATATCCAGGGAAACATTCTGCGTGCTTTATTTACGTGACTGTCATTTGTTGCTACCTTGCAGCCTCTTCCACTGTTCTGGGTTTGATTTTTTTTACTTTTTCATTCCTCAGTCCTGCATTAAGGTTTCAGCATTATGGAGCTTTTGTATTGTCAAAACTATAACACAATGCCCTTCATTGTGGGAAGCTGTAAATCAAAGCATTGAGTAAATATTTCCATCAAGTTCTAAAAATACTGGATTGTTTGAGATGCAGTCCCAATATGAGGCTTCCTCCTGTCTTGACTAAAGTATGTTTCTGTCTAAATATTTAATCCATATGACATGTTTGTGGTGGCAAGAGCAGAAGGGGAGTTAGGAGCATCCAACAGAACTACATATGGTCACTGCAGTCCACATAAAATAAGGAAGCTGGTAGTTTAAATTTAGGTGAAATCATCAATTTCCTCTACGGAATTGGGAAGAAAAATGCTATGAGAATGAGAATGAGAGGTATCAGTTATATTGACTAAATAAAAAAAAAATGTTTGCAACCTTCTCCTGACAACATAAGAGGCTGCAGTCAACCATAAAAAGTCAGGATTTCATATGCAGAATAGAAAGAACATCAAATATAGATGCTTCACTGATACTCAATTTGAGGGAAACTATTTCTTGTGTTTTAAGTGTGATGGATATTTAAAACAGCCCTTGCTATAGGAAATGGTGATAACTGATCAAGTTTCTACACAATGCAGAGACAACAGTTTGACAAGACAAAATCAACATGAAAAATGCACAAGCACTTGCTTTGCTGTGCAGTGTGTTTAATAGGACATGGGCTCCACCCTTTCTGAGAAAGCACTATTTGGTTGTGTAATGCCTTGACAAGTCTATAACTGCTGAAGGATTTCACAGGACAGGAGAGAGAACACATCCACAGCAGTGTTATTAAATTCATCAGCACAAAAACAGACCCAACAAATGATATTAGGTGCTCCAAAGTGCACCAGGGAAGCTGGTAGATCCTCATGTTCTTCAGAGCAATTCTAGAACTATTCCTAAATGGGAAGGCAAAAGCCACCTTAAGTTGTCATTAAGCTCTCTGTAGGTAGTCATAAAAACAATAAATCAGATTTGTAACACTTATATTATTGACCCTGTGTTTTACAAAACATCATCTACTTCATGTGAATTATTACATATTGCTGGAATGTAAATTCAGGATTTGCACAGATTCACCACTACCAGGAATGCATTAACATATTTAGGCTTGATTTTCTGTAGCTTTTAAAAAATAAAATGCATGAGAAGACTTATAATTATGGTGACAGTTCTATGCTTTAGAAAGTGATTATGTCACATAAAGCTCCTGTCCAAAAATAGTCCACAACCAAAAAACCCTTCAGGACCTGAAACCTCAACTCTGGAAATCAATTTGTGGATTATTTTTCTGTTTTGAAGCATGGAAAGTTTATTACATTAAGTTCTATAATACTGTCACAGTTGGCTTTCTGACTCATCATTCTGAAAAACTGAACCACAGGAGACTAAAAAAGCAGGTTCTGATTAGGCATCAATCAGTTATGAAGATACTATTCATTAAAAAAAAAAAAAAAAAAAAAAAAAAAGGTCTTGTTAAACAAAAGCCTAGTAATCTAAAGACAGTTTTGGTCCATGATAATTGCTTGAGAATCTTCCACTGGAAGGTGCTATGCTTCTGATTACAGCATAAATAATTTCCATATGCAGTGAAATCCAATAGAGTAAATATTCCTTTTCTAAGGAGATTGTGACCTCTATTGCTATGGTGTTGTGAATGAAAACTTAAAACTATTATCTTAGGTTGAAATTGTTCCTGCCATCATTGCAGATTTTAGTTCAGACTGAGGATGAAAACCAGAACCCCTGTTAACTTCAGCAGGGATTTCCATTTAATTCTCCAATGTCAGAATTTCCCTTTTAAACAGATTGTTGGGGGTTTTTAATAAAACCACCTTCCATTTAAAAAAATCATGTATAATTTGGCATACATATTTTGGCCACATGAGACTCTCTCATGGAGAGTTGTGAAGCACACAAATATGTAGATTATCAAAGAAATCATGGAAATTCTCATCTATGCGAAGTTTTTGAATGCTTATTCTTTTCATAAAAGCAGTATTTCTGAGTCTATTTGTATTCTCTACAGTAGATTTGAAGGGTGCTTGAGGAAATCAAGGAGTTCTTTTAAGCGCTCTACCGGAATTTGGAACATTTAATGAACAGTTACAGCAGAGATGCTCACAGAAATAAACAGCTACCATGTATCATTAACATGTGTTGGAAAGCATGGCTAATTTTCTGCTGGAATCCCTCCTCCCAGGAAGGCAATGCATTTGAAACTTGATCTGAAAACATAATTGATTAGGGAATGCAATAGGGAGAGCAGAAAACACCAGGTTCTCTTGTACCACTAAACAATAATAAGGCTTGAGCAAGACATCTCCTCTTGGTATTAATTCATTTTCCCATATGCAAAATGCTGGACTAATAATGTTATCCCCTCTGAAGACTGATGTGATGCTTAATGAAATACAATTAATGTGTTGGTTTAGCTTTACATTAAAAGCAATGTTTACATCTGTAAGGTGAATTTCTGTTTAGCAGGATATAGGGATTAAACTCTTTCTACAACTGTGAATCACTGTTCTCCTGTTTGCTCAGGTCTTCCACACTTGCCTGTCTGGAGTAACAGAGAGGCAAAGTAATTAAAAGATGAGCCCTTATTTCTAAATCAGATATAATGAGGTTGTTTGTACCTCCAAACAGAAGCACAAGAGATGGAGAGGCTTCCACTAAAATACCAGACTTTGCCTAGAAATATTTTTTTGTTTTTTGTTTTTTTTTAGATAGCAACCCTAGTTTAATGGTCTTACCATTAGCTTACTGTAAACTTGTACAATTTTGTCCACTTTTTATATGAAAAATAAATTTGGTTTGATACTATTTTCAAACAAAATGAATTGTATTATTAACTTCAAAGTTTAACAAAACTTGTAGCCAGAAGGTTCATGAAATATGCATGAGCCCCAGCACTTTATGTGCCTTTATACTGGATAAAGGCATGGAGGGCTGGTGGCTGAAAGTAGCCTGGCCTGGAACTCCCTCTGGGAATGTTTCTATTCTTATGAATTTAAAAGAAGGATGAAGTGACAGCAAGCAGATGTCTGTGTTTACATGACTCCAGAACAGACCTCTCAGGAGAGCAGAGGGAAATTCCAAGAAAAAGCTGTGAATTGTCTTAACTCTTTCCGCCTGGGATACCACAAAGTCAAATCTTCAAATATTAAGTGTCTTCTTGTGGTTTAAACAAAACTGGTGGTTTTATGTGGGAGTTGCTAGGTGAGGTTCAGACATAACATTGTGCAGGATTTCACAGGATATGCTTCTCTCTACCAGCAACTGATGGACAACGTGATTTGGGATTTAACCAAAATCTGTGTAGCCCTTCTTAGTAAAAAAGTGTATTTCACTTACTGCTTTAGTTTATGGATGCTGAAAATGTCTGTTTCCCATAGCTCTTTACAACTAGAATCATCCAAGTTGTATCATTTCACTCACTCTTTGGGACTCAATATGTATAGATACTACTTGGAACTTTAAAACCAATTTTTCTTTACCATTTTGAAAGATCCTTGCAACTAGTAAAAAGAAATAATAATAACCAAAAATTCAACAGGACCTCAGGACAAAAATGAAGCAGGAATGTGAAAACTGCAGGCAGAAAAAGCAGCAGACGTTACAGATTGAAGTACCTATGTAAATTGCTTTGTAACTGATGTTGCAACAACGTTATTATAAAAAATATGGTCACGGTCAGCTCGGGTTCTGAGATACACTGCTGGAAAAACTCATTGGCCACAATGTTGTGCAGCCTGTGAAGAAACAGTGAGGGAATGAGCGCAGGTCTCACCTTTCTTCAGCTTTCTACCCTTTTGTTTCCCTTATGGAGAAACTTTAACATGTCATGGATCTGGCCCACGTTCTGCACTGATGCTTTGTGATGTTACAAATGACTGAGAACAAATTGCACAAATGGTGTGTTTTTGAAGGTGCAGACTCTCTCACCGGACTGTCTCCATGCCAGGAGGTGCTGGAGGGGCAAGCTGGCTGAACTGCTGATCCTCGCCAGGCCCGAGGTTTTATGCTTTTCTGAGGTAGTTTTCCTCCATCCAACTTGGTGTACTATCAACAAAGATATCCTTAGTGGAAATACAAGTATTTCAGAGATGGTTGTGTTGGGAAGCTACCAGAAAGAACTGGGGTCAATGCAACACTTTCCCTGAGCCTTCTTTTTACACAGTTTTTCTGCTGACTTTTTAGAGTGACTTTGCCTGTTTATTATTTACTGAATTTGCAATGTTTAACACAGATTTGAGCACCACTTGTCTGCATGTTCAGTAGTGGCTTTTTTTTAAAAATCTGAAGGGTGGCCACCCTGGCAAGGTCATGTCTGTGTTGTACAGTTCTCACTGCACATCTGACTCAACCAATGCAGGCTCACTTAGATGAGTCAGGGACGATCTGTGTGACTTTACTTGTTGTCATAATTCTGTCATCCCCAGCAATGTAAACTAACAGGACCTACAGGAACTGAGTGTGGTGGGTGGTTGGATGGCACCAATTCCATCAAAACCTCCAGCAGAGCCCTGAAGGGTGGAATGAGCCTATTTCAATGGAAAGGGCAGGGAAGATATGCTTATTTCCATGGAAAAACCAAGGCAGAAGAACTTATGGTTGTTGTATGACCAATACTTAAAAAAAAAAAAAAAAAAAAAAAAAAGAGAGACAATAGAAAACTCTCTGGAGAGGAAAAATTAGGGTGACACTGCCTAAGTTATCTTCTCTGGATAGAGTTGTGTGTGTGTGTGTGTGTGTGTGTATTAACTTCCAGTAGGTCCCTTTAAAATGTTTGCTTGAAATATAAAATACAGAAAGCCTTGTGGATATGTTTAGTAATGTACTAGAATCTGCTTTTGCAAGCTGCAAGACCATAAAGATTTGTTTAATGTGTACTGGGATTATCTAATAGCAGAGAGAAACGAAACTGGGCTGTTACCACTAGTACATTCACAAAGTACAGACAAAAACTATTTCCTCCTCATGTCACAGCAGTGAGGATGACGGGCTACAGGAGAGCCAATGTATAAAACATGCAGCAATTGTTAAATACGGTCAGAAAATGCAACCAGATGCAATAGGTACCTTGAAAACAGGGATTCAAAGGTTCTTAGCACAAGCTTTCTACATGCTTGGAATTGTATTTTACAAACTATTCTAAGTACAGGAACACTGCTGGTAGTGTAAGCTGTCCAGTTCCATCAGAGACACAATTTGGCACCTAATACATTTGCAAAGTTATCACAGTTTCTTAACCTGTTGCCCACAGTGTCCAAACAGCTTTCCAACATGTGGAAATGAACAACCCAGTAATTTTCCTCAGTGTAATTTAATTGCCATAGCAATCAGGAGGTTATTAAAAATTTACAGACAAGAGAAACAGCCTTAGGAAAGTGCAATGGCAAGTACTCAATAGATTCTCTGTGCCTTCTTATATTTATTAACTCAAGTTGTACTCTTGGACCATTTGCAGATGTTAATTCTTCCTTTTATCTTTGTTACAATCCCTGAGATTTTCAAATCCTGTTTTTTTCTTAGCTCAAAAAAAAACCAAAAAAAAAGGCAAAGAAACTATTCACAGACAAGTAGTGAACACAGTCTCTTCTGCAAACACAAATGTAGGAACAGTAACATTAATTTCCAACATCTGTTAAGAGAATACAGCTCAAAGCCTTCTTTCACATTAACCTAAAAATCTTAAAAATAAAGCCACAGAGAAGTAGTGGTTTGATTTAGGAACACTGCAATTGCTACTTACAATCCAATTATTGATGATACTACTTCCTACCTGGCAATTAGTGCTTTTTAAAGCTTATGTTAGAGTTTGCTCTGTTATTTGTGTTTTATGCTGTGCAGTCATCCACAGAAGCTGTCAATCAGCTTGATTCCTCTTCCCTTGTTTTAGCATTAGCTCTGTGATGCTTGAAAAGTGAATGATTTGCATCAAAGAGGTTTTGTTCTTCCCTTTACTGCCATTTATACTAACAGTTGCATTGACATCATGTTCAGCAGTTTGAAGTCATAGGAATTTCCTCATGCATACAACAAGGATTTGAGCCCATTGACTCTATAGTAACAGCTTTTAACTACCTTGAATACACAGCAATTAAACTGTGGCAAAATACACATGGATAACACAAGGTTTAATTGTAGTTTAATACAGCATCAAACAGTGTGGTTACTGCTACACAGAAGCAGGGTAGTACATGCAGATTTTTGGTGCAGATTATAACTGCAGAACTGTCAGCAGCATTTAAAAAATTCACTTTGGAACTGTACTGGTATGACCCCTTTTAGCTGCAGGAGTTACATTCTTGTATACAAACGTTTACACAACTAGTTCAGAACAACAATGTGCAACAGCCACAGATGAGTTAAAAATGGGCAGTGGAATTCATCTGTGATTTTACTGCAGAAGATGCTGATGAAAGTTAAAATCCAGGATGTGCACTAACCAACTCCCTGATGTGGTTTCAACCTCACATACAGCTGGTGAAGCAGAATGGATTACTACTATTTGTCTCAAAACAGCTCCTGGGCCCCGCTGCACTGGAATGGCAGAAGTCCAGGGGTAACCTCTGGGACAGGAAGGGCAGCCACACACCAAACATCTGCCCAGCTGTCTCTAGACCAAGGCAATGGTTTCTTAGTATCACCAAGGAAGCAGTGGGGATGAGATAAAGCCTTTTTCACCAGATCTAAAATAGTTTAAAAGGAAGGCCTAGATTTGAGATCTAACATGAGTTATTAACTTTGTAAAAGTAAATTTGAAAGTTCAGACTGAGAAATTATTATTACATTCTAAGTCAGCAAAGCACACATTTAAGTGAAAATGGCAGAGAATGAAACTGAATCAGTTTGTAATCAGCCTTTTCAGACATACAGACAAGAAGTTACTTTTGGCAAAAAAAAAAATTGGTTGTGAATCAATGACTGCTGAAACTGCATTACTGTTGAGTGTAAACACAACTTGATTTCTTTCATTTCTTGCAAAAAGTTCTTTGAACCATTTCAAATTATATAAAAAGCTTACCTAGTTACCTATGTCAATTGGTATGTAAGTTTCTGGAAGCCTGAGACATGAAAATCATTACATGATTCTTCACCCATCAGTGTAGGCAATCCTCCCTTTCCTCTGCCAGTTCCAAGAAGACAGAAGGAAGGCAAGCACCAAGATTTGGGGAAAAGAAACAGTCTTTACTCTTCAGAATTGTGGAAAATATTCTAAGAACAAGTTTAATTCATTGCAAGACAGTAATGTATAACAGCAGATGTCTGAATTAGAATTCGGAGCAATTGTTAGGAAGACAAATAAACTGCAGTGCTGGTAAAAAGCACTGACAGATAAATGGATGACAGAATTTTCAAACTGTAACATTAGATACTTACACATCCCAGTTGCATGAGCAAGTCCTCTGACTTCACTGAGATTACTCAGAAGCACAACTTGAAAACCAGACACGTTTCTTTAGAAGGAAAGTAAACAGCTACATGTAGAATTTCCATATAATGCATTTTTCAAATGCTCCCCGCTGTGATGTCCAATGAAATAATTTATATAAAGTTAAGAGCACATAAAGATGCCCTTAACAAGAAAAGCAACCTGACTGCAAAAGTAAGTCCATTGTGCTAACCAGACACAGTTTACCTGGTAAGTGTTCCCAGCTTTGACATTAGGAAAATGCCATATCTCAATGCTTTTAATTCTAAAGAGGTGTTTAACATGAACTTTAAAATCCCATTTTAATTTAAATTTTAATATTCTAAATTATTTAACAATTTCAATGTATGTAGTGAGTGCCACAGAAGAATGAATATTCCACATTAAAAGCTGGAATGAAAACCTAAACCTGAAGTTTGAGCTATTATAGTGCACATCTAGAGGTAACTACCCACCCAGTGTGTTGCTGCATTACACATGTTCTTGGCTGATTTAAGTTCTTGTTACTGTTAATGTAGTAATGATGCAGTTCACTCAAACACAGGAGCAAATAGTAACAAGTGAATTAAATTTTTGCTGGAAGAGTTAGTCACTAGTTACAGTTCCTTACTACAACTGAAGAGAAAGTCAAATGGACTTAACAGACAAGGCAAACAAAACAGAATAGAAAAGTGTATGAACCCAAACTTCTGAAAAAGAAGCTAACTTACCTTAAAATCTGAGAAGTCTGTTAAAGAGCAATGCCCATATACTCAGTGTGCTCATTACAGAGTAATCCCTTCATTAACAAGACATAAGCACTATTTTGTTTCATGGGCTCATGAAAAAAGGATGTATATTGTGCTTTACATTTTATCATCAAATGCTATTTCCAGAGTCATACTGGTACTATGAAGTGGCTTAATTAACAAATGAGGAAGTAATGTATCTTCTCTCCATCATATGTTTGCCAAATGGTAAAAAGAAAAAAAAACAAAACTAGCGAGGAGACGTATGCTTAAGCTTCCTGGGTATCATGGCAAAAAAGGCAAAGCTTAAATTGACTTTAAGTACATTATATTTATAATTCTGAACATGTGTTCATGCATTTTACAGCTCTTCAACAATGACACATTTGAATTTTACTGTAATTACAGAATTTCTCCCAGAAGCCAGAAAGGTGAATCATTTTAAAGTTTTTGGTGCTGATTCTTGAACAAATGACTGTAGCCTTTAGCAGTATGATGTACTTAAAATTGTTGAGTCATACCCTGAAGTGCACTGAAGCAGCAGTTTAACATACAGCATTGTGGAAGGTCTGCAGGGATTAAACCATAATTCAACATTAGTTCCTCAGTTCTCCTTCTAGAACATTTACCTGCACTGATGTTTGATATCTGGTTCCAGGAGTTAAAAGTTATTACCAGAGGAGTCTGGCTTTGATGCCTGGGTCAATTGCAACGCCAAGGTGGAAAAATCCATCTTTGCAATGTGCAAGGGCAGCTCATAATGGCTACTGTGTAAGAAGTCCCACCTCTAACAGCCTCTTTTCTCTCAGGAATCCCTTACCCTTCCTTTGTCCCTTCAAAACTCAGGCTCTTCTTATATCTGAGAACACATTGTGGCTTCACTTTCTTAAATAAAATCATATTTGTTTCTTCAAGATCATCAAATATTGTAAAAAATAAATTGCATTTCAATCACATGGGAAACGGCAACAAAACAGGGCAGTTGCTTAAGCACACAACTTTTTTTTTTTTTTCTGTGAGCCTTGCAGCACCTGACAAGATTTAAAAATAAACAAAGGAAAAAAAACTTTACACTTCAATTTTCACAATGACATTAACTTATGTCATAAATTCTAAAGACTACAACATGTCATCTCAGTTTCACTGGTACGTATTACAGATAACAATACTGATAGCTGCCATTTAAGGCATCATTTTTTGATTCTGGGATGAAGATTTAACCATTCTTGATATCCAGCAGGCATTATGTTCTCAGTTCTTGAGGCAGCCTTCTTGGATATAACACTAAAATGAAAGGGTCAACTGGAGGAAGACAGAAGTGACATAGACTGTGGTCCTAAGAGTACAAGAGACTCAGCACATTTCAACATATTAACCTCCCCTTACAGTTCGAATTTGCTCCTGAAGGTGGTATTAACCTAAAACTGTTTATGCTGAAACAGATAAAGAGTACTGAGGACTACTCTACCACAGCAAAAGAAAAGTTACTAAGAACAATTTAATGGAATTTCCTGTGCTTTGCTAACTAACCATGCCTCAGGACTACAAAAATATGTTTTGAGTATGTAAGAAGCTTAAAAGAACACATGTATTTTGAAAATTAAACTAACACTTTTATTTAATAAGGTTTTTACACTCTACTTTGGCTTAAAATCCAAAATCAATGAATAGTAGCACGTTCAACAAAAATTTATCTAACTACTGCAGGTTTAACATGGCAAGTTATGAGCATGCCTGCAGCTGGAACTATTTCTTTTTTATTCTAGAGTATGATATTCACTCCTGGATTTAAGCATGGATCTTCCATGTAAAGATAAGCTCTAAAAAAACCCAATTAATTGCTTTCCTCTTCAGTATAAAAATATAACATGTACACACACAAAACAATTCTCCTGGCAATGATGCCTGCTGTAAGTAAAAATAAAAAATAATTGAAAAATATAAAACAGATTAAAAAAAGATGCTATGCATGTACTAATGTCAACTGTGTAACAAAGACTGTCATTCATTCTGTACTATTCTAGCAGGTAAACACCCAGAAAGAGCATTTGCATTTATTTAAGCTTGATGTTTTAAGTGTTCTTTAGACTTAAATTGTCACTGAACAAACTTGTTACTATAATCTAGAAATTTCTAATATTGATCCAAATATATATTTTTTAAACACAAAAGCAAATAATTCCAGAATTAAGGTTGACTCAAGAGTTTGTTCAACAAATTAAACTTTCCAAAACCAATACATTCGTTTCCTGAGATGGCTGTAAGTCATGTTTCAACTTCACATTACACTGCAATTAACAAAAATTACTATGCACAAAAGCAGACGTTAACTACAGCATACAAGCATATTTACACAAGTCACCTAACATCAGTGTTGTGAAATACTGTGTTAACGTGTACACCTTAACAAAGCTCCTAAAATATTCTTTATACATTACAAAACAAGGATTTACAAAACTTTATTTTATTTCCAAGTTATTTCATTCTAAAAATGCTGAAACATAAAAAATACCACTCCCTAAGAGACTTTACAATAAAAGGCTAACAATCTGGCATAGGAGAAGTAAGTATATGGAAACTTGCTTTAACAGTCACAAATCAGTCGCTGGTGATTAAAGAACACTTTGTTCTTCAGAGCTGGCAGGCACTTCCACATAGCCAGAAATATAAGTTTTCCTACCACTCCTTTTGCCTTCCATACATAAAAATATCCAATGCAATAAAAAAGGTAGGATAAAAGGGTGGACATGTGATGAAATAAAAGTATTATCTAAGGTCTTGATTATTGTTCATCTTGTGTAAGTGTAAAGATTCTGTCCCAAAGTTTTCCTGACAAGATGGAGTTATTTGGCCTTTAAAAGTGTTAGCTGAAATACCTCCCTTTTTTACCAGTAAATGTTGTTTGCTCACTGCTGTATTGCTGGTTTATGTCTGTAACAGAAACTGGCTCTAGGCCAGCCCATGGGTCCTCAAGCATTGAAGGTCTGTAATAGTTTTCCACATCATTAGACACTCTTTTCCCTCTGCCATGCGCTGTACCAAATGGAGTAGATGTCCTGGGTGATCCCTTTGGAAGAAAACCATCAGGTAAAGAAACATTTAATAGTCTAATTCAAACTAATAAAAAAAAAAATAAAAGTGTTTCCTTCTACTGTAGTAGAGCTCTGAAGCTGATTCTTAATCATAACTATTACACCTCACTTGCATCTTCCTCAGGAAATATTAACTTTAATGTATTTTACTTATGAGTGATGATTTACCAGGATAAGAAAAAAGCTCCACTACGGTCTTCTCCCAAATACTTGTTTACATCACTCTGGCACATCGCTGCAGAAAAGCAGCTCATGCTATTTTTCATCTTCTGTCAACAACATGTCTAACAAAAGCTGAACAACAAGACAGGGAGTTAGAGGCTGAGGAAGGGTTTACAACATTAACAAGAGCAGAAGTCAAATATTAAGTACTTACAGATTGAACACAGCATTGTATAACGCAAATAGCTACAAAGAATTAATTGGAAAAAAAGTCCTTTTAACCAAACCAGTGTTCTGTGAAATTTGAGAACCGATGACTTTATTTTATATACAGTCTCAGTGGTAATCAGTGATTTAGTGGGTATTGACTTTTGCAGGGAGCTTTTAATATTTTACTTTTTTTTTTAAGACCAAGGATCACAACAATTGCTTTTGTGAAGCTGCTACAAGTCTGCAGCTTGAAGAGTGCTGTGACATGAAGGAACTCCTATAATAATTTTCTCCTGTTAGCATCACCCATTGCTCTCCTCAGATTCACTCCTCTAGAAGGTGAAATTCTGTCTAAAGCTGTATTTATTTAAATTAATTTGTTTTAACCAAAGTCAAGCAATGCATAGTACAGTAATTTCCAAGCATGCTCATTGCATTCTGTATGGTTAGAGCAACAGGATGCCTTGAGGCTGGTTATCAGATTTTGTAAAGCAGGGTAAAAGCACTTGAATAATGGCTGCTTTCCCCCACAACCCTGCCACCCCTGAATTTTTGGATCAGCAGTGGTGGTATTTGAATTTGACTAGTAAGCCCTAACAGCATCTATGGAAATAGACCACATGAAACAATTTCTGAGCAAAACTGAGAAATTATGCCATAAAGTGAAATACTCAGTATTTAGCCAGAAGATTTCATTCAAACAGCTTGAACCTGTTTTTACTAACATGCTGTGGCAGGAACACGTTGATGTGTTTCCAGCAAGAACTTTTCAAGAACTCCTGAAATTTGATGATAATGGATACCTGATCAAACGTGGGAACACCCATGTCTTACAGAATTCACAGAATGACCAGGCTGGAAGAGACCTTCAAGATCATTGAGTCCAACTCATGTCCTAACAGCTCAACTAGATCATGGCACCAAGTGCCACATCCAGTCTTTTTTTAAACACTTTTTTGAATCCAGTCTTATTTATCGGGCACTCGTTTCCAATGATTCTTTGCAGCTAGGTTCTATAGCTAAGAGGATGATCTCAAAACACAAGAATTCCTAAAAGGTGGTGAATTACTACACAGTATCAAACCCCACGAGGGTCAGTGAATCACCTCAGAATGCATATAAAAATCTCTCTAAGGGGCATGGAGTTTCCTACAGCAAGCTGATATGCTATAGCAACAGTGACATTTATGTTACACACTCACATTTAGTAGTGAAATAGCAGTACCCAGTGCATTCTGTCCTAAATAAACACAAAACTCCACCATCTCTAAACCACCACATTTAATGAAGACCTTTTAACTTTGACACTGTAAAACAGATTGAATGTGGAGCTCATTTATTACTGTGTTTAATCTGCAGAAGGCAGAAGAAACATGAGCTAATATAATGATCTGAGGTACTGAGTGAAGGAGCAAAATAATTCAATGGTAATGCTCATTTGTATGGATTTATTTAATAATCTTAAATTTCACTACAATATGATGCAGATCCATCAGTAACACTGACATTACACTGACATTTTAGTATTTTTGAAATCTAGGAATTTTTTTTTATTATGTGATATAAGACTGACAGCCTTCAGTGCATGTTAAATTTAAGCACGAAGATTATTTAAATTTAGAATACTAGTCATCATATGCTTTTTCCCCTCTGATTTTTTTTTTTAGGGAAGAAAATCAAAATGTGATTATTCACATTATAGGCCAGTGGAAAAGGAAATCAGCCCTACCTGTAAAAGTGAAACCATTCAGTGCAAAAGGCACTATCTGGTACCAAAGATGGCTTAAAAAAACCCTTTCTATTAGAGTCACTAATGCCAACAGCCTTTTTTCAACAAACTTCGGTTAAAAAAAAACAGTCAATCTATTCTCAGTAGTTTTTCTCCAGATAAAAAAAATCTCTCCTTAGAGTACAAAACAACATCTTTTAGTGGTATTCATTAAAAAGTTACTGAGTGGAGTAATACTGCCTTGAAACTGGGGACAGTCACTCATCAGCTTGCTCCACCTGATGTAGTTTCAGCTGGTGGCATATGCACAAAACACAAAAATCACAACTGTACCATTTCAAAAGGATGGCATTTCTTTTACTTCCTGAAATAATTTTCGATCCACACCACATCTAGTTCCAACCTTCCTCCCGAGGGCACGAACACCTCACACTAGTTTGGGCTGCTCAAAGCCTCATCCAGCCTGGCCTTGAACAATGCCTGGGATGGTGCATCCACAGCTTCTCTGGACAACCTGTTCCAGTGCCTCACCACCCTCACAATAAATAACTTCTCCCTAATATCCAATGTAAACTTACTCTCTTACAGTTTAAAGGCATTCTCCCTTGTCCTGTCACTACAGGCCCTTGTTTCCAGAAACATGCTTTCATAAAATACAAAGCAGAAGCACCTCTGTGGAAAAAACAGGAAGTGCTGTAAATTCCTGGCCACATAAAGGCTGGGTTGGCCATTTCAGAAAAAAACAAGCTCAGTATGTTTTCCTTCAAGTTTTCTGTTTGTTTCAATGAATGAAAGTCTGCAAGCACAGAATGCTAATGATATGACATTAACCAAACATTAGGTAAACATAAACTGTCTTTTTGATTTTCCAATGCGATTTGAAAGGGCCACTTAAGGCTTTCATCTCAAAAGAGACTGTAGCATCATAAATGTCAAAGACATTGGAGTTCACTTAACAGATCTGCAGAGGAGACAATGCATGTGACTCATGAAAAGTTTGAGGCTTAGAAAATGCAGAAAGGCCTTCTACCTGAATCTGTTTATGGCCTCATGGGCAGAGATCCTTTTCCACACCAAAGCAGATGAGGACTTATGGTTTATGAGATTAACTCCCTGTGTGATTGCCTCTACTGCCCTCCCAGGCAGAACAGCTCGTGTGTACGCACGTGAACGTGCAGACTCACACATTTTTTCAGTCCTGGGCAAAGCTACAGACATTCAACATCCTTTGAGTCTCTGAAAAAACTGCCATCAGGCCAGTGCTCCTAAACTACTCACAAGTCTAAAGAAGGAAAGGGGAGAAGGGAACATGTTGTGACAGTCTGAGATTGGATTCAAACTTTTGCCTTCTTTATGTCATGTTTCTTACCTCAGAATGTAACCTGACTTTATGTCAGGTTTCTTACATCAAGAATGGAGCCTATGGAGAGTTTCTGTCCTCAAGTCCTGACATGAAACAGTTCTGACTAAAATTGAAGACAAAAGGATTCCTGCACATTTTTCTCCTCAATTAATTCTAAGCCAGGCTTTGATAAAAGCATTTAATTGAACAGACAAAAAGTGATCTTTTGAAAGGAAATCAGACATTGATGACATAAATTGTCCCTCCATAATGTGCAGCAGAAATGCCACATGCCTGGCTTTCTCAAAAGGCACTAAGGTTATACAATCTGTTGGCTTCCACACCAGGAGAGTCTCTGCTGTTGTGCTGAAGAAAATGTATAAATTTTATAATGATCCCCTTCTGCCAACTATTTGATTCCTGAGTTAACTGGATCATAAGAAAATAACAAAATACTAATCTTCAATGTCACTACTAATCACGTGACAATGCAGTGCAGGCACATTAAGATTTTAATAATCTATTAAGATGTGACTTCATTACCATACTTTAACCCTTTGTATCAAGAAGTGCATTAAAAAATTACCATTTTGCACTGCACGTGTCATTAGTTACACTTCTAAGGTTTCTCTAACATTGCATAAAGCCAGTCATATACATAAAGTTGTCATCCTGAGAACTGTCATCCCTGTGTGCACTACCAGTCACATGTGACAACTAACACAGCTGAAAAAAAGCTTAACTCACATAACCTGGGGCTGATGGCTTTCACGAAAACTACACAAACAGAAGCTTATGGTGCAAAGCAAATACTTTAAAATGAGAGTCTATTATCACAACGGATGCTCTCATTTCTGCTCAAAGGAGCCTCAGCTTAATTCCCTTTAACAGAGCACTCCTTTTCCCTGTCCGTGTTCCTGAAAACTCCGACTGTGAGCAGGGTGTGGATAGGGTAGCTCCCACCATGGACTGCAACAAGGGCAAAGTAAAAGCACACTGAGCTTCACCACTGCCTTAAAGAAAACTGATCAGAGCGTGGCACGTGCAGAAGAAAGAGGTGTTTGTTTCGGCCAGTGCTTGATCCTCAACCTTCATACGCCAGAACATGAAAAAGAATGTCTTTTATGTCTTCACAACCCATCAGGCCTGAGGCCCTCTTCCCTTTCCTCATCTCACGGCTGCCCGTGCTCTGCCCGTCCTCTCTACAGCGGGGGAATGGGCGGGGGAAAAGCTGATGCTGCCCAGTGCGGTACAAGCCTCGCTCTCCCCTGAAAATCCTGTTGGCGGATGGATGCTGCGCTGGCACCAGCCCTCGGCGTGCCTTCCCCCAGCGGGCTACGGGCCCCGCTCGGAAGCAGCAGCAGCAGCTCCCTCCCTCTCTCCCTCCCCGTGTCCCTGTCCGCCCTGCCCCATACCTGGAAGTGCCTCTGGAAGCCGCCGGGCGAGCGCTTGTGCTGCGGCGGCGGGTGCAGAGGCGCTGCGGCCGGGGACGCGCCGCCGAACGGAGCGGGGTACCGGGGGCTGACGCTCTGCGGCCGGCGCGGGGTCTGCGCCCCCGGCGAGGGGCTCCCGAAGCGCCCGTGGAACGCGGGGCCTCGGGGCGAGAGGCCGCTGCCGTACGGCCCGGGCCGCTGGCCGTAGGGCGGCGTGTGGTGGGGGCTCCCGTAGCCCCGCGGAGAGGGCGGCAGGGGCCCTCCGCCGGAGGGAGGGCTGCGGAAGCCTCCGCCCGCGTAGGGGGGTGTCGGTGCGCGGAATCCCGGCCGGTACATGGCCGCGACAGGCCGGGAATGGCGGCGGCGGCGGGAGCGGAACCTGGGCAATGGCGGCGGCGCCGCGTCCGCTCCTTTCTCTTCCCCCGCCTCTCCCCCGGCGGGCGGGCGGCGGGTTCCGGGTTCCGAACGTTCCGCGGCGGCAGGGCCAGGCGCCGTCCGCCCCATCCCGCCTGGAGCGGCGGGCGGAGAGAGCCCCGGCAGCCTCACACAGCGACCTGGCGGGCCGAGCCCGAGGGTTCTGAGCGCTGTCAGCTGAAGGGGACTAATCTGGAGCAGGAGTCTCAGAAGATGCCTGGTAACTCAGGCGGTGGGGCGCACTGCAGCTGTCAGCGAATGCCCGCGGTTCTACAGCTGCTAAAAACCAGCGAAATTAACTCTAGTAAAGCAAAGGCAATGTTTACCTCACGTTTCGTGTCACTTCAGATATGCTTATGTGTGCCTTTGTTCTGCAGTCCTTTAGTGTTTGAGCCTGCAAATGCTACGTGCTACGGCAGCCCCGACTGAAAAAACACACAGTGACATTAAAAGAACCCTTTAATGGAAAGGGTTTTCCTCAAAATCAGTTTGAACTGTCAGCAATTAAGTGAGTGAGTGGTAGCTCAGGCAGACTTACTCATACAACCTCGTGGCAAAATCCTATTTTGTAGGAGAACTTCATATTTAGCCAAAGTCAATTTAAAGTCAAGTTATTTATTACCATTACTGCTCTGTTCTCAGGCATATATTAATGCAAATCCTCAACAGCTCTGTAAAAAATAGTAAAGTTTTTATTATTATTATTATTTTTTTTCTGTCAGTACAACAAAGCACTGCTCGGTTTTAGGACGTTGCAACATAGGAAAATTAAAAAGGGGCTTTCAGAACAGCAGTGAACAAGAGTTAACTATTAAAATAACCAGAAAGTTTCTATGTTTTATATACCAGTCTTGCTTTTCTTTGGCTTTAAACAGGTTTTGGTCTGTTTTTTTTCAATAACAACCACTAACTTTATATTCACAGGGAACTCACCTCCCCACTATGTTATACAATCTCTCTGTGAAAAATGAGGCAATATCTTTTAAATTTCAAAATGGAAAGAGACTAAACCTGCTCATTTAAATTTTTTTATAATCCTTTATTCTGGAAGATTGTTTTTATTGTGCACACAAAGAATGCCACGTCTACACAAGGCAGTTTATCAATGTAAATTACCAAATTATCTAATCTGTCTCATTCCAAAAGAGTGCTGTTTAATTTAAAGCCTTTTCACCCCACATTAATTGGAAATACATATCACTGTGCACATTTTGAGTTATACTGAGGTAATTGTGCTGATTAATTTCTTCTTATTGACAAATCTTTAAGCATCCATGTAATATTTTGGATTACACACAGCATGAAAAAGCCACCATTTAGATTTTCTCTATGCTCTCCCTCAGCGTTTAGGCAGTGACATATGACTTGTCTTAAGCCTGTGCTGTTTGTCACTCTCGTTTTCAAGCAGTCAGAAATTTCGGCTGCTTTTGAGACACAGCAGTAGTCTTATCCTCACATATTTCGTATAAATCAATGCCAAACCTCTGTGCAGGCTTTTTTATCCTATTAGGGAGGCAAGAAGGCACCATGGTGTTCCTGTAACAAGCCTTCTGCTCTGTCCTAACAAAGACTAAAAATAGTCTGAGGGTACTTCGTTCAGGGAAGAGTTGCTCAAAGGTCAGTTCAAGCTAACCCTTCCAAAACTGCACCCCACTGAAGATTACAGTGTAAGCAACATTGCACCTCCAGTGAGGCGAACTGAGGTGCAGGATCTCCCTCGCGCCGCCGAGCGGATGGATGTACTGGCATCCAGGGGCTGCCTGCCTTGGTAAGCGAGGAAAAACCCTTTGGGGTGAGAGGGGACGGTTTTTGCTTTCATTCCGCCTTGGCAATGTTGTATATCACGGTCTGTAAACCGAACCGAGCTACAAATTTCCAGCCATCGAAAAGCGGAATTCCCGCCGCAAACATCTGCAGGACGCCTCCCTGCTTTATGTAGTCCAGGCAGGAGCGTTTCATAGGACAGGAGAGGCGGGCGGGGAGCGCGGCCACCAGCCGGGACCGGCGCTGGCCCTGGGCTCGGGGCCGCCCCTCGACCAGGGAGATCCCAGGCTGTCCTGGGAACGGCACGGCACGGGACGGGAAGGGGGCGGTGGCGGCGGCGCCTGCGCCGAGCGCTCGGAGCTGTCTGGAGCGGCGGGATGCTGCGCGCCGGGCTGGGCAGAAGGAGCGGGTGCTGCGGAGGGCTCTGGAGGAGCTCAGCCGGCGGCAGAGCCCTGAGCGCTGCCTCTGCCTCCCCTTCCCCCGGCAGCGGCGGCGGGGCGCGGAGCGGAGCCGCTCCCCCGGCAGGTACCGAGCCGTGCCGCGCCCTCCTCCTCCTCCTCCTCTCCTCTCCCTCCGCGTCGGGCCCCTCTGTCCGTGTCATCCCGCCGGGCTGTGAGCTGGTGCCGCTGGGGCGGGGGTCGGAGCCGTGTAGAACACCTACGGGAGGCTCCTCGGAGGGGGTCCCTGAGGAGGACCCTGAAGGGGTTCCTGAGGGGGTCCCTGAGGAGGTTCCTGAGGGGGTCCCTGAGGGGATTCCTGAGGGGGTCCCTGAGGAGGTTCCTGAGGAGGTGCCTGAGGGGTTCCCTGAGGGGGTCCCTGAGGAGGTCCCTGAGGAGGTTCCTGAGGGAGTCCTGAGGGGGTCCCTGAGGGGGTTCCTGAGGGGGTTCCTGAGAGTGTTCCTGAGGGGGTCCCTGAGGAGGTCCCTGAGGAGGTTCCTGAGGGAGTCCTGAGGGGGTCCCTGAGGGGGTTCCTGAGGAGTTTCCTGAGGAGGTTCCTGAGGGGGTCCTTGAGGGGGTTCCTTAGGGGGTCCCTGAGGAGGTTCTTGAGGGGGTTCCTGAGGAGGTTTCTGAGGAGGTTCCTGAGGGGGTTCCTCAGGGGATCCTTGAGGAGGTCCCTGAGGAGGTTCCTGATGGGGTCCCTGAGGAGGTTTCTGAGGAGGTGCCTGAGGGGGTCCTTGAGGAAGTTCCTGAGGAGGTCCCTGAGGGGGTTCCTCAGGGGGTCCCTGAGGAAGTCCCTGAGAAGGTTCCTCAAGAGGTCCCTGAGGGGGTTCCCGAGGGGTCCCAGCGCGGCCGTGCTGTGGGCAGCGCAGCCCCTGGCAGCCTCGGGGGCTCGGACTTTGCCCCGCAGCAGCGCCGCCGGTGACACGGAGCGCGTCGGCTCCCCGGCAGCCCCGGCTATCGGCATGCCGTGCTGCTCCAGGCCCGGCCTGTCTGTAGGGACACCAAAGTCTCGCTGCCTGCAGTTGTGCTTTGAAATGAAAGTGAGTAAACCAAGCTGCAACAAAGTGATGGTCCTCTGGATTCAAGTTTCTCTGTTATTAAATAACATAGAAAAACTAACAACAGCGTTGGTGGCACTAGAATCAGTGAAAGTTTGCAGTTGTGCCTCCCACTATGGACATGCCAAGTGTGTGCTGTACTGGAGTGTACCCACTGACTGTGAATTAGTCTGCAGTAGTGATGGACTTGATTATAACTTATTGCACGGATAAAGTGAAAAAATACCAATTGTGCAGTCGAAGTAGACACAATAGACTTGAGGAGTCATGTCTTCTGGAATTGAAAGTAATTGGAATGGGATCTGTTAATTTGCATTGTTGAAGAAATTAATTGGCTCTTTTCTAGGTGCCCTCTTCTGTCACAAGTATAGAGGAAATCTTTCTGTTATATGACAGAAGAATTAATTTCTGTTCTATGGAATGATCTCTCTGTTGGTTGCTTATTCATATTGTTGGACCAGGCCAACTTTGGGACAACCTATTGAGTTTAACTAAAGAGTACAAGTCATTGAGAGTGAGCAGTCTATTTATTCTTAATCAAAGTTATTTATGAAAGATACATATGTCACTCCAATTCACAATAAATTCAAACATCACAGGATTCAAGAGTTTAAACAGAGGATATAGTTAGAGCTGGGAGAGTGGTTTTCATTCATTCATCAAGTTACTGGTATAAATAAAAGCAAAAATACAAGAGAAAATGCGAGTTTGTATTTTAGAAAATTTAGACTGTTGAGTCAGAATTCTAACAAAGTCTGACTTAGGGTATGTGCCTGCTTAGGACGCTAGTGCTGGAAGTAAAAAACCCAGGGGATGTTTCTAGTTAATGCTGATCAGTTCTGATCTCTTGTCTTTGTTTATTATGTGGTTTCGTTTCTTTTTGTTCCTACAATAGATAGCACTCCCTTATTCAGGATTCATGTATCAGAACTGCTGATGTTAAAAGGCTTTCTACTGCAGTTATTTCAGCAAATTAGTGTCATGCTGCATATATAATCTAGCTCGTATATATATATATATATATCTCTGAACATCTGTGTTCTTCTGTTCTGAAGAGACTAACAGGTCTGTTCCTCAATTTTCAAAAGCAACTTTTGATCTCTCTTCTTTCTTGCATTTCTTCCCCATCATGGATATCTGTTATTTACTGGCATTAAAAGAAATAGATCACGGTTTGTCTTCAGAGCAACACTTGTGCTCTCCTATTCTACTGCAGTTATGGAAGAGCCCTAAGCCCTGAATGGAGTTAGATGATGCCATAATGTGAGTGATGTGATGATTAGTAAGGGTCCATCAGTTTTAGTTATGCATAAATACATATTTACAGCCTAATCTTAACCTTTTACAGGCTTTTTTGAGAAATTTCTTTATGGATTCCTGCAACTTGGTTGCAGGTGGAGAACCTGTTGGCTCTGAAAAGTTGCTATTGTTCTGGTAGTATATCTCTGAGTAGCCCTGAATATTGGCTCAGGATGAGAATAGGTGAGCTATTAAAATGCAGCTCTAAAAGGTGTGAAAATAATAGAGGAAGGTGGACTTTTTAAAATTGAATTTAAATATTTTTAAATTTTGGAGAGCTTCAGTAAATCTTTTTACATATTTTTTGGGAAAAAGAGTAGTGTTTTTGTGGAGCACAATTTTGAAATTGTGCACCCAGCTTGATAACCCGAAGTTATACTGGAGGGTCTGTGGTGTTTACCTGCCACAACTGTCTTCCAATGTCTGGCACTCATGGAGGTGTGGAGCTCTGAAGAGAGGTAGCAGCCTGAGATTTTCTTAAAGGCTTTGAAAGTGCAAAACACGTGACCATTCCTAGATGTGTGTGTTTTCAACATGCTGCTCATATGTTGCATTAAAGCACAAAACATATTAAATGGAAATCTCCCTGGAATAAGTGGTAATAATGGAGGAAAAGTTCTTAAAGGTGGAGAATGGGATGCAAGTGTTGAAAGCAGCTCAGTTAATGAAAACTTTTTAGCAGAAGCCTTGAATTTCCATTGCTGCTTCTCAGTAGCTTTTTTTTTTTTTTTTTTTTTTTTTTTTTTCTCTCTCTCTTAATATAAATCTCCTTCTTCCCATATGTAGGAAGGAGAGTTTTGAAGGTGACTGAAGGGTGGTTCAGGTCTAATGGAGTGAGTGTGGAGCAGGTGATACAGGCATGCACTGCTGCATGATATGGGATATGATATGGGAGATGCACCACACTGCCCTGCAGGCTTTGGATGAATGCAGTTGGTTTGATTATCACCCTCTCACCCCCCGCCACACGTTTTACATCTATCTCTTACCAGGACAAGCACCAAATATAGATGCTTGCCACAAGCTGGTATGTGTCATTTTAGTGGTTTTCCTTGCCAGGTGCTTTTGTTTTGTGTGTTGTATGAGACCAGCTTCCAAATAGTAACTGAATGACTCCACAAGGGTGATGAAATGTTTGCATCCCTAGCCTACAATGAAAGACTGAGGGAGAAGATAACCCAGGGCAACCAAGGAAATAGTTGGCAAACCTGTGGTCTAACTGTGAGGTTACTTGCTGTGCCTGTGATGTTTATTGCCATTACTGCTGTTTCTTAGGCCTGGTCAGATTGGAAAGGGTGAAGAAAAGGAAGAAGGCATTGGGATTTCTTAATAACTATCTTGCATATGCAGCTGCCATTGAAAGACTATTTCCTTGGCTCGTATATTCTCCCTTAAGTTTTGTAATGGGGCTATTCTTTTTTTTGTGTGTGCGATGCAAATGGATAGGTCTACACAGGTCAAAATACTTTGTGAATTCTACTATGCTTCCCAGTGGTCTGGTACCTTTACTTTTACCTTGTGTCATTCTGATGTTGCTTGTGAAATGCTTTTGTTGTATCTTTTTTAGATTAGTCTTTAAAAGCTGTTTGGGTGTTTGTGGAAGGCACGTATAAAGTATCACTAAAGTAGCTTTATTGTATACTTGCTAGGGAGTTAGAATAGGTTCTGAAATGTCATACATAAGGTCTTCCAACTTTGAAAGATTTTACTAATGTAGTATGCACCTAATAACTAGCTGCTTCAGAAAGCTTTATTATTATTTATTAGGGGAGGTAGATGAGAGAGGGCGATGAGTGTCATAAAAACAATATGTTTGTTTTTTTTTAAGTTCTAAGTCACTGTTTTTTGTTTTCTGTCAGATCCCAGTAATGTAAAGCCATTGGATGGTGTGAAAATTCTTGATTTAACAAGGTTTGTGTTTTGTCCGTCATTTGTAACAGTGTTTCTAAGTGCAAATATTCTGGTTGGAAAAACTAAGAAAACAGTATTTTTTTCCTCATATTTAAGGGTTCTTGCAGGACCATTTGCCACAATGAATTTGGGAGATCTAGGGGCTGAAGTTATCAAAGTGGAAAGACCAGGTAAGATTTTTATTTGTTTATTTTAAATATAATAAGAACTGGACATTAAGTGCATCTATATACACACACACATACACACATATATATGGATGTATGTATAAAGTAAGGACATTGGGTAATTATCTTCTAATTAAATGTTGAGTATTTTTAGCCTAACACAATGGTTTTCTTCTTCCACTCAGCACATT
The DNA here is from genome assembly GCF_029582105.1 of Oenanthe melanoleuca. Classification (NCBI taxonomy): domain Eukaryota; kingdom Metazoa; phylum Chordata; class Aves; order Passeriformes; family Muscicapidae; genus Oenanthe; species Oenanthe melanoleuca. The sequence goes on from NC_079335.1 coordinate 95,935,193, forward strand.
CACTTCTTATCCAAAGAGTTGCTAAGGACTGGGTAATGGTAAAAATGCTTCATTCGTATGGTATTACTACACTTTTTAGTTTGTAGGCCTGTATAAGAAGAATAGCAAATTGCATGGCATTTGGATCTTTTTTAGAAATAATCCCCTCACTTGGCTCTAAGTTTCATGCATCATTACACAGTTGAGGTGTGTAATTATGCCATAGCAGCTGCAAACTATGTAATGTATTTTTTCCTTTGTTTCCATATTTTAAGTTTCTGTCTTTTGGTATTACTAGTTTTGAAACTATTTGGTGAAAATTGAGATACTAAACAATATTACATTCCCTATACTTTATAACATAACATAACATAACATAACATAACATAACATAACATAACATAACATAACATAACATAACACTTTATAATAATTTATAATATAAATTGAGATACTAAACATACTACATTCTCTTTATTTCTAATAGGGAAATATTGAATGTTTGAACATTTAATGAAACACTAAATGTCTGACAAAGGTTTTGCCACATCCATCTATAGGTCATCTTTATTTACTGACCATTGTTATAAAGGTTTTCATTTTTGTGGCCAGGCAAAGGTACATCAATTTTGAAATGTCAAATTAGACTGACACTGGTGGTATTCCAAACATCTAGGTAGTAGGAATGGAGCAATGCCAGCAATTAAGTATGAAGTAATGTTTTTGGATTGCACTGTTTGTGATGGAAGGAGAAGGGCAGCATCAGAATTCTAAATTTCAAACATTTCAGAATGTGAGAGGATGTCTATTTTCACAGGAGTATTAATCCAAAAAGAACAGCAGCCTCACTAGTGTTCTACATGGAAAGTATTAGTGAAATGTTTTGCTTTAAATCACTTAAAGTACTCACAGAGAGAAGAGATTGCCTCTCCCCCACTAAGCATCCTGCTTGAACCAAAATATTCTTTTGAGATATTAAGCAGTACAAATGTTGATAAACAATTTACAGTTTGCGTAACTTCTGCCACTCTAGATCTTAAATGGCTGTGGACTTTTGTGTTACTGTAGTGTATAGCAGAATTGTGACAGTGGCTATGTAATATGACACCTAAGGTTCTTCAGCTTATTTCTGTATCTATGCCAGTATCAGTCTTCTGTGCTGCCTCACTAAGGAAAGTTTTCAGTTCTGTGAAGTCAACAGGTAGATGAAGTCTAGATGTTGAAATAGATACAGGAATGTACATGCCTGCTAATACTTGGGACAGTGATTGTATCTGAATTTGAATTTAGTTTAATTCTACTTAAAATAGATTGCTCGTCTTCACGATGTTTAAAAAGGTTAAAAATTGGAAATTAAGCATAAATGATACAGTGGTATCAGTGTCTACAGCACATTTAAGGCAGGATTTCTGGAAGAGCTGGAGGTGGGGCCCTGTACCAGCTATAGCAAGTGCTTCTTTTAGTTGGTGTTGTGCAGCATGCAACTTAATCAGTTGTTGTCTATCAGTGGTATCTTGATGTTGTGCCTGGAGTGTTTCAGGAATAGATTACTGACCACATGAACTGTGTGACTTGGTGCATGCAGGAACCTCTAATAAATTCTTCAGGATTGACTGTAAAAATCGCACTGTAGCTGTACTTTAAATTGAAACAAACAACAAACTACCAAAAAAATCTAATTCCCCTTTGCCCCTGCCTCCCCCCAAAAAAAACCCAACAAAATACCAACCCACAAGTGAAAAACAACCAAAAAACCTCATAAATACACTAGTGGTGTGTGGCTGTATTAGTATTTCAAAGATTAAATAGAATCCAAACACTAGTAAAAACTTTGACTACTTTGCTTAATTACATTCACTTTTAGGTGGTTTTTGTTATAAATATCCTAAAATATGTATGTTAAACTAATATTTGTCCTGCCTGCTAGATGAAGCTTAGGTGACTTAAATGTGATGTTGGAGGAAAGCTTTTAATTCTTATTTGTTGCGTGTGTGATATTGGGCAACTGTGAATATGTGATGGTATTTCTTCCAGGAGCTGGTGATGACACAAGAGCCTGGGGCCCACCTTTTGCTGGGACAGAAAGTGTTTATTTTCTCAGTGTCAATAGAAATAAAAAGGTAAATGGGATATGGAACTGAATATGATTCTATGTTTCTGTAATTATAACTGTATATATAGCACTTCTTCATTTGATTCTTAACATATATAATGGAGCAATACGTGACATTGACCTAATTTTATGGTGAATAAATTTCAGGAGAAAACTCCTAAGTTTTTAGAACAAAAAAGGTTGCAAATCTCTGGTTGGGTGCTGTGGACAGCTGAGGCAAAATGAAAAAGCAAGAGTGCTCCTGCTGGTCTTCAGTTGCTGGTGCTATTTAACTGAAAATGAAGCCTGCTGAAAGCAAGGGCTATTTTATTTGAGTGATCATTTTTTTTCAGGTGCATCAGCTCAGTTGACCTGTGTCAGCTGGCAGGAAGAGTGCTGCCATTATACCACAGGTTGGCTAAATCTAGCTTTTGAAACTTTGGGATTAATGTGAAGTTCCATAACATATCTGAATTGTTTAATGGCTTGTTTCCGTTAAAATAAATGTTTCTGGTATCCCCCTGTCTACTTGTAGTAGTGGATCCTGTGTAAATATATAGTGAACAGGCTGCACATCTTTCAGGCTGGTTTTGGTGCCTGTCTGATTCATTAATGAGATATAGTTCAGCTTGCTTTGCTGAGAGAATTTATTTTTTTTTAAGAGGAAGTGGGCTATGTGTTAAAATTTATTTATCCAAATTAGCTATAGCGTGAAATTTGACTCTTGGTTATGTTGAGAATAGACAGATAATCTCTTTCACATAATTTTTCACGTAAATTACTGTTGTATTTATTTTTAATTCCCAGAGTATAGCCATCAACATGAAGGATTCAAAAGGAGTAAAGCTAATCAAAGAGGTAGGTTTTGATAGCATGTGAAGTGTCTTTATTTTGTAATGTTGTGATCCTAAGTAATAAAGATTAAACTTTGCATTTCAGGTATTAATTTGATAATTTAAAAAATCTGTTTATGCAGTGAATTTTATAAATTACAGTATATAGCTTCTGTACTCTGTGCTTTTGGACTCAGTGTTCAGTGTAACTTGTAATGACTTTAGATTTAAATTTACATGAAAATGTCATAAAAATCTTTATGAGGAAATGGTCTAATAGCCTGGTCCTTTCGTGTTACTGCTGCTGTACTACTACTGATCTTGCCCTACTACTGCATTAGAAAGGTTCAAGATGGACTGATCAGGTAAGTCAAGTAAGCCGTTAAACGGAGATGCTGTGCTCCAGTAAACAGTTTTTTGAATGCTACAGTGTATTCATTACTTCAGTGTCTTTACCTCTGCCTAAATAACATTGTCCGGTAGGTGAAGCTTAGTATTTGTTGATTTTTCAGTATTTGACTTCAAGGTCTTTTAAGGTGATCCATTTCTCTATTTAAAAATAATAAAAGCGTCACATTTCACATTTTGTTAAACTTGTGTTTTGTAATCCCTTTATTTATTATTTTTAGAAATGCAAGATGTGCTGTGTTTTAAGCCCTGCAGTAGTAGCAGCTGACTTCTGTAACTCTTTGTTTCAGCATCAGATCCAATCCTTTTTTTCACAGTGATACTCTGAGTCATACAGTAGTTGGAATTTATCTGGTTGTATTTTTTGTTGGGAATATTGCATAAAATGGAAATAGTTTAAGTTTTCTGATGCTTTTGATTTGTTAGCTATGTAAAGGTACTTCATGTGTAAATCATTGGAGATTATAAGATAAGGATTCTACAGTGCCTTCTTTTGCAGAACAGAGCCATTTATTGTTGATTTGTTAAGGAGCTGTATGTTTATCATCAAAAAATGTGGAAGCAGAAATTTTCATTTGGAAAAATTTTGCATGGTATAATACAAACATTTTTCTAGATAAACGAATCAAATTCTAACTAAGTGCTATAAAATTTTTACTCTTGTGGAAAAGACTAATTTATTATTTGACCTTTAAAAATGGTGAAAGAAAAACTCAAAGTGTCCACTGATTATATGTGTGTGGGCTGAAGGTGTTTGAAGAGTTAAAGCAGCTGGGCCTATGAGTCAAGATGAGGTGGAGGAAAAATGGCATCACCTGTTAAATATTTACTACACTAGCTGTAAAAATGAGGAGACTGCCTGTGACAAAGTAATTTCTTACATTTTCTGTCCTTTTAAAACTTTGCTTTAATAACCACTATAGCTTTCAGTTCTTAAATCAATACCATCCCTATCTGTGATATAGCAACATTGAGAACTGATGAGGCTCTGCTTGTCGCGCTACTTGTAAATTTGGTCATCGTTCTGCTTGATTTTGAGTGATATATTTTGAAAGCATTTGGTGCAGAGGTCTTGATATTCCATTATTCATCTCAAATGGAACTTCTGTTTGCAGTTTTGTCAAAAAGTGTGTGTAAAGGGAAGGTATTTATAACAGTTTTCAGTTGTCTCCTGCTATCATCAGGACCGATGTGTGTAGACTTGGGCATTGTTCAGCATCATATTTGTTACTATGACAAGTAGTGCCCATGTTTTTAAAGTAGCTGGTGAAAAGCATAAATTGAAGTTTGTGACACTGCTTACTCATACATAAATATGAGTTCTGCCACCAGCATAAAAGCTACAAAGAAATGTAATAAAATTATAATTTTTTACATTTTTTAAGCAATGTATCTTGGTTAGAATAGATTTTATTTCCCACTTATATTTTTCATGGGTGAAAGAGGGCAATTCTCAATTTAGAATTATATTACAAATAGGGGTAGAGTACAGACTTGATAATTAGTCAGTAGTATCAAGTGAGCTGAAGAAGTGAGCTGCTTTTTATCCTTTGGCACAACACTACAAAATATATTTTCAAGAGTCTATTCTTTCACACATGATTATTTGATTTCCACAAAATTATTCTCATGTCTTCTTTATTTCTTTATTCAATGACACTTGTAGCCCTTTCTTCCCTTCCAGAGTTTTTGGCTGACTGTTAACCGCCTTCCAAATATTTATCTGTCTTCCTGAATGAAAATTGTTTTTTTTTATTTCAGTAATTATATATGTGCCAGTCCCATGCTCTGATATCTTTTTGTAGTAAATCTTTAGAACATTATTTATCACTTCTCATCAGAAACTTATTTTAAGAACCTCAAGCATACTTCTCTCCTGTGAATATTTAGCATTAACTAATGAACTTTAATTTTTTTTTATTAATGAAGAACTTGGGACGTTAATTGGTTGGGAGCTAATGGCACTTCTCCTCCACTATTTTTAGCTGATAGGTCAATGTGTACTGTGCATTGCTCTTTTACTTGATAAACAAAATTCTCACATATGTACTTGCACATATATGGATTTGTTTATATGTGTATGGATGCAGATTCTCCTCTGTAGAGTTCTTGTAAAAAACCAAAACAACAAAACACAAAAAAATCCCCAAACAAACAACAAACCAAAAAAAAAGCACCAACCAAAACGTGGAAAAAGTATGCATGGTTTCCTTTATAAAGTTAGTAGCATCATTATTTGTTATTCAACTTAATGACTGTTTTGGTATGAACTGTGCTGTTTATTATTTCCTGAGGCATAGATGTTGAGCCTCAGTGTCCTCTCTGGAATAGATAGTACTACACAGACCAAGTTGTATTGCTCTGCTAGTAGGTGTTAAAATACAAGTGATGTTTAGAGGAATTTTAGGGCATGAAGTATGGAATTTTAGTTGACAGTGGGCTTAAAACGCCATTGAGGCTGAAAATCTCTGTGCGTTTTAAGAACATATAGTTTGTTTGGATCAGACTGTGTATCCAGTTTTGTGTATCCACAATGGCAAAATTGTTGGTTCAGTGAGCATCAGTGCTACATGTAGCCTGCCACCTTTGTACATTAAAAACTATTTCCAATGAAAACTTTAGATGCAGAGCTGGCACAGCACTTGTGTCTTGGAAACTCCTTTCTCTGAGACCATATAGCCTGCTAAATTGGGCCCAAGTCCTTGTATCCTCACTTAGCACTTTTGTCATTCCATATACGTTGCCGAGCCCAGAAGTATGGTGCTTTTCATGTTACAATACTGTGTGTCATGCTTTCCTCCTCAGTGGCTTGTAGGAGATGGTAGTTTTCCAATATAACATGGAAAACAACTTTCAACTGTTTTAGCCCATCCAATCACTGTAATTTTCATAGATTATAAAATCATAGTGAAAGAAATACACAAGTTGTAACCAATTTAATCTCTTGAATGAATTAGGTGACAGCTGTAGCATTAACAGTTTAAAAGTATTTGTGTATGAACTGTGATGTATTTAAATAGAAAATAAAACCTTCTTAACTCGATCCTTCATAAAGGCATTGTGATTTCTGTTATGATGATACTAGATTATAGAAGCTTGTCTAACACACTGCATATTTACTTAGACAGTGACATGGCAGTTTCAGAGACTGTGACTCCTTGATTGTCTGCAAATAACATTAAGCAATTAATATATCAGTTGTGCTTAAAAATGAGTGCACAAATATGTGTACCTGTCAGGGAACATTTCTTAAATTCCTGTGCACTCACACCCACCCCACACAATTTACCAGGCAGAAAGCCTGTAAGTCCCTTAAGGCATACATCTGTCTTTTAGCATGTAGTGCTCATACTTCAGGAGTAAACTTGTGTTAGTCTTACTGAAATTTGCATATGTGCATCTGCTTATAATTTTTATGAGAGAGGATGTAATTTAAAGCAAATCACAGTTATATGTTAATCTTAAATTAATAAATCCGTTAATCTTAAATTAATAAATTTTTGGACTAGGTGATTCATTAGAAAGCAATGACAAAAGTCATATTGCAGAGCTTGACAGCACTATTGTACTTAATGTGACTTATGTTATTAAGATCTTAATTTTAGTTTTTTAATTTTAAGTGTTTTTGGGGTCCCTACTTTACTTCTACATAGAAAGTTGGATATATGGCCTTGTTATGGTAATTGTAATCAATGATTTGAAAATTAAAAATAATTTAAAAATTATTTCTATTATGGAGAAAGCATGGATAATGGAGATACGTCATTTCACTTTTCTTGAGAAAAAGGAGGTAGAAAGAATGTATGAGAAGATTGTTCAGTAAACTATTGTCAAGCCTTAGGAAACTGATGTGATACTGATCACAGTTTTGTCTAATCACTTCAGGATTTTGACAGTCTTCTTTCTAGATATGCAGTATCTCTAATATGTAATTTGCAGAAATTAAGAGTCTGACAGGCAAAAAATTATCTGTGTAGGCTTGTCAGTTTTCTTTTATCAGGAAGACTGGAGCCATTTTGAGCAGCAAGATTTTAAAATTAAGATAAGTAAGAATATATTTGACTTTTGGGAGCTAATTAACAGATTTTATTCATCCTTTTTTTTTCTAAAGCTTGCGGCAGCATCTGATGTTTTTGTGGAAAACTTTGTCCCTGGGAAGCTGGCTGAAATGGGTCTAGGTTATGAAGACATAAAAAAGATTGCTCCTCACATAGTGTACTGTTCAATAACAGGTATTTTATTTTCACTTCTTTGTGTTCATTATTTCCTTAATTTCAGTCAAAGTGTTATAAAACTCATGTGGTTATGTTACTTTGATGTCAGTCAAGATATATTGAGAGTTTAAGTGAGTTCAATTCAGAAACAGGTACAGAAAACATTTGAGGAAGCAACCATGTCAACAGCTTAGTAACTGTTCAGTGTCCTTGCCATGCCAGCCTGACATGTTCCTATTGATTTCAAGGAGCCAGGATAGGCTGACCTCCTTAGATTTTGCTTTAAACTAGCAGAAAACTGAGATATGGGGGGTTTTAATTTGTTTGGCTTTTTTTCCTTTTTTTTCTTTTTTTTTTTTTTTTCCTCTCCCAGTTTTACTGAATCAATTTATATACTGTGTGTTTTAAATCTGGTAATCTGAGTGTTTTTTACTGCCCTGAAGTATCTCTCTCTTCAGAATTGTGTGGTTACCTGTTCATGGAAGATTTACATGACTTTTTTATAGTCTATTTCTTGGTAACTGAAACAGTAGAAGAGTTATATGTACTTTATAAAAGCAGAGAAGAATGAAAAGGAAGTAGACACATGTATGCAGTTCCTGATATTCATATAAAAATAATTTTAACTCTGAAAAACTGCTTTAAAAAACTCCAACAAAAACCATCCCCAAAATCTTAATCAAACACTAAAATAAAAATTCTAATATTAAAATGCAATTAAATAACAGCAGAAGTTACAGATATTTTAAGACTGGTTTAAAATCTTAGTTACAAACCTTCTCTGCCCTTCAATTTCTGCAGAATAAATGTCTTTGGCTTTTTGGGTCCATATGGATATGGATGTCATTTAATAGAAACCAAATAGCTTTTTAGTCTTTTGTGATGTATTTATCATATTTTTGGGGAAAATGTCTGAAAATGTCAAGAGCAGAAAGACAATTATATTCAGGGCTTACTGAGAATCTTTGTTTAAATACCTATTTAGGTTGGTCAGTGGCTAGTGACTACAATGTATTTCACATTTGCTTGTGTATATTATCTCACAACTAGAATTTGTCAAGTGGGTTTTACTTTTTTTTTTTTGCCTTTTTGGTTTAGTTGCTTTTCCCATAATGATGAAAAATAATTAAAATTACACCCAAATAATCTGTGTGAAGTACAACACCCTCTCATTTTGTGCTGGATGCTCCAGTCTCTTAATCAACTTTGTGACTCTGTGCTTGCCTCAGTAAGTCGATGTCTGCCTTGTACTGGGTAGCACGGAGCTGGGCACAGGACTACAGACATGGCCTCAACAGTGCTGAGAAGAGGGGAAGGATCTACCCCCTTGGCCTGCTTGACACTCCTCCCAGTGCACAACAAAATATTGTTGTCCTTTGCTACATAGGATGCACACTTTTATATGTTTTGTATGCTCCCTCAACTGAGGGTAACTCTTCCTTGCTGCAGACTTCTCCTCCAGTCTCAGGGACCCAGGACTCTTGAGAGCCATCTTTTTTGTAGGGTTTTTTTTTGGTAAATACTGAGGCAAAATAGCATTAAATGAATCCATCTTCATGACTTTTGTTCATTTTGCCATAGTTTCATATCTTCCCTAGTCTTCCTTCTGCTGCTGATTTGCTTGCAGAATCCTTTCATGTTGCCTTTTGTGTCTTTTGCCAAATTCAACTCCAGGTCAGCCTGTGCCTTTCTAAGCATATACCTGTATGATCAAACAGCACCTCTATACTTCTAGGTCACTGCTTGGAAGACAAGTTGGACAAAAATCATGTAATCTTGCTGTTTAGAGCTTTGTGTAATGCATAACTTACAGTTACGTTCTACAATGCAAAACACATAAGCCTTATTCATAGACTATGACAACATGAAGTTGCAACTGTTTGGGAGGAAGAGCTAAGTGATATTTGTCAGACTTCCATAAAATAACTTGAAATCTTAAATTATGGTTGTTTAAATATTGGATACTCAACAGGTGATAAGCAATGTCTAAGCTCCAGTGCCCTTAAAAAAACCAGCTCAAAAATCCATTGAGTTAAGACAAGAAATAACAAAGCCTCAATCTAAGCATATTAAAGGAAGCAACCAGACTAGGACCAAATGCACATCTGGAAGGGTTTTTTGGCGCAATCGAGCAGAAAACTGATTTAAGAAGAATTCCTGATTGATTTCTAAAATCTCTTTGATGTGATTCTAGATATTACAATTCCTAGCTATTTTGTGCTGTGGTTGACTTTGCTGCATTCAAATATGCTTGGGGGTTTTTGAGGGTCTCTTTTGTCTTTTTTTTTTTTTTTTTTTTGTGAAGAATGATGAGACTAGGTATGAGGCTCTGGGACTCGAGGGTCAGGCAAGTGATAGTGAAGGTCTATCTGGGGGAACTCAGTCAACCAGACACATTACAACTATAGATGTAAAAAAAGAAGGATGGGTGATTGTTGTAGGTGACTCCCTTCTGAGGGGAACTGAGGGCCCCATATACTCACAGGCCCTACAGGGAAATCTGCTGCCTCCTTGGGACCCAAGAAAGAGCTATTGCCAGAAGACTCCTTGAGCTGTTTCAGCCCTTTGATTATTACCTAATCTGGGTTTCCAGGTCAGCAGTGACAACTTCTAGGACAATCAAAAAAAGCTTCAGGGCATTGGGATGACTGGTTGAAAGGATAAGGGCAGAGGTGGTGTTTCCCTTCAGTAGCAGGGAAGAATGCTGAAAGAAACAGGAGAACCCTGATCAACACATGGCTTAGAGGCTGGTGCCATTGGTGCAATTTTGGCTTTTTTCCTCATGGGATAGTTTATACAGCACTAGACTGGCTGCAGGTAAATGAGGTTTGCCTGTCTAAAAAAGGATTCTAGGCCTGTGAGCTGGCAGGCGTGGTTGAGAGGGCTTTAAACTTGGTTTGAAGGGGGAAGCAGGTAAGACCAGTCTCACTAGAGATAAGCCTGTGTCAGGGGTGAAACTGATAGCCCAGCTAAAGTGCATCTACATCAGTGTGGGTAACAAAGAGGAGGAGCTGAAGGCCATCGTGCAGCAGGACAGCTGTGATGTAGCTGCCATCAGGGAAATGAAATGGGATGGGGGATGTAAATGGAGTGCTGCAATTCATGGCTACAAGCACTTCAGAAAGGACAAGCAAGGAAGGAGAGGTGATGGGGTGATTCTGTACTTTAGGGAGTGTTTCAACTGTGTAGAACTCAAGATTCAGTACCTATGGGTAAGGCTCAGGAGGAAGCCAACAAGGCAGACATCCTGATGGGAGTCTATTATAGACAACCAAATCAGAATGAAGGGATGGGTGAACTATTCTATAAGCATCTGGCTGATGTTTCACAATTGCTAGCCCTTGTTCTTGTGAGAGACTAACTTTGTGGGATGTCTGCTGGAAACAACACAGTGGAGAGGACGAGGTTCCTTGAGTATGTGGAAGACAAATTCCTGACACAGCACTAAGTGAGCTTAGCAAGGACGGAGCTCTACTAGACCTGCTTTTTACAAACAGAGAAGGGCTGGTGGGAAACGTGGTGGTCAGATGACATCTTTGGCACAGTGACTATGACATAATAGGGTATTCAATTCTTGGTGAAGTAAGGAAGGGGTCAACAAAACCTGTACCTTGGATTTCAGGAGAGTGGACTTTGGCCTGTTCAGGACAGTGGTTCAGAGAGTTCCTTGGGAAACTGCCCTTAAAAGCAAAGGGGTCCAGAAAGGCTGGACATACTTTAAGAGGGAAATTGTAAAGGCATGGGAGCAGTCTGTCCCTGCGTGCCAAAAGACAAGCTGTCAGGGAAGAAGACTGACCTGACTGAATAAGGAGCTTTTGCTGGAACTTAAGGAAAAAAAAGGAGTTTATCACCTTAGGAAGAAGTGACAGGCAACTCAGGAAGAGTACAAGGGTGTTGTTAGCTCACATAGCAGGAAAGACAAAAGCACTTCTAGAACTCAATTTGGCCACCTCTGTGAAAGATAATAGAAAGTGATTTTTTAATTACATTAACAACAGAAGAATGGCCAAGGAAACTTTTTAACCTCTATTGGATATAAAGAGGAATATTGCAACCAAGGATAGGGCTGAGCAGTTAATGCCACTTTTGCCTCAGTCTTCAACAGAAAGGTGGGTTATCAACCAGCTCCCTGAGCTGGTAGACGGGGAGCAGAATAGAACCCTTGTAATCCAGGAGTAATTTGTGACCTGCCGTGCCAGTTAGACACTCACAAGTTCATGGAGCGAGATGGGATTTGCTCAGGGGTAGTGAGGGAGGTGGCAGAAGAGCTCACTAAGCTGCTCTCCATCACTTATCATCAGTTCTGGCTGACTGGGGACCCCCCAGACCAACAGAGGCTAATCAATGTGACACCTACCCACAAGAAGGGCCAAGAGGTGGATTCAGGGAACTACAGCCTGTCAGCCTGACCTTGGTGCCCAGGGAAGTTATGGAACAGATTATCTTGAGTACATTACATTGTATATGCAGGATAGCCAGTGGATCAGGCCTAGCCAGGCCTAGCCAGCCAGTTTGTGAAAGGTAGGTCCTGTTTGACCAACCTGATCTCCTTTTATGACCAGTGGATGCAGGAAAGGCTATGGATGTTGTGTACCTGGACTTCAGCAAAACCCCTGACACTGTCTCCCACAGCATTCTCCTGGAGAAGCTGCAGTCCACGGCAGGAGCAGGAGCGCGCTTTGCTGGGTGAAGAACTGGCTGGATGGCTTTGTCCACAGCATGGTGGTGAATGGTGCCACATCCAGTTTGTGGCTAGTTATAAATGGGGTTCCCCAGAGTTCAATACTGGTGCCAGTCCTGTTTAATAAAGCTGTTGATGATGTGGACACAGGGATTGGGTGCACCTACAATAAGTTTGAGGACAGCACCAGGTTGGGAGGGAGTAAATTTTCTACCCTGCTGGAGGGTAGAAATCTCTGTAGAGGGTTCTGGCCAGGCTGGATCCATGGGCTGAGGCCAATGGTGTGAGGTTCAGCAAGGTGAAGTACCAGGTTTAACAATCCCCTGCAGCACTACAGGCTGGGGGAAGAGCAGCTGTAAAGCTGTCCAGCAGAAAGGGACCTGAGCATGCTGATTGACAACAGCTGAACTTGAGTCAGCAGTGTGCCCAGGTAGCCAAGAAGGCCAGTGGCATCTTGGCCTGTATGAAAAAGAGTGATTGTCCCTTTGTACTCAGCACTGGCTGGTTCAGCACCTGCTGGCATTTTGTGCTTGTGTTTACAGTGATAGTAGCCATTAGCCTATTATGGGTTAGGGTATTTGCCAGGTCCTTGAAGTGGTTCAGATGCTGGAGGGCTGCACTCCTTGTGATACTGTTTTTGTGAATCCTGTTACGTAAGAATCATTGTTATGTACTGCTTGATGTGATCCAGATCAGTCTGGGCTGTCTTCAGAATATATCACGCTGGTCATGTGGCCAGGACTGGTTCACATGTGCCATCTGTAATATAGCAATACTTGCATGTATTTCATTATTTCTCTTTCTGGTACATAAATTATCACAGAGATGTTATCAGCTTGCTTTTCATTTATTATTTACTTTGCCCTCCTTGCTCTAAGCTATGGTATCACCACAAAGTCTAATCAATCCCAGTTCTTGTACTATATGTTCCTTCTATCCTTCTTTTCTCATCAATTCTGATGGCCAAAAAATAACAACACTAAAAAAAAGCAGAGACATGACAAAAAAAGTCTCCCATTCTTCCAAGTCTTCATTTAAAAAGCAGAAGTTCTTGTTTTAAGAAAGCAACTGTAATTTGTGGGTTTTTTTAATGTAGCAAAAAACCTGCTTCCTTTTTGGTTTTGTCTTTAAGAACAGCTGAAACGTTCCGTGAGGAATTTTGAAAGCATTCAAACTTCTCATTCTTATGCAACTTAAAATTCAAGACTGAACTCCATTGCATAAAATACTTTTTGTTAATAAAACATATATGGAGGTGATTACTTCTGGTGAATAGTCACATATTGTAGCAGAAGATAAAATCTAGGAGACATATTTCTTAGAAATCAAAAAATATGCTACTTTATAACTTAAACAGTATTGACCCATTTTTCTTTAATACAGGAATAATTTCTGTGTGGAGTTGCGCCTCTGAATTTTGGACAATTGCAAATAGTAAAATTATATACAGTGGAAGTAAAATGAAATATAATGTATTTTTTTTTTCAATAAGTCCAGAGTCATATGTAGGTGAAGAGTTTAGACATAGGTATGCCAGGTACTATCTCTTTTGTGACATTTTGGAAGTTGTGATTTGCACACTGAGTTTCTTATCCAAACAACTCTGATTGAATCTATATAGCTTTGCAGTGAGTGCTACAGGATTTTGAAGATACCCGGGACATTTCCCAATGTTCCTGCTGCTTTGAGTGCACTTGAGCTCCAAACTGCCTGCTCTCACTCATCAGCTGGCTTTGCTTGGCTAGAACTATTTTAAATATAATATATTTTGATAGCTCTGTGGTTGAGATTGGTTTAAGTTCTGGAAATTTGGATGGTTAAAGAAAATCGTATACAGGTCACAAGCGAGTGACCATTTCTGTATGGTCTGCATGATGCCCTCACTAGGAAAGTCACAGTTTATTGTTGAACAGGAGGGGGCACTGTTTAAAAGGACAACATGGTTCCCAAACCAAAATGCTTTTTTTTTTTTTATTTTTTTTTTTTTTTTCCTTAAAGCCTCTAAAGGTAATATGTTTTAAAAAAATTTTATGGTTTGTTTATAAATGATGAAAGGTACTACTCTCAGGTTCTCTACCCCAGCTCTTTGCTCTGCTAATCTACATGAATTGCAATTACTCTTCTTTTTGTGCAGGTTTTTTTTACTCCTGTTTTTTAGGAAGTAATCCTTTATATCATATGCCAGTTGCTTTGTATGCTGCTGGTGGTATTAAAAACAATCTTATACAATCTTCTTTTAGTATTTTATTTCTTTTAGTAATTTTATTTCTTAGAATATAAATGTGATACTTTGTTTTCTGCCTTTTAAGGAAATTTTACTTCTGTAAAGCCTTATTAGTGTATTTATGTGTGAAAGAAATTGAATACAGGATTACAGAATCACAGAATGAGTAAGGTTGAAAGTGCGTCTCATGGCCCAACCTGCTGGCTCAAGCAGGGTCATCCTAGAGCACCTGGCATAGGATTGTGTCCAGATGACTCTTAAATATCTCCAGTGAGGGAGACACAATAACCTCTCCAGGCAATCTGTTCCAGTGCTTGGTCACTTGGTGCATCTTCCACTGCATCAGTCTCTGCCCATTGTCTCTTGTCCTATTCCTTGCCATCACTGAGGAGAGCCTGGCTCCATCCTCTCAACACCCCCCAATAGATATCTGTAGACATTAATGAGGTCTCCTCTCAGTTATCTCTTGCCAAGACTCAACAGACCCAGCTGCCTCAGCCTGTCCTTGTGAGGGAGATGTTCCAGACCCTTATTCCTCTCTGTTGATCTCCAATGGACCCACTCCAGGAGCGCCATGACATTGTTTTGCTGAGGAGCCCAGAACTGGACACAGCACTCCAGATGTGCCTCACCTGGGCTGAGTAGAGGGTCAGGATCACCTCCTCCACCTGCTGGCAATGCTCTTCCCAATGCACCTGGAGACCATTGGCTGCCTTGGCCACAAAGGCTCACTGCTGGCTCATGGACAGCTTGTTGTCCACCAGGACTCACGTCCTTCTCTGCAGAGCTGCTTTCCAGCAGTTTGGTCCCCAGCCTGTGCTGGTGCAGGGGGTTCTTCTTCCCCAGCACAGGACCCTGCAATTGTCTTTGTTGAATTTCAGGCACTGCTTTCTGCCCATCTCTCAGTCTTCCAGTTCTTCTCTCCCATCTCTCTCAAAGCCCTTTTGAAGACCATTTTGAAGCCCTCTAGGGTATGTGCCACTCCTCCCAGCTTTGTGTCACCACTGATCTTGCTGAGGAGGCATCTGCCCCTTCATGGAGTCACTGATGAACAAATTAAACAATACTGGGCCGAGTACTGAGCCCTGGGGGACACCACTAGGGACAACCTCCAGCTGGACCCTGTGCTGATGATCATAGCTCTTTGGGATCTGCCACTAAACATAGTGATAACTGTAGAAAATCTGCCATGTAAATATACTTAGTTTCAACCAAAAGTAACTACGAAGATAAGTTTTTTTAAATTATATTTTTGTTAACTTTGTGTTTCTGTAAGTTTATATTTCTTGAAGATTTGCACTCTCTACACCACAAAATTTAGTCTTACCTCTGAATTGACATACACTTTGACTACATTAAACTTTTATTTGTTTGCAAACAGGATGTTGTTAAAGAGGCAAAAATTAAGTGGAAGGAGAAACAGAAGTTTTCTAGAAATGTTGTGGGTCACCTAAGATTTCTATGGGTCTGAAACTGGAATTGTATATGTAGCTTTTATTTAATGTACATGGAGTTGTAAAGATACCTAAATGAGCACATTTCAAAACAGTTAGTAAGTTCTCTGTGTCTCTTGAGTAATTCTGGTTAACCTATGAGAAGGAAAATAGTTCTTCACTCAACCCATTTACATAAGGTTTAGTAATAACTTAAGGGAACAAGTCTTTGGTACTTCCCAGTATCTTGTTTTGTACAGATAATTTATAATGGCTTTCCATGAGAAGATGTAATGTTATAGTTTTGATGCATATCCTACTTCATCTCTAGTATTTTCACAACAGGAAAGAAAAGACAACCACAATGTGTTTTGCTGGGAAAAGGCTAGCCAAAGTGTTCTTCAAATCCTCTAATTTGTGAACTAACTGTGGTAAGATGTGGAATTGCCTGGATTAGGTACAGTTTTTAGACTCCCGCTTACCAAATGTTTCCGGCCCATACAATTACATAGCTTTCTGTGTGTGTGTGTCTTCATGCCCTCTCCTTCCCCTGATTATTGATGTTTTTGTGGCTCCTATATGGCTTAAATCTGGATAGTTACCTGATACAAACAGGTAGATTATCTGCCCAAAAATTCTTCAGTCAGTTTCAGTTGACAAAAATCATTAAGCAAAATAGTTTCTTGATGGTGTAAATTATCTGCTAATAGCAACCTAGTAAAAAATCAGGTATTCTGAAGCTGACTCAGGCAATTGTTACAGTTGTAACTAAATAATAGAAGCTATATGAATGGTCTTGAGCATTAATCTGTTAAAAAGCTTTTAAAATTTGTGACCCAAAATTGCTAAGTTATTTGTGTTTGGGGTTTTTTTGTAATTACAAAACAAACAAACAAACAAAAAAACTAGGCACAACAATTTGAAGGAAAGAAAAAAAAAAGCAACAAAAAGGAAGGTTAAAACCCCAGCACCACAAAATATGTGGTTGAGTCAAATAACCAATTCAAGCAGGATGATGTGCAGAATGAATCGGAAATTAGGAGAATTAACTGATAATTACAGTTATCACTGACTTTTTAAGTATATTAAAAGCAGCAAAAATGTTGAGAATGTGTTAGTTAAGGAGTGTGGAAAGTCCAAAAATGAATATTGAGCATTGTGGTACCGGTAGTCATTAAAAGATGTTCAGTGAGTATTTTTCAATAAATGTATTGTTTTCTATCAATGGAAAATAATGCATTGTTTGATGTGCAAAAGAGGCATTGTCAGAACAAATTTGGTATCATGTTTCCAGTAGTTCTTAATGTGTTTTAAAATACGGAGGGAGGTCTGGAACATTATGCATTGAACATTATACATCTCTTAAGCAAACACAAAGATCACAAGTTTGTAAGCCTCAAAGTATGAACTTAAGCGCTCACAGTGATTGAATAAAGCATTTAGAGGGGAAAAATATGAAGCTTCTACCTGAGCATGATTTGATAAAAATAGAGCCTTCCAGCATTGGACAAGAAAATTAGGCTTCTCTGTTAGTTTTTGCATTATGCAGTTGGAAGATGGATGGATGGATTAAAGAGCTGATCTACCATTTTTTTGATAACTTGAAGCTATCTGTGTGGGCAGTTAAGAGAAGTTTATCAGGGTCTAGAGATAAAATAGTCTGAGACCATTTTTTGACAAGTTAATTAGCAGATACACAAATTATTTTTAAGACAGTATAATTGCTTGTCTATATAGGGGTAATAAAACTTGCACTATATATTTTGACTGTAGTAAAGTTTTTGACACTTTTGAGTAATGCTTTCATAGAAAAGCTAGGAAAATGTGATGTACAAAAAATAAATGGTTCAAGAGGGATCAGAAACTCTCATAGCTCACTATAGATACTTTGTGACTTAATGGAAGAAAATGCTTCAGAATTGATGTTGCTGGTTTTGTTGTTGTTTTTTTTTTTCCCTTAATATAGGTGATGGATTATGATGTGTATGAGTCCAAAATTCTGATATGTTCTACTGGGGGCTGGTGGGGTTTAGATTTTGAGAGACAGGAAGAAACTGGAGCTGATTTACAGGTAGAAGGCATCACTTCCCTTACAGACTTATACTGTCCTTCAGAATATTTTCTGGGGGTCTGGATGACTCTCAGAAGAGTCATGGAGGGCTGGCCTCTGCTCAATTTTTCTTACTGAAGGCTGGAATTGGAACTCTTCCTAACAGTCTCTGTGTCAACATAGCCCAGTGCACAGCCATGTGATGAACGCCCCAATGAAAAAGGTCCAGTTTTAGTGGCCTGAGAGCTCTAAGCAGCTCTGAAAGCCTACAAAGCTGAAGGGAGTAAATTTATACAGCAGGATTAGGATTAAAGATATCAAAGATTACCTTGACAAAATTGTTTATATAAATAAAAGAGGAAGGGTAGAATTAAAGAGTGGAACAAATACAATGTACTGTGCTTAATCAAAAATAATCAAGTAATTTTAATGTAGTATGGGGAACACTGGTTTAGAAGAGAGTTCTCAGAAGACTTGGTTGTAAGAATGGGGAATGATCAAAGCTGAACATGAGTCAGTGGTGACACCATTACATGAAGAACTAGTGCCATATATAAAGGATTATATAAAGTTAAATATGGCCTAAAGGACTGTTTCTCTACTCTCCTCTACATCAATAAGATTGGAAGGTAAAGCCTACTTCTGGGTACCAATTTCAAAAACTATGTGGAAAAAATACACAGAATTGAGAGAAGAGAGTTTAGAGAAGAACAATCTGTAAGTAAAAAACCTTGTATATCAAAGGTAGTTTGGAAGATCAGGTTTTTTTTCTTAAAAGAAATGTTGCTGTGATCAGAAAGAAGTACTGTGGTTGGCTATCTAACCATCTCTTCCTAAAGCATTCTGTAGTATTTCACTCAGCAGTTAGGAAATGAAGAGTCTGATCATTTGTGAAAGCATCAAAAAACTTCGCTTAATACATAGAATTAGCCAAAATGCTACTTGGAATTCAAAGAATGAATGTGTTAAGAAAAGAAGATCTCAAGAAAAAATTTTGGGAGATAGTAATTAAAATAAGTGTTCAGACCTGACAGTTGGAGAAGTTAATTGTCTCAGTGTTCAGAGATATAAGTAATTAGAACTATATATGCAGAATACAAAATAAAAAATGTTATGGATATTGAATACTTTGGTGCTTTTCTGCACTGCACCAATATGCTGCTTTGTAATCCTCAATGAAAACTGCATATTTGTGCAGATTGGTAACTGGTTCCTCGTGCAGTAAAGAACCACCTTTATGGCACATAGCAGGAGCACCAAGAGTTTACTAAGCACGCCATGTGTAATTACTCTGATACCTGACATGGTCATCAATTTATGAGAAAACGGACTGAGGCTTTTAGGACTGTTTTAATTCTAAATATGAATTTCTACAAGAATTTGGAACAGTTTTAACTTATATAGCACAAGTGTTAAATATTGTAAAGCCATAGCCTCATAAAGAAGTTGGTGATTATGATTTAAAATTTGTGTGATGTATATCAAAGCCAAGGAGCTGGTTCCCCTTATACTTCCAGGCAGTAGTACAGTTTTTTAAACTATGATTCCTTTATTCCTGCCTTCACCATAGGAATAAAACCACTAAAGAAACTGATGAGACAATTTTAATCTCTATTTTTATTATACAGTGTTTGCAAGCAGAATTTTTACAATTTAATATTTTAATAAAACTTAATGTGGAAGAGGAAGAATTTTATATTATCTCATGAGTTCAAGATACCTAATTTCTTTCTAGACAGCTAAACCGACTTATGCTTTAGCCTGAAAAACTAATCCTATGCCATTTCAGTATTTAAGTTGTGTCAATTTTTCCTTTTGGCTGAGCCATCAAACTAGAAAACTTCAGTGTAAAGAGGCAAAGTGATTGCTTGGAAATTAATTGGCAGAAATGCATATATCCAAATACTACTCCAGTGATGTCAAAATAGTACTTTTCCACTACGACTTTAAAAAAAGAAGAAAAGTCACTTGGTCCTGTGAATGAAGAAATACTTCTTATTTTTGAGAAAGGAATCAATCACCACAGCAGTGCATGGGGGTATCAGTAGTGGTTTTAGGTGATGCATAGTTCTGCTACATAAATTCCATGAGAGAACTACTTTGATCTGTTTATGTAGGTTCTTTCCCTTACAAAAGGGAACTTTTGAGGCCACTCAGAGTACATTTAGCTTGATAGTGTTGTAGAAACAAAAACAAGAGCTCTCTGTAAACCAGCATGGTAAATTTGACCTCAAGTATTTTAGCTGCATTGCTTTTGTGGCTGAACTGATTGAGCCATTTATCATGGTGATGTAGAAATACATAGTGTTAATTTTCTCTCAGTACTTTTTTAGGATCAAAAGATAATTTGTGTACCTGAAAAAATTTAGGAATGAAATTCTGGAAATAGATGTCCATTGATTTATAGTGAGGCAGCTCTATGGCTGATGCTTCTGAAAATAGCCCTTAAGTATCATGTTTTAAGGACTTGCTTCATTAGGCAGTACATGTTTAGATAGTTTTGTGCTTCTTTATTCAGAATTAAATGAGGAGGACCAATGGGAGTTTTAAATTTCTATTCTTAGCTCATGGTACCTATTACTATTCTACTGAAACACAGCTACACAAACAGGATGTACCTTCTGGTGGCGTATGAAGAATTTGATCTTAATTTCTGCTGCTGCTTCTTTTTGAAGATCTCCTAAATCTTTCCAGCTGTTTTGTATCAAAGGTGATCCATCTGTAAGGAGGTATTTACCTCATGCTTTTCTAGACAAAAGCAAAAAGCATTAAGTACGTCTATTAGACCAGGGTTATTTTTTCTCTTTACTGGGATTAGAAATGCATTCGGTGGTTTTTTTTTTTTTTTTTTTAAATAAAGAATTAGTTTATTTTGTGTTGATATCTACTTTTAATTAAAAAATTCCTAATGATTGTGATGAAGACTGGGAAACAATGATTCTACTGCTCGTCAGACTAGCAAACAGATGACAAATAATGGGATTACTTTGAATTACTTCTGCTTTTATTGTTGACATATTTTTCATATTTCTTTTTAAAAAACATATGTTTTAAAAGCCTGATTCATAGGATTTGAATTTTTTGGGACTGTGTGCTAAAAGCATTGTAATGTTTTTCAAAAGTCTCAGTTTCCTTTTTGCTTTATTTTTTTGCTCATGTTGTGATTAGGTAACTTTGAAGTGTCTACCTACCTAAAGTATTCTATCCCTAAGCAATTGATTTGAGAAATGTTGATTAACTTTACTTAATCAAGAAGACTATCAGCTGTAAATTGTTGGAACCTGGATAGTACTTAAGAGTAGTATTAGGCTTCACCTCTTCATCTTGTCATCTGTCTTTCTCCATTTCTGGAGACAGAATATGCAGCTAGCTGGTCTTGAGTCTCCATTTGTTTTCAAATTTCTGCGGTGCTCTATGCTTAAACCCCTTTAAATATGATTTTACAGCCCCTTTGGAAACATGAGCTGTCAAGAGGTTGCAGAGTAAAATGTGAGCAAGCACGATTTGATTGAGGTGTGTTGCAGAGCAATTAAGCTTGGTAGCTCTTAATTGGAGGAGAAACAAAATGGGCTTGAATTTGGAGTGTTTATGCTTTTCTAATGGTGATGGCAACAATGTTTTTCTAACTTGTACCATGCACAAAAACGTGTATTCAGTTCTAGAGTGACGGCAATATAAGTACTACAAAGTTGCATTTTTTTTTGGGTGTTTTATCATAAAACCAAACTTCAGGATATCTCCTTCTACAGGATCAATGTAGTTACGCTGTGTCAAGATGCAGAACCAAAATTTTCCTACTTAAAGCACATTCCTGTTGCTGGTGGGTTTATAGGTTTTTCTTTACTGCTTGCAAAATTAGCATAGGCCAAAACAAGTCTATTGAAGAGAGGCTTCTGTAAAATTCAGCTGCTTGACAAACTTCTTGGAACTGAGCAAGAGGCTGCTTTCTATACAACAGGCTTCTGTCAGCACAGCTGTGCTGGACAGGATTGTGAAGAGGTGCTAACGCTGACTGGTTTAGTTGTTTTGGCAGAAGCCATTAGCAAATAAGTTATTGTATTGACAAAACTTTTATTTTCCTGGTAAAATTGTTCTTCTTGGAGGTGTTTCTCTGTAAGTGGTTTTGCATTTAAGTATGAAGTGCAATTTGGTCTGGAAAGCTGCATTTGCCCTATATTTGCAGGGTTTTTTCAGTACTTCTAAAATAATAAAGGGCTCTGGCATTGACACACACCAAAAACTTGAAATGTATCAGTAACACAAACAAGTATGAAAAGGGTGGAGACTGAGAGGTGGCAAATTGAAAAAAGGGTTACTGAGAAGTATAGGGGAGTGACAGAATCCCTTTTCTGTTGTTTGGATTGATATCCTTGCAGGATTCAGATGTGCTGAAACGTTCAGGAAGGTGGGCATTTTAGCTGAGTGACACTAAGTCTGACTTTGTGCTGCTTCTGTTATCAGTATGTCAACAGCAGCTAGAATGCATTAATTTTTTTTTTCCTGTAAATGATTGAGCTACTCTTTTGTACTGGCATTTAGCATCCCAGCAGGAGGGCTTAGCTGTTTTTTCCACTATTATTTTTTCAGTCACACATAGCCTGAATGTCCAAAATACTGTGAGTTTAGGAACAAGAAACAGTTGAAAATGAGTGCTTTTCTGAAACACTGTGTTCCTATTCTTTGTTCAATATGAAGCATATAAAAAGTTTAATGAACCAGTCATAATTCTTCCTTACTTTAATATTAAGTATTGACTTTCAGCAGTGCATGAAAGTAATGTTTTTCTTATGCCTTCTCACTCTACTGCTTGTTTTTCCATCTAAGTGGCAGTATTTTGTATAAAACTGCAAACTTGAGAACTTTGGACTCTGTCCTGATGAAGAATACAATATCAGACCGAGAGCCTGTGAACTGTAAGATTTAACACTGTGTTAGTTCACAGTGAATGAAACCAGATTAGACACTGAAAATCCTGGATATGAACAGCACAGTACAACTGTGAAGACACTTACTGATGGTTTAATGTTTATTTTTCAGTAGCTATTATGCTTGGACTGGTGCCTAGCTAAGTTAACAGAAATAAAGCTGGAAGATTTTAGGCATCTTCAGAAGCCACACAGCAGGCTTTTGTAAAGCCATATTTATTGTGTTTGAGTTCTAACAGTCTAAAGGGAAGACTTTGATCATGAAAAGATCATGGAATATTTTGTTATTACTAAAACTTTCTCTGCTCATTTCCAAATTAATTACTTCTTAAGGAATCTCCTGTCTAATAACATTCTTATCTGCTTTATCTTTTTTCCTTGCTTGAAAAAGGTCTTGCCTTGCTTGCTTTTCCTTGCCTTTTCTTTGATGGACTTGCTTCATGAAGATTGCAGCAGCTTTTCTTTGTTTGGTTTGTTTCATTGTTTCAAATGGTGAGATTTTGTGATTTCACCAAAGCAGCAAGTATAGCTAATTAAAATGGTGAAAAGATCCAGTGTCTTTGTTGTGCTCTTTCACAGTATTTTCTGTGAGTGTTGTTAGATTTGTAGGAAGACTGTAAGTAGCTGCTGTTGACCTGAAAATGTTTTCCAAGTAAGCATAAGGTTTTCATTACTTGTGTTTTTAGAGTTCTGTTATAAAATACAACACTGCCAGTAGCTAGCAAACGAAAGAAAACAGTCTTGGGTGTAGAAGACACAAACTATTGAAAAATAGCCTGTTTTTCATCATTTTTAGAAATTAAAATAGTGTTAGTATCTGCCACTTTTCCATGTTCCTGATCATTAACAGCATTTTGTATCCCAGTGTTTATGCCAACAGCTAAACCCATTGATCTGTGAGTTGTATGGAAAACTTAGGAAGTAGCACATGTTACTGTGAGTAAGGATGTAATAAGAATAGGTTTGTGGATAATTCTTCTTGTAAGTAAAAGCTCTTGTTAAGAGAAAAGAAGAGTCTGTTATACATAGAACAATAAGTAACTTAAAATTTCTGCATAAAGGATTCCTATTAAGCATTTAGAAAAGCTTTCTAACAGAGAGGATGGCTTTCTTTTCCAGTAGGGTCCTTGTGGATATTGCAAAGTCAGGGTAAGGATAACTAGTGCCATTATGATCGTGCCTTACAATGACCTGACTGCAGTTTCAAGAGGAAAATAGGAGGCCTAAATTTTGTAATCTCTTTTAAGAGACTACATCTTCCAAAATTATTTTATGGAATTGCAGCTACAAGTTGCTTATTCATATAAAACTATATTCTTTGTAAAATAAGAAGGGATGCTATAAATCATATGCCTGTTCAGAACATATATTATATATTTTTTGTTAGTTTCTTTTATTTCTGTCAAAATAAAATAATGATTTTAAAATATATGGGAATGAATTTATTAATTAATTGAACTTCTTTTAAGATTAAAACTGCAAAGAGTAAATATATTTATTTTCAGACCATGTATTTTATCCTGTATCCTCTGTTTGCATATTTTGTGTGTGTAGACTCAAGAGAACTAAAATCAGGCTCAAAAAGTAACAATGAAGTTATTGCAAAGGTTGCCATGACAGCCTGGAATTCTAAGACTATGTTACATTCTGTATGACTTAATCCTCTTTGGGAATTAAACTGTATAGATTTATTTTGAAAATTTTTGAGGAAACTTTTGGAAAGCTTAAAAAACAATTACATATTGAATTTGAATTCATTTGATATGCTTTTCCAGCTTCTGTCCCTGAGGCACTATGTATTTGATCTTAGAGGGAGAAATCATGGTCATAGTATGTATTCTAAGCCATAGACATGGAACCCCCAGGGGAAGTTTTTGCTCAAGGTCAGCTCCTTCCTTGGACACTGCTGCACAGATTTTTCTGTCAACATATCTATGTACAGTCACAGCAAATGGATGTCTATTCAGGTAGTATCCCATTTTAAAAGTACATCACCTGTTTCAGATGAGAAATAATTATGTAATTAAGTAATTACCTTACATTTCTGTCATGGGGTCATAGATAATCATGTCCTTATCAGAAGACTCTGAGGCTACCCTAACACTACATTGCTTGGCTATAGCATCATAAATATTCATAGAAAATACACCTTACAGGTACTTCTTAATTTTACATGATTTTTTCACTATAAGAAATAGTAAGATTATTAGTATCTGTTCAGCTGAAGTGTGCTGTCTTTTTGTTGACTCCAGACTGATTTGCAGATTAGCCAGATATTTCTCACAAATATTTGCTCCCATACCTTAGTCATAATAGTGTGGCAGAGTTGAGTGGGTAGAGCAATCCTAGTAAAGTAGGTAAGGACAGACAGCTTGCCTCAGTATTTAACTAATTTCTGTGCAAGTTTTGCAACCTGGATGTTCTGGGGAAATGCCAGGGCTACGTTGCTGAGAGTAATTCACTTCACTATTTTAATATTAGCTTTCACTATATAAATATTTGTAGTCCTAATATCAGCTGTATCTGTATCAAGCATGGAACAAGGAGTGATTTGTTA
This sequence comes from Oenanthe melanoleuca, assembly GCF_029582105.1. Lineage (NCBI taxonomy): Eukaryota > Metazoa > Chordata > Aves > Passeriformes > Muscicapidae > Oenanthe > Oenanthe melanoleuca. Next base: position 95,960,589 of record NC_079335.1, read on the forward strand.
CTTTTAAGTGTGTTCAGCTGGGAGTATTTGTGTAAGCCCAGAATAGCAATGGAGAATTTGGGTGTCTATCAGCCTCCTTTAAGGTGGAGATTAAAGTATGGGTACCTAATTTCAGTCGTCTAAAAGCTTTGAATTGAAATTTTGTTTTTGGAAATGGTCGTGATGACACATTTAATTTCTTAGATCATGTAGAAGAGTGACCCTACTTGAAATTCAGAGACAGACGACTTAAGCTTTTGCTAACTTAGCAAAAGAAAGTGATAGCATCTCTTGGATAATTACATTTTGAGCTATGGAGGGAAGGACTGCTTCCTTGTAACTTATATTTGGCATGTTATAAAGCTAGAAAATATGGCGCCTAGAAGTTAGCAGGCTGATTAAAAGCCTTTTGAAAGTGGAACTTTTGTTGTTTGAAACAGTCTGTGGCTGTATCCCAGAAATGTGGTTGGTGCTTTAAGAGGAGTTGGGTGAGGCTGGGTACCCAGATCACATGAAAATTGAATGGAGTTGAACAACTGGCAGAGGCTTGTTGTTTGTCCTCTTCTAGTCTTCCAGTAGCTAAATCTTAGAACAGAGTTGCTTGATTTAACAATTTTGTTATATCTATGCCTTCCAACACCTGATTTTATTCAAAAGACAGGGTTAGAATATCTAAATCAACATGTGTAAAAGCAATAAATATTGTACACATTTGCAATCATCAATTGGGAAATGAAATGTTTTTATCAGATTGGTCAGATTTTATGCTTGCTGAGTTAAGGCTTATTTTTTTTTAACATCCTTTCATCTCTCTTGACAGTTTTCTCTGACTTCACCTTTCTTGTATCTGTTCTGATCTCCTGTAAGCCTGCCTATTCAGGAAGTTGTACTTCCTTTCCTTCTGACCAACACATGGCAAGCATTTTCCGAAAGTCGTTACTCGTTTCGCTAACGCATTTGGCAGCTCTGACACTGCAAAGTTTCATATAATGCGTCTGTTAGACTTTGGCTTTTGTCATAGCAGAGAATTGCTTGTGTTCTTCTGCTTGTTTCATTAATCTTTATTAAGTAAAGATGTAAGCTGTCTTTAATTGAATATTTTCTTTTGGCAGTAGAACAAGCCAAAAGGTGTTTCTCATTAATTTGTTATTCAGCAGGGATAGTCATCTATCTGGATTGAATTTGTGACAATGCTTAGTTCCTATTTGTAGAAATGCCTATGTTGAACATATTTTTCTATGTTTTGCTCAGAATATCGTATACAGCCTGACTTTGTAATGTCATTTGTCATCTGGGAATTGAGCTACAGGGAATTGGTCTGTGTTGACAACGTCTCCTTGTTGGTTTCTCCTGTCCTTTTAGTACAATGTGTTTTATATTTGGTCTCAAAAAGTTTTATCATGCTGTCAAATCATGAAGAAGTGCAGAAATTACGGCTTTTGGTTTTCTCTTGCATGTGATACAAATATTTTGAACACAGGTCATAATGAGAAATGCTGACCTTTCTTTTTATGACACAAAAAATCATACTGATGCTGTCCTGTAGATTTAATTATGAGGGCATTATTAGCTTGAAAGCATATTGTATTGAACAAGTGAGAATAGCAATTTCAGGTGTTGAATGAGTTTTCGTCTCCCCTTTCCAGTTTCTGTGCATTTAGTAATTTTACTTCTTTCTCAGTTGTTTTTTTGAAGGTGCAAATTGTTTGTGAGCCACTATCCTGGGCTGTTAAATTTCATGAAATACAAATCAAATGCACAACAGGCTGGGAAATGTAGAAACATTTTTGTTAATCTTCATAAAAATCCCGAATGAATCTAAAGTAACCTATGTAAAAATACTTCTTTTAGGGTGATTTTCTCTAAAGTGATGATATTGCAACACAGTAGTGCCTGTTTATCCCAGATGCTTTCAGGCAGCTCCTAGCCAAAATGAATTGTTTTTATACATGTAAGGAATTCTGTCATTGTATCATCAGTAACTCCTAGGCAAGGAAATAGGATGTCCAAATGTGTGTTCTGTACACATCTTGGAATAGCATTGAATCTACAGACACATGCAACTTGGTCTGGGACAAAGTTGTTTAATTGGTTTGCCTGCTTTCTAAAAATTTATGAAGAATGTCTCTAAAAATCCCAGTGTTGTCTGGCAAAAATGAAATAAAGTTATGTTGTAGCTGACATGGTATTAGAAAGCTAAACCTGTAAGAGCACATTTGTCTGTTTTGCTAACAGAGTTCTTTCTGGAAACAGGTTTGAGTTGGGTTATTTTTTGCTAGCATTTTTAAATGTGTGACATTTTGAGAATTTGGCAATTTGGGTAGTAACACTTTTGTGCAGTCCAGCAACTTTTTTTTTCGTAATCTTCAGCCTGACCTTTCTTGCTTCATAATATTTATTTCTGTTCCTCAGAACAGAATCATTTAGAGCGGATTGTAGAGCAAATTATGTCTCTCTTGTGTGATAAATATATTGACCATTTAAAAGTGGATAAACTAACAGTAGTTTGTTATGACATGTTATTTTTTTCCCCAAACTTTTGTCCCATATGATGCCTAAAAGTATTATAATTTTTCCTGTGCTATGTTCCAAACCTTGAGTGCCATCACATGCCTTCTGCACACTAAGCCTAGAAATATAAGCTTTGTTGTGTTACAAGTTACTTCCATGTTTCAGAATAATTGGTCCTGTTTCATCATGGAGGAATGTCATACCAACCCTAGAAAAATAGCTAAGATTTATTTCCCATTGAAGAATGCTTTTTTTTTTTTTTTTTTTTTAATATGTGTGTCTGATTTAACTAAAAATATCTGGGAGAAAGAAATACTTTTAGTCTTTCCATTTGTCAGGAATCATGGTATATTGATACCAATGAAATTTAATTGGATAATAGCAGCAATCTCACTCTTAGATTTAATTGGAATGTGTATATATTGCCAGTATTCTCAGGAAATTTATATGACTCAATTCACTTTACCAAATAAATCTTCAGTCAGCTGCAATTAGTGTCTTGCATAAAGTTACTTCTGCAATGCCCCCAGCTAGTGATGAGTATTGTAATGCTATTATAATTTACTCTTTATCTTGAAATGATAGTTTTTCAGTTTTTCTAAATATTTTTAGGCAACTTAAGTCTTCTCTTGTAGCTCCATATCAAAGGTTTGGCCATCAAACACCTGGAGACTTTTTTAAACCACTGTGAACTGCAGTATTACATATTAGCCACATTATTTTATAAAATTTTAATTGTGATATTTGCCCAAATATTAAAAGAAAAGTAGATACAGGAACAGAGAGATATAAATTTTTTTATGTTATATTAAGCGTGTCCCATTATGAATATTCACATGTTATGTAATGCTGCAGACAAGCAATGAGTAGTAGTGGAGATCTTGGTTAAGAAAATTCTTTAAAATTTTCATGTTCAAACTTATCTTTACTGGCTCTATTTAGCATCCTCTGTTTTTCAGAATTTTCCAATTGGTTAAAGTCTCTTTTAGTTTGAGCTAAGGGTGCAGGATTGTTGCTGGAAAGATGTGGCATTTGCTTTGCAAATGCCTCCAGTAAAGGCCCATACTTCCCTTAAGCTGACACAAAGGAGCCAATACCAGTTCTTTCATAATTCTCATAGCCAGTTAAGTTTTCTTGCTCAGAAAAAACATCAAGGAGTAAAGGTTTCTACACTTTCTTATGTGGAAGAAGACTTGGCTGCAGGGTCAGAACAGGAAGATTTAGGTGTCCCTATGCTGAATAAATAAATAGTGGTTGTAGTCAGTGGCACAGGGTCTAGCTGGGGGCTGTCCCTAATGGTGTCCCCCAGGGCTCAGTACTCGGCCCAGTATTGTTTAATTTGTTCATCAGTGACTCCATGAAGGGGCAGATGCCTCCTCAGCAAGATCAGTGGTGACACAAAGCTGGGAGGAGTGGCACATACCCCAGAGGGCTTCAAAATGGTCTTCAAAAGGGCTTTGAGAGAGATGGGAGAGAAGAACTGGAAGACTGAGAGATGGGCAGAAAGCAGTGCCTGAAATTCAACAAAGACAATTGCAGGGTCCTGTGCTGGAGAAGAAGAACCCCCTGCACCAGCACAGGCTGGGGACCAAACTGCTGGAAAGCAGCTCTGCAGAGAAGGACCTGTGGGTTCTGGTGGACAACAAGCTGTCCATGAGCCAGCAGTGAGCCCTTGTGGCCAAGGCAGCCAATGGTCTCCAGGTGCATTGGGAAGAGCATTGCCAGCAGGTGGAGGAGGTGATCCTGACCCTCTACTCAGCTCAGGTGAGGCACATCTGGAGTGCTGTGTCCAGTTCTGGGCTCCTCAGTGAAACAGCGACATGGAGCTGCTGGAGTGGGTCCATTGGAGGGCTAGAAAGGTTAAGGGACTTGCGGCATCTCTTTTACAAGGACAGGCTGTGGGAACTGGGCCTGCTCAGTCTCAAGAAGAGACAATTGAGAGGGAACTTCATCGATGTCTCTAAGTACCTGAATGGATGGTGCCAAGAGGATGGAGCCAGACCCTTGATAGTGCCAAGTAACACTTGAAGCAACTGGAAGAAATTGATATAGCGGAAGTTCCTCAGAAAATGAGGAACACGTTCTTTACTTTGCTGGTGACCAAGCACTAGAAAAAACTGCCCGGAAAGGCTGTTGAGTCTTCCTCACTGGAGATACTCAAAGACCATCTGGACACAATCCTGTGCCATGTGGTCTAGGATGACCCTGCTTATGCAGGGAGGTTGGACCCTATGACCCATTGTGGTCCCTTCCAATCCCACCCATTCTGTGATTCTATGTGATTCTCTGTTTCTGGCAATTTCAAAAGCTTGCTATGCAGTTTAAATAATGCTTTGACAATGACAATTTTTAGGAAGCACTTGGAGATCTAACTGGAGGTTATTGTCTTATACTCAGTTTGATTGTGAAATTGATGTACATTTTGCAGTAGAGAACACTGGCTCATACTGCAATGACTTTGAATTCTAGACATATGAGGATGTGACAGGTATCAGAAGAAATCATGTCTTCCTACTGCAAAGTAGAGAATGGGGATTTTGGGAGATGAATAGGGGCTTAGTGTGATGCAACTTTCTTTTGTTTCTTGCAGATTCTGTTTTATGCAAATCTAAAGCTTTACATGAAATTTAGAATCTAGGCAGCTGCCTGCCAAGCTGAAATGATTCAGAAAACACTTAGTTTTATTAAATTAAAATTTAAATTATTTTGTCTCTCTCAAATCTATTGCCCATGTAAAAATGTCTACATTGAACTTATGGATCTAAAATAAATTCTTTACTGGCAGAGACTATTTAAATATTGACTGTAGATAATGGTGATAAACACCACTAAAGGGGAGCAGGAGTGTAAACAGCTCTCTTACCTTCCGAGACCATCACTGTTAAATCCACTCTCTCTGTTTTAAGCTGGGATTATCTTTTCACCCTAAAGTATTTTTCACTCCATCTAAACTCTAAACCACTAACTACATTTTATTTAATAGGATCTTATATGTAGGTTTGAGGGTGTAATTGCAAATCTATGCTTTTCATACTGAATTAAGTATCAGAGAACATAGGGTATTCGGGCAAACATAAACTTTAGGTGGCATTTTTATCTTTAGGGAGTTATTTTATATATTTATATGTGTATGTATACATATATATGTACATATGTATGTATATATTGCAGTTACTGTAAAATCTGTGTACCAGGCTGAATATTTTTTTATATGATTTTGGACTCTTCTTCAAACTTTCAGTGTTTATGTTTATAGTTATTTCTAAAACATCTGCACTGCGTTGCTCCATTGACCATGAAAAGAATGCTCAGCCTTTGATTTTTTTCTGGATAATGAGATCTTTCATTTTTAGCAATAGCTAAGTCTCACTTAACTATGCTTTTTCCTCCATAAATCTTGTATATCCATGGTTCCTGGGGCAAACCATTTCCAATGACAATAGATTTTGTGCCCACACTAGCTTTGTCCACTCAGAATTCAGATCAAAAGCAGAATTACATATTTTTTTCTTTTTAATCTATTGTGACCTATGAAGATTAGTTAAACACTCCATACAAGTTCTAATCCTGACCAGAAAGCCATTAAACGATACCTTTTATCTTGAAACTGGGCTGTTACAATGTCTAAAAAGGAGTTAAAATTTTTCTTGGTGCAACTCCTCTAGGAAAATGCAGATCTTGTCACCTGTCACCTTTCCTGGATTCAATGTTTGTGGGATGGATGTTTGTGCTTACCAGAAGAGCATTGCAAAGTATTGTATAGTTGTTCTGTCTACAGACTAAATGTTTAATTTTCAGATGTTTGCTGTTTATGAAAACATTTGTGTGAGTAGATGTGTTGAGATGTCTTTTCTTTGTTAGTAATTGAGGCCAGTACGTAGTTTCTCACTTACTTCAATATGCTTTTCTCTATTCAATTAAAGTTGTTTTGAGTACTTTTTTTTATTGAGCAAGACTTTGCTTTTGAAGTGGCCCCACACACTTAACTGGTTTTAATTCTACAGTTCATTCCAATGAGATAATGCTATATGCCTAGTTAGAGCTCTTTGGAACATTTTTTGGGTGGATCCAGTATATTTTATTTGCTAGTTCTCTTATATTTGAATACACTGGCCTTTGCTAAATTTAAGAGTATAAATATGAAAGGATAAGCCATGAGTTCTCTTTGGGATCTCAAAGTCAGCTGTTGTCAGATTTCAAATAAAGCTGGGTAAACTGATAGGTTTTTTCTTCTCTATTGTGAGTAGTGGCACAGATTTGACCGTAAGAAAAGTGCTGAGTTTTTTTCTTGCAAAATGTTAGTTTTGAAGCTACATTGATAAAGTCAGTGAATTGGCTGTAGTATTCTGTTATTCCCCGTGCCACTGAGGGTAGGAGTTGAGTTCCTCTACAGTTTTGCACAACATGGATCTCATGTCTCCAGAAAAATATCAGACAATAGTTTGAGATAGTTTGTGGTATAATGGGGAAATCTGTGTGGTAAGTGGATATTGTTTTGCTTGGTATGATTAATTAATTGGAGTAACAAAGTGCTTTAACTCCAGTTTTCAGTCATCATAATCCTCTTGTACTATATATTAGGAGTAATTTATGAATTATACACGTAACAGCATCTGTCAAGTGGAGGAAGTGGGGTAGATTACATCAAAGAAAAATGATTTTTAATTGTCTGCTTTAATTCACAAAGCCAATGTTTAGACTGTCATGTCTACTGAACAGACTGTATCTAGAGAAGATTTTTTCCAGCCAAATTATGGAAAGGAATCTAGGAAATTCAAAAATTTTTACCTTGCAATAGATGTTGATATAATGTAATTCTAATACCGTCCTCAGAGGTAAGAATTAAACAGAAATGTTGTTTTGAAACTAAAGTTAAATTAGGAATCTTGTCTGTGTCAAATATCTTGTAACTGCTCCAAGGAATTTCTCTTAGAGATATCAGAAAAGAAAGCACAAGAATAGCTTTGAATGTGCTTCCTCTTTGAGGAGCACAAGTACTTAAATCTGATTATTGAGGGTTCTGCTGTTATTAAAACTAATAGAAATGATCAATCATATATGTTGCTTCTACCCTGTAGACTTCTATCCTCTGTGCTGGTGGTCACTGGTTCCAGTGATCTACTCAGCTGCTTGTGCAAGACCTCCTCAGTTGGAAGATTTTGTGGTTGTTGTTGGAAGAACATGATGACTATAGCAAAGAGAAGTAAGACAGCATCCTTCTGGCTACAGCTGTTTATTTTAAGTTAATTATACAGCTGAACAAAACTGTATTTAGGTAGTTCAGTAAAAATTCTCAGTATTTTGGATTTCATTGATGCTAACTCTTTGCAAACAAATTGTATGTACTTGCTAAAGCCTTGCCATCTCTTGAAAACAACGTTTTGTTTTGAGGTAGCTCTGTTTAGATCAGGAATAAAGTAACAGAAATGGGGGGGGGGGAGGAACAATTCATGCGTCCACACCATAGTGTCATGATTTTAGTATTGTTTGGGGTATTCAAGGTATCCTTATGATAGAGTGGAGATAACACAGGCAAGATGGGCCCTGTTGGACAGGAACTGTAGGTCTGTAGAAGTACTGTAGATTCTCTGAAATGACATCTGAGTACAACCTCAGCCGACACGGTGAATTAAAAAGGAAATTTTATCTGAAAGGAGTGAAACATAGCAGGGATACAAGCCTGTCTAGAATTGAGATCAAAAACATCCTTAACCCACAGAGGATACACCTAACATTACTCTTAAAAATGCACAGGAATAAATAGAATACGATAGCATTCATTGGTTGTACAATCTGGACAGCTTGTTAACAAAAGCAATAATAGTTTATGTTGTACTTATCCTTGATTGAATTAGTAATTGTTCTGTTTCTCTTTTAGGTTATGGTCAGACTGGTCCAGTGGTTCAGAGAGGTGGATATGACTCCATTGCTGCTGCTGTTTCTGGTCTCATGCATATCACAGGGCATGAGGTACAGTGCATAACTTACAAATTTCATAGAGTCTTTGTGCCATATACCAAAACTAGCTGCTGCATGGAGCAAGTCAGCCTATGCTGACATATCTGTTGTGCAAACCCTCTTGAGTCCAACAAGAGGTCCCATCTCTGGGAATCTAAGGCAATAATAAACTTATATACTTCATGTATCTCACTCCTGGCTTGTAAAGAAAATTGCTCAAGAAACAGAAAATTAAAGAAAAAAAGAAAAATCCTAAATCTCCAGTGAATAAATTTACAACACATGCTAACCTGTTAATGGCCACTTGTAGTCACTTCAAGGGCTGTAATAACTCTCGTACATTGTCAACATTGTTGACAGCTGGATGATTGAACCATACCTATGAGTGTGAAGTCTCACTGATGCTTAGATATTGATATTCCCTTTGTAAAAGTGGGACTTGTGAAGCTATCCAGAAAAATCTGACAAAAGCTGTGTGTTTTTAAATCATTCTGTCTGCAAATAGGAAGACAGATGCTGTGTATTTCTGGAGAAGCTTTATGTGCTTACTATTCCCACTGACACCCAAGATCTTTGGTAGCTGTGGCAGTGCAGGAAGCTTAAGAGTAGTTTAGTATCTGGATTCTAGAGGTATACAGAACATGTGTCTTCACCTCAGAAAAATGCTGGTCAAATAAGCATTTAATTAAGCCATCCTGAATCACCTACAGATGCAGGGAGTGTGGTCCCCAAACGTCCCTTTTCAAGTGAGGCAGTGTTACAAGTCTGTTCTATGCATTATAAATTATAGATACTGTTCTGTGGCAGTGCTCCTGGTACTCTGGAGGCAGTAGTGCAGATTTTGTGAGCACACTACTTGCATGTTCTAGATAGACAAGGAATTCACAAAGTGTCAGCTGTTCATGTTTGAGTAGGTTGTTGAAAGCTAACCACACATGATCTGGACACAACTCTATTGTAGTGTTGATATTCTGCCAAGAGTCTTGTTTTCTACTGAGAACAATGGCAAACATCAGAAGTTTGTACTTCTGGCAAATATTGTTACCAGAGTTGTCCTTTTTATTAGGGAAAAAAAGTCAAAACCAAGCATTTTTGGACTGAGTAACCTGAAACATCTTGTGCCTAGTTTCCTGAGACTGTCCATTTCTGCTGTGTTATTGGTATGTACTCATAGGATGCCCCATCTCAGAACATGAGAAGGCATGAAGTTGAGTGCAGTCCTTACAGTCTCTTCAAATATATGATGCACATATGCACTAAGCAATGGCTGATCACAGTAATTGTAGTGTAAGTAAATATAATATTGTGTCTGTAGAAAGGAGGTTAATGCTTCCAATGCAATGCCAGAAACTTCATGCACACCTCAAAATATACCAATCAAAAATAAAACGGAATAAAAATGGTTAGAAAGGGGAAGATGTTAGTACAACTTAAAGAAAAGTTTATAGAAAGATTGAAAAACACAGGACTTTTGTACAGCTTTGCAATGATATGTGAATACCAGAATAAATAACTGTTACAGTGAATAATTGCATGCAAGTTATATTATGAAAGTAATAGTCCTTAGTGGCTGTTATGAAGATGGATTTTATTAAAAGATTGTGTTAAGATCTACTGGAAAACCAGATGTTTGCATCACCTCACCAAGACCTGAGGTAATATAATCATAGGAATCCTTGTTAGTAACAGCTTCATCTGTTCAGTGGTGGCCTCTTAACAATTCATTCAAACTCAGTCACTCTTTTGCATAATTAAAATAAACATACTAAACTTTTATTTTTCTTTATTTGAAGTTGTTTATGTAGTATTTCCTCAGTTTCTCAAAACCATTTTTTGATGTGTAGAGGGACAGTATTGTTTCAAATACTTAAGTAGTCAATGACTCCAAAAAAACAGATGTGCTTTTTGTTGCTGTAGTGAAAACTTACCCATCATTTACTGTAAAATCATATTGTATGATTGTTTGACAGTTACTTTAAAGTAGCAAAGTATTATTAATAGTAAAATGTTCCATTTTTTTACATTTATGCTCATCTGACAGAATTGTGTTTAAAGTTTCACAAAACTAAGTCTGAACAAAAGTAGAAAACTTTGTTTCAGTAAACATGTAGAAAAGTGGCTGAAGAAAAAAGAAAACAGAATTTCATGTCGGTTTTTTTTTTTTCAAATAAAGCTTAAATTATTTGCTGACTAGAAAACATGGAATTAATGGGCTAAAAGTAATAAGTTCATTTGAAAGGGTAGACTAGGGTCAGATTTTTTTTTAAGAATAAAATAGAAAAGGCCACTCTTATAAACTGAAAATGAAAAGAAAAAGAAAAAAAAATATAACAGATGGTGTTGGTTTTTTATTTAACTGCAGTAGCTATAGATAATCAGCATAACATCATCAGTGCAACAGTGCTCTTTGGAAATGCCAGTTTGGTAAACAAACCATTGAATGTTCTTTCAGGATGGTCTTAGAGGCATCAGCTGAGGCAGCAGACAAATTTTAATGGATCTGAGCAGCAGCAAGAAAGCATCCACATACATGACTGTGTTGTTTAATGTTGAGGTATACTTATTCATGTAAAGGTATAAATATTTACAGTTCTTAAGAAAGCATTTGAATAATAGGGCATTAAATTTTTTTTCCTGTATCTGACTTATACAAAAATGTATAATCCAACAGCAGTATATATTCTTTTCTGTCTATTAAAAAAAACCAAACCAAAACAAAAGAGTTTGCTTTATTTTTCCTTCTTTTTTTCCCCTGGTATCACTTAATGGTAATAATTTTGAAATGCTTCTGAACCTTGAACTGAAACTATAGCTTCTGCAATATTGCAAAATTATTGGCACAAACAACTGCATTTGTGCTAGCGTTGCTTTTGCTGATTGCACAAAGCCAAGCATAGTAGAATAGTGTTTTTAAATCACAGTTTAGTGTCCAGAAACCTGCATGTGATTCAAGCTCTTACATATGTAGTTGATTATTTTTATATTAGAAGTGTATCACACCTGTGAAATTTGAAATTCTATTGTGTTTATGAGGGGAATCTGTTTTGTGTAAAACTCTAACACAAATCCATTTTGAACGAAAGTAGTTGCTTCAGGACACATTCAGATTTTCTTTACATAAGTTAAAATATGCTAAAGGACAAAGTTTGCACTGATTACAATTTTATTGTCCTGGACAACATAATTTATAGATATTTCCTGGTTAAACACCAGTTTCAAGTTTCATATTTGATGAACAGAGAGCTTTTACTTAATATATTCAGATACATCAGTGCCAGATGAATATCCATTTGATGAAAATTTCTATGACTCATCAAGGCAATAACTTGAAATTAATTAGATAAAACCCAATTTGGTTACAAATCCCCTTCCATCTCCTAGTGGATTATTATTACATGTGGTCTTCAATATCTGGAGTACCTTTCTGGTGGTGTATTCTTTCTTGAGGAAAAAAAGCATTTTTGTCTTACTGAACATGAGACAGAATTTAATCTGCAACCCAGCAAGGCCATTCTTTGGTTTACTACCAAACAAATTGTTATGAAAGAATATGCATGGTGTATATATACCTCAGAGCTGTTGGAAAATACAGCCATTGCTGGTTCATATTAGCTTCAGCAATTATTTCACATCTGTAAAGACTACTGGACGTAGAATGCTTTTATTAAGCATGTCATTTCAAAACAATTTTCATTTTAAATGAATGATTTTTTTATTATTGATGTAAGTTTGGGAAGAGAAATAATGCCAAAGGGAAAAAAAACCCCAAAACTCAGGGCAATAAAAAACCAAACATGTTGTGGGTATATCTGGACCAGAATATGTCGACAAATTGTTAGGAATTTAGCAAACAGCAAAAATTAGGAACAAAAGTGTAAACTACAAGATTGCACAATAGCAAAGCACAGTGATTTAAAAACAAAAGGTCTGTTCTACTGGTATGAATCTTTATCCTTTCAAATAAGGAAAGGGCAAGTCCTGATGCTGCACCTAATTTAGGGTTCAAGCCGGCCCACAAGGCTGGATGGCAGCTTTGTTTGCTTAAGACACATTTTCCCTGGCTAGGGCTACTGTTGGTCTTCCTAACAGAACAAGAATATAATTTTTGTCTGGCAGGGTGGTGGTGTTAGTCACTTTTGAAATAACTTGCTTGAATTAAAGATACTTACTTTGCCCAGGTAACTGGTATAATGTGAGCTACACAAATGTACTGCTGTGTGGGTAGAAGCTCTGTCTAAATGAAGGTATTTCTGTGCGTGTGTAGCTTTATCCTTCACGTAAAGCAGCTAGTCCTCAGTCTTGATAGAAAGACCAGGGATGGCTAGAAATTGTGTGGACTGCTTCTGAATGCAGAGTGTTAGGATAAAGCAAAGCCAACATGTTAAAAACAACATAGCAGTATAGTGCTAGTAGTTTGTAAGAGTGCTCTGTAAGGGGCAATAGTGAAAGTAAAGAAATACGAACTAAGGTCAGAAATAAAAGGTAAACTTTTTACTGAGGCAAAGGAAGTGTTAGCTTTTAAGCATTAGATAGGATATTAATTATTAGATAGGATATTATTTAAGCATTAGGAAAGGTATTTTATATTTATCTGGACAAATATAACAAATATATTAAAATAATCCAAATTTCTCCATTTTCAAAAGGTAGTGTTCTCCTTCGAGGGTGTAATTAATGACACTGAAAACAGTGGGAAGTGTTTTCAAACTAAGAATGTTGCAGCATATCTGTTCACAAAATCAAAAGTCTTTTTAATTTCTTCTTAACCCAGTGAATGCAATGAAGTAGCTATAATAAAGAAAGAACAATTAACCAAACTGATTAGTTGCAACAGATAATATGAGTTGTTTTGGTATTTTTTTTGTTTTGGCTGGGTGTTTTTGTAAGTGTGAGTGGTTTTATGATGTGTGAGATTTTTATTTTTTTGGGTTTTGTTTGTTTGGTTTTTGCGGTTTTTTTGTATTGGGGTTGAGGGTGGTCCCCGACAATACTTTTTAGGGTTCTCAGCTATCAGGGCAATAGTGGCAAAAATGAAAGAAGAGTGGTGTGATGACCATGACTTAGCAACATAAAACACTTTAATAATAATGAAAGTAAAAGTGGGACGAGGCCAAAAAATCCAAATATACTAACTAAGGGGACAAGGTCTCCTTAGGAGCCAGTGGTCAAGACTAAAATGCAGAGTAGGAGAGGGGGTGGAGTCGAGCTTAGGGTCCAATGGGTATAGGGGAAAGGTGCAGAGGTGGAGTAAGGGAAGGTAGGGTCCAATGGGGTAGGCTGGGTGGAACACTGCATCAGGTGAGGGCCAATGGGGATACAAGGAAGGGCGAACATTCTAGGGACTGGGAGTGGCGATGATCAACTGGAAAATGAAGGTTAGGAATATGTATGAGGCATCAACATAGGCGATCCCGTAACTCAATGGAACTTTCCCTTCTGGGATCACCATAACTCAACAAATTCCTCCCAAGGCCTAGGGCTGGGGTACAATTGTTCTTTAGTAATAGTTGCCTGACCTGGAATACCAATCAGGCTGACTCCCACATTTTGTTTGTTGGTTTTTTTCCTTTTATTTATCTGTAGTAGCTCTGAGGAGCAAAAACCTTCTCATGGGCTAATAAGTGTTCTTGGTAGGCCTGTGCATATAAAAGTGAAGAACGAATGTTCTTGGTTTTCTCCAAAGCTGGGTACAATGAGGTTGGTAAATAGCTGGGACCTTTGAGTTGTGTTTTGTATTGGGAAGCTGAAGTGCTTAGTGTAGAGTCTGGAGAGGGAAGAAATAAGAAATTCTTCAAAAGGGTACTACTTCCTAAAGCAGTGTTCACCTTAATATTGTGTAGTTTATGTATCATCCTATGGATATCTAGGCTATAGATAGTCATAGATTAATCCTTACTGTGGTTTGAATGAGAGTAATTTTTTAAAATTTTTTTAATTTGGTGTATTTTATACAGATTTTGTAATTTTTAGTCAATTTCATCATATGAATAAAATATCATGGAGCTTTTTCCATCTTATAGAGAAAATATTGTCCTAAAATATTGTCCTACTGTCTTTTGTTTCAGAATAGCTATATTAACGCAGTTGATAATAAAATAAAAATTTTTAAAGAAAAATATAATAACACATATGACTTGATATTGGACTTGTGTAAATCCTCATAGTGGAAAGGAAAAATGATGGTGAAAGTTTTCTTACATGAAGCCAAGGCACTCTTTATTTAATAATTATCAAGAAACAATTATTGCAGTCATATTTAGAAGATTATTATTACAATAATTGCACTTAGCAGTTTAGACATGGCTGATTAAAATAATTCTGTAAATTTAATTTTATTGAATTAATGCTGAATTGGTTTAAATACATTTATGATAATTTGACAAACAGTCATTATTTATCAATTGTAATGGTTTTAAGTTGTCTTATGATAGGCTTACTTGACTCTGGAAGAGTCTCATTAGCTTTGCACTGTTATATTTCTTCAAAGCTTGAAAACTTAAAAAAAAGCCCAAACAAACAAAAAGTAAGACTTCAAAATAAGGAACTGTGATAAGCTGTGATAGTCTGATCACCTGACCTCAAACTTTTCAGAGTAGGAAATGGAGAATATTACAGAAGAAGCACTATGATAAAAGCCTAGCTGGGCTGAAATTATAAGTTCATTTGACCATTGATTTCAGAGGGGATGTATGTCATGCCAATGATTACAGAAGTTCTGAAATACATAATACAACATGAAGATTGTTCCCTTGATGCTAGAAAAGGGATGGCATACAGAAAAAGGATATTTGAACAAACAACTTTTCAGTGAATCCAGTCAGAAGGAGATAAATTTGCACGTACTTGCATGTATAATATTTACACGTGTAAACAAAAATTTGTTTTTGTTTTGTTACTAGAAACCTGGAGTGTGTATAGTGAAAAATACAAAAACGAGCTTTGGCTTGGAGAGGAATTGAAGAGGTGGGAACAAAAGAGTGTGAGAAGAATGAAGCAATATGGTTCTGCCTTCTAAACAGACAGACACCTCTGTCAGCATACTATAGAAATTGTTTAGGCCTTTGGCTTCTAGACATAATAAAGTTCAGTCTTCACTAGCTTCTCTTGTCTCTAACATTATCTCTTTTCCTTTTGCAGTGGTGAGTTGAAGCATTATGTTATTTGGGACAAAAAGTTGTATGAGAAATCCTTCATGATTTGCAGTGTGTGGCATCACAAAGTGGCAGTTTTGTGTACATGCTGCAAGAATACCTGGTTTTCAGTGGTAGTTTTTATACATGAGTTCACTCAAAGATTTCTTGCACTAAATAATTTCTTGCACTAACTGCAACTCAGTGCAACTATCCAACCCATTCCTTTATCTACCAGGCGGCCAGTTTAGAGACAAGCATGTCATGTGGGATGGTGTCAAATCCTTTGCACAAGTCCAAGTAGATGACATCACTCACTCTTCCCAGATCTACTACTGCTGTAACCCCATCATAGAAGGCCACTAAATTTGTCAGGCACAATTTGCCCATAGTTGAATCCGTCTTGGCTGTCAAAAATCACCTGCTTATTTTTCATGTGCCTTAGCATAGGTTCCAGGAGAATCTGCTCCATAATCCTGCTGGATAGGAATAGGGCACTTGTGGGCCCATAGTTCTCTGGGTTTTCTTTTTTACCCTTTTTAAAATATGGGGGCTGTTTCCCTTTTTCAGTCAGTGGGGACTTCCTGCTACTACCATGACTTCTCAAATATGATAGATGGTGGCTTAGCCTACAAATGTGCATCAAGTCCCATGGGCTTATGCACCTTCAGGTTCCCTAGATGGTCTTGAACCTGATAATTTCCTACAGCTTATGGTTCTATGTTGCTGTTTCTCCAACAGATACTGAGGTGGCTGAAGCCCCCCATGAGGACCAGGGCTTGTGAATGTGAGGCCACTGCAATCTATCTATTGAGAGCCTCATCCATTCCATCTCCCTGGATGGGCATGTAGCAGGATTACAATATTGCTTGCAATTGTTCTCCCTGTGCTCTCAGTCAGCTCTTCATCCATCCTGTACATACATCCCATTACAAACCACCACACACCCTCAGTGAAACTGTGTGCTCCAGCTGGTCATTGGCAAAGAGGGAAGCACTGCCTCCTTGTCTCCTTTGCCTGTCTTTCCTAATGATCCATATCCCTGAATTCCAACACGCCAATCACAGGCATCATCCCACCATATTTCTTTCATGCCAATACCATCCTACACAATTGTACTATCTCTGCTTGTTTTCCTGCTTTTAATTGTTTATTGGTTTTTTTGTTTGTCTTGTTTCATTTTGGGGTGTTTTCTTTTTCTTTAGGATGGTGAGCCGGTTAGACCAGGAGTAGCAATGACAGACCTCGCTACTGGGTTGTACACATATGGAGCAATTATGGCCGGCTTACTTCAGAGGTATAAGACGGGAAGAGGACTACACATTGACTGCAATCTCTTGTCAACTCAGGTAGGAGTTGTAAAAAAACCTGCTTTTTGCTGTGTAGATGTTTGAACCTAAGAATACCACTTGTATATAAATTAACGTGCATTGGTTAGTATAACTAATGACAACAATAAGAATGACATTAGTGATCATTCTCTTAACATGCCACTCTGGTAGCAACCATTTTATATAACATGATTATTGTTACTACTGCACTAAGTTTGGTTTTCAGCATTTAAAATTAAACCTGTTTTGCCTTCTTCCTAATCCTCTCTCATATCAATAAATTTCAAATTGGTGAACCAAAACCACAGCAAAGGACTCCCATGTTCTTTGAAAACAAAGGTTAATCAAGGTTTATAATATCATTGAGATTGTAACAGTTGTAGTGAGTAATTGGAGACAGAACAGCCTAAGTAGTGAAACCAGTGTTGAAAGGAAGGCTTTGGCATTGGGTAACGTTACTTCTAGAGCAATTGAATAACTTGTGTAAAATCACCCAGAGTTTTAAAGGATCACGCAAGTTTCAAAGTAATGTAATCCAGGAGGTCTGCCTTTTGGCTCTGGGACTTAAAGAATGAAGTAAGATTGAAGACGCAGCATTATTCCTAGGCATTAAAGGCAGAATTGTTTTTATAATGAAAGATATAGCATATACTACAAATAATGAGAACTTTAACTCTTCTTTGAATATTTAAACACCACTGATGCAATGATTTATAATTTCTAAAAAGCAAGTGACATTGATTTGAGCTGCATATGATCAGATGATACATTCTGATTGTCTTACTGATGTAGGTACTTGCTGAGTAATTTATGTTTAAAAATTAAAAATTAAAAATTACTGCAGAGGAATTCTTATTTCCATTTTAAAATGTACGTCAAAAGCCATATTTAAAGCAAAGTGCTCTATTATTTTCATCTTTATTGAATTGTATTTTTCTTCACATTATTCTTGTCAGTGCAGTTGAGAAATGACAGTGCCCATTGTGCTAAAAGTTGCTCAGGTATGAGCAAGATGTTGGACATCTATATCATTGTGTGATAATAGTGATTGAGCCTAATGATTGAGGTTGCTCTTTAGTGCCTACTGCTTTTGTCTGAATAACTATTGAAATCAGAAAGGAGGGGAAATTCTTGTTTAAATCAATAAAGAACTTTTCATTTTTTTCAGAAAAACTGTTCATAAGAATTGAACTTAATTATGCTGAAATATATTTGCAAATGTTGTATCTGTATTGGAAATATGTCTAGAAAAAAGCAGTTCAGAAATATATTTTAAATATGTATTAAATTCTTATTAAATATTTTGTATATATATGGATGTAGAGGGATTTTATGTTTAAGGTATTGTAGTGTTTTGTGGCAGCTACTCCTTGATCTTTTTTATTTCTAATTTTATAAAATTACTTCTGATAATTCTTATTGATTTCCAGAGTAATTCTGGGACGGATGTGTGTGTTTAATTCCTTGTTCCACTGGTTTTTGGCTTTTTTTATATTAATGAAGTCTTCTTGATTATATTTCAATATTTTATCAAATGCTGAATGCAAGAAGAGTTGAAGTTAGGTGTTTCTACAGCTCTCTTATTTCAGCTTATTTTGTTACCTTATTTGTCTTTATAACCTTTTTCCTTGATTAGGGTAGATTTGTCTATACACAGCAGTGTTCTTATATTGCAAAATTTCCATCTGAACTTCCACATCATTGTCATTTTGGCCACTCACTAGCACACACAAGCGAGAGATTGAAGACCTGGATAAATGTTAGTGAGCAAAACATGTGACATGGTGTTTATCTTCTACATGATTTAGTTGATGCAGTGCTAAATGGTAAAGGAAAAGCTTAGTAGCTTCTCAGGGTTTTTTTAAACATTCCCTTCCTTGCTCATTGTCAAATTGTAGTTTTCTAAAAGATATTAAGAAATAAATGCACACTCTCATTGAAAAATAAATGGGTTTATTTACTTCAGTGCTGGGTAAATGATATTCAAATAATTTGATATATTGGAGCAGAGTATGGATAAAAGAGGTTATTCAGAAAACAGCTCTTTTGTTTGAGATTATCCTGCTGCTTCAGTCCAAATTAATGTTAGGGTGTTGGCCCAAGACTGTAATGAAAACATCTATTAAAATGGAAGAAGTATTTATGGAGGAGGTTCTAAAGTAACAAAAATAAAAACATGTGATTAATCCCATTAAAAAGATGTGTTAAAGTGAATGAAAAAAACATAAGTAGCAGCTGAGTCTCAGAACATCTACTTTCTTGGTTTGTTTTCTTTGCTTTTGTAAGACTGGTAGCTACTTATAAGTCTTTAAGGGTGAGTGTCTTTACTAAGAAAAATAGTACAAATCTGAAAATTAATGTAAATAAATAAATTACTTTCGCAATACTTCTGATGATTATGAATTTTTTAAAGGAAATTAGACAATTACTGTGATATGGTCTGGTCTTGAAAGAGACTTGTTTCCAAAGAGATTTTGTTTTACCTCCCAACTAGGTATCAAAATCTAGCTTTTCCTCATGTGATAAATGTTTAAAAAGAAGGACTCTGGCATTTCTCATGGATGCTGCCAAAAAAATAAGGGACCTAAAGTTTTAGACTTTCAGTTTATTAGGCTTTTGTTGGTGTTGATTAATGGTAGGATTTGGAGGTCAAACAGAGACATTGTGATAACTTTTCCTTCAGCATGAGTTTTGCTGAAGTGTAATCATTTTTAATGAGAAAAAAAGGAATCTTCTATGTGTGCTGAACCATCCTATTTATAGTGTTGTGACAACAGGGTCTTGTATGAAACTTCTTGGCTTTGCCATCATTTCATGCACTGAGCTAATCTAGCAGTGTGCTTGGATCTTTTGTTCATCCCTTCATCTGAACTGAAAATTGTGAACCTGGCCAATACATATGTCTTCATTGTTCAGCGTTGTTGACTTTGACTATGTCAGAAAGGAATAAATCCCCCAGGAGTTAAGTCACTCAGGTAATTGGGAAATTTTGAAAACTGCTTGGTTTATTTTATAGCAGAAAATATAGCATCTAAATGTCCATCTGTGTCTGCACTATCATTTTTCTGCATGCCTTGCAGAAATGCAAGAGGATTTAATTAATTTTTTTTTTTTTTTTTTTTTTTTTTTTTTTTTGGTGGAGGTGAGGGCTGGAGAATGCTTTTGATACTAATTTCCTGCACAGATATGCAAATAACAAAGAGCACTGAAATGAATTCACCTGCCAATAAAACTGATCTGAAACTTTTTAAAGAACAGTCCCAATGACTGGCAAGTTAATTTTGTATTTGGGATCTGTGTAGAACCAAATTATAAGTGAGATCCTGTTTTCTGAAGAAATGTTATTTAAAAAATATCTTAAAATACATATCTTTCTTTCAAACTCTGTGTTTTAAACACTTATTACTACCAAAGATTATTTCTTTCCCTACAACAAAATAGGATTCTAGGATTTTTTTGAACAAGAGATATGGTAGCCCTTAGAATGTGGTTTTGCAAAGAGCAGAAACTTTCTATATCTCTCATCTATAAACTTTTAACCCATGTCATATGATTCCTTTGAAATTTTTGACTTTTAGATGATTCACAGTTGTAAGCTCCAGACCTTTCAGCATCTAAATAGTGTTCTTTAGATGATACTGGTAAATAAGAAGGAAGTGGGGTTTGGATTTGGTTCCAATTATGCAATTGTGCCTTTTCTTCTGTTGTGGCTTAAAAAAATCTCTTGGAAGTTTTAATATCCTTCCTGTATTTAATTACGACCAGGCTCCAACAAATACTGTAATAAGTTTGTTTCATTTGGATTAAAAATCTGCAAGAAATATTTTACATTTAACATTTCTGCAATTTTGAAGTTTTTTTTTTTCCAGATTCCACAGACAGGATAATGTGGTTAATATTGTTTGTATAATATGATTGTTCATCAGACACTTCTCTGCTTCTAATTTCTATGCTTTAGTTTGTATTTGCCATAGCAAACACTTAATCCTCTTAAAATGTTGAAGTGACTCTCGAAAAACCTAAAAATTGGTATAAATTATTTTCTTTATTTAATTTTTGTGCTTAATTAAACTTAATTAAATTAATGTACTCAGTTTGCTGAAGGAATGATGAGCATTAGAAGCTGGTAGCTTTTGTTTCAACATCACATTTTCCCAAGATGATTGTGTGCTATCTATTCAGGGCTTTCATGGCATGTCTTTTAGCAATTATTGAGTATAGGTGTAACTGGTAACACCTGCATACTACCTGTAGCATGTTCAAGGCATCCTAGAATCCCTGAGAAATAAGTTGTGTGGAAATATCAACCTTGGAACTTAAATACTGCTCAGGTGTCTTGACTGCATCTTGCTGCTTCTCTGCTGAGAGTCACGCGCTGAATGAATACCAAAAGAAAATTGTCTTTTTTGGAGGTTATTGCATCTCGTTTTGGAGGCCATCTATGAGGACTGTTACAGAGCTGTCTTGTTTTTGGGTATGATTTGAATAAGTGGGTTTTTTACAAGCTTATAAAAGCATCATCTTTGCAAAATGTAGCAATCTTAATCTCCATCATAATAAAAAATTGAGCATGTGCTGTATGGCGATGTCATCTTTTTCACTGTATAGCTCTCATACGAAAGAATAACAAATTCTGAATTAATGTGACCATTTCTTTAAGCATATACTGCACTTTAAACACTTCTTGGCCTGTATTCTTGACAATTTCCATTGAGGACAGCTGTATAACTAAGAACAGAGCTTATCCCTCTGGGTTTTAAGCAGCCAGAATTTGATTGAATAGACCAGAAGACCATACACTCATGACAGTAACTCAATTTAATATTGGCCTCTGTGGAATGTGTGTTATGATTTCTAATGATTAGTTATGCAGTCATTGGTAGAGCATCCTCCAACTGGATCTTGGTTTTATTTAGAGGCTTTCTTTACTCTGTAAACAGAGTACATATTCAAATTGCTAGGGAATTTCTTCTTTAAATGCTACCTAACTAATTCTGTGTCTTTTTGTCTTTGCTACCATTGTTCTTGTGCTAAAGAAGCCTGAATTAGTTGCAGCTTCATTTTCCTGTGTTGTTCTGCCTGTCATTAATTAGAGAAAGACTAGAAAATAGATAGAAAAAATATGCCACTTTATTACTAAAAAAAACCAAACATGGCTGCCTGGAGTGGGTAGGGGAGAGAGTTTGAAGACAAAGGAAGACATTTCTTTAAATGATTTTTTTAATTTAGATGATCTTTAAATAAGAGTGTAATCTTGGAAATTGAATCAAGATGTTTATTACCAGATCAGATTTCAGAATCATGCTGAGTTTTAGGAGAAGGATACACTGGGTAAATGAAAGGAAAGGGGAATGATTTAAGCAACTAGCATCAGAAAAAACACATGTAGTGTAATCCAAAAGCTCACCTGCCCCTCTAAACTATTAAAAGTTTTCAGAAGTCATTCTAGAAGTTCATCAAATTACGATAGAGCCTTTGAACACATTGTGCTCCATTAATTTATGCAAATAACAAGTAAAAGGGTTGTAACTTGTTGGAAGAGATTTTAGTTTTACGCCATGGAAAATTTTAAATTAGCAAGACAGCTGATTTTTATGTGCTCTTGAGCCTCTGGAAGTCTAATAAACCTTAACAAGTGTGGCATTTTGGGGTATGGTGATGGAACTCTAGCTAAGGTTTCAACACTGCTTATTTTGGTTACTTCAGATAACTCTCATTAAAATTTCTCTGTAGATTATAATCTATTAAAAAAAAAAGAAAATGTGAAGTAAAGGATGATGCTGAAACACATTTGCAATAATTACTTCCTTTGGTCTGATTAAGTCCTGCTGCCAGAATTTCTCTTTGTATTCAGCGCAGTATTGTTTCTGTATTCAGTATTGGTTTTGGCTAATCAGTTAGACTGCAAACTCTTTAGAGAAATGACATGTGATTAGGCCAAAAGTCGTAATTAATTACTTATTATGTTATAGTGAAAGCTATTAAAAATATGTTCAGACTCTAATTTAGGACTTCTAAAACAGGTGTCCATTAAACTGTCTTAAAGTTGTAGAACCATTAAAGTTGAAAGAGATCCTTAAGATCATGAAGTCCAGTTGTCAAGCCAGAACTACCACTATAACTCCTAAACCATTAAATTACTTCATCCAGATCCAGACATCTCTTAGACGTCTCCAGGGATGGTGTCTCCACTCTGGGCTACCTATTCCAATGCCTGACGACCCTATCACTGAATTTTTCTTTCCTAATACCTGAATCTGCCTTGTCTCATCTTAAGACCATGTGCTCTGGTCCTCTCACTGCAGGCACAGTAGAAGAGACTGGCCCTCACCTCACTACAATCTCCTTTCAGGTAGTTTTAGAGGGCAATGAGGCCCCTCCTGAGCCCCCTCTTCTTGAGAACAAACAACTCCAGTCCCTCAGCCATTCCTCATGAAACAGGTTTCCAGACCTTTCACAAGCCTTGCTGCCCTTCTTTGGCCATGCTCCAGCACCTCAATGTCCTTTCTGAAGTGAGAGGCCCAGAACTGAGCCACAGTACTCGAGGTGTGGCCTCACCAGTGCCAGGTACAGGAGGGGGATCTCTGCCCGGCTCCTGCTGGCCACGCTGCACTTCATGCAGGCCAGGATGCCACTGATCTTCTTGGCCATCTGGGCATGCTGCTGGCTCATACCAGGTCCCTTTCTGCTCAACAGCTCTTGAGCCACTCCTCCCCAGGCCTGTCAGGCTCCATGGGGTTGCTGGGACTCAAGTGCAACTCCCAGCACTTCCCCTTTGTCCTCATGATGTTGTCCTCAGCCCATGGATTGAGTCTGTCCAGGTTTCCCTGCAGAGCCTTCCTACTCTTGAGCAGGTCCATGCTCCCACCCAACTCAACCTTTTCTGCAAAATTACTGAGGGTGCCCTGAATCCCCAGGTTCAGATCATCAAAAAAGATGTTAAACAGGGACCAGCCCCAAAACTGAGCCTTGGGGAACACCACTAGAGACCCACCACCACGTGGATTTAGTTCCATTCACCGTAACACTCCAAGCCTGGCCATCCAGCCTGGTTTCTACCTACTGAAGTGTTCACCCATTCAAGTCATGAACAGCCAGGTTTTCTAGGAGGATGCTGTGGGAGACTATGTCAAGTGCTTTACTGAAGTCTAGACAGAGTATACCCCCAGTCTTTCCCCCATCTACTAAGTGGGTCACTTGGTCATAGAAAAAGGTCAGGTTGACCAAGCAGGACCTGCCTTTCCTAAATCCATGTTGGCTGGACTTGATCCCCTGATTGTCCTGCATGTGCTGTGTAATGGCACTCAGGATGATCTCTTCCATAACCTTGATCAGAAATGAGGTCAGGCTGACAGGACTGTAGTTCCCTGAATCATCCTTCAGACACTTCTTGTGGATTGGCTTTACATTTGCTAATTTCCAGTCAGCTGGAAATTTTCCAGTTAACCGGGTCTGCTGGTAGAGGATTGAGAGTGGTTTAACAAGTTCTTTTCCTTCCCTCATTACTCTGGAGTGGATGAATGTGACCACCAATGTGAGTCTCTCATCAGAGTTCAGTTATTTATAAAAATGCCTTGTCTTGCTTTGAATGAATTTTTAGTATTAGATTTCTCTAATAAATATATTTGAAGTTATTTTTATTCTAGTGTCCTCTGTGATAAAACATTTTGGATTTTTTTTGATACTACTTAAATATTTTTGTAGATTGGTTGTAAGAATAACTTCTTTCTTTGGGGTATAATTACAATGTTGCCACTACTTAATTATGTAGAAGTGCCATATTTTGACTCCAGACTCATTGGTAATACTCAAGTCAAATAGAACTTTGGACCACATTTCTCTGACTTGCAAGCTGTGTAATAGCTTAGTAGATGAACTACATATGCAATATGAACAGCATTAAAATACTCAAAAGAATGTTCTGGGTGTTGCTTAATACTGCAGAGGCACAGAAATGATAAATTTGTTAAGCATCCTATTTCAAACATTTCATTGAATTGCATGGATTTATTTCTTGTGACATCCCTGCAGTGCATTAGCACCTAAATACTTGATGTGCAGAGATTTTCAGTGTTAAAACTAAAGCTGTTGATGTTCTGCTGAGGTAATGAATGGGATATTTCACTGTGATAGGGAGGCAACAGTTGCACATTTTTCACACAGCCAAACAGGTGTGACTTGTGTCTTTTCCTCTTGTCCTATCACTTGTTGCCTGGGAGAAGAGACTGGTCCCCCACTTCACTTCACTACAGCCTCGTTTCAAGAAGTTGTAGAGAGCAATAAGGGTTATCTCTTTTCTCCAGTCTGAACAATGTAAGCTCCCACAGCTCCTTACAAGACTTGTGCTCCAGGTCCTTCACCAGCTTCACTGCCCTTCTCCAGACATGCTTCAGCACCTCAGTATCTTTCTGGTAGTGAGGTAGTTCAAAACTGAACACAGAATTTGGGTGTGCACCAGTTCTGATTATAGAGCACTGCCCTGATCTTGTTGGCCACACTGTTCTTGGTCCAGACCAGGATGCCTTTGACTTTCTTGGCCACCTGGGCACACACTGGCTCATGTTCAGCTGCTGTCAAGCAGCACCCCCAGGTCCTTTCCTGCTGTGCAGCAGTCTGCCTGCAGCCTGTAGTGCTGCCTGGGGTTGTTGTGACCAAGTGCAGGATCCAGCACTTCTTGTTGAACCTCATACCACTGGCTTTGGCCCCTCAAGACAGCCTGTCCAGGTTCCTCAGCAGAGCCTTCTGACCCTCCAGCAGATCACCACTGCCACTCAGCTTGGTGGTGTGTGCAAACTGACTGAGGGTGCTTTTGGTCCCCTTGTCCAGTGTTGTTAAAGATGTTAAACAGAACTGGCCCAAATACTGAGCTCTGAGGAGCTAGTGACCAGCTGGATGTAGCACTATTCACCACCAATCTCTAGGTCCAGCCATCCAGCCAGTTTTGTTATCCAGCAAAGAGTGCACCCATGCAAGCTGTGAGCAGAAGAGGATTATGAGAAAAGACCAGAAACTTTACTAAAGTCCAGGTGGACAACTGCCATAGCCTTTCCCTCATCCACTAAGTGAGTTGCCTTGCCATAGAAGATCAGTTGGTCAAGTTGGACCTGCCTTTCATAAACCTGTACTGGCTGGGCCTGATCACATGATTGTTGGGTATGTGTGGCATGATGATCCTAAGCCTGAACCTTTAGGTGTTCCTTCCTGTATAATATGCAGCCTTCCTAGATTCCTTTGTGTCGCTGCTCACGATGAATCGCGTAGAATAACGACACGGACTCCTCTAGCTAGGTGGCTAAAGAAGCAATTTATTGAACGGCCGGACCACATTTATAGTGTGGTTCGCAAACTACAAACAGAACAGCAGTCCATTGGACAATTGAAGAAAACAAAAACTTTCTCACAAACTGTGAGAACTGTTTATCAGTGAAGCCCAGGTGTTAATCTTGTTATTAATTCCTTTTTATTTTTCCCCAGTGTTATCATCCTGAGAAAGGCTCAGGCTGGAACTGAGAAAACTGTCTCAGCCTGGGAAAGGTTCCCTTGCATGAGAAAAGAGAAAAAATTCCAAGCCCTCGCAATTTTCAGCCTGAGGCTTCAATGGTGTCCACACCTTTGTCCTACAAGACTTCGTCTCAAGGGACTCAAACAATCTCCTAAATAGGCCAATCTTCCCTCTGAAGTTCCAAGATAACTGTTCTCTTGACTGCCCTCTCCTTCCTTCTGCAAGAATTAAAAATTCTATCATTTCATGGTTGCTACGCTCTAGACAGGCTTCCACCTCCACCCAGAATTCCCTCTCTGTCCACAAACAACAGGTCCAGAGGGCCTTTTCCCTAGCTGGCTCTCACCAAGTGCAGTAGGAAGTCATCTTCCACAGACACCAGAGACCTCCTAGACCATTACCTCTTCGTTGTGTTGTATTTTCAAGACATCTAGTGTGTTGAAGCCCCTCATGAGAACAAGGGATAGCAATTGTGATACTTCTGCCAGCTGGTCGTAGAATATTCTATCTGCCCTTTATCCTGGTTGGGTGGTCTAAAAGACTGCCACCAGGATGTCTGCCCTGTTGGCCTTCTTGATTCTTACCCATGAATACTCAGCCCTACCATCACCATCATTCACCTTGAGAAAATCAAGACACAAAATGTGTCATAGTGTAAGAGAAATGTCTATACAATGTAGAACAATAAACTTTCCGTAAGTTGAATTTTGCCTGAACTTAGTAAAGCTGTGTGAAATACAGAACATGATGCATTTAATATTTCAATGCATATATAGTCTTTCTTCAGAGAGAATAAAGTTTTAAGAAAATAATTGTAGAAGTTTATGGTTAAAGTTGTCTGATATGTCTGTTATCAACATCTGATTTAATTTGTTAGAACACTGTCAAAACTTTAACTGTTCTGGCTGAATTTTCCGTGTCATGGAAAAGAAAAGGGATTTGTTTTCAAAGTTACTTTAAAAATGATTCATCTGTTTCCAGGATCCTGTTATGGGAAAATCCATTGATAGGCTTTTTTCTTTATTTCCTTTTTTTCTTCATGGGAACCCCGCTGCCTTCAGTTTTTTGATTTTGCACAGAGTATACAGACTAACTTTGGAGTTCTTGGTATTTCTAGCCCTGATCCTCTCCTTAATACGTGGGGTTTTTTTTTGTTGTCGTTGTTTTGTTTTGTTTTTTTTTATATTTTTAAGTAACAGGTTTCTTAGAGATGTTCCTTTGTAGTTATGAAGCTGAAACAAGATCTTTTCAGTGATTGAAGTAGTATTTTTCTTTACGCTTTCAGAAAAAAAAGGGTAGTATTTTTATTGTAATCAAGAAAATGAATTTTCTTTTTCCTTTCTTCAACTGGAGCTCATTTAAAAGAAACATTTTTTGTTTTCTTTTTGTTTAATATCAGTGCTGTCTAATATTTTCTATGGTCAGGATTTTTATTTTTGATCCTCCACATAAAATTCATCTGAGTGTGTAGAAGTTTATCTTTTGTTTGTTCATCTGTTTAATTGGAGACTGAGAAGACATAGGAGTCCTTTTAACATGTACTTACTCTTGTAACTCTATGTTGAATAGAACATCCTTTTGAAATTAGAAATCCTACATCTGTTAGTTGCATCAGTCTCTGCTATTGCTAGTGCTAATTGAATCTTAATCAGGAGCTTATCTCCATGTTGTGGGAAGCATTCATTCTGGTCTTTTATAAGCCCTAAATAGCCCATTAAAATAATTTATAGATCAGTTCTATTTTTTGTTTCATTTCAGTGAATGTAGCAGTTCTCTGCGATGCAAACACGTGTTTTTGAGGATATCTCAATTTCTCTATTTATGTATTCTAAACTTTTTTTTTAAATAAAGCAAAAGATGCTATCAGACATCAGTTTCAGGCAAAAAAAGTACTTACACAACTGTGTACCTTAAAGTCTGTTTTGCTCTTTTTATCTATCTTAAACTCTGAGAATTCATGTTCTAGATAAGGTATTCAAATACATTTCCATTTATTTTCTTATTATGTGGTTTGGGTTTTTAAAATGGTGTCTGTTCAATTAACACCTCGTAGCACATCTTTTGTGTGACTGTGGTTTGCTGTGTGGTGTTGGTCAGGTGGCTAACTTGAATCAGCAAATCCCCCATGCTGCATGTGATTGCTGACATGGATTTGAATACCTGCTTAAGTGTCTGCTTGGAAGATACAAGAACAGGACACTATAGGAAACCTGTGTTAAAATTCTAGTTATTTGTCATTAAAGATTTGATTTTATCTTAACAAGATTGTAGTTGTGGCTAGGATTATGGCTAGACATTTATGGAAAATGGCACTTCAGTGCCAGGAATTTTCTTTTGTGGAGAATTTATGATAATTTCCTGGAGTTTTGCATTAAGAGAAATCAGTGTCACTGAGTAGAAAACACTTTTTAACTGAAGAACAGTGTTTATAACATGACCACGGACATTTTTCTAAAATCCTCTTTAACAGTATTGTGTATAAGCCTTGGCCTATGTGATAGTAGTTTTACATTTTTTAGTTAACTTTTGCAGGCCAGACCTGCTGCCTTGATGCAGGAACACCATGGATGAAGCAGTATAATCTTGCTCCTCTGTGGGCAGTGACTTTGCTGTGTACTTGCCCTGCCTGTAGGTGTATGCCACTCTTGAACTCATTTTTAGCTTCTGCAGATCTCTCAACTTTGGGGCCAGATGGGTGGCCCTTACAAGCCCAAATGTAAGGTGATGTTTGTTGATAGCACCTGGGAATGCTGGTTTCCTGCTGGACCCCTGCATGATGGGCTGCCTTGAATTGTGGCAGCTCTCTTGCTTGCACAAGGCTGTGGTTTCTGCTGCCCAGTTCATTCTTGCAGGAGTTTGAAACACAATTTGCTGGCTGAAAACTGGTAGAACACTACCATTTATTGTGATATGGTGCCTGAAACAATGCTTAGGAATTGCATCATTAGCTGCAAGGGTGGGGATTGCCTGATGGAGATAGAGGTTTGGGGTTTTGATGTGGGTTTTTGGGTTTTTGGATAATGCAAAAATGACTCAAGGAGCAAGTGCTGAGAGTCACTTGATGCACATGTACATGGAAGGAGCTTCCATAATGGCAATAGGGAATAGCTGCAAAAGCAAAACTAGTCAAATGCTCTCAGTCTCAAAATACTTGTTAGGGGAAGCATAAACCAGAAATCATTAGGTAAATACTAGCATAGGATCAGTGATTTTAAGAGACTTTTTATAGCGTGAAGCAAATGTGAATTGTGGTCTTATGTTCACATTTTTCTCAGGTAAATATTTTTTTAATATGTCACCAGAAGTATGGAAAGGTGTAAATGGAAGATTATTGGCCTCTGCACAACTGAAAGCAATGGAATTTTCTAGAATTATTTTTTTCCTACAAAACTGTAAATTAATAATTTTGTTGCTACTGTAGCATAGCATAAGTTACCTATGCCAGCATAAAATGCCTGAGTCTCAAAGTTCCTAAGTCTACATGCCTGCTTTAAGAAAAAGCAAACAAAGAGCAAGATATAAATTAACTTGGCTTAGAGTCAAAGCATTGTTAATATATGTGGCAGGACAGCAGACAAAAAATTGGAGGGAGAAGAAAGTAAAGAATATAATTAAAATGTTATTTTCTCTTTCCAGTTACCTGTCTTTTGTTATTCATATACACTTGTTGAAATTGCATGTAAATGATTGATTGACTCAGCGAACTCATTGTAATAAATTATGTTTGATGTGCTATCTTGAAAAAAAAATCTTTTGAAATTCTGTCTCTTTTCTTTGTCTGCTGACCTTGTGGCTTCTAATATCTTGTTTCCCATCTGTCTGATTTCATCATAATCTGAGCATAACTTTTCAGACTTTAATGCAGCTCTCTTTTTGTTCTGATTTAAGTAAGTCTGTAACACAAATATGGGATTTGGCCATCAACAGTAATATTAGAAAGGAATGTTGAAATATGTGTTCCCTTTAGTCATGTGAAATAAAGAAATGCTTATCTGTAGATATTTGATAATGCATATTTACAGTGCACAGATCTGTCTCTACAAGCAAATGAATACAGGGATGTCAGTATCATTGTATTACATCTGCTTTAATGTTGTAAGTTCAAAGGTTACTTTTAAGGATTATTTCTTAATTAAAGGAAAAAAGAAATGGGTCTATAAGGTTTCAGGAGAGCAGTTTTAAGTATAGATTTTAAAAATACTTAGCTGAATATGTCATACAGATGTACCCAAACTCCAGTTTGAGAGATTGATTGTATTATAGATGTTTCTACTGCAAGAAGTGTCTCCAGCAGTGAGGTCCTGAGTCTTGAATTACAGGGGAATTTGGAGAAATAGACTTCCATTGTAGCAAACATTTTTTTTGGGATATCTTTTTTATGCTTATAGTTCAGTTTTGCTTAACAGCTGTAAGATATAGGTAGATCAACTCTTTGTGTTCTTTATTAATGACATAAATTGTATATGCTGAAAGGTTTTTTTTTGGACAGTGCCTTTTTAGTGGGACTAAGACTTTGGAGAGACCAAAGAGAATGAACTGAGCCAAGAAGAGAGAGAAGGGAAAGGCATGGTAATCCTGGGAAAGTTTCACGGGACAGTAGAAATAGAATCGTCTTCTGAGTTTGCTGAACATATCAAAAAGTTATGAATGTGGCAAAAGCCCACAGAGTTCACTCAGTGATGTATTTTTATATAAAACAAAAACCACTGATATATTAACTTTATTGTGGTTGATTTGAGTTTATTTCTTTGGTGATGATACTACAGCTATTTCAAATAATTAATTTTGTCTGGCTAATTTGACTATGAATAAGGTACCCAAATCAGAGAAGGAAGTCAGAGGAAGCCAAAAGCTTTTTTCCTTCATGATTTATGGAGAAAACAATAAGCTAATCTGTTTCATAGGCTACATAGGCATATGCATTCAAGCAAGTGGTCAGTACATTGACTGAAATGGAATTATTCTTTGTGCTAAGTAGCTAGTTGAGCTGAGACCTTGATACAGTCTGAGCGACTGTTAGGTCCAACATTGCCATCTTTGCTAAGCTCTGGCATTTTTGGTCCCTCGCTACTGAAAAAAGTGTGAAGCAGATGCTTTAGTAGTGAAATGTCAATATCTAGTGAGCATTATGTTTTAATCCCTTGTTTCTTAGTGTACTGTGAACAAGTGCTTTGGAGAAATCCAAAGTGATTTTTTTATTTTTCCATTGCTGTAACGCACTTTTTAGAAGTGCTTTTTTTTTCCATTACTGAAAATATTACATTCATCTCATCAAGGGCGCTGAAGCAATTTGCAACAATGTATTAAGATATATTTTTAGGGATAAAAAGTTTTTTTGTAAAGAATTTTGTTTATGAAACTCCAATCCCCAATTCTATAGCATAGAATGTAGAAAAAAATGGATAACATGAAATCTTGGCTAAATTACATTCAATATCAATATTTTGGGATTTCTGTTTTACTAGCTTTTAATTCACTATGTCCTTCTCAGAGTTAAGTTTGATACAACATTTCCTGTATGGAAAATGTGGAAAGTTAAGTGTGTAATTCTTTGTCTTCAGAAGTAAAAGCTGGTTGTAATGGATGCATCTCACCTGTCAGTGGAATTTGTTTGTAATGCATCAGCTGTGTAGTGTTGCATACAAATACAGAAGAATATCTAATGAATAGTATTTCATCATCACTGCAGAATCATTTTCTGTGGTGAAGAAAGTATCGCTATGAAGTGTGACCCCAAACTGAAAAATGGCAGGAATGATGGATCAAGGCTATGTGTTACTAATAAATGGCACACGCTCTCGTAATTCATGAATTCTCTCTCTATAATCTTGGTGTGTTTCATTTTATATTGCTGAGGAAAGTTGCAAACTAGGAAAAAAATTATTTCTAGATACTTCTAGTTCCATTTCCTTAACTACTGGGATTTTCCTGGGGACCAAAGAACAGACATGGTTCAACATTTTAGCTAAATGAAGTGACAGTGCGCTATAAAAAGCTGGACCTGAAATCCAGCTACAAAATATTTTCCAACAAAACTCAGGAATAAGGAATTTTATTTCTAGTTAGTATATACAAATATAATTTTTGTCAGTAGTTAGACTCTTATTTGCTGTATGTTTTCTTAGGTTTTCTGCTGTACTAAATCACTGCACCCATGATTTACAGTTAAATATTTTCTTTAAATATGACAGTGACACATTCACATTGTCTTTTCAGAAAAAATGGGGAAAGAAGAAGAAAATTAAATGAACTCGTGGGAATTCTGATATAATTCACATATTGGAATATGAATTATGGACTCTGAATTAATTATGTGTTTTGTTGTCGACTAGACTGATTAGTAGGTACAAAATAGTATAAACACTTAAGTCATCAAAGCAAATTTCTTCCATCTAATGGGAGAAATATGAAGTAAATAATACTTTTGGAAAAAATTGTTTGCAGGGTCTACTGTTTAGGCAAGCACTTGGATTTTCTGGTGCAGCTAGTTAACAAAATAAAACAAGTGCATTTTGTCTGATGAATTAGTGATAACCTTCCATGGTACCTGTAATGCTTTATTGTTTTGCTTGGCTTCAGATATTGTCACATACTATATCCCCTCTAAGAATTAAGAATAAAGAATCTGCTTTGGGTTATAACAAAACCACTGATTTTCATGCATTATTGCATCACAACTGTTTATTTCTTTTTCCTAAGATATAATCATGCTTACAATATATATATTAAAATGCTCAAATTCTGGTTCCTAAGTTAGCATGCTGTATTTTTCCAAAATTTAATATTTTTCTAGTTCTGACTAATAGCTTACTAAATCTCTCCTTATCTTCTAATGACAGATGATTTATCAAGGCCCACGACTTAATTAATATTGCAGAACATGTGGGGACCTGAAGAATTCAGAAATATTTTCCATAGCTCGGACATGTAAAATGAGAAGCATAGGAGAAAACTAAAAGATAATCTTGTAACTGAGGAAAAAATCTTTGTGATTTAAGCCTGGGATTGAGGTTCAGGAAATGGTGAGTTCTATCCCACAAATCCATCATGCTTCCCACTAGACTTCAGACAAGACACTGCTGCAACTGACCATTCTGCAAAATATTTAGGATAACACTCTCTTATCTCTCAAGGTAGTTTAATGCTACATATGTCCAACATTACTGGTGTTATAGGGAATGTATTAATTTTTGAGTTTATTGAGTTGTGCTTAAGCATTTCTGTGATATAGCTGTAGCTTGAGTTTTTTCTCATAGTAAAAAAAGTGTACAAAATGTATAATATCTAAAGGATACTTTTGTGACATAAATATGTTAACTTATGTATCTAAAGCATGTAGAAAGAAATCTCAGAGATGTTGTCAATGAAGTTTCAGCTTTCCTGAATATTATACTTTTTTTTTCAATTTTCAGGTTGCATGCCTCACTCATGTAGCAGCTAATTACCTTAATTGCAAAATTGAAGGAAAACGCTGGGGTACTGCTCATGGGAGTATTGTTCCATATCAGGTAAGCAGAAAGCTTAGGGGTTTTTTCCCTTGGAATTAATTTTTTTCTGTATTATGA
Organism: Oenanthe melanoleuca; assembly: GCF_029582105.1. NCBI lineage: Eukaryota > Metazoa > Chordata > Aves > Passeriformes > Muscicapidae > Oenanthe > Oenanthe melanoleuca. The sequence goes on from NC_079335.1 coordinate 95,994,565, forward strand.
GATTGAGAACCGACTTTTCCCATGACCTGTAATGTGTCTGTGTCGAGGTATGACAAGGTTCTGTTGTTCATTGTCATTTCTGCATTTCACATATTTCTTCATCAGCAGTAGATTAGTAACAGAACACTGAAATAGATCAAAGGTGTTTGCTGAAATTGGATGACTTTAAAGCTAGCATGATGACTTGATTGGTTTTCACCTAACAGAGAAACCTTTTTTTAAGGGTTACCTGACTTCCATTCCATACTAGTTATAAACTGAGATCTTTCAGTCTTTCCCCCCTGAAGGTTGGTGGTTTTATCTTGTGAGTCTACAAGATCAGTCTAAATGACTGAGATAATCTGGCAGTGCTACATATTTTTAATTTTCTAATGATTTTGCTACAAATCACTGCCTCAGTGAGATAACAGGTTGACAAAAGGAATTAACTAGAGCTCAGATTTCCTCAGCAGAATTCAAACTCTGCTACATCTAATGAAGGGTTGACATTCCTTAAAATAACATGACCTTCATCATATAAACAAACACAGGAAAGAAAAAAATCTCACTGCAAGTTTTATCTTACTTTTGACCAGTACGGTAAACTCTTCTAGTAAACAAAAAATTTTGTTCTTTTCTAGCTGTTCATTTTGTGTTGTTAGATGGAGGTGCTTTATGGAAACATGAGCATATATTTAATTAAAAAAACCCTATTCTTTATTTCATATTTTTTGGCATTTCTTATCAAATAGTCATGTTTACCTCTAGCTAGGCAGAACCTGTATTTCTTAATTTATGTCCAGAGTCCTTTAAGTCTTGAGAGGGGCAGTTTCCAGCACTTGCCTGGGAGAACTGCACCTAAACACATGAGTTTCTTTACCCTCTCCTTTCTTTCTAGAGAAAGTGAGGGAAATTTAAGGTATAGTCTTCCCAGTTGTGAAGATCATGGTGATCATAATTGAAAGATTTACTGCTTGTGACCATAAAACCTGAAGTAAAAAATTTTCCACTGTTGTGCAGAACTCTTTCACAGCCAGTTCTCAGATCTGAAACCAAAATGAGCTGGTTTGGTAAAGACTAAGTCTACTTCATCTAGGAGAATTTTTCCAATGCTTGTACTGCATGATCAACTGTCCTGTTATGAATTAGCTATAACAAATGGCAAATTGTCTGAGACCAGTGGGGAGGTGTTGTGGTTCTTTCTGCAAGAATTAGTTCAGTCCTGCAGTGTTCTTTTCTCCAGTGCTACTGGTGTAGCCGTAGGGGTGTGTTTTCCAGAACCAGCTCTCATGACCCAGTGTAACCAAGCATTACACAAGTATTTACATTCTGCTGTGTTTCTGTGATGCGACCTTTTGGTACAGGCCTTTTTGAACTTTAGTATGTTGAAAGTATAAAACAGATCTGAAGTATCTGAATTTTGTATAAGCAAACCCAAAAACCTGACTAAACAAAGCACTTTAGCTTCACTGTACGACATTTGGCTGAATAACTGAAACTTTCATTCTTTTATGTCTTTTTGGCCTTTGTTTTTCCACAGTCAAAATAAAAAGCACACATGGAGTGTCCTTAGTTCCTTTTTCTATAGACAGGTCTTTAGGTCTAGGAGATTGTTTTAGCTATTTTTTTTATTTAATCTTGATTACTCATTATGAACATAAAAATTTTTTTGGGAAAATATCCTAATAAAAATATGGTTCCTGTGTTTCTGTACTAGGTATTAGAAATATTACCTCAATATTATAAACAATTTTTTGTAAATAAGCAAATAATTAGGGTGGATTATTTATGGGTGGAGTTGTGTGTGTAGTGTTTATGGCTTAACACTGCGTCAGCTAGCATGGTTGAAATTCTAATTGTAACCATAAGAATATTTTGGGTTTTAGGGTTTTTTTTCCTTTACTAACCTAAGCTATACTTAGATTGCAAAGCTCTTCATATACTTGACTTAACCCTCACTGTTGCTATTGTACTTGTTTCATAGTTTCTTGTACAGCTCATATGTAATGTAGTAATTTGTAACATAGAACAGATCTCTGAAAGCTGACTTTCATTCCTCATTCTACTTATTGAATATGCTGTCTTTTGCTTACTAAGCTGTCACAATGCTAATTTTTAATTTTTTTTTTTTTTTTTGTTTCAAGATATTTTATGCAGGTAAACTTCAATTTGTTCAAATAATGAAAAACACATTTCAGAAAATTGAATTTCTATATATTTCAGAACAAATAGGTGGTAGCAAACTGTTTGGTTATTTTTTCACATGTCCTTAATTTTGTTTTCTTTTGCTGTATTTTGAGTGCTTACACAGGTAATAAATTATTAATTGATACAGAGCATGCATCCTGTAAAAAGTGTCAGATTATGTAAATCATGGAGGATTGGGAAAACATGAGGTCCTCTTATAGATATTTTAAAGGCAAAATCAAAATAACTTATATGATCATCCAATGGGAGAGGTGTCTGATCAGAGTCACACTAGAGCACTGACCTAAATAATAAAAAACCTGTTAAAAGCATCCTAAAAATGTACATAAAAAGTACTTTTTTTTTGCTTACAATTGTTACAATAACTGTTCTATATTTCATTGAGCTTCACCTGAATAAATTTGCTCGAAATATCTTTGCAAATGGCTCTGGTTTTTTTTATTTACAAGGTCAAATTTAGCTTTGACTATATCTCTATTATTTCACTGACTTCCCCTATTGCTTCTTGACTGAAACACTAGCAGCATAATTTGTCCTTGAATGTGTTCTCTAGATTAACCTTTTTTACTTTTCTTTGTATTTAAAAACATAAAAATTAGGCATTAATGGGAAGATGGGTTTTGTCCTTCTTGAAACTATTAACATATTTGAAAATCTTCTTCTGGTCTAGTCTGAGATGTTAAGTTTAGTGTTCAAGGGCTTTCATATTCTTAAGGTTTTCCTCATTTGCTGACAATGTGCTGACTTTGTGACATGATCATCCGAAATATCTGAGTTTTCAGTTCTGTGTGTTCATTAGCAGAAGCCAAAGGAATGGATTTGAATGTCTTTGGAGTATATAATGTCTCCCAGAGTTCCTGTTAAACTAACTGTAAAGGTTTACATTTTCAGTGGAGGTGAAATTTGCAATGTGCCACAAAGATGAAGTACTCTAGATTCTTATCAGCCAAAATTAGAAATAGTTTTTTGAGTCCTGAAACCTTCATGAGAAACTACCTGCTTTGAGCATATCTGCAGTTTAATCAGAGCAATGTAGTTTGAATAGGTCACTCTTGTGATAGTTAATGTAATTGGATCCCTATTTGCTTGTTTCAAGTGTTAAAACACAAACCTTGAGTTCTGGGCTGTATCTTAAATATAATTAGTACAATTTCTTAAAACCAGTTTCTATAATGAGACACCTTGTTTAGCAACAGCTGCTCCATGATTATCCAGAGGAAATCAGGGCTTAAAAGCATCCGGTTTATATAATTGTGCTGAAAAGTAAAGTTCTTACTGTTTTCACTTGGGGTGATGAGGTCTTCCCTCATTCTACTGGTTTCAGTAATGTTAAAATCTTGCCTGTGCCATTCATGAGATCTGGACATTTACATTTTCATCTTTCAATTGGCCCTCTTGGAATTCATTCTCCTGAGAAAGTCTATCTAACTGGAATGTTTACAAGATGTTTCATGTTGCAGCTTGTCATCCTGCCATCAGACACCCTGGCAGTACTTTCAGAGGCAAAATTCCAGCAAAAGGTACAGGGCTGTGTCTCAGGCTATAATGATGGAAGTCTATGTAGAAGACCAAGTTCTTGCAGATATCTAATGAATATGACATTATTTTTGCTCTGGATTTGGTTCTAAGACTCACAGAGTTTTCTCAAGTGTAGTTCACTATATTTTCAGAATGTGCAAAGGGTACAGCCATTCTAAATTGAAGTTAAAAAAATGTGACAGTAAAGAAATTATTTTAACCAATTAATTTTTCTGTTGACTGATCTATGCATTATAATAACTCATCAGACCCAACACTAATGGTTTTTTGTGTTAGAGCATCACTTAGATTCTTTAAGTATCAACTTCTGCTTGTGCTAGGCATAAAATTTCCATCATGTGAGGAAATTATCTTGGTGTCAAAGTGGGTTGAAATATGTTATAAAAATCAAAGTATAAGCTCACAAGGAAGTGAAAGGTATGAGGTATTAGGAAGATGAGTACAGTCTTAGATAACATAACTCTGCCTTTTTTTTATCATCTGCATCTCATACTTTTTGGTCCTAGGATTTCATACTGTCCAGGAGTCTTACAAAGAAAATCCCACACGTGTCACTTGTGTCTCATCACAGGAAAATATAAATTCAATTATTGATCTGATTCATCTGGCAGAGATACTTTTCACAAAAAAGCACAATGTGCACCAATTTTTCTAACTCAGCTCTAGAGAATCTCTCAGAATTTCAGTCTCCTTTTTTTTTTTTTTTTTTTTCTTTCAGTGAAGAGGACAGCAGAAGCATGTCAATCATTTAGAAATTTCAAATTGCTTATTCCATGGAAGAATGGTGATATGTACTCATTTTCTTGTCTGTCTTTATGTGGTTTTGTTGGATACTTCTGCAGTTAATGACTCTTGGAATCAAAAGCAGCAAAGAATAGAACTTTGATTATTTGCAAAGTTTGGTTTTGTGCATGAGACTCTCCTTAAATAAATTCAAAATGGAAGAAAATCTTTCTGCTCTATATTAGTCCAGCCTATGAGAAGATGGAACTTATGCACAGGAAATATAGTAAAATACAAATCGTTTTTGGGGGAGGGAGAAGTTTAAAATTCAGGCAATGCAAGATGACCCTTCTTACTCTGTGAACATTATCTACATAATACTCATTTGGATTATTTAGACTGCCTTGGGGTCCTGTTTTCCTATATTTTGTCTTTTAATCAATGGAGCATATATGCCACTAAATATGAGAATGTATTCACAGGTCAACTGAATAGAAACTTTGTGTTTTCAAGCAGCAAAGAGTGTTCTATCTCACTACATGGATAAAATTTCCAAAGAACAGATTGTCCATCCTCACAATCAATGTCTTTACTCATATGATGAATACCCAATACTTCAGTGGTCTTGATCTACTTACCTATAGGTTTGTTTATTAATTATCTACTTCCTTTATCTTAGAAGGCACAAGAAAGAATGAAACCATAAAACCTTGTATCATAATGGATTCAGTAAAACAAGAAAAAAATAATATAATTTGCTGGACTTTCCCCCTTTCTTTCTTTTTGAACAACTTTCTATTTGTGGATTTCCTTACTAGATTTTTTTTCAGAAGTTTCCTACTATGGTATAATGAGATTAATCACTGATTGCACAAACATTTTGTTCTTATTGTGATTATAGAGGACTAGAGTTGGCACTCTGCTTGGTAAGAAGTGTTGTAGTATGGAATTTTTTTCTTGCCATTTTAGTAATTGAAAAAGTATAGTAATCATCTGTGGCAATCTCTGTAGAAAGCTGCTCATTTATGAGTAATTAATTCTAGTTATTTAAACCTGACAACATTATACTGATAATTTTGTGGGGATTGTCTGTCAGTGGGTTGTCAAGCCTCTCCTCCTGGCAGAGCAGCCGTCTGGAAACCACTTCAGTAGATTTGCCTTGGGCAGTTTTAGATATGCTCTCAGTGTATGATATGAGATGTAGTTAGTTACAAATTCGTTCACATATATCCTCTCATGTTAGAGTCAGCACTTTAAAGAAGCTGACCTTGTATGCACACAGATAGCTTTTACTTGTACACAGGGAATTTTCAGATTGCAATAAAATGCATTTGTAATTGATAACCCGTCACTGGTTATTTTTTCTTTTTCTGAAGGAAATCCTCCTTCACTGTTTCATTTTAAGCAATACCTACAAGATATTTTTTAATGTCTCTTATACTTTGAGTTTTCAAAACAGGTATGGATAATCACAATTATTGTTAAGGAATAATAGTTGAAAAGTAAGAGCTCATTTTTGATCTCCTGAGAAATGTCACAAACTATCCTTGTATATGTACTTGAATATGTGTTTGTACTGACATATTTATTTGCACTCATTTAAACTGAATGTACATTAACTGTCATCTGTCATTTGTCTGTGGATACATGAGAAAAACTCTAATAAAACTAGGCTAGGAATACGGGTGTACTCATGTTCAGTGTCATTTGATGGACTTTTGTCTTCTATGTGTACTGTTAATTGTTTCCTCCACATTTGCCCATTGCTGTGGCAAGGGATCTTGTTGGTATTATTTACAGCAAACATGTTACAAGGCTACTGAATATTACAGATTTATATATTCATGTCAAATTTAGCTCTTAGGAAGAGCAGTTTAATAGAGCCCTGATCAGTAGAGGGCTCTTCACATCGTAGCTGGTTGGAAATTGATGAAAGTAGGATCTGTGGGATTGTAGAGGAGATATTGACTGCAGCTGGATCACTACTTTCTTCTAATCTGTTTATTGGATCCAAGGCAGAAGAATGAACTTTGCTCTTCCTTTTCTTAACATATGTTTCATAGTCATTGTATTACAGTGCAGCCATGCATAAGCTGAAACAGGTTTAAACAGCCTGAAAGAGACTTCCGAAATCTGTGTGTCAGTATCGCTCAATGCTGTGTGTATATATATACATAAATAGGTGCTTGTTTTTGCTGTGTGAAACTTGTGACAGTTTTGCTTGGGAAAAGTTGATTGTTATGGAAAGGTGTGTCCACTAGATGTCATTCATGTAATCTAGTTTTCGTTACAGCATTTATTTCTGAAGAGCCATGTAGGATGGTGGATACAAATTACCAGCATTATTAGCTGTTTTTCTATATGCAGTGCTTTTGACCTTATATCTGTGTGGCATGTTGCAAAATAATATTACGGTTGCCTTTGTGACAGGTTTGATGCACCACTTGGTCTAGAACTCCTGTCTTTGCCTATTTTTGCTTACAGAATTCATTGTCACATGACTAGATGTATTATATAAGAGCACCCAGGAGAGCTGCATGTAGCTGGTAACTCTCTGCAAGGAGAGACATGAGAATAGAGGTCAGGGCATTATGCCCCAAAAGAAAACAAAAATATCATGTGGTTGATATAATTCCACCCCAAATATGATCTTTCCTAAGCTCTATATAACTAAAAGAGCAGTTCTTTAGAAAAGTGCATATCTAGTTAGGAAAGGAAACTCAAATTTTGGAAATTTACATGAATGGACTTATATACTTACATATCTTTGCCACTTAACTATACTTAAATATCTGAGGGACTTAATTAGAATCATTTTAACCTAGTTTAAATAAAATGCCCTGTATGTGGACAGTGCATGAGTATTCAGTTGGGTGGGCTTGTAGGATCTGTACTGCCTGATATTAGCAAAGAGTTCTTTCACCCCCTGCCACTCTCCACCCATCTTTGTAGTATGACATGTGCTAGTAACTGCTAGACAGCTTCTGGGAAGCCATATCCATATTCTCATTGAATAACAACTGCTACAACATTGGCCTGTACTCTTTCCTACTTTCAGCTTGGAGCAGCTACAGTGAAACTGGAAGCTGGAGATCACAGCTTCCTCCAACCTCCCTTTCCCCTTCCATATGGAATAAAGAATTTCTCTGCCCTGTGTAGTCAGCCAGAGGGCAAGATGGGGAAGTGATAATCCCCTTGGAATGAGCACTTGCATGAAAAATGATAAATGCTACATTGCATGGGGATTAACACTTGCTTATGAACTTGATTTTAATGGAGTGATGCTTTTCTTTCAGCGATGTGAAGGTTCATTGTACACATAGACCTGATTAAGAGCCTTTACCACTGTTCAGCCAAAAGGGAGCCATCTGCCACCAGAAACATAAAGCTGTTCAAAGCTGTTTCACTCTTTTGCATATTGTCCTCAAGAATGTAAACCACTTACTTTCACATAGCATTTACTTCCCTAAAGAAAACTCGTTCCCCACATCTCATCACAATATTCTTCTCTCTTCCAGCATGAGAATTGCATTTCTGCTCACATTTAATGCATATGTTTGAAGTCTGTGCTTTATCTCCATGAAGCTCTGAAACAGGCCTTTACAGAGCTAGTTTAATGAATAGAATTGGTATATAAACTGTATCTATTTTCATTTCTTTGATGGGAGAGTTTGCATTATGCAGTGCGGATGTTCACAGAGTGGGTCAATCTGTGAGTGGAGTTTGTGAAGCTTGTTTGGTGTCTCTAGATTTATTTGATATTAAGCCCTGCTTCATAAAGATTAGGTGCACAACCTGATTACTATTTTGCAGGATGACCTCTTCTTTTCACAGTGAGATGATGTGTCATCAAACCTGGTCATTAAGTTGATTTCCAGGCACTGATGTCTGGAAATAAATTTGGTATGGGCTGTGTTGTTTTCTTGAAAATTATTGCCTTACTGCTACAATAAGGTTAGCTCCACTGGAATCACACCTGTGGTATTCCAGTATGCTATCACTTCTGTGAATTTAATGGGAAGGGTAGTGAGAGGGCTTCTGTTCTATTTTCAGAAATGACTATGATCTTAAGAAGTATCAGTCCTGTTGTCTTTCTAAAGTATTGAAGATTGAAATGCTGAATCTGCTTATGGATGTAAGTTTTAACTATGCAGTGCTTTCTAATGTTGTTTCTCATGCCCTTTGTTACGTTCACATATAATGTTGTATGATGCTAACACAGGTATCTTTACTAATGCTTTTACTAATAAAATATGATGGCAAAAAAACTTAAAAATTGTAATCTAAGGCTTTGTCTATTATTAAACCACTATTATTACCAAAATTGTTTTGTTTTTCTTACTTTTAATAATTAGTAATTCTTTTGTGTTGAGAGAGGTAAGGGTAAAGGTGAGTGGTAAAAAATTTCAAAGTAGTTCTCTATTTTCACAAAATCATACTTCCTGACCATCATCTAAAACACACAGTGCTCACTGTCTGGAATTTACTCTTCCAATACGAATTAAGCTAGAGAAATTAATCTTACATCTGTATCCCCAAGGGGACCTCAACCAGTTCTATCCAGTCTACACCTTCACCTTTGTTCACTTATATCTAGGATAGTTTTGACAGATGTTTTTTCCAATTTCTGTTCACCAGAAGTTTTGCAATACTTGCTATAGTCTTGTTTATAAAGTTTTCCATGCACACTGAGAGGAGTAAAAGAAATAACTCTGTTTTCAATAAGTAAGATAGAACCTGGATTTAGGGATAGATTTTTTGGTTATATAGTTAGTGATGTGTTATGGCAGCTGAACATCATGTTGTGTCTAGCAAGTTTTTACATATGTAAATATATGTAGATCCACAATGTTCTTATTCCTGGATTATGCGAAGTCGGTTCGTTCAAGTTCGCCCCAAGGTTATATTTTTTAAAACTCTTGTATATTTTTTATCTTTGATATGATTTCCACTTTGATCACCTCTTCAAATGGTGTGTTCAGATCCACCAAGTGTCTTAAGTGGATTCTACATGATTCTGAGTAACATGAAGAACTTCCATATGTGTTTAAGGTACCTAAAAATAACTTGCTTTAGCTTTTTAACAGCAGCACATGGCAGTGTCTCCTTCATCTAAGGTGTTCTCTGGCCAGGTCAGGAGGACACCATATAGTTCTATGCCTCAACTTTGCTGATTGCTTACCAGCTGCAGCGCTCTTTTGATTTACTTATATAAGGTTCTTGGGCTTTCTTTGTCTGTATTCCATGTTTTTCACTATGGATCGTTTTGCACAACAGTTGTTAGTTATCAGTTACACTGATGACTTGAAAACCAATGAAGCCTGCAGAAGCGAGGTTACTTTGCTGGAGTGACCTCTCAGTCTGAGGCAGCAGAAGCCAAAGCAATTACTTGACTGTGATCTTGGTTTATGTCAGCTACAGCAAGTTGAGGGTACTCCGATTTTGAATGAGGATGTCCCTGTGTGGTTTGGTGAACTTTTTAGTTTTTGGCATGTTAGTTTTACATCATTAGTCATCTGTCTCTTCATGAGTGTTTCTAGGTAGCTGAAGCTAGATGTAAGAATATAGAAGACCCAACTTGTGTTTCATATTTTGTATTTTATATTTTTTATATTTTCTGTTTTAGAAAGCTATCAGGGTAAACAGCAGAAGTTAAATTATCTTAGTGGAAAGGCCGTTCATCTTTTAGATAAAAATTAAAAGCAGACAAAAGGTTATCTTTTAATTTGCTGTCAGTTGATAGTACTTGTGCTTCATGTGGAATGACCATAATCATAAACGAATAGGAAGTTGATGTGACTTTCTTCAAGTAGAGAAACATTAGTTGAATCTATGCAACAGTTAAATCCCAACATAAAGACAAGGAATATAAAATACTAGAAATTCCAATGTTAGCCTGTATGATCATCTCTCTTCCCATCAGAGACAAGTTTTAACCTTGTCAAATTTATCTTTGGCATATGTGGTTATGGTAGTGTCTAGAGAGTTTTGACCATGAATAATAGTTGTAACAATGCAACAAAGGCTTTTGTAGTATACACAAGTTATTAACTTAGCTCATTGGGGCAGAGACTGCATTCTAATTTGGCTTGAGGCTTAGAACAATGGACCCTGAGTCTTATTTTAGTGCTTCCACAAAACCAAGAATAATTCTTTCCTCTTCTGTGTACAAGCGTACAGTATTTTATTTGAGGATTTTAAATATAGGACTGAATGTCTTGAAGTAATTCCATGATTTCCCTTTTTTTCCCTGATGTTACTCATTTTTACATACTCAGTTGACAGTCATCATTTTGTCAAAGTTAGGAGAAAAATAGGAAATATAAATGGCCATTACATTACAGCTGAAATTAGGAAATAATCTGAGATTTGTTTAATATGTACAATGTTTACTGATTTATTTAATCCATGAATGTTGAGGAAGGCCACGGGTAGTAATAATATGTATATTTGTATTAAGAGTCTAATCAGGTAGCTCATCTAAGAGCATGTTATTAGTGAAACCTCTTAGCACCCTGCATAATTATGCTGTCTTTTCACTGTTACCTTTTAAAACCCCTTGGAGATTCTTAAGTAATTTATTTCCTGCCATTTAACAGTTTTGAGTAATAATGATGATGAGAAAACAGTTAAATAGTTTCTTTTTTCAAGTACCAGGTGCTGAAAGCAACTGAGAATGTCGGTGGTTTTTATGGTGGTTTCCTGTACATCTTGTGCAAGCTTCTTCAAACTTGAGTGTATAAGCCTTTGTCAGATTAAAAAAAGATAAAATAAGTGATGTGTAAGTCAAGACATTGGACTGAAACTAAGAAGTGTACTTCTATGTTTGCTTGCAAAATAAATGTGCTACTTCTGATTTGTGTGTTGCAGCTTTGTTTAATGTGACACTGATTTTTGGGATAGTGTTCCTGATCCACTTTTAATACAAAGTAGAGCAGTTTCTTGAAACCACCAGTTCCAGATATCAGCAAGTAACAGTGGTAGTTATTTCCAGAGTTTGTGCTGCTATGTTTTTTATCACTTTTCTATCTATGTTTTGTGATTTGATTACTGGTTTTGGGATTTGAGTGGGGCACTTTTGCATGCCTCTGCTTCATCTCTTAAAGAGCTGACCTGTTCCTTCTACTTTTCTCCTGTTTGGTCTCTGTTTAAATAGTAGACTGTTCATAAGATGTTGAAAAGAGATTATTCGTGTCTTGCAGGCTGTGACTGGATGGGATTGAACAGTGCAATGTACAGGAGCTAGTTTCAATGCTGGAAGCAGGGAACAATCATGAACAGTCTCAGATGGGACTATCCCTTCTGTGTGCAAGATCATCTTTAACAATATTGATTTACAGAGGTATTTGCCTGACTGATTCTGGGACTCCACAACCCCTCAGGCAGTTCATTCTGGTGCTTCACTATTCATTATCTCAGTGGCACACAAGGCAATATGCTAGGAGTATTCAGATCAGACATTAAGAAAAGCTTGCTAATAGAGAAGAGACATTCCTTCCTCTTTTCAGTAGTCTTTTATGATCTTATAGGTTGGTATGTCTCAGACTTTTCTAGGCTTTCCCCTTAGATCACACGTTCTAGAATTTACTGTTAATCTCTGTACTTTCCTTTTGGAACACAACAATTTTAGAGCATCCAGAACCAAATGCAGTACATTACTCCAGTTCCAGTTTCATCATCTTGAAATACAACAGAAATAATATTCTGTAAATCTTGTGGGTTCTGCTGATGTTCTAAATTGCCACTTTAATACTACCTTGCTGTCGCAAAGGAGTCTTTGTTTAATTCATATTCAGTTTGTGAAAAGTGTAAATTCTGGATCCTTTTCTCTTGCATGTGAATTATTCATGTCAGTGAATTACTCATGCTTAATTGTTGAATCTCCCAGCTGATTTTCATTGTTGAATTTTACCTTTTGCTTCCAGATTTCCTCCCAGTTAGCTGCAAACATTTTCAGTTCTATCTAGTCTGTCCAGTACCTGCAGTTCCTTCTAGTTTTGTGGATCTTCAAATTTAATGTATGTCCTTTCCTCTCTCAATATCTGTGTTTTTAATGAGAATATTGAAATGATGCATGGATAGTTGATAGTACTTTTTCACATTGACAAATAGTTCATAACCCCTTTGAGTGATATCCAACCAGTTGATAATTTGTTTTCTCATGTGGTCTTACTTAAATTGTGCTGCCCTTCCGTGTAGTCTGGTGTTCACAGACAGACAGCTAAGTCAATGTATTTGAACTTTGGAAGTCAATATTGGCTGTTAGCCTTCCTCTGGTTGTTTTGTGGCAAATGTATATGTGTCCTTCTGGGAGGAAAGTGCTGACATATAATTTGCTTGATTTTTTTTTTTTTTTTTTTTTTTTTTTTTTTTTTTTTTTTTTTTTTTTTTTTTTTTAGTTCAATCACTGTGTTTGCACATTTCTAATCTCCAGTATCTCACTCCTATCCCCAAGATGATAGTGTGTAGTTTCCTCAGACTCTACTGTAAGGATTCAAGAAAAAGTCTTAGCAAGTGCTTTAGCAGAGCACTTGAAAACAATGTGTTTTCAGAAGTATGCTCTCAACACAGCATTTTCATAACCTGGCTCAAATTTCATTGTATGTTGCCACATTGGTGTGCTACTGTAACCCTTGCTAATGAATTCACTGAGTATATGTTTTTGTAGTGCAGAATAGAGTCAGTAGGTATCCTTTTAATGCAAATACCAAGCAACTAAAATAGTAACATGTTGCACACTGTAAATAGTAGGCAGATGGGTTGCTCCTGGAGATTGTGAATGTTCATAGGAATCACGAGGGTCATGAGTTAGTTTCAGATGGCATTGATTACTGTGCTGAGCATCTTAGACACCCAAATTTAGTCATTGAAATTGATTACTGTGTCCAGCATCACAGACACAGAGACTTGCTCACCCAAATACAATTGAATCCTTTAGAAGTGCAACTTTAGTATGGCTTCAAGGACACGTAAAACCTGTTGATTAATTTCTGCGTTATGATTTAAGAATTTCACCTGGAAACAGAAATTAAGACAATATCCTCTTGATGAATGTGCCAATTCCCCCTATGAGTTCCAAAAATTACTTTGGTGGAAAAAGAAGGATGACAGCTGACTTCACATAATTACCCAAGCTGACTTGGCAGTATGCTAGAGTTTATCTCTCCTCCACTTTAATAAAAGCTTACTAGCTATTTGGGTTTTGCATCTTTGATTTCAGTTCCTTGAGGGAATCAATGCCCTATTCTTGATTTAGCGAGACTTTACTGTCCGGATGTAAATGGTATTTTTTTCGTAATGTATATGAAGTTCACTATATTCATCAGTAATGTATCAACTCATCAGGACTTGGAAGGAAAGGCAGCTTCTCCCTGAAGCCCCAAAAATACTGAAAGCAAAAAATGCTGATAGCTTTTGCTTTAGAGCATCTCATGGCTTTTAAGCCAGCTTTATGATTTTTAGGAGATCTGATTCTGTATGCGGCTTGGCATAATGTAATAATTCACTGTACCATCTGCTGTAATTCCATCAAGACATGGTCCCCTTGCCATCCCTACCCCAAAAGCATTTCTGATAACATTGCTTCCAAGCTCTGCATCCACATCTTCTATGTAATAAGCAGACCTTTAATGTCTGACAGGCCGCTAAGAGACAAACCTAGTATCCACTAAATTCAAAATGCTGTTCAAATCCATTGTAGTTGTTCTGATGTCACACTCCAAGAATGTCTTAAAACACATAAGTAAAAGGGTTGTAATGAGAGTTAGAAACGCTGCAGACTGAATGTCTCTGGAACCATTGTGGAAGTGGCTGCAGTTGGTGGTTGAGTAATGGCGTGATGGCAGCTCCAACTCAGGCAGGGAAGACACTGTGTTTGCCACATGTGAATTAATACAGTGCTGCTTTTTTACTGTTGAGGGATTAGCGTAGCATTTTTAAAAAATATTTGAAGTATAGCAGAATAGGGGAATAGCTGAACCCATATTGCAGACAGCTGCTTTTTTGAGCTGATGAGCTAAGTATCTGCTATAGCTGGGAAGCATCAAATAAGAAATTAAAACACTGCCAATGCATACGATAGGGCTTTTAAAATATCAAGTAAGATCTATGCCCTTCAAGCAAGTAACCAGAAAAAGGATGAGAGACAAGAATATCTGCATGCCATTTGGACTAAGCTTTCCTGCTTAACAGTAATTTGCATCATAACCATTATTTTCAATGTATTTCTGAGTCCATACTTTATTAATATCAGCCAGTAATAGAAAATAAAATTGTGAAAATTAATAAGAGAAAAAGAAATGCTGGAAGTGATAATTTGAGTTCTAAAATTCAGAATTTCCTTTTCATCATTCTAGTTCTCTGTTTTCTTCTGAGTACTAAAACTATGAATAAACTCAGACAAGCTAGATATTTTTTCTTTAATTTTGTACAATCCATGAGCCCAGTATTTGATAATCACTCACAGAACATATCTTGCTGCAAATGCAAGTTAAGTATTAAAAACTAGTGAAATGATTGTAGAAGCTTTTTGTCAGTATATAGAAAATTTACTTTATAAGAAATCAAAATCTTGTTTTTTGTTAATGCAGCTACATGTAACTGAGATTTAATCCATTGTTATCATCCTGCATTGAGCTGTATCGCGTTGAATCATGTCTTAGTAGTAAGGGAAACATTCTGAGGCCAGAATTGCCCTTTCAGATTAATCTGTCAGTAAAATTAAGAATAAAAAGTTCCTAGAATAAGAAAGAGTATATGGACTGCAACATCATGCTCTCTTGGAAATCAAGCGTATGGAGAAGCAACCATAAAAATTTGCCAAGCTAGGATGTAACTCAAGCACATTGAGGCTACAGTGATCAGAAAAGGAAACTGGAATATTGTGTGGCTATAATCTCTTGTTTGACATCCAGTGCCTGCTCCTGTGTAATTTACTTGCCTCTTTTGGTCACCTGACTGGAGACATTAAGTGGGCCACAGGGTAAGCCAGGAAATTCAGCTCTTGGCTTTCCAAGTCTGCAGCTCAGTTGTTTCCCCTTTCCCCTTCCCCCCCCCGCTCTCTTTCTTCACAGCTGGTCAGCACATGCACAGTAATTGCTTGGGGCAGGTGAGGCAGATTTGGAAAGATACATATGGAGCACATGCAAATCTGCACTAAATTTTTGGAATGCAGCAACAGGGTGAAGTTAATGTAAAGCAAGATTTCTTTTATGTTTAAAGTTTCTAAAACTTATAAAAAAGAGAGACAACAAATTCACTTAATAACCTTTCTTTTTCTCTACTACTACTTCTACTAACTGAGAGGGTCTGGGATTTTGCCAAAATATTACACATTGCTCAAGAAGATTACAAAGAAATCCCAGACATGCACTGGAGAATTATTAAATTTAACATTTCTAAAAGGTGTTTTCAACAGCTAAATACTTGTTAGAGCATTGTTTTCCTCAACTTTCAAAAGTTGCCGCAACTCAGTCACAGATAAGAACTTCCAGCTTTTTAATTGATATATAAATTGAGTTTAAAACCAAATCCACTACATTTCCTGTGGTAAAGGAAACACATACTCTTTAGTTTGGTTTGTCTCTAATTTGAAAATCATGTTCTCAGGAAATCCTGAATAATTTTTTTACGTAAACAGGAAAAGTATTTATTTGCTTGGGGCTCTGTTTGTGTGGACATGGGGGCAAGCAGAAATAGTGTAGATTCTGGAACTCATGTCTCAATGAATATATTTAAGAATAAAGAAAAATATATTCTAAATAAGGTGATTTTCTCTCTGATCATGGGCTAGTAAGAAAGCATTTAAAATGCTTTATTTTCTCCTTTCAATGTTCTTACTGTTTCTCTGAATTTCAGTAATGAGGGCAATTAAAAATGAAAAGATGACAAATTTGTAGGGAAGGTGTCTTTTTATTCCTTTTCAGGTATTCTTGCCTTGTCTGTAAAGTTGTTTTTCGTCATCTGGAAATGAATGATTTGTAAAAAGCAATTGTAAAATTGCTTCAGGATTTCAGCCTTCACATCCTTCTCTGCTCTCACCCCCTCAAGGCCCTAAATTTACTTTTGCCATTTGTAGCAGTTCAGTTGAGGGTTCAACTTCCCCTCCTGCTGCTCGTGAGCTTTCCTGATTTCACTTGCTGTTTGTACAAGATATATTGGATTTTATTTTCTCTGTGTTAGTATGAACTCTACACTTCACACAATTGATTTTGTTTTCAGTAAGAAAATAGTGTTACACATTTTGAGTATAAATTGTGCAGTAAGTAGGCTGCTTTTTATTTGTGTGGGTGGAAACAATCTGTAGAGTTATTGTGGGAGCTGAACCCTGTTTAGTTATAAAACTTTTGAAAGAAAAGGACAGAGATTTTTAAGGAGCTATTTGTGGAAATTTTTTTAAAAACCAGGATGTGATTCAAGCTATTATTTAACAAGAGGACTCGACAACCTCACCAAATGCAGAGAAAAATTAAGTATGGGAGCAGGTGCATGCTTGCTTTATTTGGATTTGTTTGTGGCATTTTCTTGGAAGTTTAAAGTTCAGTATATCACTCTAACAAACTGTGGTCATGAACAGTCATAGCTTCAGGGGAAAATTGGAAGCAGTGATAGTCTTAGCAGAAATGTTAACACTAAAGTTGCTCAGAGAACATAGTTTAAAGTGGAAAATCAGGTTAGTTTCCTCTTTTGTTTTCTCAAGGGTAAACTGTGAGTTAACGTAGTAACAACAAAATGATAGGTATTTCTTTATAGGTTTTTTAATTCAGTGAAACAAACAGATTTTTCCAGTAACCATTCTAGGAGGTATTTTAAGTATGTTAACCTAAAATGGTAATTATTAAGTGACCATATGTTGCCTTGAGAAATACTTTGTGTGTTACGTTGCTGCACATAGGAGGACTTTCTGTGGAAGGGTTTTCTCAGGAGCTTTGAACATGGTTTGAAATGTCCACTTGGTGAAGTCATACTTGTGCTAGATTAATAACAAACATATTTGCCTCTTCTAGTTAATCTTGGAGGGGCAAGCAGGTTAAGCTACTACAGATTAGTTTTCCACCACACCTTTTTTTTCCCTACTGTGTTCATGCTATAAGTAAATATATCTGAAAACTTTGATTGCATGTTCCCATTCCCGTATGGGCTTGAATTCTGATTGTGAATTTTTGAGACACCGGTTTGTAGGAATTAGTAGTCATTCCTTTTTATATATATACAGGCAGTGCCAGGTGACTTTTTTTCTTTTTGAAACAAATTTTTAAATGCTCCATGGTGTGATTTTTGTAGCTATTTCTATTATTTTTGAAGTTGATAAATATTTTGGTGGATAATCTTTGTGGGAACTATAATCTTGGGTATATGCAACTATGTATTTTATTCAGAACCCTTGGATATAGTCCCAAAATTAGAACTAGTTACCTTCTGCATGCATTTTACCTGTTTTAAAAACTTGTGGACAAATGTGGACTATAACCATGTTGTCTTTATACAAGGAAAGAAAAGTAAAAAGCATCTGTCCAAATAATTTTTTATGAAGAATTGAAAAGCCTTTACAATTCCTTTGATCAAAAATGTCAGACAAGGAAAGAAATTTGTAGGCTACTGCTGCCACGTGTACTTGTAGTTTACAGTTGTGAGTCTAGTGGAGATGTTATAAGAGTGTTTCCCAGAAAATAAGGGATAGGAATCCCTCAAAATCTTCTAAGTTTAACCTTTTTTATTTATACTTTGTGGGAATTTTCAACAATTTATCTATGCTGTTCTTCATCACCAACAGTATTTCTCTGCCAGCAAAATCTGCTGCTATTGGCAGATTTTTGAATACTGACTTTTTAGACAGGATAGCAAACTATGTTTGCTTCTCACCTTTTGGCCACTGATAGTTGTGACTTGTGCAAATTAGTTAAGCTCTAGCCACAGAATTTCAGCTGTTTTCTGACTTAGCCTTAGATCAGGCAGGAAGGTTGTGAATTGTGATGTTATAAATTGTTTAGAGATGCCATGTTTTTAATAGTATGTTTATAAAGGTCCTAATAGAGCGAAAGAACATAATTTACAATTATTTCATTCTGTTTATGCATAAAGATATTTTTTAAATTTAATATTCCTTCCCCTTGACTTTTATTTCTAATTCTGTCTTTTAGGAATCATTAAAAAATAACAACTTTTTGCCAAGTATGTGGGATTTTTTTCAAAACAAGGAGACGGTGATTTTTTTGTGACAAGTAAAAGTTTAATCCACCTTGCAAAATTTGATGTAAATCTTTCTTTAGACTTCATGAAGTACTGCAGGAAGATCAGGACCCCAATTCTTTTAAGAACTCCAAAGACTCCTGTCTTGGAAAGCTTCTGAAGTGAAACTCCTCTTCCTACTCATTCCATTAATAATCATGCTCTTCAGTTTATGACTCTGGCCAATGAATTCAATATCAACTACTTGAAATAGCAAGTCTTCTATGTCTTTTCCAAGATTTATACTTCATACTTTAGAAGATTTTTTCCTAGAAATTAATGGAAGAGAAACTGAACCCTCATATTTATTTTACATTTAAAATGCAATTTTCTTTGTCGTATCTACTTTGATGACCTCTTAACATAGAATTATGGTTGGAAAAACAGACTTAAAAGAAAAAGTATTGAATAAAATTAATTTCTTCAGTGATAAAAGCATTATAGTATCACATTTTCATTGGCAAAACTCTTGGGTTTTACTTGCAGAAAATTGGCAGAAACAATTGCAGGCAATTATGAGCTTCAATTCATCAAGGTACCTAAGCATATGTCTAAATTTAATTGAGTGAATAGTCATTTGACTTCAGGGGATTATTCATGTACATAAAATTAGACATATGCTTAAGTAACTTGGTGAATCAAGGCAATAGTGACTTAATAAAATAGTGAAGACAGAACAAGCAACTGTAACCTGCACTGTAGATGTTCTTTGATTGCTCTGGTTGTTCAATAATAGTTCTTAGTGAGTGTATTTTCTGTTCCTTAATAAAATATCCAGGCTTAGTAACTGTATAGTTTTGTGTTCATCTGCTATGGGCAGTACCTAATACCCAAAGAACAAGCAGTCTCTTACAAAAAAAGTGAATTGAACCTGTGGAGGGCTGTTATGACTGCTCTTATGTATGTTAAATATATTTAATAAATCAGTGTTTAATTTTACAGGACAGCAGCCCAGGGCAAGAGTACTGTGCATTTCCTGCCAACTGTTGTTTGTTAAATTTGCTAATTTGATTTACAGGCGTGGTACATAACATGACCAGTTTGCATCAAGAGGCATACCGATTTTTCATTTGAACAGTTTTCTTTGCTATGTATTCTTGTAAGTGTTTTTGTGTTTTGAGGATGCATTGTGTTAGATAATTCTGCCTCAGATTCTCCTTCAAGGATTTTGTGAGAAGGCTAAACAGATTTGTTTTGGAGGGGCAACATAGTGATATTCTGAAGAGTAAGTGTTGACCAGGAAGAAACATAGGGACATGCAGTGGAGAGCATCTAAGAATTACCAACTCAGATTACTTGTGGTTTATAAGAGGAACATCACTTTAAGGCAATGGTTTCTAATATGAACATTTATTTAGATTGAAAACTTAGGCTTTCATCTTGATGTACAATGAAGGATTTAATTTTGCTCAGTAAACTTTGTTGATACCAAGACAAAAGAACTGATAAAGAAAAAACCTAACTTTAACTAAGTGACGTGATTACTGATGCTGCACTGTTCAAGCAGAAGCATCTTTTGTCCTACAAAGAGAGCTGTGTACTCCTATATGTAGTAAAAAACCAGATGTTTTCATAGCTTTGATCAAATTAGCTTTTTTCATTCAAATTTGACTTATTATCTTGTTTCTTTGTTTAATATATTCTTACTTTTTCCTCAATAAAATTGCAACCAAGTATCTGGTATTTCTGCAGTTTATCAGTAAAACAAAAAAGAATACCTAAACCACTTCAACTTATGTTTATTTTGTTACTTAAGGAACTGAATTGCAGGCTAGTGCTAGGAAACTTATTCTTTGTTAGGGGATTGTAGCATCTGGACTTACAAGTCGGTTCCTTTTTCTCCTCTCATCAGAGTAAAATACCCTCTCAGGCATTTGACTAAGTGCATGATTCCTTTTATCATTACAAAGGAAGTTGTATTGCTGTGATTTGCCAGGTTTCTATGGCATTCTGAAAAAAATCTGCTCATTTATAAAAACTAGGAAAACAGAGGAATGATGATTAATGATTTTGAGAACTTGCAGTAGTATTAATTAAAGCTACATAAAACAGGGCTTACGAAACAATGAAGATTGGCTCTGGGAAGGGGACTTTATGTTACTTTAAATAATGCAAGTAGAAAGCAATAAATATCTGTAAGTGGAAGGAAGTATATCCAGTTTGTTAGATGACCTTTGATGAGCTCATCAAACTGAAGAATTTGGCACTTTCATTTCTGTTTATTGGATAATGGGAACATACAACAAGGATAATGAAGGTAATGTGATCCAGGTGTACAGGAAGGAGCAAATGAATGGAAAAGGGATAAGATTTACATATCTGATGTAGATAAAGTATGTATGATACCTCTTATTTCCTTGGTTCCTTTCAGTTATCACATCTTGCTGTCATTCCAAAAAACGACTGGACAGAGTGCTATGGAGGTACATAATGGACATAAAATTAAGCAGATGCAGATTTTTCTGATGAGAAATAAAATCAAACACACGACATAATTTTATTGGTTACAGCAGGTTTAAAATATTTATACTCTTTAAGGTATTGCCAAAATATTTTCTACAAAACCTCTGCATAATTAGGACAAATAGATGTAACTGCTTGATTGGGAATTTTTTTCTTATTCCATTGACATTTCAGGAAATGAATAAGAAGTAATAAGTGAACAGTTGATATGTAGCCTATTGGAACCTTGAAGCAGGCATGTGGTTCTAAAACGCATTTAAAACTGCTGCTTTTGACTACAGATGAGACTTTTAAAATTTCTTTTTCCCCTGCCGTACGTTATCCAATAGCTTGTTCCGTTTCAGATGAAGTGTTGCTGTCTCTCTGCTTTTGAAGTTCTTTCACTTTACTAGAGTGATGGTTATGCAATATATCCTGTTACACTAGGAATTTAGGCTATTGAGGGATACGCTACAAGGCCGACACTGCCTTGTTAAAAGAACAAACTGGGAGATGAGGCTCTCAAGTTGCACTTTGAAGGATACTTGTAAAACCATGCTGTTGACTATTTATAGTCATGTCCAAACCAGAATTGCATGTAGAGAAAAATTTGCTGGAAAGTTCCTTTGCTTTGTAGGCTCTTTGAGGAGCAAGGCTAAGTCAGGCTCATTTCTCCTCAAGCAGTGCATGTGGCAGTTGATGGATATGTATTCTTTCTTATATTCATAAATCTAGACCTGAAGTGGGGCAAGCCTAGTTGGAATGAAATACTGAAATACAAGCAAAATTTTAGAAAGTGTAAGTGATAAACAGCACTTACTCACTGGAAGAAGACTTAAATGCTCTTCTGGAAGACATGAGCAAATAAATAACTTTCTGTGTTTTTAAATGTAGTTTGTAACACAGTTATTTTCTGAGTAAACCAAGAATGAAGGGGGAAAAAAATCCCAGCAACAAAAAGAAAGAATAGGCAAATCTGAATTACAGGAGTGCCATTCTTAATAGTATAGTCAGAAAAGCAAACCCTCTGTACACAGAAAAAGAATTCCATCAATACATGAAGAGTCTCTTGAATCATTTACGGTTTTGCTATGTCTTTCATTATTTAACTGTCAATTGATCTTGCAATTAGTAATTTAAATGGTTCTGTATTATAATGTGTATCCCATTACAATGGGAAGAAGGCTAGGCCTATGAAAGTGCCACAAATATTCAAGTTTTTTCTTTAAATGCCAGGAATCAAAAACTAGTATATTAGATAGATCCCATTGGAAACAGGTGCTTCCTCAAGTTTTATTAACTATATATGTAAAAGTAAAAAGAGCATTTGAAGTTAAGCTGTACTGATAGATTCCCAACCATGAGAGATTTCTGAAGGAAAATATTATTTCTGTTGTACATATTAATTTTTTTTAACTGGCAAGAGAAGAAGACTCATTTGTTAATGCTTTAAAGCATGAAAGCATCTGCCAGTTGGAGCATTCCACACAGTAAACTGCTTAGCCAGAACTGTGTGTCAAGTACAGAATAATAACTTTCCTAACTTCAGGTATGATTCTTGTATTACATATGAGTTGTAAGAAAATTCCCTGTCTAGGTGGAGCAGGACTGGAAGTTTAAAGAGTTCATTCGATCCCTTAACTTAACAAAAAGTAAGTCATGTGTGGCTTTAATTTTTTTCTTAAGGCTTCACAACTCATTTTTCATTATATCTCAGAGCAACATAATGGTTTATACACTATGAATTTCTAAAGTGGACTTGTTGAATGACTTCATACAATATGGCAGAGGGATATGTGGATACGATGTCAGGACAGAAACAACTACTGTCTACTTAAACTGGAGCAGCAAATGGCGAAGACTGGTGAGGTAAAGAGAAGTACATAGCTGGAAAAAATCAGAAATATTATTGAATTAGTGTATCTGTATGCACTGAACAATGTTGGACATCTTTAGAGAAGAGTAGCGGTTATATATTATGTATTTTCAACAGTATTAGTTTCTTAATCAACAAATATGTGTAGACTGAATTTGTCATTTACTTCTATAGAATGGTTTCATAGATAGAGCTTGAGGGGTAAATTAACCTAAAACTTCACAATAAATTTTGTTCTATCAATTCACAAGTCAAATAGAATAGGGAAATTCAAAACTGTTTTTGAGAAACAAGAATATTTTTCTAAAAAGTAAAACCACAGAGCTTTTTTTTTTACAATTTTTCAACATGAAAAGACTAATTTAAACCAAATTAAACTGAAAGAAGGCTTGTGGACTAAAACTTTTGAATGGGGGGTTTCAGCCTGGAGTGTATTTTTTCATGGCTGGATTACAGACTTCAGAAAAATGAGTTTTGAAGCAAGGTCATTGAAATCCTTCAAGGCAGTGATGGTACAGTCTTTTTATATGACATGGTATCTATTTGTGTGCATGGCTAATAAAATATAAATATTTCATGGAACTGATATTTATCAAAAGTTATTTGAAAATCATAAAATTCCTAGATTTTACATTAATGATTTATATATATTTTTTCATTTAAAATCAATTTTCATGTCTAATTTCTTTGTCTAATAACAGTGCTATCCAAAAATTCTTTGGTCATCTATTGTTTAGATACTCCTTGGTTCTTAAGTCAATCTGACTTTGTTCAAAGTACTGCAAATTTTCTGGAAGTCCTTTACCCATGTTCTGCATGGCTGGTTGGTGGTAGCAGCCCTGGAAGTGTGCATACATTAGTTGTGGCAGTATTCATATTCCTATGCTTGCACTTGTGGTGTATTTCCCTAATACTGGGAATTTTAACATGTGGATAAGATTATCCATGTGTATGTTTGATTGGTTTACCAAAGGCTGAGTGTAATACTGACAGAGATGTGCTTTTTCTTCCACTGGAGAAGTTTGTGCACCTGCATGAGCACTTCTAAGAATGCTACTGAGCAAGAGTAGGTTTGCAAGAACTACAGATTTGGCCATGTTATCCTGAAAATGAATAATTGGAAAAAATGGTTTAGTTTATTAGATTTATGAACAGAAAAAAAATCTGGCCTCTTTTCCTAAGTCACTCAGCAGGTTAAGGACATCAGGACTATATTTTCTGCACTCAGTGCACAGAAACATTACAGAAACTGGTGGTGTAAAGATATAAAGGAAGATGCTTTTGCAGTAGCTTGATGATTGAAAAGGTACAATCAACAATGATTTCAAAAAAACATCCTTATGCATTTAAACTTACGGATGTACTTAAATTGATTCATATAAATGCTTGCTAAAGACAATGAGACATAGAGTATTGGAGGAGGAGAGTTGGAGGAGACCTACTTTGGTTTAAATGTTACACAGAACAGAAATAGATCTAAGAATTTATTTAAGTTATTTTTAACTCTAGATGATCTGATAAGACAGATAAAATGTGTGAGAATTCAGTAAAGATCTGAAGAATTCTTTGTGAAGGAATTCTTAAAGGAAAGCAAAGCAATCACTGTTTGTTCCAAACACAATGTGAATACTCGAAATATAAGCCAGTTACATGGTGTCCAACTAAATTAATCACAAGTCTGGAAAACTGTAGAAACTGTTCACATGGATTCATCTGAAAATATTCCAGTATCAGGTAACAGACATGAAAGAAAAATCTATGTGAAGTTAAAAAGCACTTATCAACAAAGAAATAACCCTTGTTTCTAAGGCCAAAGACATTTTCCTTTTCATAGGATCATGGTACTCATTATTTTGGGATTTTAAGACTGGTATCTCTAATTTTTGGTATTGCTCTGTCACTAGGGAATGTTTCTGTAGTGGCAGCTAGACTACAGTCAGTAGTAGCTCAGGATATCTCCATTTAATTTCCAGTTTGTTTAATAACTACAGTATCTTTCATTTCTCCTGCTTATAGTTCTTTAGTTACTAGACCTAAGTAAGTGGAGGTTCATATTTTGCTGTGATAAACATAATACACCTGCTTGTTCCCACAAAACACTTGTCACAAGCTGTTCTGATCTTGCTTCTGTATCATTCTTCTTGG
This sequence comes from Oenanthe melanoleuca, assembly GCF_029582105.1. Lineage (NCBI taxonomy): Eukaryota > Metazoa > Chordata > Aves > Passeriformes > Muscicapidae > Oenanthe > Oenanthe melanoleuca. The sequence goes on from NC_079335.1 coordinate 96,019,703, forward strand.
TTCATCTCTTGTAGAAAGTTGATCTGATCATATGATACATTGCTGAGATTCTTATCTCAAATAGAATATAATTTTTGCTGGAGATTTTGGAATAGTTAGAATTACAAAGTAGTGTTTGAGGAGTTCTCTGGAAGGATGACTCAACTTCATTTACAACCTGGTCAACATCTCTTTCTTTTACTGTGGCATTTGCTTAGATATATTAAGTGTCCCATCTTATTTAGATGTGGTATCTATGGTTTAACAGTTTGGCATAGACCCAAAATGTCAACCCAAGTAATGACTGATAAAATATTCTGCGAATTTTGCTTAAATTTGGCATTTAGAAGCTTAAAAAATCAGACAAATAAGACTATTTAAGACTACACTTTCAATTTGTTTTTTATACAGATGAGATTAATTGCTTCACAATGTCTCTGAAGTTGAAAGTAAGTGCATTTCTGTAGTTAATTTTGGATTCTGTGCATGGATTCTGTTCATGCTGGAGAGACATAAATGGTCATTAGTACTTGGTATTTATCTTTATTACCTAACACTGGGTTGGAATCTGCTGTTGAACATCTTATACTCAATCATGTCTACATCTCACAAAGTCGTACATAGTCAGCAGAACCGGAATAACCTGTGCATTTGAACACTGGAAGAAACAAAGGTATATTTAGCATACCATAATATTTTGAGTACACTGGCAGGATACTTCAGTCAAGAGAGTTTTCTTTAAGTCAACAACTCTAACTCATTCTTTTAGCCTCTTTTGGTAACATCTGTGTTTGAAAACTGGAATCTTTCTTATGAAGCCATTTTTGCAGAGTTCTCTGGAAGAGTGTCTTGGCATCATTCTCATCCTGGTCAGCATCTTTTTCCCTGCTATGACATTTGCCTGAGTGTGTGAAAAATTTCCCACTTTATTTGGTTGCATAACATGAGTCCTAATTTAGTGCTGACTTGGACTTTCTATGCTTGCACCTTTTGAGCTTGTTTTTCTTCCTGGAAAAAGTAAAGCCTGGGCCAGGTACACAAATCTTACAGTCTTTTGCTGCAACCCTTACTCTAGAGACAATGCGTTGGTGCCAGTATAATTGAGTGTGAGTCACTCTTCTCTAGGCAAGGTAAGCATTTTCCTTTGATACATGAGCATCTTCCTCACTCTGCACCCCTAAATTTACCCACCACCATCCTGTCAGGGAAGAGCTGCCTGCTTTTAAAATCTTCCTAGCATTCCAGTCTTCCATTGAATGGTCTTATGATCCAAAAAGGACACAATGAATGAGTTAAGTTGAAAGACAATATGAATGAATGCCTATTTTTCATCTTTCTGGAGTTTTAAGGAATATGTCTCTACAAATAATGATTAGCCCAGAAAATCTTTTGTACTATTTTTTGGCATGGGATGTCAGTTTGGATTGAGGATTTTCATAGGGAGTTGATAGATAAGTAGAAATTAAGCAGGACTCACTGTTTTGCTGTTTTGCATTGCTACTGTTGAATGTAAATTAAATATTTATTGGGACTGCTGAGCAGCCCACAGATGCTGTTCAATCTTACTCTCATGAAAAAAGGTATACACCTGGTATTGACCCACCCAGTCCATATGGGACATGTAAATTTGAGTAGGACTTGGTTCTTTTGCTTATTTTTAATCACATTAAGGATGGGATTGCTTTTTAGTTTTCATTTTAACATGTGATTTGTATTTGTTATTCTTTAAAGATGAAGAGTTTTCTCATGACGGTTTTTATTATTTAGAGTAAGCAAAGGCAATAAATTTGGCCTTGAAGTAGATACTGCATTCTTTTGGTGCTAAGAGTTTTTGGCTGTTTTTATTATATAAGAGATTCAATTAAAATGTATTTCTACAGTTTTTAAATTTATGAATTCTAAGGTCACTTGCAGTCAAATAAGAAAATTATTACAATGAGAAAATTCCATTCTTTTTATTTGTTTTGTAATCTCAGAAACACCCAAAGATATATGAAAAGACATAATTTTTAATCCTTTTTAAAACTAATATTCACTGTGGAAAAATTACAGCTGTGAAATCCAGACAAATAATGACACACAATGAAAATGCTGTAGGGTGACACTGAAAGACGATTGTGATTCCTGTAAACCTCTTTTTTTTACTTTCCCCCCTCTTTTGTATAACCTGTCAGCTTTATTTATACTAAGAAATGAGGGATATTTTTAATCTCCCTAATAAAAATTGTTTTATTATTATATTGTTGAAATAAAATTCTTAGTGCAGAATGGTACATAATATTCTGCACCAAGACAACATAGAGTGTGCAAGGGAAATGCTGCAAAGAATAGTTCAGTTTTTGATGCTCTCAGTTGCTTGATTTTTTCACGGCATAATGTTGTAAATGTCAAGAGCCTTTGAAACATTTGAAGCAGATGTTCTACTGCCAAAGTGTAGCATTTGAACTCAAAATGAAACAGTTCCCTTAAACCTTGACATTAAGTCTTAACAGTTTCACTTCCCAATTGAATGTGGTATGAAAAAGATAAATAATAGAATTGTAGCAGGATAAAATATTTATGCTCCCATGAGATGGAGAAGAAAAACATGTTTAGCATTTACTTTGCAATTTTATTTGTTCTGGCTCATATCCCTCTTATACTCACATATATACATTTCCAGGCACATGTTAAAAGCAGTAACTAGGGCTTGGCTCAGGCCCGGTGTCCTTCCTTTCCCCTTCCCTTTCAGTCTGAGTTTCTCTCACAGGTTCCCTTAAACTGCCTCTTTGTCCCCATTTTCCTTCTGGGAAGCATTCATCAAAATGTTTTCACTTGTCCAAAACATGTTATGCTTAATCAAACGGATCAATTTCTATGGAAGATGTTGTCAACCTTTTCAAATAGGAGTGCCATACTTAAACACCCCGATAAAAAAGGCTTTAATTTCCCAGGTTCTTAGTACCTGCTACTCACACTATCGTTTGGAGCAGTGTGGATGAGGTCTCTGCAATGAAAATATTTTAATTAGGTGTCCACTGTCACTTTGGAAATGTCCATCTCAATTTGTTGTCTTGTGAGCATGATGCAAGTTTCTGTCTGACATGTTAGTTATTCTACTGGCTTGATCCACATATCTCATCCTATTTACATTAGTGTTGTGTGCCTGATTGGCAGCATCTTGTTATAAATACTCAGAAGCACATAACAAACTTTTTAGGTCCTGTCACCCTTCCTCCTATTTGCCTCCCATGGCACTAGTTTTATGCCCTTCTCCACACACTATGCTCCTGCTGTATTCTGTGCTTTCTGATCAGAGATACATTTCTCCCGTGCATCCCTCCAAGTGAGTCTATCCAAAAATCCTCTCTGCTTAAGCAGTGTTGGAGGAAGGTCTGGAACTGGGCTGAAATGCTTTTTCTCTAAGTAAATAGAAGTCATCCCTCCTGTGGCCATGTCTCTTTTTCTGTGGTTCCATCCAACGGGGAAGCATACAGGCTTGCAAGTGTAGAAGAGAAATTTAGTGGGTAGTGGGGTTTTTTTTGTTTTCTTTCACTACTCAGAAAAAGTAGCATGGACAATGAAGACATTATTATTCCTGTAGTGATGAAGAAATAACCTCTAAGAAAAAAGTGGAATTTTGGTCAATTGGCACATTCTTACATACATACATACACACACACACACACACACACACACACACACACACACACACACACGCATCTATTTATCATCTATCTATCTATCTATCTATCTATCTATCTATCTATCTATCTATCTATTTTTATATAATTTTAAATCTACGCTGATAGATAAATTGATAAATTACCATTGTCCCTGTAATTCCAATTAGACAGCAGAAAATATTCCTTGATTGTTTTGAGGAAGATGTTGATAAAAGAGCTCATTGAAAGCATCCCATTTAATGTGTAAAGTAATGGTTAAAAGGGATCACTCTGTAAGCTTTATACAGATACGTGTGCTCAAAAGCAGTGTGTACTCTTCTAAAGAAAATTCGGTATGAACATCATTAGAGTGGTACAGCATGTCTAGTATTTGTTGATTATGGGTGTGATATTTTTGTTCTATAATAAGGTCTGTTTAGCAAAGTTGGCAAGAAATCTGTACCGTGTACTTGAGTAGATCTTGGAGCCAGAATGTACAAGTGCACTTTCAGTGGTAACCTTATAAAGCAATGCTTTCAAGTGAGGAGCAGTACTTAACATGGCCTCTATTAACAACATGTACTGTAATTCTGTATTGCTTGTTGAATTGTCTGCACTGTTCTGTCTTTTAATAATCTGTCTGCATTTTTTGGCTTCCTACTGTAACCTTGTTTAGGAAGAAGATGATTTCTGTAGAACTTGCAAAATAACAAATGTTTTCTTCAGGTCATCCTCTGTTTAGCCCCTTATAGAATAAAAAGCTTTATCTGTCACCCTTCTGAAGGCTTGGTTTTCTAACCCTTTGTGATATTTTACAATCTGTCAAGGAAGGTCTTCCAAGAGGGTAAGATCAAAAGACTATTCAACATTCACTGTCATAGGGGTGGAGTAGTGCTGTGGAATTCTGATGAAACTGCTCAGTTCCTATATTTTCAGTGGCCTTGGAAACAAAATAATAACAAGAATTATAGATTTATTTTTTTGCCTGAGGGTGTAGAATGTAAAGAAATTTGGTTTGTCTTATGGAATGGCAACTTTGTTCTTAAGACCATCACAGTTTAAAGTTAAGTGAGGAGATGCATATGCACACACAAAGGACAATAATTTTTATGTAGTTTTTTTATATATGCATGTATGTATTCATACATGTTTGTGTATATATATATATATATATATATATATATATGTATATATATATATATATATATATGTATGTATATACATACATATGCATACACACAAACACACACATATAACCTTGTACATTTGTAGGATTTAGATATTACCTATCTGGCTGGATGAGGTTAATTCAGAAGCAGTTACTGATAGGATGATTATAGCTATGCTAGGAACTACATGTGTATGTATATAAACATATGTACACACAAAAGAATATATATATATGTATAGTTTAATATTTTGTTTTAACAATAATAATTACTTATATCAGTACTGTAACCATTACTATCAAAGTTATCCTTTTTCCTATCAGTTTCTATCTACATCAAAAAGTTCTACAGAGTAAGTAGATCTCATTATATATCCTATATAAATGAGGAAGCTGAGACCCAAGTAAGTTGTCAGCCACAAGGTAGCAAAAGTCTGATTAGAAATACCCAAAAAGTCACAAGTTTACTTTGTTTTTCTCCATTAAGCAGCATGGCATCTCATTTGCTAAGGTCAATATTTAAAGAATAAGTTTATGCTCCTTATGCTTATTATGAGGATTGCTTAGCCTATGAGTATATTCCAGTAGGAGGATATTCAAATACAATCATATTTTCACCATGAGGATGGTCAGTGAAACAAGTTGTCTGGAGAAGTGTTGCAGCTTCCATCCTCCGGGTCTTTAAAAAACTGGTTCATTAAACCCCCAAGCCACGATTTTGATCTCAGCTGGTGTCCCAGCAGGAGGATAGGCTGAAGACTTCCTGAAGTTTCTTCCAATCTGATTTATCCAATGATCCTAAAATCAGAGGTTCATATAAATAAAATGTTCCCCTCTTCTCAGTTCCATTGTTAGTTGAAACAGCAGGAGAAGGGAAAATCACTGCAGAGCATCCCCATCATTATTTTGGTCATACCATTTCATAGGGGCAGCAATGCCAGCAGCAGTGGCTGATTAAAACAATGTTTTATAAATTGGTGCTGAGTGGCAAAGGCAGCAAAATCATGTGTGCCAGCAAAAGAGTTAGGAGTGAGGAGCAGGCATGAATACTGAACAAATGGGGAAAAAGAAGCAGAAAGACCACATCTTCCCACCCTTCTGTAGTATAAAGAGGGTCCCCATTCACGTTATTCTCTTGAAACAGTGACATCTGCTATGGCTCTGACTGAAAACATATAGCAGCTGTGGTCTGAGAAAAGCAGCCCAAAATTCTTCAAGGAGATTGTTTTTAAAGTAAAATTTTACCCTTTATTGTTTCCATGACAATGCTTCAGTCATACATATTTGAATGGAGAATTTATAGGGAGCAAATGGGAAATAAGAATGTGACTCCAGCCTTTTGGAAAAAAGGGGACAATAAAGATCAGGACTTACTTGAGGTGTGAGCCAGACCCCTGCACCAGCATAGTTGTGATTTAGTTATGCATCTTGGCTCAGTTTGCAATGGTGTGAAAGCCATTAGTGTAGCAGAGGTGAAGGCTGCAGGCCTTCTGTGCCTCAGCTCTGTAGTGAGAAAAGGCTGCATGATGTAATGCTGCAGGTTGTATGGGACAGAGCCCTGCAGCTTTACACTGCAGGTAGGGGAGCATGGTGGAGCAGAGAGAAGAGAATTACAAACCTATTTTTCACAAGCTAAAACTACTGAAGTAATATTTCTCTTTGGTTCCACTTTTTCCATTACTTAGCATATTTTTCCATATGAATAAAATTGAAATGGAAGTTTTTTCAAAAGGAAAACATCTAACTCTGAAAAAATAAAAGTCACAAATGATTGAAATTACTGCAACTTTTGATTTCAACTTTGCCTAAAATGTATCTTACTTCTTGTGTGTTATAGTGAGTGTTGCTGTTGACAAAAAAAATATTTCTTGCACAGAAAAAAAATCAGTCCTAGAAATATCCTGATGGATCTGACTTTGAATACATGTATCAGGTGGCACCTAAGCATAGGTGTCTACTGTACCCCTAAGCTTTGGTTCAGAAATAGAGAATCAACTAAGATTAGCAGGAAAAACCCCTACCTAACTTGATCAACATGGGTCCTGATAATGATGTTTAAAAAAAGCAAAACAAAGGTCAGCTGCTTTTAAGCCATTGCAGAATTTTTCTCTCAGCTTGATAGTTCATGTGTTCAAATGGTTCTTTTTCTTCTTTTCAGTATAATCCTTATTTTACAAGTGCAGCCAACTTATCTAGTATAGCTTAGCGTATTTCAAACAGAAGAAGTATAAAACTGTAGTAGTATGGATCCAGTTTCTGAATACTTATGGTAAACAGTTATGAAAGAGAAGGAAGGTCAACTTTGAAAGCATACGTACATTTTTTTTAAAAAAACTGACAGCCTCTAGAACTTGTCTAGAAGTTGTTGATTCACTGGGGCTCAACAGGATGCACCCATATTGGGATGACAGGAAGTTCAGTCCCCTAGCTTAAGTCCTAGACTTCCCTGAAGAGGAATGTCCAGTTTTCTGAACTGTATATGTAATATACATATAATGTCCTTCTAATGTAGAGGACTGCTGTCTTCTAGGGTCTGAGGTGAGAACACCACAGGCTTTCCTCTGAAGACATCAAATTTGACATCAAGTTGTAACCTAATCAATTACTGTTCTCAAGGCAGTTATCTTTTCTCTCTGTGTAGCTTGTCCAATTTTTTTCCCGATATACTTTATGATTTCCAGTAGACTTCTAGTTCCTGTTTCTCATAGCCTGCCCATTGTCTTACATGCATTTTCCTATTTTCTTTTTTTCCCATTTGGACTCCATCATGTCTTGAAATATATTTAAGATGCATTAATTTTCTCTTTGCTGTCACTTTCCATAATTTTATTAGATTTTGTACAAAAGTTCAAGGCCTTCATCTGCTGACCCTGTGGGAAACGCAAAGATGTGGAAGATCCAAACGTCATTAAAGTACTTTAGTCTCAAATTAAAGAGTCCCATGCAAGTTTTGTATTCTCAGAAATAAATTAAGACCTGTCAATTTGAAAAAAAAAAAAAGCATATAGGCTTCATGCAGACTGTGCAGCCTGGCACAATTTATTAATGATACTATATTGCAAGATGAAACAGAATGTGAACCTGAACTCTGAATTCATCTGACAGAGTTGTATGACCCAGGTGTTTTAGGAACAGCTGGATTTGTTAACAGTCAAGCCACCAATGTTGTCTAGTGACATCTGTGTAGTTACAGCAGACAACACAATTAATTTCAAAAGTGTAGAAATGTTAGAAGCTTGGGTATGAAAATGTTAAATTTCAAACAGAATATTTATTGAAGAGTATAGAAACTATACTGTTTAAACAGGAAGGGAAGACAGCCCAAGATAAACATTTATCAAGCTCTTCAGAGAGTAATATTTTGTGGGAGAACATTATATCGCTGCACTGTAAAATCCCAAGGACTGCAGGGGGGTTGTCCAGGTCCTTGGATCTGGTTCCACACAATACCATAATTCTGTACACTGAAAATGCTGCTAAGTCCTTTCTCTACAATGCTAGTAGAAAACAGTAAAGCTCACAGTTTTGGTAGAGGACAGGAGTGACTATTGCACTAGATTTTCAATTGTTTTTATAAGAGAGTATGCTTTTCTTGAAATACATCTTGTTACATGTTTGTATTCTCAATAGCCAGGTAAACCTCTAAATACAACTCATAAACAAATAATTTCATCTGAAGTAGGAATGCCAGTAGAATTGCCAGAGTCCTGATTGAATTGATTTAGACAGGCAATCAAGTCTGACTTTTTAGTCTCGGAGCCAGCTTTATATTCTATCAGGAGGGAAGTGTACAGTGTCGAAATCATTCATGATAACTCTTTTCAGCCTCATGGGAAGAGTATGCATATAGGTTTCCAACCCATGCTGAAGTTACAGTCATAAATAGTGTTTCATGATACAGAAAGGAGTTCATAAAATGAAGCTGATATTTTTGTGATTGATGAAATGTGTGTATCAAAGCTAGTTCATTATTAAACGTGACAGGTAAACTTTTGTTAAGATGGTGAGTATATAAATGTCATAATCTGATCCACTCACCTAATTATATTTCAAAAAGCATTTGAGTCTTCACAAAAGTTTTGACATCTGTACGAAAATCACTGTCATGGATGTATTTATCATCAAAATTTGATAATGTATGAATCTGAAGATAACTTGAGACATGAGATGTCTTGACTTGTGTGTCAGCTCTGGGTCTTGCTTATGAGTCATTTTATGTGCTGATTGTGTGAATTACTGGGTATCTGACCCGTAGTGAATGAACCAACTTGTTTTTCAGAGCAAATAATGAGAAAAGAATGTGCAAAGGGTGTTTCAAACTCCAATTTGTATGTCTAGGCTTTTGTTTATTTAAGAACTGTAATATTTTAGCCTGACAGGTTTCATTTGATTCAATTTACTACTGGATTTTCTCCAGTGATACAAGAACTAGCCTAAAAGAAGGCATGCCTTTCTCTTGAAATACAGTCATGAGACTATTTTGTAACAATGTTACTGGAAACCATGGAAGCAGTATGTCTGTGAAGCCAATGGAATTATACAGAGGAAAGAGTCATGTACATAGATAAACTTTGCTACTCACTTTTGCTCGTCTGTGACTTTCTATATTCAGAATCACAGAATCAATTAGGTTGGAAGAGACCTCTGAGATCAGAGTCCAGTCTTTGACCAAACACCACATTGTCAACTAGATCATGGCACTAAGTTCCACATTCAGTTTTTTCTTAAACACTTGGTGACTCCACCACTTCCCTGAGCAGCCCATTCCAATGCCCAACCACTCCTTCTGTGAAGAAATTCCTTCTCATGTCCCCTGGCACAGCTTGAGACTATGTCCTCTTGTTGAGTTCATTACAGACTGCAGCAGCATAGAACTATTTTATTCTATGTCAAGCAACTTGCACTTCTTCCATATCCTCCATATCCTCTATATCCTTTTCGTAGGAGAAACACATTCAGAACATTTTTCCATCAAGGTTGGTGCACATGTAAAATTTAGTGGCCTCGAAGCTGCCTGGTACTTCCATCATGAATAAAGAGGATCAGAAAATCCAGCTCTGAGTCACATCCCCTATTTTCTTAATTTTTGACTGTAGATCAAATTGATAAGCCTTTTGAATTCTGAAGGGTAATTATTATATGAGAACAAAGTGGAACAGAAAACAATCAAATGTAGCAGACTGAAGCTCTTAATTTACTAAGATTAAAACTGTCCCAATATGAAACACACATACACAAATGTGTTGTAAATTCAGGATAATTTGAATCATGAAATTAATCCAAGCCAGGAACAGTTGACTCAAATGTTTCTTGTAATTAATGCAAGCAAGACACTGGTAATTAAAAAAAAAATACTGCCCACCCCCTAATCCTCCTTCATATGATGAAAATGCAGCAACACTTCCCTTTGACTATTGTTCTGTGTATCTTTTGTGGTGTTTTCCTCCAGTTGACAAACAGGGCATTTGGGCTGACAGATTTTTAGTAACCTTTCCATGTCACAAAAAATCATATCACATGGAGACATGGAAAAAGGTGATCTTTGCAATTGCTTCACACACTAAGCTTGGCTATAGTTTAAAGTGTCGATGGCAGAGTCCTATTGGTTAGATGAATGGGAAATTCACAGTTCAACTGACACAGCCACAGTGGCAGAGATTGCACTGGAAACAGGTAAGCATGGTTGCTTTCCTGGCATATAGCTATCTCAGGAACTCAAATAAACTATAGCAGCACAATAACTTTCCTTACACCACCTTTCCTTGCTCCTCCAGAGAATTTGCTTGCATAGATCTACCATAGCTCCACTGCCTGGAATGTCTTGGACTTGTTTCTTAAGCTATTGATAGAAATAAAGCATTAGGATACAGATAGCTTCTTTAGCTTCTGAGGAAAAACAAAACAAGGAAAAACAAATGAAAACAAGAGAGTGATCAGGTGTGTTTTCAGTGGTATTGCTAGTTTATAATGTGGCAGTGCTTGAGGCTCCTTCTGGAAATGGATAACAGTGCCTACCCCAAAGGAACAGAGATTCAAAGTTTAAGCAAGAACAACATATTCTTTTCAAGAAAAAAACATTAAGTCTAATGAGACCTTTAATTCATTAATACCATTCTAGGTATATGGCTAATTTATTTAAATAATTATGGAAATCTTTTAGTGAAGATGTATGTTCTTGTACAACATCTAAAAACATTTGCAGAAACAGATTTTAAAAGAATTTTGAAATGAGCTTTCCTCTAGATTTTTCTTGTCATCTTGACCACCAAGGGTTTGTAGCTCCATTTATCTTAATAAAAAGAAATAATTTAGATTTTCTGCCAATTTGGATTGCCACATAAACTGCTGGTTGTGCTTGTTTGAAAAAAGACTGTACAAAGTTTATCCTGAAGCAGCTGAGAGAAGCTGTGTTAGATTAGAATTCTTTTGCATAGCTGTTTGTCAGCCATTTGCTTAAGCATCTATTATTTAACATAGCTTGAAAGGGTCATTAAAAATTTGTTTGTATGTTTTTCCAGAAAGATTTCTAAAAGTGAGGTTACATGAAACTCTGTGACTACTGACATCTTCCATTCTGGAAGTATAGTATATCCAGAGCTGGTCAACAAGTCTGTGTGCCTTATCTTTCTGAAGGCCTTATGTTACACTTTTGTAGAAAGCACATTTTATTTTAACACTGGATTTAGCTTCCTACATCAATAGTTAGTTAAAGAAATAAAGATTGCGTTTTACATTGCACAATAATGCTATTATGCATTAAGAAAAACAAATCTGCATTACTGTGTTCTGTGCTTTGGAAAGTGAGGTGAAATTAATCCATCTGTTTTTCCACATAGAATGCGAATACAATAGGGCTTACCCATGCGGATTATTTTATGCCTTAGTCTATTCGTCCAGCATTATTATATATTTAAAGACAGCATATATGATCTGAGCAGCATTAATCTATTCTTTCTTTAATGTTTCCGCTATTGGATGTTTGGCCTTTTATTTTAAACATTTATGATCAAGAATAATATATTCAGAGCAATAAATAAAAATTAGTGGAAGGTGGAAAAAATCTGAAGAGCAAAAAATCTTCCAGGTCCTTATGTTTTTTAAAAAAATTATTTAAAGTTTAGACATCTTCTTTCGCCATTTTAAAATTTTTTTTTAATGTTTAAAAAAACTGTGTCTGATTATTCCAACAGTGGGATTATGCAAGATTATGGTATCTGTTTGGACCCTACACATGGTCAGACAATACTAATGGAACCAAGCAAAAGCCAAGCATGGCAAAAACAAGAGATGAGGTAGTCCTGTGTAGTGACAATGAATTTGATTTTGAGAGTCTCACCGCAAATGGGACATGGATTTATGGATTGTGTCTGATCTGAATGCCAACCCAGTGTTACTCTTACAGGGGGCAGATCACAGTGGAGCCTTCTCCTCCTGAAAAGGGAGAACAGAAAGCACACACTGAAATTCACTTCCTTTTTGTGAAGATTAACACTGGGGGCACCTGTAGCACGTGACAGGTTTTGTATTCCTTGGGTAACATTACTTTCGTATTTCTCTGTGCATGCCATAGAAAGAAGTTTAAGAAATGGGCACCACTTCTGTTTAAAAATGTTACAGGAGTGGAAACAACCCAGTCCAGAGACTTACCTGTCTGCAAACTAAAGGAATGACAATTAAAGCCAGGAGACTGGTTGTGCTATTCTTTGTTATGTATGAATGTATAGTCTTAAATGAAGTTTTGAAGGTTAAGGTTCTACTCTGTTTATACTGTGATTTCAGAACTGATTGAAAACTTTTTTAACCTGTTTTTCTGCAGTGGGTGCTTTTTTAGTAAAGTTTTAGCTGGAAAATAAAATAGAGAGGAAGCATGCTTTGAACAGCACCAGCATCATGGTTTTGAATCTGTAAGATTGAGTGATATTGACAAAACTGAGGAAGTTTAGATCCCTGTGTAATGTAATTATATTTAGTGAGAATGAGGATCAGATACAATATATCTAATATGAAGGTGAAATATCACATAAATATTTATAATTTTGAACAGTATGTTAACATTTATAAAATAAAGTTATGTTTTCAGAAGCCTGTTGCTGACTGAGATGAAAGGAGGTATGCTTGAATAAGGGAGTTGTGTTGGTTTTCCTGCCCAATCAACAAGAGAAGTCCCCCTTTTATGTTGCTTTATAAAGGCCAGTAGTTTTGTTCAAGTTCCTCTGGAAAATATGAAGTTCTAAACAATTTTTTTATTATAGCCTTTTTCACTAGTAACAGGTAAGTTTAACTTTCTTTGTCATCTTCATAATTTTCTTTTTTATGCACCTATATTTTTCATGGCCAGTGTTGTAATAAAAAAGAAAATATTTGATTATGGAGACAATTAGCTTGTTTTATTTAATGAAATGATGTCTTGTTATTGTGTGTTGACTGTAGTAAAGTCAAACAAGTTTGCAATGACTGGAGAGAATCTAGTACAGAATTCCAGTCATGTAGACTTCATAATATAAGAAGAACAAAGGGACTTGGTAATGCTGCTGAAGGTTTTTTCCAGATATCTTTTTCTGTTTCCATTTGAAAATAATTTAGAATAAATTTGGTGAATCACAATATTACAGCCTTTAATCATAAGCATGCTGTCTGATGCAGGCATGGGTGAATGACAATAAAAAAAAAATCACTTCTTTGTAATGAATCCATTATCATTCCATGGGAAAGGAAAAAAAGGATTTGTTCAACCTTGAATGATATCATAGGATCTGTGGTAAACAGCTAGATTTGGATGATGTGTTATTTTGTGGCATCACTCAGGGTTGTATCATTGTATGTAAACACTTGAAAGAAAAGACCAAGAAAATTACAAAAGGCAAGATTAAAACACAGCCATTGTTCTCTGGCTTAAGATCATAAAAGGGAGAAAATTCATAGTTACGGATCCAAACCTCAAGTATCTGAGCTCAGTGCAGTGCCAGCCTTAATTTTACATAACTGTACCCTATTATAAGTAGACATTGGTGGTTTGATCCTGAATGATGAGTTATATTGCTCTTAGCAGCTGAAACCAGGACAATAATTTCATTTTAATGCTTGGCTTTGTTTGGTGAATAGACTTTTTGAATCACTTGTAATTGTTTTCTTTATGTTTTCTTGCCAATTGAAATAAAACAAACCCTAATAAATAGGGTTTTTTTTCTGTTTTTTTTTCAAAAGTTGTCCTTAAAACTCTTCTGCATAACATTTTACTAAAATGTAAATGAATGTAAATGAAAAGCCAGCGTCACACTTGGATTTCAGGAATGTTGAAACTTTTATGGCAAGTTATAATGTCTATAATCCTGCAGAAACTTTATTAAAAAAAAAAGATGACCCAAACACTTAACTGATGGAGGAAGTAGTTAATAGTACTGTTAGCACAGAACAATGAGAGTAGTACAGAGTTTTTAAAATATCTGCAATTAATTGAACTTCTACTTTTGTTCTACTTTTCTTAAAAAATTCTACTCCCCTCAGTTCTTGGAAGTTGTAATGGGGTAGCAGAAACTGCTTTAAAGGATGTCAGGCTGTGGATGCAAAATAGAGAGGAGAATAGGCAATAACAGAGACTCTTATCTTGACATTTTAGCCTAAGAATATTGCTTCAAGGATTCCAGAGGGAAAGATTAGCAATTTCCTGACAAGACAGGGAAAGGCCTTCAGCGCTTCAAAAGGCAGAAGTGACCTGCCAGACAGTTAAAGAATAAAAGCTAATGTCTGAGAAGATGTGGCTGATTTGAGAGAGGAATGGTTGTAGTTTCTCAGAATAATTTTAATTCTGTCACTGTAGCAGGGAGCCACAGCAATATTTAAGTAACTTGCATCCTTTCTGACTTTGTTTCAGATTTGGAAGAATTCACTGGAGCAGAGGTAGAAGCTGGAGAGCCAAAAGTCCAAAATACTGTAGCTTTCTTGCAACAGGTAGAGCTCCAGTCAGTTTTGAATGGTAGTTAACATCTTCTCTTGAGTAGAAATTACTAAAGGTATGGGAAATTCACTTTGCAGATGAACTAGTCTCTTGGGAATTTCAGTGAAATGGAAAGGGCCCTGACCCACAGTCTGAAAAATTACAACCCATGAGATGAGAGAGCTGAAGTGTTCTGTGATAAACCTTTTGCTCAACAGTGTAACTGTGGATATCACAAAAAAGATTTACACAGGAAAAAGAGAAGTAGGGAGATACAGGGACTAGGAAAACTTTGTGAATATGAATTATAGTGCTATACTGAGCAGCATGAATAATAGCTGTGTAGAATGATAGTACCATGGTAGACACACAGTGCAGTTCAACCATCAAAATGTTGCCTCTGAGAATTGCTGAATGTTGGATTTTCTTGTCAAGGACTTAGTAGTTCACTTCTCTCTTCTAGTGCTATAATCTCTTTAATAATACATTATTTGGGATTGTCTCTTCTTGAAGGGAAACTGTCCCTTTTTCATGTCAATGCCCATCCTTGGATTCTTCAAATATTCTCTGACATATACGTATATATGATGCTCTGTCTTTGAGAATTGGGTTTGTATTTTTCTGGCATTTGCTGTAAAGTGCTTTTAGCATGAAGCCCCTTCTTGTAAATCCACATGCATGTCATACCAGAGTCCTGTGTCTGCTCTGGCACTGGGCTAAGTCCATAAAGCTCTACAGGTACTTCCCTAAGAAACATCACTGTATGAGTTTTACTGCAGTGTAATGTGGGAAAACTTTTCATCGACAGGCTACTATACAAAAATGTTTTTAACTTAACTAATTAAACCACGTTCATGGATTTTGTAAAAGCCAGTAGCAAGGCATGGATCCAAGTTTAGATGATGATATTTTCCATCTGTTAGCATGAATGCAACTCTCATTGCAGGAAGAGCAGCTAATTCAGGGCATGAGATGCAGTGAAAATGCATTTCAAAAGTAGCTCATTGCCTTTAGAAGTCAGCAACATGTTTTTCCAGGTCTCTTGTGTAGATATGGGGACAGTTGATAACCCTATGATGAGTACCTGCACAATCCTTATGCATCTTCTTGCAGATCTGGCATGGCTTCTTCTCCAGCATGGAAGACACACTCTTAAACCTTTGTAAAGAGCTTTGTGTGCCTGTGCATAACAAGGACATAAAGATGAAGGGGATACCTTCAATACCTAAAGTTGCTGTGATGCTTTACTGCTGCTTTACTGTTACTTGGGTTTTGGGTATTTACTGATGTCCACAGTGTGTAATTATGTATTTAAGTGACTTCTTCAAAGCCAGTGGGTGGAAAAATGTTGATTTCTCTGAAATCACATCTGTTTTTTTTAAGAAGAAGCGTGAGAGTCCTGTTGAAGCCACAGTTTTGCCCAGGCTTCATCTAGAAAGGATAATACTTGACTGTTAGTCAGGTTGAGGTTATCCAGATAAAAGGCCCCTGAATGGAGGTATAGAGGAAGAATGTATTACAAAAAGATAATCTGGAGATCCCATCTTTTCTATTATTTTTAAATTTACTAGCAGCTTATTTTATTTTTGCCTCACATGGGGAGTCACTAGTTTTTTAATGGACCAGCAATTCTCAGCCAACCTGCCTCAAAAAAAAAAAAAAAAAAAAGCAAAATGTGAGAACACCTGTCAGCAGAACTTTTTCTTGTGCTCTTAGCAGTATATAATTACCTGCTGTTGGTCTGACTTGGCCAACTGAGGCAAAAATTGACAATTTAATTGACAATAAAGTTCCTATGTCTGCTCATTTTAGAAACGTACTAGCTGTCTGACATATCTGAGGGGTAGCAGGGATAGACTTCATTAGAAGTAGGTTTGTGCCCATAATCTGGCTACAGCTGTTTATGACTCTGCCCATACTAAAAAATAAGCAGTTCTAGAGCTTGTCTTTTATTTCCATCTAAATGCCAGCTGGGCCAGGAAAAAAAAACTGATCTCCGGAACATTATCATAACTTTTTTATCCCAGTTTGTGTTTAGAGCCACATTCATCTATGAAATGATGACTCTTTTTCCTCTGCTTCTGTTTGGTTGTTGACAGCCCTATGCTACTCCAGACAACAAAGGCACTTGTAATCAAATTCTCTCCCAAAAAGTCATTATCCAGATCTAACTCTTAAATTAGCTGTCAGTTTTAGAGTAAGTATATCATTTTTGAATCAGATGTTTGCTCATTTCTGCGCACCCAACAAAGTTTAGGAACTTCTGTGTCTGTCGTTATTCAAGTTGGTGCTGATCTGTAACTACAAAATACTTCCCTGCCAAACCTCTGTATTGGACATCTGGCTGTGGACAACTGTGTGGAAAGCACAGTCTGCAGAGCAGTTAGTAGAATGACCGACAACTTGTTAGGGTTTGCAGAATTCCCATCCCAGAATTCCTGTGTCCTTCATTCCCTTCCTTATGTTGAGAGGTGTTTTGGTTGGAATGTTGTCCAGAAAAATGTTCCAGCCCTCTCACTTTTATTATTCACTATTTCTTTTGCAGTCTGGATGGGCATGATTATGATCCCAAGTACATGATAATAATATTTTTGCTTTCTTTCTCCTGACACTCCTGTGCCTTCTGCCATTTCATGTGTAATCCTTGTTTTAACACATATTTGTGATGTAATTTCTTTATGATGTCTAAATTACTTTCTGCTAACTGACATGAGAAGAGAAAGGGAAAACCTAACAGTGCCCTCTGAAGCTGCCTCTTTTTCTGCAAACTGTTTCTTGCAGGTGGTATTTTAGCAGTGTAAATGCAATAATGATCAGTGGAAATCTTTGTTCCCTTCTCATTGCTGTCTAAGTTCATTTCTCGTGATGCCGACAGCAGACTAGCAGCAGGAGGTTTTCAGAAGCATTCAAGTAGGAGATGGGCACTGCTGCTCAGAGGGGTGTATACTCCTGTGCATAGGCATTGTTGAAATACCCCTAGGTCCCAGCCTGTGTGCTATTAAAAGTGTAATCATTCTGGATCCCATTTTGCAAGTACTTGTAGCAGCTTAGGAAGCTCAGGAAGATTCTTATGGTTCACATTCGGTCCACATTCTGCAATCTGGTGAAAAGCAGGACAAATGCGAGGTCAGTTATCATAGAATTATAGAATGGCTTGGATTGGAAGGGACCTTAAGGATCTTTAAATTCAAATGTCCCTGCCATGGGCAGGGACACCTTCCACTAGAAGTGGAAGTTATCCTTATTTTGAGTTAGCCTTGATACTTCTGCAGAGTTCCTTATAAAGGAACAGAAATTCTCTAGTCTAAACCTTGAGATGCCCAAACCTTCAGAGTAGGCAATCATATGCCACCACAGACTTCCTGTTATTTATTCTGTTTCCTCAGATTTTAGGTCCAAAAAGATTTTTTAGTGGGTTTTAAACTTCTGGGAGGGAAAGCTGCACTCCTGTTTTATATATTTGAGACCCAAAGTTTTCTTCGTATGTGAAAGGAATGCAAATCTTACTCTATAGGATCTTCATTTTCATCTGGAAGCTGAAGTTGAGTGCACAACCTTATGCCTCACTCATTTTAGTTGATTTTGCATTCGTTATGTCAGCTTAAGGTTGCTTTGTTTGCTTACTCAGTGTATTTTGTTTAACTTGTGCAGATTTTGAAAAGAAAAAGACAGATCAAGTAGCTGGAGAAATGCATTGTCTCCAAAATCTTATGCTTCAGTACATAAGTTGATGTGAAAATTGGTATGCCTCCCTGCATAATTTTCTCTAGCAGCCATCCTTCCCACTTATAAGCACAGATTTGTTAATGTCTAATAAAATGCCCAAGCTTTGCAACTGTGAAAGGAAATTTATGTTGGAAGAAAATTAAATATACCAGAATCCCACTGTTACTGAAACTATCTCTGTACTAATTAATATAACCATTTAAATGTATTTTGTTACTCTTCTCTATGTATTATTTTTTTATACTGTTAAAAGGAAGGTGTAAAACATCCCTATGCTTTTATCAGCCCACTGTGGGGAGGAAGAATGAGTGCCCTTATAAATCCATGCACCTCTTCTCCTTATTTGCTCCCTCTTCCCCCTCTCCAAGTGAGGCAATCAGATACCAGCTTTGTATAATCTAAGGACAAGAACCTTTTTTCTGTGAAAGGTCATTTCATAGCCAACTCCAGGGAACAGTGGGCAGGCAGCACTTCAGGCTGTCATCAGGGGTGCAAGGAGAGGCCAAGCTTCTGCCAACAGCCCATTTTAGTCCTTCCCAGTACAATGGCAGGTCTGTGTGCTGGACTTGCTGCTGCCCATTTGATGCCAGCCCCAGTGTCACCAGAAGGCCATCTGGATCATTAGGAGACCAGCCCTGTGACTTCACCGACCCGCAAAGAGGGAGGGGGAAGCATGATGAAGGTCAGGTGCCGGGCTACTCCTCCAGACTTGCTGGCACCATCCCTTTGCCATAGCCAGACTGGGGCCCTTGGCAGCTGGGAACATTTCTGTGACGAGACTCATTCGCTCTTTATGAGATGTTCTCTCTTACAGGAGGTCTTTGCTGTTTGCATGTAGACTGTAATGTGACTGTGCTGTGGTATTTGGATTGCAGTAGCTGGATAGTGTTAAACTTATTTGGCTACATGTGACTAATTAATTAAACTAATATAACATTATGCTATGTATATTGCTTTGGGTTACTTTCTCTAAACTATCTTTTATGAAAATGTGTGAAACAATGGTGTTTTTTGCTAAAGGCTCCAGCAGAAGCAGTGTGTGTTCATGCTCACTTGTCAGTTGATTGAGGTGCAGTGATGCTGTTACAGTGCTCTGTCCTGCTCTAAAGAAGGCTCTTCAAAAACCTTACTGGAATAAGAATTTGTGAATTTCCTGACAGCAAGTCAACAGAGAGGAGCAAGGAATCAAATTAGGACTGATGCTGATGAAAATCAGCAGAAACATCAATGAGGACCTAACAAGTAACAGGGGTGCAAAATTGGCTGTATAAAATTTAACACTTTCATAAGTTAAACAGTTTATGGCAATTATCTATGGCAGAAAATGCAGTAATTTTGCACTTTTCCTGATGTCACAGTGTTTGGCAGAGGTACATATAGTCCTTAACCTTTGAATTCACCACTTTAGTTTACAATTGGGCTTTTCTTTAGGAAAGTGAAAAGTAAGGGTTTAGATTGACAGTAAAAGTAAATTTGGTGGTTGTGCCAAGAAATTAACACTCAGTGGTACTGGGTGGTCTTAAGAGTCAGAATCCTGCCCTAAATAAGCTCAGACTCCTATGAATCTCTCATAATTAAATCAGGATTGTCATTTGGTTGTTCACACTGTCATGTATGAGAAACAGGCTGCCCCTCAGCCATCCAGAATGAAAAAAAAAATATTGTGGCAGCATAAGGCAAGAGGAAACCTCAAAATAAATGCAATAATTTATAAGAATGAAGAGTTTGTTGAAGAACAACATGAGTACCTGTAAGTGAAAACTTAGGGGTTTTTTCATTTCAAATCTGAAGTGGAAAAATGTGGGATCAATTTTGGAAACTGGAATTTTTGACTTCTCCTTTTGTCTACTCCTATTGTCTTTTCATACAGTTTTAGTTTTACTGCCATACCTATATCCATCCCTTGGGGCTACAAGGGTTGCAAGGACATTTTATACAAAGGTGGATGTAGATTTTAGGGTGTGATCATAGAAGCACACTTATACTGTGTTGATTCTCCAGAACGTATTCTTTTGTAAAGAATAATTGTGTTTGTTATTATATAAAGTCCTTCTCAAGGTGTAGACATGAAGATCTGTGACAAAAACTAATATAGTAGCTATTACTACACAGATTTCCTCAGCTTTTCATCCATAGATTATTTGACAAACTAGGTAATAGAATGAAAATTGGGTAAATATTGGCCAGGAAAATAGTAAGTTGACAAAAGGCATAATATTTTGGCTTCTAATTGTAGTGCTTTTCAAAATTTAAAAAATTAAATAATGCTAAATTTTAGAAAGATAGAATTTTAATTCCAGTAATGTGATATTAAATTTCAATATTTTTCAGATTAAAGGAGATAGTTAAAAAAACCTGGAGAAAAACAGAAGTCTAAGTGTTATAGTTTTTAGGAAACCTGATAGAACTTTACAAGAAAATTAGGAGGAAGGTTCTGACCTTTTTTTGACATAATTAAGCATTCCAATAATCAAATATTATTTTTCTATTTTTTAAAAATAGATCTCACCAGCACTATTCTTATGGCCTGGCAATGATTTTTTGACATACATTCAGAACTTCAAATAATGTACATCCTAGGTGTCTGGCCAGTTTAATATTTAAATCCTTGATTAGAGAAAAAATTAGTATTTTAAACTAAAACAGACTACATGCAATAAACCTTAATGAGTTTGACTTGAAACCACAAATCAAAGATACTGAAGAGTCAAGCTTCAAATATTTGAAATCCATCCTTAGTTCACTGTACTGAGGAGTAGATAGGTCACATAATGTTTGACAGATATATTTATTGAGAAAAAGGTGTAAAATAGGGCAAAATCTAATTAGCAGAATGGAGTTGCTGCTCTCTGCAGCAAAATGACAGTTTTCAAATAGGACTGCTGTTTATTTTAAGTTATGGAAGTGAAAAATTGTGAAACCTGGCCAGTTTTGCACCCCTGTAATTGTTCTGTCATCATTGGTGTTTTTTCTGATTTTCACCAGCATAATTGCTAATTTGTTTCCTTTCTCTTCTCTCTTGACTGGTTGTTGAGAGACAAATTATTTCACTCAGTTTTTTGAAGAGCCTTCTTTATAGCAGGACACTAAGTTATTGAGACCTTTAAGTTCATAGCACTGACTGCCCAGTCGGAGTTAGAGTTTGCCTGCACTGGGTCATCTGCAGCTTGAAATCCTAGAATGATTACAGGACTCAGTATGGTCCCTGGCTCAGAATGAGTCACCAAATAGGTAGTCAGTACTACAAAACTCACCTTTGGAAACTGTGCCACTACAACACTTAATGTGAAAGAGTAGAGAGAGAAAAGGGACAGAAATAGTGACACAAATCCTCTCTGATGAGTCCTGCTGAAACCAGAAATAAGACCTCTTTTAGAATTACATTTCAAATAGCATTTTTAAAGCCTCATATTTGAGTAGTCAGATTTTCCAGACAGCTACAGGTTATGATTATTGGAAGATCTAAAAAATATTTGTCATTTCTGTATCACTAATGCTTGGAGGCCTGTATCAGGATCAAACTGTGGTCATATGTGTTGTTTTTCAAAAGAAATGTTTTCATTGCATTCTTTTACTTTAAAAGTGAAACAAAAATACAATGCTTACAATCCCAAAATTGGAAGAAATTGTGTGAACTATTGTGTGAGAAGGAAAAAGAATAAAGAAACATAGTTTGGATTCAGGCTTTTGAGACATTATAAATGTTGAGAAAAATATTGTTTAAAAACTGGCTGTGCAGCGCCCTTTAAAATCAGTAAGCGTCTATTTTAATTCCCATATAAGTAGTAACTGGCTGCTGTCTGTATATATACTTAAATGTTGCTTGCTGTATAAGACCTTGTTTGCTTAATTTCAACCTAACTGAATTTTTATGGCTGTGCTATAAACCTCTCGAAAATAGTGGCTTAAATGGAAATGCTGACACGACATTAATTACACTGGCTCCAGTGTGATACTGTGATTAAAGTTTATTTATTTTGTGTGTGCGTCTGTGTGTGTGTAATTTCATTGTTGAAAAACTAATGGAAAACTAATGTGGCAATGGAGAATATGATTCTGAGCCTGATATTTTTCAACAGCAAGAAACAGTTTAAATGCCAGTTTACAGTACCAGATAATTTATTTTTAATTGAGGTATAGTTTAGGTATTTAAAATTTTAGAAATTGGGGAAAGTGACAAGTTTCCCACTTTAAAGCTGTTCACTGTTCTTCCAGGAGTTTTTAAATGTCTTTTTGGGTGGTGAGGCTAAATGTATATTGCATTAGAAAATGAAGAAAATGGTTTCATTTCCTTAGTAGCATATGTTCTTTAAAATATTCTGGAGAAAAGTCTTTTCTGAAAGTATGAGGGTGTGCCATCCAAAGTTAATATTCTATTACTATTGAATATGAAATAACAACTGTAAAAGTCTATTTTGTAAATAGTTTGCCTAACTGGCATTTTTAGATTACAGACCTGTGTGTTGCATCTAGTCAATTGGGAAATGAACAGCGCAAATACCATATGGTCAGATGAAGAGTAAGTGATGGAAAGAAAGATCCTGTCTCCAACCTGTTTCTTAGGATAGTGAGCTGGGATTGGAGAAGCCTTGGATTCTGTCTGTTTCTAGCAGTTTATAATTCTCATATTAGGCAAGAACTGGATAAAATCATGACATGGTCTGGAGAGCAGTTCTAAGCTGTTCCGTTTCCTGAAGGAGTGTTGAGAGCAATATTCTATATTGCCAAATGCAGATACCCCTGTTTGATGCTGTGATTTTGTGTAAATTCTTTGCTGCCACTTTCAGGAAAGTGCATTCAGAACACTTTTAGAGCTTTGCTCATGGAGCAGTTAGAAATGTCCCTTTTTCTGGATTCACACACATATGGAGCTTGAAGGCTGATCAGGAAAAATATCTAATGAGTTGGAGGTTCTGTGGAAGCAAATCATATCCCTGACTGGCCGTCTGTGGTGTGCCTTCCTTGACATCAGTGCCAGTGTTCTGCCTTATCTGAGGGACCAAAGTAATCATTCCCACTCTTGCCATAAACACCTTTCCTAGAAACTCACGGCATCCAGTTGAACTTTTTTTTTTTTTTGGCAAGAGAATTTTTGTAGATATTGCTAATGCTAATCTGTCAGGTAGACTGACAGCTGTGAAGTTGCAAGGTAGCATGTCCTGCAACATGGTAGGGAAGTGAGATACAAGCAGTGTAGGTTGAAAAGATCAGAGAGGAAAAGTGAAATCTTTGTGTGGAATGCCCTTCTTCAGTCTGCTCAGTGAGAACATTCAGCATTCATTAATCCAGTCCATGAAATTTACATTTTTTTATTTTTACTGTTTGCTTTCACTGGAAGAGAGTGCAAAGTAGGCAAATAGTTTCAAAGTGTGTGGTCTTTATGGTTTATATGTATTGCTCAGAACTACCACTGACCAAACTTCTTGGTCTTGTTCCCATTTGTTACAGTAATTAAATATTAAGTTGTTATGAAAGGATTGTGCCGTTCCCTTGAAAGAAAAAAGAATGTGACTCCTCCATGGTTCTGTGGCACAACTGATGTTTTATTCAAACTAATATGTAAAGGTAGAGACATTATGTGCAAAGTTTATTCCATCTGGAAGGAATGTAGTGATTCTGGATCTGAAGCAAAACTGAGAATCTCCTACACTGCAGTTCATTAGGTTGTTTTGGACAGAGAAAAATCAACATATACTGTAGATACATTTGGTTGGAAGGATAAGGGTGCCTGTGCAGGTCAGTCAAATCCTGAATACATCACTTTCTTAATTGTAGCCTTTAATCTTCTTAAGACTAGATAATGCTTGTCATTAAGTGACATTTACATTGAATTGAATATTGCATTGGAAAACTTCAAAGTCTAATTGAAGACAAATCATGTAATAAAACTCTGTGGTTCCAAGCCTGCAAGCGACCAGCTCTTCTGTTTGACCACACCCATTAATACCAGGGAAGTACTTCAAGCTTGTAAACAAAGGCCTGTGTATGGTCACCTAGTGTCTCCCTGATTCTGTAAAGGAGAAAATGGAGGGGAGAGGAAGGAGTGACACTTGTAAAGCAATCTCTTAAAAATTGTTAATATGTTTCAAAGCTTTGTTTGAAAATACTGGTTTGGCTTTTCCTGGTGTTATGTTTATGACTTCACAAGGAGGTGTCTTTGTTCTGCACTGATCCCAGCTGGTCCCAAAGTTTCACCCAGCCTCCACATGAAGCTGCTTGCTCCTATGTCAGCCTTGGGAGGGAGCTCAGAGGAGCGTTCTGCTGTAATGCCATGGGAGAGAGCTGCCTGTTGTGCTGACAGACATGTAACTTACACAAATACTGTATCTAGCCTTTATACAAGGATACCATCATTCCAAAATCTTAAGCAAGCTGTTTGATGATGCCAGTTGAAGCAATCAGCCCCTTGCTCTGTAAGGCCAAGACCAGTTAGACTGCATGCAAAAATTTAAGTCCCTTTAAATCCTGCTCCAGAAATTGCCAATACATATTGACTCTCCCATAACTTTCAGCTGTTTCCCTCATGATTCATTGTTGGATGTTTTTAGGGACACTACTATACAAGTTTATGAATCAAAAGGCAGCACTGTCTTGAAGGATACTTCAAATCCAAGGGTAGCTAGCATCAGGTATTCCCAACGAAAAGGGATTTTAAGTATCTCTGCATGTTCTAGGATCAAAGTTGGAAAAGTGCTGAGTCTTACTAAGGTCCTTTAATATATCCATTTGAAAGTGTGAGGTGGTAATGCATGCACACAGGACCTTGAGGTCTGCCTTTGAACATGCATATGTTGATGTCGTACTAGATATCATTCAATGAGAATTTACAGATTATTTTATTGGAATTCCTCAAGTTTTTGCAACATACTGAAAAAGCTACACCTTTGAATGCTCGCAAGCTTTCTCTGCCTTTTCCATGGATAGGATGTCAAGTGATTTTTTGCTTGGTATTTGTTTCTTGTCTTCACCAAATGATGTGCTATTGCTCTGGATACCTCGTGGGAGCAGGGGGTTAACTCATGGTTGTACTCTGAAAAATCTTATCAGAAGGCTTCATTCTTCAGAAAAACTCGGAAAGGGAAAAGGACTTTTGCCTTGTGTGTATAGTGCCTTTATTGCACTAATGTGAAATGATTCGATGTGATGGACAGCAGTTTATCAAAACAAAATCTCATTAAAATCTGTATGCACTTTGCCCTTACTCTCCTTTGTATAATAAAATTGTGAAGCTTTCTGTGACCAGAGATTAACCTGTGGTAACCTGTAGTGTGTGTACATTTATGGGTGATGAATAAAGCCATTGTCACCCTTAAATGTTGGCATCAATATTTTGTTAGTAACATTTGGAAGTTTCTGCTTTGTCAGCAGCAAGGACTGGCAAATAATCAGCTGTTTTGTAATGGGAAGCTTAAAATAGCAGCTGAAGACATTTGATTTAAGCTGCATGGAAAAAGACACTGCTGCATTTATTATGATACCATTTTTGTTGTGTAAGGATGACATGATTGTTATTTTAGCTTTTTAGACATACAGTGCAATTAAGAATAATCAGTTTTCCCACACATTCCACAAAGCAACATCTTCCGCTGCTGCATGGGCAGCCAGTGGGTACAGATGCATGTTTCATAGAGGCATGCAGCTATTGTGTGACTGCAGCCTTCTTACAGAGATGTGTGTCTCAACAGAAACTGCTGATAAATAATAAACTCTCCAAGATTTGCCCATACTACCAATATAAATATATATTTTGGAGTAGGTAAATATAAATGTAAATGTAAATATACATTTGGGAGTGCTGAGGAGGGGGTTCTGTATCTATGACATATACTGTAGGCTTTGCAAGCTGTAGCAGGCATCCAGACTAGAAGTTCAGAAGAATGTACAAAATAATTCTGATTTGTTTACAGGAAGTAGTAGGTGCTTGCACCAATAAAAATTGTGCTGTGTTCTACATGCACACTGATGCATACAGTGTTTGACCCATAATTTGTGTGACTTGCATGAGGCTGGTTTTTGAATATCAGCAAAGACAAATCAAGATTTGGGCAGAGTGTTCAGAAAATAGTTTTTGCCTGTAACTAAAGGTAGTAAGTTTATACTGACAGTTTTAATTCATAGTTATTCCCACTAAATGCCATTTACCGGGAGGGAGAGTCTTACATATTCTTTTACCAGGATCTGCCATTATTGTTTTAGACAGAAGTCTTTATGAACAGATTTAGCTAAGAAATGTTTATGTGTTCACATACAAACCTTTTTCTTTTCTCCAATCTTTTCTCTATGGTTACTGCTCTTTTCAGTGTGTGTGTATAGTACCTTTATATTATGTATGTTACTAAAATTTTACTGTATTGTGGCCAAATCAGTGATACTTTCTTGCATGCTTGGGACTCATTGCTGAATTTTATCTTTGCTTGCTATCTTAGACTGAATTACTTAATTAAATGTGTGAAAAATAAATTGCTACTGGACAATACTATTTACCATGAACTGAAACATAGAAAGAGCAAACAGGTGATATTGTAACTATGAGATACAGTTACCTGCATTTCACAGGACATCATTGTCCACATACAATTTTAAAACTTCAACTATACCAGATGGTAAAATAGTCTTAGGGAACATATTTGTGTCTATATGAAAGATTGCAAGTTGAGTTAGCATATTGCTCTCTGTGAAGAAGAATAAGCCAGAGTGGCATGAGAAGAATTTCAAAGTGTTTCCATTCCAGGCCATATATTTGTGTGTTATTTTATCAAAATTTATTGTGAAAATTCACACCTTTAAGTGAGGACATGATAGCTTATTAAAAAAAAAAAAAAAAAAAAAAAAAAAAAAAAAAAAAAAAAGCTTTCTAGGAATGGAAGATGAGTTTTGCTCTCTGCAATAAATGATTGCAAGACCTTGCCATCATTAGTGCACCAGCCTATTCTGGCCTCTTACATTGAAGTCAAATCAATAGTGAAAGAGTTTTTCCCAAATGTTTGCAAAAATTGGTTGGGCTGGCACTATGTAGGACGGAGACTGCAGTTATTTACCTTTGCATAAGAGAGAGGAGTGGAGAAAAGAGAAGTTGCATTATCCAGTTTTAGAAGATGCCCTAACACAATGGTAAAAATTGAGGATGTTGCCAATTACAGATTTTTTTTTTTTCCAGTGAAAATCTGAGTGAGATGGTTTAGAGTGAAATGAAAGCTGTTATGTCCTACCCAGTTCAAGGTTATGTTCACCATGAAATGTGCCACTAAGGCCACTGTAATGTGGTCAAAAGTAAAAATTACTTCTTTAAAGTTGGAAAAGTAGTCCCATTTCCTCTATGAGATCTATCTTGAGACCACTGACCAGGGTGATAGCCTTATCTCCAGCTGAAGAGCTGTAAAGATGCAATCTATCACTTTAATTTCCATGGGGGTTCCTAATTTGTAGCTGCTATCTGGCAATTATTTTGTTGGTGTGTTTGGTCAAGATCTGTGACATTTCAGTGCAGCTGTCTGCTCTGAGTCAGGCTAAGAGTGGAGCTGAATAAATACCTCCTGGCAAGTAAACATTATCATGGTAATCCTTCTCAGTCCTGTGAATGTGGGACACATTAAGTTTCAGGGTGGCTCATGACACATTTTTAGCAAATAAACTATTAACAAAGATAACTTCTCAAATCTAGAAAAAAATTAATCCGTCTTTGTGGATCGATGATTTTGAGCCACTTTTCTAGAACAAGAGATTGGGTCTAAATGGGAATGTTTAAGGAAGTAATTTGAATGTTATTTACAAAGTTTCGTTTCAAAGGTGTGCTAATATTTTATTGTTTAGTTACATCTTATCACCTGTCTTTGTTCTTCTAGGCATTTAAGACCAAGGATGGCTACATCGTGGTGGGAGCTGGAAATGATCATCAGTTTGTCACTGTGTGCAAGGTGTGTTAGGCAAGAGTATAGAAATCTGTAATAGGTTTTTGTTGTTGTGGTTTTGTTTTTTTTTTGGTATGAAAATAAGTGGTGAGTATAAATTCTAACCCTGCAGCTCTGGCTGATTATCTGAAGGACTAACATGAGGTCTGTGTTTTGGCCCTGAGTTCAGAACACACCAGTTCTAAAGCTTGTAGGTACTGAGCCCCTTTTGAAGTCTGTGCACATCTGATCAACTAAAATAAAAAAAGAACAGCATAACAACATTCCAATTTTGGAATGGCAAACCTCACATAAGTCACACTGGTGCCTTTTTTTCAGGAAGAAATGTGACAATGTTTCTCCATGAAATACATAATAAAGTATTCCAAGGCAAAGTTAGAGGTTGGGTTGTTCTGCTACTTGAATCAGTACTGAAGGACATTTTCCTTTTGAGCACTTACCATGTGTTGATCTGTGCTCACTGAGAAACTTGTGGACTTCTTAGGAAAGAAATGTTACAGGACTCTGGGCTGATTTTGGAGTGGTGCAGAAATATGATGTTGAAGAACAATCTTAAAAGAAAATTGTTCTAAATAAAATGTATCACCATTCCAAATAAAAGACCCCAGTAACATATAAGAAGGGACAAGAGAATTCTGTATATAGCATTAGACAACATTTTTAAAAATTACAGTTTTAGCTATTTTAGCCATTGTGTTTTTTCTCTAGGAACTTGGATACGTAACATAAATTATTGACAATCAGGAAATTGAGCATTATTTCCCTCGATTTTCATGTCAGATATTTCTCATTTCTGTGGAAGTTCACCACTGATAACTGGAATATGTACTAAGAGGACAGTGCTCATTTGAGTCTCTTTAAGTACAGTTTGGGGTCTCACCTGGCTATGTGGAAAGGTTCTGCTTTCACTTACTTGAATTGGCTCTTAACCTCTTCAAAATTTGCTCAGTTGTTTTTCTTCATAAAGGTGTCTGACCACTACAGTCATCATTATCTTAACATGAATGAAGAATAATAGCTGAATAAGTACCTGGCATAACTCAGTTTTATCAAAGACTCATTACCTCATAAAGGAAATCTTTCCAGTGTCCCAGGACATAGCCATAAATATCTTCTTTTTTAGGTGCTTTATCACCTAAAGTGAAGAATTATGTAGCAAATGCTTGTCATCCTGCTATCCTTGAGTAAGACAGAGCTGAAGATCCATCTCAGTAGGTTCTGACACCTTGATATGAGCAAGCAGGCACTAAATCTTTAGACCATGCACTTCACCTGACTTTAGGGTGCAGCTAAGAGAATTACGCTGTGCCTTGTTGCTACATTTTCTCTCTGTGATCATTAAAGAGTGAATGGAACCCCAGAAGATGACACAAGATTTTCATGGTTTGTGTTACCCTAGAATATAAAGATAAAAATGAAATGAGACAAATATTACCCTGGTCTGCAAACTGATTTTTTAATTTAATTTTATTTTACTTTTTTATCCTTATAAATGTGTTCCAGTGTAGCTACATAATAACAAGAGGTACAGAGCATGGAAAAATTATGACTGCTTAAATTTCAAAGGGATTAAAAAAGCAGAAAAAAATAGTTCAAGTTTTGAGTAATTGTTATGTTCAGTTATCATATTTGTTTCAAAAAGAATGCTTTTTACCCTTATCAGGATATTGTAGGTATGGATTTGGGCTCTTACATTGCCCAGAAATGAAATGATGAGGGAGTCAGTGGAATGCTGGAATGAATACCCATTAGAGATATGCTCTGTGCTAAGTCAAAGGTGATTTGGAACTTAAAACACTATGAAGAGGGAAAGCCAATAAAGAAAAATAGCTGTATTACAGGAAGGCCTGCAACACCTTAGTGAACTTTAGTAAATACAGAGACAACTAATTCAAACATTAGAATTGCTATTAGAGAATCTTTCTGAGCTGGGTTGGTGCTGAAAATACAGGCTGTATGGAAGCTGCGCCCTGAGGACTCTAAAGATGTAACAGCTGGCTCAAGCTGTCAACAATTGCAAACATTCTGCTTCAACTGTATCTTTTTGAGCAAGCAGAAAGAGAAATCTGGAATAATTCACTGTGATATTTTAAAATCAATGACAACTAACTGTAGCTTGTTTGAGGACTTGGATAACTGCAGAAAAACTTTGTGACACTGCTGGCTGAAATGCATTTCATTTGTGGTCAAGTGTTACAACAGCACATCCTGACCCTTGACTGATTTGGTCTGATTAGGAATACTGAGCGAGAGTTTTCAGAAGGCTGAAGTTTCCTGTACAGCAAGGGAGAATGCAAACAGATTTGCTAGTGTTTTAGGACAAAACACAGAGAGCATAAGCTCTAAGTGTGCATGTAGAGCTTGAACAAGGCCTCAAACAGTGAACACCATTTTCATTCCACATGCTTACAGTGAAATAAAGAAAACAACATTGGCAACCTGATGCAGAAAGATGAATGGTACATTAATGAATAACTTCTCGAGTGTGCATTTCTTAGTCACAAAAAAAAATTGAGAGGTACATATATAGCCATGCAGCTTTACACCAGATGGACATTAAGTTAAAGCTGAAATCAGTAACATTAATTAAAACAGTAGAGTGAGCAATTCCATATGATCATTTTTCATATAACTCATCAAATGGAACCATAGCTTCCTGATTAATTTCTTGGGTTTTTAAGCTCACATAAGTTTCACTATCATTTACTTTGAACAACCTTAGAGGATTTTTTTTCTAAAGCAGTGATTTCTAACTCCAAAACAGCAGTATTAAAATAAAGAGATAATTTTAAGGGGTACCAGTAGTATTTATTAGCATTCCAGAAAGAAAAATTTAACTATTTTCTAATGACAAATTATGGTATGTTGTGATTTCCATAAACTAAATTATGTAAATGCAGAAGGGAAAAAAAAAGCTGTTAATTAAATATTGATGTAAGATGCTTAGATTGATGTTTTATGTTACCTTGCAGATAAAAATCTCCAGAAAAGTCTTGTAACATCACCATTGCTCTAGCATAACTTGCAGATACCTTGTTTCCATGCTTAATTTTTTCACTCTAGGGGAAAATGATGTCAAAGATGCTTATCTGTTTTTAATATCTCTAAATACCTGTTGAAAGAATATCTGTTTTGCTGATACTTTTATGTCATCAGCAACTATTCACTTGTAAAGGAAGCTGTATAAAGTCAGGAGTCATTAAGTGATTGTGGCCTTGGTGTAAAACAGTTTCAGAGGAATTAGTAGAATGTTATGTTTGAAGCAAATATCAGAGAGATTGACACCAACTTAAGTATCACTTACATGTGGTAGTATACAGGCATATGGCTTTAATGAGCGGCTGAACATGTTAACAAATCATAAATCCATTGATGACTGCTAAATATATAGAAAACACCTTCAACTCAGACATGTCCTAAGCAAAAGAGGACTGGAGCTTGGATGAATATTAAGGAAGTGTTTTATGTACTGGCCCTGTTCTTAAACTCTTCCCAAGCATCAGACAACAGGCAGAGGTAGAGTGATGTTCTATAGGAATTTCAGGTTTGAGACACTGCATTTTTTGGTAAGCCATCTTAGAAATGGCCCTATTAAAAATGTAGCATGTTTAGAAGAAGATTCATAATAAGAAAATCTGAGCTTTAGTGTGTGCTAGTGAGTAAAAATGTATGAAGAATATGTGACAGTCTTTCTTTTTAAGATTCTATGCTCCTCTTCTCTGTAGCTGATGTAATTGGTGTATTTTTAGAAATCACATTTAATTATGTTTCTATATGTTCTATAGAAAGTCATTGTGGCACAAACAGGTAAATTATATTGATTTTCCACACAACTGCTTTTTCTAATGAATGCCTATACAAAATTCTAGGACTCATTCCGCATATTTATTTCCTTTATAACATTGTCTTCACATGTTGTTTAAAGTTATAATGTGACAAGTGGAAGTTTCACATTGAAGATATATTTCTCCTTTCCTAGAAGTTATACCACTACTTTTCTTTATTAATCCTTTTGGAAAAAAAAAAAAGAAAAAAAGTAATAAAGAAGACCAATGGTGTTTCAATAGAAAAAGACTTAGTTTTAAATTTTCCTTTTTTTTTTTTTTTTTTTTTCTTTTTGACAGAGATTACTGAAATTGAAAGAAATAATCTTAGACATATCTTTTCTCCATCGAGCATATTAAGTACATACATATTTCTTATTTTGTGACATATAAGTTAGTGCAGGATAATCCCATAGACCCATCCATCCTCAAGTTAATAACTTACTTTTTTAGTGTTCTATGGTAAGGATTTCTTCTGGCTAATCCTGAAAGCTGTTAGCTAAGATTTGGATCTTCAGTCTGATTTCTCTCTTTTTCCTTTATTTGTTATGTAACATTAACCAGGAGGCTTTTTACAAAAAGGAGTAAAAATTAATTTTTGATTTATTTATATGAAAAGATTGATGATAAGTAGTGATTATTGGAAATCAGTTATTTTTTTTAAATCAGTAATTATTTTGTTAGCTATATAGATATACACATACATATACCTCCTGTCAAGCACATTTCTTACTTAACTTTATTTTTACTTAGATCCTGAATTTGCCTGAAGTTAGTAAAGACCCGAGATACAAAACTAATACACTCAGAGTCCAGAACAGAAAAGAACT
Source organism: Oenanthe melanoleuca (assembly GCF_029582105.1). Classification (NCBI taxonomy): domain Eukaryota; kingdom Metazoa; phylum Chordata; class Aves; order Passeriformes; family Muscicapidae; genus Oenanthe; species Oenanthe melanoleuca. The sequence continues at coordinate 96,052,716 of NC_079335.1, forward strand.
TATTGACATATTATCAACCCGGTAAGTTAATTAAAAGGGAAGAATGTACATTCAATCTGTTAATTTAAATAGTTATGTATAACAAACTCTTATAATGTGAAAATTTTATTTTACTCTTCTTAGATATTCTAGTTTTTATAATAGGTATTGTGAAAGCTTACTGGTGTTACATAGTCTGCCTTTTGCACAGAGACTATAGTGTGAAATAAAGAAGCCAGAGCACAGATTCAAGTTTTCAGAAACCATGTTAACTTCGTTTAACATTATCTTGAATTTTAGTGAAACCAGTGTTTTCTGCTTTCCTGGATGAATGCAGCACCTGGAAAAACTGCTTGGAGCATCATTTGTTTTTGCTGTGGGGTTTTAAAGTTTTCAGTGAGTGTTTCTGTATCCAGGGGAGCTCTGCTTGCTGGTACTCCCTTACTGCTGATTGTGTATTTTGGTATTCTGTGCCACAAATTCTCCCTGGCCATTCCTTTTGAAATCAAAGGGATATGTATTTAGTTTTCTGTTTGAGAATCATCCAATTAAATCCTTAATTAATTTTTTTAAAAAAGAAAACTCAAAAAACCTTTTATTTGGGAGATTAAAGTAGCCTAGTTACTTTCCTCATTCTGTTTGAGAAGGCCTTATATCTGCAGAGTGCTCTTCTGTTTAATGGAGAGGATGATACATAATGAAAGAAAAATCGAATCTAAGTGTAAACCTTCCCTAAAGTGGCTTTGGCAGCACCTCATACTTCTGGGGATAGCAGAAGAGGTTGTTAATTACTCAAGAAATGTCATACTATCATGTTGACACTTCATCAGTATTAGTCTTGGTCAACAAAAGCATAACAGCTATCACTGAGGCAATTTTACTGAGGGGCTTTAGAAGCATTTAGTCAGATGTCTCCCCTTTTCATTCCATCCAGGAAAAAGACTTTTAGTAGCTCATCCACACGCCCTAACTCTCAACTCCACGCATTTTTTGAATATTGAGAACCAGAGTTGTGAGTCATTAAAGAGTGTAGAGAGTTATTTTACCTCTTCCAGTTGCACTTGTACTTTGGTCTCTGTCTTACCTGTCCATCTTCAGATGTCCTGCACTGGTGAAAAAATGAAGTACCAGGTGACTTTGCATTTTTGAATAGTTATGGTGCAACTGTCCTTGATTAACTTTTGGAACTCTTCTTTTACCTTCCTATAACAAATGGATTGTGATAGTGCAGAAAAAGCCACTCTTTCTGTAAGTTCTGAGCCCCTGAGAGGCCATAATTTAACTTTTAACCTAGTTTTGAGCTGTTTTATTCTTGATTCATAGTTTTAATTTCAAAGCTGGTTCATATTGACTTATTACTTGGACTTTATTTAGTATGGCATTTGTCTGATGTACTCTGGTACCTTGTGAGAAGGCTATTTTGTCTCTCATAGATCATTTACTTGATAGCTTATTGCTTCTGGTAATTTTGGACATTGTAGTTTTCTTCCCGTGGGTAATGTCTGAACAAGAAGATAAAGTTCAAGGAACAGTTGTTCTTTGAATTGCCAGAACTACAGGGGTTTTTTTGTATCTGTAGGTATTAGTTAGTCAAGTTACATTTCTGCTAATTATTGCTTTATGTCTCTTTTTTTTTTTTTCTCAGAGTGTGTGTTCTGTTTTGTTATTATAATTTAGGCTGAATTTCTGCATATTAAGTGCAAATATGTAAATGTGTACACACCTTTGGAGTAGACATTTCTAAAGTATTCTGTTATGTCATATTATTGTGAGTTCATCTGCTAATCAGTTATAAAACAGATATAACAAACACCTTTGGTATTGTAATGGAAGTTGAATGCATTTCCACACATATTCCATGGTAACTTTGCTTTAATTCACTAATGCACCGTTTTTTTGTAAAATTATATGTGGTTTATTTTTGAAGTTACTTAGAGAATTAAATGAATAGTTTCTCAGTGCTGAAAAATGTCAACCCTTGAGAAATGAAGGGAAATGACAAAATAGTAATGATAGAATTTCACTGAAAAATACCTTAATTTACTCACTGATTGCTTGATAGTATTACAGCTTCCAGCACATGGAAAATATAACCCTAAGGTGCATTACTTGTACAAAAACACCTGCAGCCCTTCCATTCACTCACTGTATGTGCACTGGTGTCCACCTTAAAATGAGTTTGTGGAGACATGAGCTGGGGCACTTAGAAGAAATATTCTTAGACATAAATTTTCTCAGTCTAGCAAATGAAGTACAGTTGTTAGCAGTACAGTACTTTTGTTAAGATGAGCCACTCTTTTTCCCCCAAACTGCTCTGCTGCCATTTTCAGTTTATACACCCTTCCTGTTCCACTAAGTCGTTGGTATTTAAGCAGCACATATGGCTGTTGCTTGGTACTCTGCGATTGCTGTTGTAGCAATATGCAGATATAAGCATATATTTTTTCCAAGCCTTTGATGCTGTTATAATCCTAATAAACCAAGGTTCCAGCAGAGCTTAGAGCAGGCTTCCATTGACCTATCTACCCTGTTTCCTTGTTCTTATCCTTTTAAAACTATTTCTGGATCTATGTTTCACTTTTCTTTTCAATTTTTTTCTTAATTTTCAAAATTAATTACTTGGTATTAATTTCTAATTTCTGAGCATTCAGTAAATGCAAAAAGATGAATTCTTTACTTCCTTCTCTTAAGGAAAAATGTTTGCCAGGCTTTGTATAGAAATAGAAGGAGGTGTTCAGACCTACTCACAGGGTCAATAACTCCCTGAAGTCTTGAGCATTTAATTTGCTTCATGTGTGGAGCTGAAATTTTTGAAAGCATCTGAACTCTGAATACCAAGGAGACACTTGATGGCTTTCATTTGCTAGAGTAAAAAACTGAGCAGCTGAGACTCTTTGGTCACAGTTTTATTTCTAGATGTGTGCACAAAGGAAATATCGGACAATTGGTCAAAGTTAAGGAATGCTGGTGTTTTTTTAAGAAAAAGGCTCTCTCTTGGGAATCCTTGACTCAAGTGATGTCTAATTTAGACCAATAATTCTACTTACCACCTGTAGTAACCATGCCAGATTTCAAGGCATTTAGGTAACCATGGGGATTATGCAGCACTTAGAAGAAATTGACCTTTAAACAGAAAACTTTTCAGAAGGGTGTGAAATGATGTATTCATCCAAGTCAGATCTACTGAACTGAGTGAGAATATAAGATGGGGATAAACATGGCTTCAGACTTATATGTAACTTGAAACAACATCTCTGAAAGGTGAGAATTGCTCCATTCATTTCAAGAAGAATTTTCTCATCCCCTTCTCTGAGAGAAGTGAAGATTGAAGCATGCCTGTCCTTAACTTTTCAATCCAGCTTGCTCTCTGTACATCTCAATTCCCTCTGTAGGGCACAAATGAAAGACAGAGAGGGAGAGCAAATAAGGAATGATAAGCTCACATATCTGCAGAGAATGTTGGATCTCAAACAAAGTGATGGGAAGGTAAATCACTGTGCAGTGGTATGCTGCTTCTAAGAGGGCCTGCTCTCATACTGAAACAAGAGGAGGGATTTCAGAAAAAAGCTCCATCTCAAGAAGTGGAGTGTTTTTCACTTCCACAGTCTATGGGGAAATGAATAAAATGCTGCAAGGACCACTGGTTCATAGGATATTCACAGGGAAGAAGGATATAGGCCTATGGGCATTTTGAACATTTGCTGCTGGTGGTGTTGTTCCCTTTGCCATGTCTGGTCCTCTTCTATGCTGGTTTTTTCCTGTCCTCATCATCTTCTTCCACTTCCTACAGGCCCCCTTCCCCCTCTTCATGTTATTTCCTCTTTCTCCTCCCACTGCTGACATTTGCAGATCTACTCTTCAGTTAAAAAAAAAAAAAATGTTTTGGTGCCTTCTGTATCTTCCTCTCTATTTAGGTTACATTTTCCCCAAATGACAAGAAAGCAGAACTCTGACAAAAGCAAATTACCTCTGCCTTCCTCTCTTGTATATGTGCCAAGAGTCAATTTAAAATGACCCTACCTGGGTGGAGGTCAGGTTGAATGGCTACCACTGAGGCCCCTGAGGCTCACAGCTGATGTGAGAACTGACAGACTACAGAACACTGTTTTTTAAGTTTCAAGTTCCACCTTAAGTTAAGGTGGAAACCTCTGGCTTGTGATTTAGATGTACATCTAACTCACAAACAAGAGAACCAATTTTAAGTTTTGCTGCATTCCCCCTCTATCTCCCTTCCACTTTTGCTTTTGCTTCCACTAGAACACAATAGTACCAGACACAATGCAGATAATTTTGTCTGTGTATATATATGCATGCATATGTCAAGACACATATATATAGAGTGCACATGAAATTTTAGATGCATCTGTGCAAAATCTAGTGTAATACCAGTTTTAAAAGAAGCTGCTTTGAGAAAGGGGGCTTAATCTGTTGACCTTCTTCAAATTACTCCAGAATTTGAACATTACCTACCATGCACTTCAGTAGTGTAGACACATTTTAAGACAGGGCAGCTAAGTGTGTGCTCTAAGGTACTTTGGGAAATTAACCTGTAAATGGACGGAGTGTGTGGGCGTATATGAGTGTAGATGGAAGGTGACTAGCAGACGTGCCCTCAACCTTTAAATTGAAGCAGTTTCACATAAAGAAGAAGACATAAATTTAGCATGATTAGTGCTCCTGCAGCTCTAACTAAATTATTGTAGACTCAGAAGTGTTAGGGCTGGAAATGATTCAGAGTGGAACTTCTATTCCTAGCACTTATATTTTAAACCCCTTGTTCTTGACTGTACGCTACAGCTGCATGCTGTGTATATAAGTGTGAAGGGAAAAGGAATGACCAGGAAGGAAACACACAGGAACTTGATCCTCAGTTAATAAAGTCGTTGCTAAATGGTTTCCACCTAGAAACAGAAGAGGAGGGCACCTAAAGGGGAAGGAGTATTGTAAGATGTTTAATTTGCCTGATGAGAAGCATTGTTAAATTCACACTTGTTGAGACACACCCAGTCTTTGTAAATCTCCTTCCCTATCCCCACCATTTCCTTTTCTAAACCAAGAGTCTTGCTGACTGAAGTCACTGTTGATAACATTACAGGAATGAGCCTCTGGTTGTTTACAGCTTCAGCAGGACAGGTGTTTGAAGTTTGAAAGGCAGTTGACTTCAGTGTGGCACAGCTGGTAAGGTTTACTTTCCCCAGTGACCTACCTCACCATCAGTATACGGAGGGTTGAGCTGTGTAGACATCAGCTACCAAATTGCCATATTTTGCTTTAAAATGCTTTTTTTAAAATTGTGATTTTATGTTGACTTCTGTGTATACAAATGAGAGAGATCCAAAATGTCTCAAGCATCTGATTTTTGGACTGGGTAAGCTAATGTGTATTTTCTGTGTTCTTTTCTTACCGTTTAATAAACTTCTAAGATTTTCATATATTTGTGTGAAGTTTAAGATCCTTTCTGAAAAGGAACATGCCATTTCTTTTCTGATGACTTGCATTTCTAACTTTAGGTTGCTGAAATCAAGGATTTTAAATTAACTTTTCGACCTGACCTTCAATAGCACTTCAATCCCCTTTAGTTAAAAGGCAAAAATCAATGCAACTTTTCGTCCTCCTCTATGTGCTCTTATTGATGTTGTTTGCCTAGCTGATTTTCAGTTAATTTGCCCTTCTTTTGTCATAATTATAAAAGTTATGTTGCTTTTTTAATACTTGAAAAGAAAGGAAGGTTGGAGAAAAGTAGTATATTTCTAATGTGCATATCTTAACGTTATCTGACTACTAAAAGATCTAGTTCTTTTACATGCTGGATTAACTACTCAGTAGCCATAAGAAATACATTTTACAAGATAGACATGTTTCCCTCTGGTATGCCCTTCCTTAAAAATCAGACATGGTTTTAAGGCAGCATGCAAATCTTGATAGAAGAATGAGAAAGTCCATTAATCTCTGGCAGAGATTTTGTGCATAAAGGTGAAGGTTTATTGATAGTTCTATAAAACTGGTAACAATATTTATAGTATGCAGAAATATAAAAGAATTTTAATGGTGGACTCATGGTACCTGAAAATCTCTGGATAGTATTTTATGTAGCTACTACTTATAGTCTACAGTATGTGACATTTTTTAAAGAAGTTGAAATATCTCTCAGCAATACCTGTCAGTACAATCATGTAGATTCCAAATATTTTAATATTTTGTCCATTGTGGTTTTCCCAGTGATTCACCAGTAACAGGAGAGTAGACACTAACAGAGGTATTTATGGACTACTGAGTAAATACTGTAGTATTCACTTTGAAAACACTAATTCCATATTCACTGTACACTAAACAAAAATGATCAGTTCTTTGAAATTTCTAAACAAATAATTTATAAGACTTTTATTTTTGTATAGTGTCTTCCATAGATTCTACTGTAAGAAACTGTACCAATTCTCTTACCCATTTAACTACAATTAAAGAGGTGGGTAGTTAAGAGAGAAAATATTGTAGGTATTTGGGAGTGAAGAGACTGTTGATAGAACAAAGTGAAACAAAAACCGTGATGCAGATTTGGGTTGTGCTAGAAAACACAGGAATGCTGTTGTGGACTTTAGCAAGAACAGAGGAGCTTTTTGTGATTGACCACATGTGAAAAGCTCTTACTAATCCTGGAGGTAGCTGTTCCATCTGTATTTGGTAGCTGTCCAAATTACTTCTCTAAATTAATTGCCGTAAGTTTCCTATAGAAGCGAGTAGCATTTTGCTTCAGTAGTTCTGCTAAACTTTGTGTGGAATTTTAGGTGGTTTTATCCATTAGAGAAACACGGTTGCCCGTTCACATAGGATGTAGCAAGGATTGAAGGTTTCCTAGGAAACATATAAAATGGAATGCACACAAAGTGGATTCATTCAAGCTTTTAAATTCTTTGTTTCATTGAAAGACATAATATTGCTAAGAAAAGTAACAAATTTTACTTTAATAACTATCAGGATGAGAAACTTAGAAAAAACCTAAAGTACTGTTAAAATATACGAATTATCAAAGCCATTTCATCTAACTTGCATAGGTCAAGCAGAAATTATTTTTCTATTTTACATGCAAAGATCAATTTCTTACTTTTTTTTTTATTAGAATTTGTTAGAAAGCAGAAAGGACTGTAGATACTGATTTTTAAGAAGCAAAACTACACTTGTAGTTTATGTAAGAAAACAAGGTGCAAAACTTTTTATATTTCATTTTTTGCCTTTTGGAGGTTTTTCTTTATATTGTGCTGAAATGTTTTTTGATGAATTTGCTGAGTGTATAGTTTAAATTTAGATGTTTTCATTTAATGATGCCTGTTAGATTTACTAATTGAAGAAAAATATATTTAGTTGGATTTCTTCCAATTTCAATTAGTTTAGCTTATGCGACACTTTCTATTCTTAAGATATTTTAAAGCATGAAGTGTATTTGATGTTAAATGTTCCAGAATTTGATGCCTCATTTCAATACTGCAACTTCAGTATCTTCATGAGTGCTGTGTAATTCAGTGCAGAGGAGGCTTAGAGTATGGTTTAAAATACAAATAAGACTTCATGGAGACTTTGACTTCTTCTGGGAGTAAGCCTCAGTTCAGGCTTTGCAGTACATGTCCTAGCAATGGCTTTGTTCTTCAGTGGAGTACAAATCCTTCATTTCTCAGAGGTGCTTTCAGAAAGAGCCTGAATTTGAGCTTCATACCACAAATTAGTACAGTAAAAAGCAAATCCTTTTGAACTCCCTATATACTGGTACTAATTGCAGAAAGCTAAGCTGCAGGTTTAAAACATTTCTACAGATAAATCACAAGTAACTTAGAGGGCATTTATGTGATTATATACATACATATATATATAGATATCTATATATATATCTATGTATATGTAGCAGATGGAACATTTTGTAGGAAAAGGGACTCCTCTGAAAATATATGAAGCTGCATTGTGAGCAGTGTTGAGCTCTCCTGCAGTCACTGAGTATCTCTGAGATAAAAATCCTCTTGCAAGTGTCATGTTTCAGAGTTCAGATGCTATACAGTCTTGGATCCCTTTTTTTCCCTACTAGCTTGGGTTTAGAAGGTGGACCATTATTTTGCCTTGTATACATTTCCATCACAGTGATTTTATTTATGTATGTGTATAGATAAAGTCAATAATTTCTTTTTCTTGACTGAAAAATATATAAGGTAGAATATTTATTAAGAATAATGAAAAAGCATAGAAACACATTTTTAAATGTGATAAGAGAAAAAGGATTGGCCAGTCCTTCTAAATTCCTGCTGACAGAGCTTTCGTGTTCAGGAGAGAATGTTAGTCTTCTACTTCGTGGAAGTTTTTGCTGATGGTCTTCTCTTGTTATTTTGGAGTGCTGAGCATGTTGTTAGTGGCTGAACATCAGCCCTTCACTTTAAGTAAAGGTTATGGTATTTATTTGTGTAAGTATTATCACAAATTGTGATAATTATAACTGAAATAACAATTCTATTGGGGGACTAATACATATAGGCTGGTTAAAAAAAATTTGAAGTTTGCACAGCTGACATCAGAGATAAAAATTAACATTTTTTATCCACGCCTTTTCTTTTATCAGATTTTGAAAGTGTGTTTCTCCCTTAATGATGTACAGCAGATGTTTCAATATATAAAACATAGCTGAATGAGCAAAATAGTTCCATGCTGTTGCTCTCAAAATCTGAATACTAGACCTTTACTGGCAGTGGTGATGTTCTGTTTTGGTTTTGAACAGTTTGCTTAAAAATATGCTTTCAGCAGCCTCTCTTTAACACAAATAAAGGAAGTTATTCTACATCAGAGTTAGAGTTTCAATTTCAAGAGGAAATACTGTGTGTGTCCCTTGAGGATCATAGACAATCTCCTGTTTTATACAAAATTTTGGGGTTTTTTTTTCCTGTTACATAGGAAGCAAAAACCTAAGCGCAACCTAAAATTGTAGAAATTCCTATAGAATCACAGAAATTTTTCTTAATGTATACTTAGGTTCTGCAACGTACATATACAACTCCATTATATATTGATTTACTCACAGTGGTATAACTGAGGAAGAATATGTCCTGAAAATTATTCAGATTTACCACAACATCAGGAAGTAGCCTACTGGTTATGAAGATATAGATTATAGACACTCCCTTTGGAAAGAATTCATTTTTAGGCTGTCCTTTAAATGCAAAAGTTTTGGCTTTTTAAACTCAGGAAGAGATTTATAAACTCCTTCTTATAAAGAAGTCTAGGAACATAACATAGCAGTACTTATTCATACGAACAGATAAATTGAATGCAATAATTGAGAATTATAATAATTTCCTAGTGATGATCTTCAGCACCATGAAGTTGAGTTCAAGAGTCCTCTTGCAGATGTCCTGTCTTGTTAGAAATGAGATAGTAGAATTTGAAGTGTCAAAAAGTAGTAGCTGAAAAAATCTTTCCATTTACAACAAGAGATTTAGTGGGCCATGAAATATGAAGCATCTCTGTTGGTAGCAGGGAACAGCATAATTTTATATAGACAGCACCAGTTACTGAAGGGAAACAAATTTTCATGTGAATCTTATTTACATTGTGCAGTAGTTTGAGCCCCAAACCTTAATAATAGAAGACTACGTATAACAAGAATATACAGATTATGAGAATTGTTGTTGAATGGAGAGTACTGAAGGGAAATTCAAATTGTGTTTTAGACTAAAATCATGGTTTCTTAATAGCTGCAATCAATGAGGAAGGTAGGTTATCTGCCTCTCTACAGTTACATTTTTCCCCAGTTTCCTGTAATGTACCTGGTTGTAGGTATGGCTGCAGCAAAGTACTAAATTGGACAGACCCTAGATGGGTCCAACAGCAGCACTCTCTTTATGGCTGACTACATCTTCACCATGAAATCACTTTAATATTCAATGAAGTACATTACATATAATTAGACTGTGAAATATTCTTATATCTGTTTTATTTAGAAGCTATGCTGCATTATGCTTCCTATATTCATAAGTGCTTCATTTTGCACTTTTAAAGCCCTTTATTTTGATTTTTCTTTTTTATTACTTTCAATTTCTTCTAGAATTGTTTGTTGACTTTAGGAATAAAGCTTCTAGCTCTAGAAAGGGCCATCCATATTTTGTGCTAGAAGTAAAGCTGTATGTTACTGATATTGTCCCAAATTACCCTTAAGGAACAGCAAACTGGTAGTTATAGAATACCAGTAATTGAATGTCCCTCTTAAAGGTTTCTATGAATTCCATTTCCATCAGGTCTTTAAATCACATGTAATTTTTTTTTGGTGTTGGGTATATAATTGGATTTCTAATAAGCTGGTAGACCTCTGTGGTATTTATCTTCCTGAAATTTAAAATACTATCTCTAAGTAAGTTCACCTTTGATTCGGGATCCCAGATGACTACAGAAAATACCGTTTCTCTCAGTGGCTGGCATTGTTTCAACGTGTGTTTTCTTCATGTATGCAACTTTACCAGGCAGACAAGGAAAGAAAATCTATTTAGCAAAACAGAGGAAACAGAGTGGTGCTGCTATTATAAAACTGAATGCTAAGAAAGAAATAAAATAACCTTTTTGCATGTGATGCAAAGACCTGGAGCAATGTGTTCACCAGCATACAGGCACCATGTATGTGTGCTGAACTGGGTTTCCGTAGGATAGGCTGTACAATCATACAACAAATATGTGATCAGTCTTGTTACCTGACCTAGAAATGTTTTTTTTAATCCTGATGTATATTTTTGATGGTGCTTTACATCAGCTTTTAATGAGCAATATTGTATGGTACTTGCACTATATCTTTTTGTTGTTAAGTATGTACATAATGGAAAACAAATGTGAAGCACATTAGTGTAGTTGAGCAAGGGAGGAACCCATTGATCTTATTTGAAATTGATGATAAATGCATCATTCCTTCATTGCTTCAGATGATCAGATCAAAACAGAAGTCAGTTCAGAGATGTTCTTTCCTCTGCGTCTTTGGGTTTTGCATTTCTGAAGAACATAGGTAGTACATATTTGATATTTTATTCACTGACTGGGAAGAAATCAGTGGAGAGGAGTATGGAAGCAGTGAGAGAGGAAGGAGACATGCTATACATTCCTTAGAATCAGAAAGTGTTGAAACCACATTCATTCTTATTTGCTCTTAGGTTTTCAGAAAAAGCGACGATGGAGTGGTTGCAGCTCTTTGAAGGGAGTGGGGTTCCATACGGCCCAATCAATAACATGCAGCAAGTGTTCTCAGATCCTCAGGTTGGTCCTCACCAGTCTCTTCTGTACATTATTACACATGTTTTATGGATGCTGAGTAGTGGTCACTCCTCCTGCCACTCAGACCTGATTTTGGCTACTTTAAAATGGGATTTGAGAGGCTTACGATGGATTGAGTTTCAGCCAATAGTATGTCATATTAAGAAATTAATACAGAAATTTAAATAAATTATATGCTTGGGAACTCAGATTTTGTCACATCAAATTAAACCATAAATATTCCATGTCTCTCATGGAGAGTCTATACTTCAAAACTGGCTGGTAAAACAGAGAAAGAAACGATAGTATAGTACATAATTGCATTTTATTGCATAAATATGCAGAAAAGCACCTTTTTTGGGGTCCCAAAAGAACTAGTTTTCTGTATGGAGTATGGATAACCAAAATCAATTCTGTTTGAAAAATGTGGGCAATGTTTCAACTGGAAAAAGAAAAACAAAGCACAAAATCCATATAAAGAAAGAATCTCAGCCTTTTCTTGGCCTGATAGTTTGAGTTCATCTGTATATCTATTTTAAATGCTAAATATTACACTGTATTACACCTGTGCTTAAAACAATATTTTTGTATTTTAGTATCTGTAGAGTTATATTATCTTCATATTCCTTGATGCCTCCCCTGCCTTTTTACTTTCTGGCTTAGGATGGGTTAAAGGGCCCAAGATAACTGGATTATACTATCTTGAGTACTGTAACTGAGTGTTTTACGACTATTCTAGAGCATGATGAATCTCTTCTAAGTTAATTTTTGCTAAAGAGAATCACAAGAAAAAATGATTGATCATTGACTGTTTTGGTTTTTTTTTTCCAATTTTGTACATGTCCACGACTGCTGTCAGAAGTGTTTGTTGTGACTGTGATTGTAGCATTGGGAAAATAAGATCAGGCAAAGCAATCCCTGTCATAAAAGAATATGTTTAGAATAAATATGTTTGTTATAAATATTATTATATTTTAGAGGCATAAAATAATATTTGTTAGGTGACTGCAGGGAAAGAATCTGTTTTTATTAAATAAATACTCTCTTTCTCCTAAAAATGATGTAGTATCATGCCGTAAAGTCTGCATGGGCCAAATTTTTCACTTCATAACTTTCACAGGGATTAAGGTTGGGCTTTGAAGAACATACAACAAGAGTATTTTACTCGACTTGGCTCTACTTGGGGCAACATTGGAAAAATATTCTATGCTTTTTTTTGATGCTGTGAATTTTAAGAAGCTGAGTCTACACTGAAAAAGACTGTTTTTAAAACATATGTCATGGGCTATTACCTCCCAAACTGGAAAGAGGTTATCTTGCCTACCTTGCTTTTGTTAGAATTCACCTAAATAATGTTTTCACATATATATTATTATAATTATATATATGTTATTTATATATATGAGTGTCAAGTTATTACTTGACATAGTTAGCCCATCTATAAAAGGTATCACAGTGCTTTGCAGTTAGATTTGCCATGTTTTTTGAAATATTTTCCTGTAAAGGGGCATGCTAATCTCTTCCTCAGGAAACTGCTTTAAAGCCTTATTTTCTACACCCTTCTCTGAAATACATGGCACCTGCATATTGCTATTACAAACTTAATGCCAATATTTGTGCATAGCTACATGTTAGATCCTTATTTCATTTCTGAAAGAGGCATTTTCTCACAATTTGTTTCAGTTTAAAGGAAGCAGGGAAAAAAAGACTGAAACTGTCTGGCTGGGGAATAAGTTTATTACCTGAGAGACTGTAATCTAGGTATCCTCTGTGTCACAGACAGATAGAGAACTTATAAAAGAAAGGCTCCATAAAATCAGGCCTTGCAAGTGGTTTACAAGTTTCCATGTGAAAACAATCTTGAGAATGAGAGTTTGTTAACACAACAAACTATTCCTAGGTGAAAAACAAGTTCACTTGTAATAACAAGGGGTCTGTCGCATGAGTGTCAGTGAAGAAAATATGTAAACAATTCAAGAATAGAGAGATTTGATGGACAGGTAAAATATCTTTGACTAACCAGTAGAGTAATTGGCAAGAAAGCTATTAACCAATTAAAGTTGCACACAAGGTCTACAAAAATGGTATAAAATTAGTTGTGTGAATAAAGAATTGGCTTTTCCTTCATGAAGAAAATGGAGTCTCGGAAGATTTATTACAACACTCTGCCACGTTCACTTTCATAGTTGAAATCCCAGGTATAAAAAACCCAGCATCCACCAACAAGACCATACTCTAATCACAGCAAGATTTTTCATAGAATCATAGAATATTTTGAGTTGGAAAGAATCTTTGTAAGGTCATCTACTCCAACAACCCTGCAATCTGCAGGGGTATCTTCAACAAGATCAGTTGCTCAAAAGTCCCATCCAGCCTGATCTTGAATATTTTCAGGGATGGGGCATCTACCACCAATCTGGGCAACCTGTTCCAGTGTTTTCTGACCATCGTTGTAAAAAACTTTAATATAGCTAATCTAAATTGACCTGCTTTCAGTTTAGAATCATTAACCCTTGTCCTGTCACAACAGGTCCCACTAAAAATTCTTATAGTCCCCTTTTAAATACTGAAAAGCCACAACAGGGAATCCCCAGAGCCTTCTCTTTTCCAGGATGAACTTTCCTAGTTCTCTCAGCCCTTCTGCATTGCAGAGTTGCTCCATCCAGGTCTCTGATCATATTCACTGCACTCCTCTGGATTCCTCCAACCTGCTCCTTCCTATACTGTGGAACCCAGATCTGGACACAGTAATCCAGGTGGGATCTTAGCAGAGCAGAAGGAGAGGATCTCTCTCTTGATGGGCTGGTCGCACTTCCTTTGGTGCAGCCTGGGACATGTTTTATTTTCTGGAATGCAAGCAAACATTTCTGGCTCATGTCCAGACTCTCATCCACCACCCCGTATTTGTTCTTGGCAGGGCTGCTTTCAATCTTCTCATGCCCCAGCCCATATTGATCCTGAGGATTGCCTTGACTCAGCTGTAGAACTCTGGACTAGGCTTTGTTGAACCTTGGGATGTTTCCATGGGCCCACTTCTCATGCACGTGTAAGTCCCTCTGGATGGCATCCCATCCTTCAGGTGTGTCAACTGCACCCCTTGTCATAGTGTCATCTGCCAACTTGCTGAGGGTGCACTTGATTCCTTTGTCTGTCATTGATGAAGACATTAAAGAGCACTGGTCCCAGTAAGCGCCCCTGAGGGACACTTGTCACCACTATCATGTCTCACTGAGACATTGACTCATGGATGGTCGTAGTTCATGGATGTGACTATCCAACCAATTTCTTTATCCTCCTATTCATCAATCCACCTATTCATCAATCTACCCATTTTCTTGTGTGTAAAACTGAACCTAGATTTTCATCAAGTATGAAAACTTCGTAATAATTCTTCCCAGCACTCACATTATAATGTGATTTTCTCAGACATAGTTTAGATCAGAAAATACAGTTCTAAGAAAGATGCCACTCAACTTGCTTATGGCAACCATGGATACTGATGCTGTATGACATGTTAAACTCTTTAAATTTACATAACTCTGTTTGATCATAGCACAGTTATCTGCTTCTCATTGCCATTTCCTTTCAACCATTGCAAAGAGTCCAGAAAAACATCAAAGCCAGTGATAGTTCAATTTAGCCCAACTCTTATCTAATTCTAATGGATAATACACAGGCTTTGCTAGCATCTTCAATTTTGTAATGTGCTACCATCAAGATTGGACTCAAACATTTTATTTACTTCATTTATTGTCATTATCTTCCTCTTTGATTCTTTGGATTTTTATACCCATAATGGAAACACCTTTCATTTCAAGTGTAGTCTTGCACTGTTAACGACTGAAATGCACTGCAGGGCTGTCAGCTCAGCTGCCAGTAATGCTGTAAAGGGTGCCCTAGGCTGGTACCAGATGAAGACAGAAATCCCAGGAGGGGGATGGAATAATGCAAGGGATGGCTGGATGCATGTGAAAGGAAGCAGGGGGAAAGACAACTGCAGGAGATGATTGAAATGGTCTAATGGAACTCAACTGGCTACAGGCAGGTTGTGTTTTCAGATTTTATTTCAACTAAAAGCGCCTCAGAGCTCTGAAGGCTGGGAGTGGCTTATATAACTCCTTCTATAAACTGAGATAAAACAACATATTTTTTGATCCCAGGACACTTTGCTAATATCATTAACACTTCAGTTGTTCTCTAAGTGACCTGCCAAAAACCAGGAAATTTCTTACTAAGTTGGAGTGCCAGGTGATACTGTTTTTCCATGAATGGAGTGAAATGTCCACTTTTCCCACTGATTATAATCTTTTATTCATTTGTGAAGTTAAAATGAATACCACAGGCATTTGTACTGGTAAGTCAATCAGTCTGTGGAGAGACGTATGTGTGTACTTGTGCATATATGGATAAAACGGCTGAGAGAAAAAGGAGGTTGACTAGTTAAGGGAACACATTTCTTAAAAATGTGAGGGAGAAAGGAATGTTTGTGAAAGTTCTTACAAATGCTTAATAGAACAGTATAGACTATTTTAATGAAAATTTATATAGTGAAACTTTTAAAAACTATTTTTAAAAAATGTGCTCTTTTAACCAGGCCAAGATAGTACAAACATTAAAAGAATTCTTAAAACATTTAAAAATCTTATGAGTGACCTCAGTATGGTCCCGTTTTACATACCCTGGGGAATATGTGTATGAAATACAATGTGGTTTGAAGCTTTCCAAACAAAACAAACTTAAAAGAGAATGCAATTTTTAATAGAAACTATTCAAATTCTCCCAAAAGATAAAACAAAATAAAAACAGGTACGCACTGTACTGCAGCTAAGTATGCAAGAACAAAGATCTTTGCTGGCTAAGTGAGGCAACAGAAGGTGTTTTTTTCCTTTAGAGCATTGCCCTCCCCTTTTTTGCAGTGTAATTTCTTTCAACATTCTTTAATACAGTGTTCTTACTTTAATTAAATAGCTGGTATATACAAGAAGCAACGAAACAACCCAGAAAAAATTGTAATATTTAATAATATTAATAAATATTTAATAACAGTTTAATAAATTTGTGGTTTACTATATTAAAACTATAAATATTGATGAGTTTTACTATATGAATGTTGTCAGCTGAAAATAAAATGAAAACCATGCAGTGGCACTTCCCCCATGCCCCCCCAACAGTTACAGTTATACCACACAAGTTGAGTACATCAGGTGTAAGACATCATCCTGATGCATCACTTCTGAGAAATATGGGGAGGGAAATATCGGAGCTGAAATATCACAGCTGGCCCTGATTTCAGCTCCTGCCAAACACCTGCAGACTCTAAAAGGATACCATAACAAAACTCCACCCTGTGGCAAGAGGCCATCCCTTAACAACCCTTCCCTGACTTTGCATCACTATAAAAATTAATTTAACATTTTTTACTGAAACCTTAGTCTTCCTGTCCCAGAAGGCCATTACAGTTCCTTTAGCCATTTCTCTGAATATGCCTCAGAAAAAAAAGTCACAGTAAACTGAGTATTGAAATATCTGATAGCTGGCAATTATTTGATGTTTTGACTTTATTATTTGTGGAAACTTATGAAGGTGGTAGTTCATTTTTTTCTTTTTTTCATTAACCTTCAGATTGCCTCTTATTTTGGAAGTAATTTCGTATGCATCCTGGCAAAAATTTCCTAGCATCTGGTAAAAGCTTCTACATTCAGGATTGTGAACATATAAAAGAGCAGAAGTTATAAAATGTGTAGAGTGTTTTTGTTTTGATGGTGTGGGTTTGTTTTTTTTTTGTTTAGGTTTTTTGGTTTTTTTTTACTGCGTGGGTTTTGGTGCTGATTTTGGTTGGGGGTTATTTTGTTTGCTTGCTTGTTTGTTTGTTTGTTTGTTTGTTTTTAATATGACCATATTTTAATTGTTATTCTTTGTTGAAATACACTGTTGTGGCATATTGAGGGCTGTCCCAGGATGAATGAAATTATACTATAGGGAGGTTTTGACATGTAGAGGTTTCTGCAACTGAAAAGCAGCTGATTGAAGGTCTGAGGTAATACAATATTTCTGGAAGTAGTTCCTAACAGACAAGAATTAAATTTTGTATGTGTCTATTTAATAAGTGCTAAAACTGGTTGGAAATCTTACAATGTAATGTTTTTACATTTAAAAATGCCAGTTCATTGAAAGTAAAAAAAGTGGATGAGCACATCTAAACTTAAACCGTACTTTAAATCAGAAATTCAGCTGTCTTCATGCCTCTCTTGCTAAGTTGAAAGCATGCACTCCCCGGCTTTTGTGTTTCAAGACCAAGTTTTATGTCAATTTTTAAATTCTGTGCAATGAAAAAGCACCATACCACCAACCATACCCAAGCCTTTAATTTTGTCGAAAGTAGCTCTCTTATACTAAATTGCAAATGTTTTCAAGCTTTTGGCCTGTGGGAATTTTATAAAAGCAGATTCTGTTCTAAAGGGGAATGGATTAAGAACTGGAATGTATTTCGAAGAAGTAAAATGGAAAATCCAATTCCAGTACTGTTTGTAGTATGTGATTTTCACATATACACAATTATGCAGTATATATTTAGTATGAGAGAGTTCTATCTCCAGATGTTATAGGAAACTCTCAAAATGAAACAGCACTTATATTTTGCTATTGTACATTGTAATAGGAAGGGTTTTAAATTTTGGCTGTAGGGGAATCTGGTACATGACTGTGCCATGTTTGTGCATGGCCTCCCTTCGTTACAATGACTCATGAAGAGCTTATAGTGGAGAAGTCTTGAATAAAACCTGTATGTTTATGTTACTGACAGGATTTTGTCTGTTCATACATTTAATATACTGCTACTGTCTAGATAAGAAAAATAATAGTAAAGGAGTAGCTCAAAATTTCTATTATGAGGTTTTGTTTTCGCTTGCCTTTAGCTTTACAGCATTTACAGTGCTGATTGTCTGCTTAAATCGCAAGTACATTGGAAACATTTCTGGTAAAATTACCTACTTGTAGAGGATAAAAAGTTTACAGAAATAAGGGGTTTTTTTAACCACACCAACATATTCTGACAACTAGGTTTTGCCTGGGAGCTCGTCTGCTCCATTTTAGGGAATTAGCTCTTTCTCCAGGAGACTTGAGCAGGAAGTTGATGGCTGTGTCATAGATATGTTCTTTTCCATTCTATATTTTTAAGGTTAGTGGAAAGAAGCTGGCTGTTAGTAGAGAGGACTGGAGTCCCATGCAGCGCATGGTTTCACTTGTTGCCACATGGTCCCCAAGTCCTTTATGAATTTTATGAGACCAAAGGTGCCAGTTTGGCTTGAGACCTAAACAAGAAATTGTCTAACTACACTAGATAAAATGTTTAGGGTTTTTCCATGTGTGAATTTTGATTTCGAGAAATGCTATAACAAGTAAGAACACCACCAACATGATTAAGGACCATCAACTTTACTGTAGAACCTCTAATTCATATACATTGTGATATTTTTAGAACAGGTAACGTCTTTCTGTTGCACCATCTTACTGAAGCAAGCAGGATAGACTTGACTGATCATTAGGAGGGCATTTAGTCTGCTTTCTGAACCAAGTTGTTGTCTGTCAAATTCTTAATTCATTTGATTCAGAGTATAAAAAGAAGTGAGAGAGGTAAGAAGTTGTAGAAATATAGCTTCCTATTTATAGAAGTTGAATGCCAGACAGGAATCTCTTCCTGCATCTGCCATAGTTTCCACATGGTTTTGGATAAGTCACTTCAATCAAAATATTAAAAGGTCATTTCATGTGAGTGCCTTATGTTTTGAGTGCCTACCTTGTGATGCCACATGCAACATATGCAGCAGTTCTGAGTCCTCATGAATGTAAAAGAAACTGTTTAAAATATTATTGGAACACCTGAAAAATGTGATGTTGTTAAAATAGCTGAAAAAACTAACATAGTGGGTTTATCCTTAATTTTCTCTATTTTGGCTTCTTAGCCATGAGGTTGGAATTCTGAGAAGCAGTGTTGTAAAGACGCAGTAGTTATGCATCTGTAAAGTATAACCTCTCATGTGAGAGCATCAGAGAAGTTGGGAAGTTAAATTTTTTATCATGTGATTTAACTGATGTATATTAAAATAAGGCCCTATGAGAAATAATGCCACTTTTGAACATCTTTAATGAATGATGGAGGAGCCTGACAAGAAATAAGTTGAGCATGCACTTAGATTGGACTGCATTTGCAAGCAAGCAAGTGATGCTTAGGAGCAACAATTTTTCAGTGCACTGTTCAGTGTGTATATATATGAATGGTATGTCTTTAGCTAATACTATTTTCACTGAGAAAAGTGTGATCTAAGTGCTTGTGGGTTATGAAGAATATTAAGTTCTCAAGAAAGAGATCCATTCTCAAAAAATACTCAATTTTGTTTAAAAATTACATTGCAGTCATGGCCATTCAAGGACATGAAGATCATCTAGCTTTTTCTGGGTATTTTCTTCTAGAAGCACACATGTCAAAAAGCCTTGCTTGGATATGAAGCAAAGAGCCTGTTTTTGAAACCTCAGTCTTTGTTAGGCCTCACTGTTAGGAGTCTATAATACATGTCCCTTGTGCCTCATACTCTTGGATTAGTTTCTGTACTTGCAGGAGTTGCACATTGGTTCCCTAATCTTGCAGCTCATCAAAGTGGCATCAGCTGGCTTCAAAGAATTTGTATTTGGCATCTCACACCACCAGAGTATGCTCAGGATAAGGCCATCAAACTTTGATCTACTGAGCTAGATGATGTGTAAGTTCTGAGAAGCTCCCTACAGAGTGTGAGCCCAGCTCTCATTTCTGTTTGTGTAAACTGTGTAACTGTGGGCTCAAATGACAGTTTTTAATTAACCCAGTTGTTGCTTTTATGTAAAGTTTGATGAGTGTTAAGACTATTACATGTATGGGAAAGAAAGGAATACAAGTATAGGTCTATCTCATCAAGTCTTTCAGCCTGAAGTGAGTTTATATGCTGAAGTAATTGATTCTTTAGAAGCTGATTTTACTTTTTTTAAATCTGAGTGTTCACTGAACCATCATCACAAAGTAATAGTGAGTTTAAAGAGGTGTTCTTTGCTTTCCCCACACTATGGAAATTATGAGACTGTCTATAACTATTGGTTGCCTGACTCAAATCAAATAAGTATTTAAAATCAAGTAAGAAAACAACGTTGTTTTAAAATATTTTTCTCAAGTAGATGTGACTTCATTACTAAGCAAATTTTAGTGAATCAATAATAAAAACTGTGATTTCAGATTAAATTTTAGACATGCTTCAGTGTAACTTCTTTGTACAAAAGGTTACTTGTATTGTTTTTATGATTTTAATTTTTTTTTTCAAAATAAATGCCACCAAGTTCTCTTGGAAATCATTTGAACATAGCCTGGAGATTTCTTTTTCTCTCTCAGAGAGCGTAAGGGCTAGATTTTATCCTTGGTCTTTATTACTTATACTGATTACTAATCTTTTTCTAAGTAATGTGGTGAAGCTTTGTAGTGTGAGCTAAGTTTTGTAGACATGAAAATAATAAAGATATTCTGGAGAATACATATTCCAGTAGCTACAGATGATGATATATGCATTCCAGCAAAGAAGAAAATAAAATGGAAAATCCAATGACAACAGAAACTGTACTGAAACTGCAGAAACTGTGCAAATCAGGCTTTACATATAATTTGATCTTCAGGTGTTTTACCTGAGTGCTCAACTTGATTTAAAAATCTTAGCTCAATCCATGACCCTGGCCTGACATCCTGAAATTGCAAGATTTCCTGCACTTTTTAGCCTAAGTTCATCTTGGAGTCCCACTCACTGCTGAAAAAAAAGTGATATTTTCAGATGAGATGCTGACATGTTTATTTTACACTGTAGTTATGCAATAGCATTTAAAGAAAATGAACTGCTTTAGCTTTATGCCTCTTACTAACAAGGAGAACTATCCTAGCCATGAGAAGGCAAGTGTGTAGGCTGAGTAGGTGTGGGTATTTGAAGATACAGGTTTCCAACCACCACAAAAGGGCTTTAATTAGTCAGGTAAGCTTTCTCTGTCATTGCCATTTTCTCTCTCATGTCTGAGTGGTTTCTTGTAGGTTTCTATTACGATTCAAGTAGACAGTTTATGAGGAAGCAGGAAGTGTTTTCTCACTGTGCATGGCCAGTGAGGTCAGAAACATAACCGTTGTTTTAAGGAACACATTCTAAGTTTAAAACTGCCTATAGCATTCAGATGTCAACACTCAGAGCAGCCAGCCACATGCTGACATTTTCTTCACACAATTTCAATTGGCTAGTTAGCAGCTGTAGCATTTAATTATAACAATTTAAATCAAAAATTGTGTAATTTTGTAGTATATGTATTAAGCATAAAACTTCTGTTGAATTACTTATAATATAATTACATATAATATTGTTGATCTGGGATGTTCTTAAAAACGTTTTTTAAGTCCTGAGAAACAATCTAGATTTATTGTTAATTGAAAAACTCTAAACAACAGAAAGCCAATTTTGATCATATTTACAGACAGAACTTTGAGAGGACCCAGCTGAATTTTAAATGTTTAGGATGACACCTGAAACTCCTCATAGCTCACAGAATAAGAAAATTGAAGTGAAATTATATGAAAGGTCACCATAATGTGAAGGTAGTGTAGTAAAGGTAGTATTAAATATGTATTAAATATAAGATCCTAATTCACATGTGAGAGAAGAGAAGAGAGAGAAATTAGGAATTTGAAGTCAAATTTACAAATGGTAAAAGAAGACAAAAGAATAAATTGAGATGCCAAGCAGATGGTATTTACACTATGGATCCCAGTTTAATTTCTAAGAAAAAACCAGTAAGTTAAAAAAATCATCTTTAAAAACAAACAAACACTGCTAAATTACTCTCTTATGTTTTTCTACCAATGTTGAAAACATTATATTCTTCTGTGATGAGCTGTATGGATCAGAGGGTTTCAAGAGTCAGGCTACAAACCTGCAAGGGCCATTTTGAGGGATTGCTTTGTGTTTCCATGAGCTAGGTTTTGGAGAGAAGCTTCTCCTAATTGTAGTCTTAGTCTGATGCTCTCTTGGTATAGAACAAGCAACTGT
This sequence comes from Oenanthe melanoleuca, assembly GCF_029582105.1. NCBI lineage: Eukaryota > Metazoa > Chordata > Aves > Passeriformes > Muscicapidae > Oenanthe > Oenanthe melanoleuca. The sequence goes on from NC_079335.1 coordinate 96,075,050, forward strand.
AATGCATTTTCATGCAGTCCTCAAGTCACACCCAAAGCAGACACAAACAGAAACACCCTTTGGAATCTGCGAATCTTGTTCTTCCTGATACTGTATTTGCACAGGTTCACAAATGAGAAAGAGAAGTTAGGATTTCCCTGTTCCTTCCTGTGATGCTCAAGACACCTGTTTCTCTAAAACAATCAGTCTCTGTGCCAGTCATCAAGATACAGACTTTGAGTTTGAGAAACTGTTTAAAGCAGTTATGTGGTAACAGATTTTTCCTGATTCCTCTGGAAAACTGTGAAGCGAGAAGAATATATACTGGCAACTTGAGTGTTCAAACACTACCTCCCTCTTTTCCCCTCCAATTCCTATGTTGTTATTGTCCCTCAGATTTAAAAGACTTAGGAATCCTCCATCTTTCCATGACTTTACTAAACCGGTTTTGGATATGTGATTTCTTTCATGTTGAAATCTGCAGTAGCCAATTAAACTGCCTATTTTTGATTCTTCTGTATACCCTGATACCAAGACATGTTGACAAAATACAAATGCTTTCCTACTACTTTCATGGCTTTGCTTTTCATCTTTAGGTATTTCTCTAACTACTGACTCTTTGTTTTTAACATTTCCTTTGTGAACTTAATACTAAATCTGAAACTTGTGTTTAACTCTGTATAATATGTATTTTCTTGATGTAACATTTATACCAAACTTATCCTATTGCATGGTATATTTTAGAGGGAACCTTAAGTTCTGTTGATACAGTATTTTGAATTGCTTACTCTCCACCATAAACTGTTACATTTGAAAAGAGTTATACTTTGCATGGCAAGCCCTATTTATTGTAGGAACCTGTTGGATTTTTCGGTGTTACATTCTTATTTTTAGGGCGTAAGAATATGCACTTAATAGGAGTGCATAATTGAGCATTTCTAAGTCATGTGTTTTGAAACAAAAACAACATATATAGCCTTGATATAGACTGGTATTTCTTTAATTGCCTATATATTTTTTTTTTTTTTTTTTTTTTTTTGTCTTAAGGCCAAACTTCAGTAATACACTGCTAAAACTAGTGTCAGTTATAAATATATGTTATTAAAAGAAGGTGACATTTAGTTTCTCCACAGTGAAGTTTCAAAATATTTGGAAATTTCAGTAACATGCTTTCATGTCTTTATCCTCTGAATATCCTCTTTCAGAATCTAAAAAAAATGAAAATTATTCTCAGCCAAACAGCTATTGTAATTGAAATTAAAGGCACAGCAAGACTAGGGCAATTGCTAATCAAGTACATATTTAACTTTATCCTTTATTGGAAGTAGGTTTATAAAAGTAAAAGCAAATTATGGGTTCTTGTGACATGTTTGCTCTTCTATAAGACTTCAATCCATGCATATTTCCTATTTTAGAGCAAAATGCAAATGCATTCATTCTCGCTATGTATGTTTTACTTTACTTTTTAGATGAGTGATGGAAAAATAAGCATGAAATGAAAGCACGTGGAGATAGTTTATATGTTCACAAGTCATCTAGGAGAGGGTGTAGAAGGAAGTGTCACTGTGATTTCACAATACAAAACACTTTTTCCAAACTTCTTGGCGGTTTTAAGTGAATTTTTGTTTTGAACACACCAAATTCTGTAGATACAAACCTTCTGCTGCTTCAAAAGGAAAGACAGATAGACTCCTCACACTGTAGTTGTGTTCTCTTTGAGATTAGGAGCAAAAGCCAGTGCTGCAATGTAGCTGTCTAACTGGCCATCTAAATAACCTCAGAACTAGGTGGGGTGATGGATGAAACTGAAAAAAAGTTTATTTAAGTATGAATATGGTTTATATTTGACTGTGTCCTTAATTGAAAATTAATGCACAAGCCATGTCGATGTTGAAATGACAACAAATAACATTAGACAGCCAGTGAGTTTGGTTTGTTAATTTACTGTTTCTTTTATTTCTGATGAAACTTCCAGTAGGTAGGCCAGTCTTTGGGTGGCTGGAAAGAAACCTCAACATGAATATTTAACATTAGATCACAAATTTGTTCATAGAGGCTGCTGCTTTGCTAGAGGGGGGTGTGGAGAATTTAGTGCTAATTACTCAGTCTTGACTTCTAATCAGCTCACAACAGAAGTAATAGAATTCTTAAATAGATTTTAGGTTTTTGTAATAAAGGTAATTTTCCTAGATTGGTGTCCTGAATATTTTTTACTGCTTTTTGTACACATTTTCCAATTAAATGGGAAGAAATAGATGTTACACCAAAGTATAAAATCTATACATACCAATTAAAGGCTTGAAATTTATATGTATATAGTGTAATTAGAAATTATTTTACCAATTATAGAATAAGAGAACATAGTCCTGCTGCTCTGTGTGGTTACTTAACAAGACATCACATTTGCCTGAAGTTTTGAGTCAAAAATTGCATGTAAAATGCATAGCAGCTTGATTAACTGGATTAAAAATGATGAAAGGGGATAATGTGAGATTTGTTCTTAGAAAGCCTCAATCTTCTTATTTATTCTTATGAAGTAAGTTATGACCTCCTCAAAGGTATTGTGCCCCAAATCCCTGTTTCATGTTTAATTTTAGGATTTGCTCAAAGTCTCCAGAGAGGTTACAGAAAGTAATAGAAGTGTGGAGGGAGATTGCAGTATCTGATAATATCCATCATTCTCTGTTTAGTGCCTGCATGTTTTAGTTGGTTGAGTTAAACAGTGAAGTTCTGCCTTCTCTGTCCCTGTATTGGAGTCCTTGCAGCTGTTCTCAGGAGAGTAAAAGACTAAGCATATTTGCTGACCTAACAATGTTTTCTGTTACCAAAGCAAAGGATTTTTCCAAATGTGTGTAGCCTCATGCTGATATGCACTTTCCCTAGCAGAGAAGCATTTGACAGATAAACATTTCTTTACTGCTTTCTCTAAAAACTAATGTTATGGCCTGACTGTTGCTCCTGTTAAGAAAACATAGCTTAAAAGGTTTTGTTTTTAATGTGTTTTGTTTTTTTTTTCTCTTTTATGTTATCAGTCTTAGACTTTTGCTTCTTCAGAGAACAATTATGCTAAATAGAATGGGACTAACTTTTTAGTGAATAAGTCACTAGAAATATGGTTCTGGGAAAGATAAAATTATTTGTAATTTATATCAAATTAGTGAAAGAATTTTAAATATTGTCAAAAGCTTAAATATGACTAAAGTAGCAAGGAGACAATCAACTCATTTTAAATATACACTGTATCCTGAATCAAAAGTAAGATCTGAAGAAATGTTTCCCTTCACTCAGAAGATGCTCACTAGCATAAATGTTAAGATATTCTGCTATGATTGTGGTACTGTTAAGATGGGATTTTTTTTCTCCTAAAGAGGAATGATGTCAGTACTGAGGCTAAATTAATCCAAGTCATCTATTTTTGTGATCCAGTGAGCTGCCTACCAAACAGCTGAAAACTGCAAGATCCCTAGCAGCTACTTTTGATAAATGTAGCAGGAAGAGAGTCTGTCAAAGGAGTCAGGAAGTAGTTCACAGCAGAGATATATAAATGGTATACATATTTGTCTTTAGTTCAATTAGAACAACTCATGCATCTCATACAATCTAGATCTTTTTCTTCATACTGAGATCTGAAGTTGCTTATCAATTATTCACCTGGCTCTTGTATTTAGAAGCTTTAAAAGTAATGTCATGCCAAATGTAATGCTCATCTTTTTAATAAAATCTAGCTGACTTATTTCCCCAAATATATTTATGAGCATTCTGAATTTCCATATTCTTTGGAAGGTTTATGATAAATTCCAGATTTTTAGTAAAAGGTTACTTTTAAAGTACAAATCTTTAAGGAAAATTTGAATTTTGACTGGAAAATCCAACTTTATAATCCACTTTTTGTATTGTGAAAGTAATACATGCTTTTGGAACAGTTGAATTTTTTTTAACAACTGACTTAAACTCAGTTAAATATTTTACCCATTTGAAAACACTTCTGTTTTTTTTTTTTTTTTTAATTGGTGCTGTTTTATACTGCCACGAATCAAGATAAGCATAATGATGAGTAACAACAGAAGGCAGAATATGAAAACCTTTATTTCATCTATACTCGGTTTTAGGCCGAAGGTTCTTCATAGAATGGGTAAAGTTGGTTTTCTCCAGTAAGTTGATGTTTTGAAGCTTCAGTTTTAAAGTGTGACTAATTTCACAGCTTTGCATACAATGGCAACAGCTGAATGTTGATTTGTGCATTCTCTTGCTTTTAAACACCTGAGAATCAGTCATTTCTGCAAGGAGTATTCTATAAGCAGTTTAGTATAGCAGGGTTTTGGAATATATTTTCTTTTGCTGAACAAAATAAGTGCCAAGAAAGAGATGGCTACAATAGAAAAAAAAAAATATATGCTCTTTTTGGAACAAGATGGAATCTTCACCTGCTTGCACTTACTTTGGCCATTTCCTAAACTCAAACAGCTCCAGGGAGTTGGATCTGAAAGGTGCTGAGCATTTTTGACCCCAATCCATCAACCAGCATGCTTCTCATGCAATGTTGCATTCACAGCAGTGTGATTATTCATGCTTTCTTTTTTTTACACTGTAGTAGTCTACACTTTACAGTGTTTAATAGTTTCCATTTCATTATTGAATTTCATATGTTCTTCCCCCATAAAATATTTTCTTTTTTTTCTTATTTCTGTTGAGACTGCCTGCCTCAAGCAGTTTGCCTGTGTTCTGCATGGATGAAAAGCTAGGTGGTGTTGCTGGGTTGCCTTTTTTTCAGAATTGTTTGCTGTGATGTTCATCCCTATATGCCTAGTCTCTTTCCCTCTGCTGGAAATACTGTGTATTCCTCTTGGTGCTATTTGCAGTGCAAATACACTGGGCCTTTTTATAGATATGTATGTGTCTGTAAATATATATATTGCTTATTTTTTCAGAAAATTGCAATTTCAATATCTGGTTGCACTCATTTAATTCTATGATGTGGTAGCTGATACACTACACTGTCATTTTTTTCTAGTGTATTTTATTGAGATTTCAAAAATTCTTTATATCAAGGGGTGTGCTTCCAGCATTCATTTACATGCCACATTTCTCTGTAGCACTGAATACCTAGGAACAATACCAGCAATGTTAATTAAAGGCTATGCATCAATGCAAAAATGCGTAAATGCCGTTATAATATAGTGAAAAATTCTAGCCATTGTACTATGCTCACTAGCACAAAATTATTTGTCCCATTTAGTGAATTTACATATTTTTATTAATTGGAAACTTCCTTTATTTCATGCAGTGTTGCATGGATCATACGATGTAGTTTGTGAGTTCAGCCTTTGTAAACCCAATGGTATGTAAAACATTGTCTGTTTCCCTGGGGTCCCTACTGGGGCCAATATTGTTTAAACTCCTCATTAATGACTTGGACAGGGGACTGAGTGAACATCAGCATGTTTGCAAGTGACACCAAACTGGGAAGAGAAGCTGATATGTTGGAGTGTAGCTGCTATTCAGAGGGACTTTCACAGGCTGGACAAGTGGTCTAGCAGGAACCTCACGAAGGCCAAGAAAAGCAAATATGGGATCCTGCACCTGAGACAGAAAAGCCTCCAGCAGCATTACAGCTTAGAGATTGAATGGATAGAATGCAGATTTACACATAAAGACACAAAGATCTTCAAAGACAGCAAGCTGAACAAGAGTCAGTAGTGTGCCCTTGTGAGAAATTCCTTGTTGAACTAAATAAGTAAATCACAGCACCAGAAGTGCATGGTGAAATGATAACAGGCAATGGGCGTAAGTTGCAGCAAAGAAAATTCTGATCAGATATAAGGTAGAAAAGTTTTGCAGTGGTTTTATCTGGGTTTTAGATCAGATATGCTGTGAAATCGTCATCCTTAGAGACAGTCAATACGTGCCTGAACAAGACCCTGAACACCCTATACAGGGAAATTGGAGCTTTACAGGGAAATTGGAGCAGAAGACTACCAGAGGTCTACTATGATCTACTAATGATTTATTTAAAATATGATTGGACTCATTTTTGCAAAGATACAAGTAGTGGCCTCTAAGTCGGCATGAGAGCTAAATTGTATGACTATGCAAATATTTCTTAATAGAATATTTTTAGAGTGCAAACAATTAAAATGGAGAAGGTAAATGACTGTCAATATTTCAGTAGTTTAGAGGCATGTTCAAGCTGGTCTGCTTTTTTTTATTTTTATTTTATTTTATTTTTTCTTTCTTTCTTTTTATTGGTATCACTTCTGCCTTTTTCTGCAGTGGATGATTTTTTACACTAAGAAATTGGATCAGTTTGCCAGCACCTGCAGAATAAAGAGAAAGATTTCCCTGCCCAAGAGATATATTTCTGAATAACTTTTTTAAAATTCTGAAGAAAAAAAAAAAAAAAAAAAAAAGAAAAATAAGGAGGGAAGAAGTGATTTTTAGGGTCCACTGTATTAGGAAAAAAAGTTATAGAGAGAAAAAAAAGGCGCATAAACCAGACGGTTTAATTTAAAGCATCCAGGGCTGATAAGGGAAAAAAATGGAGATACAACACACAGGCTGCAAATGCAGTTCTCATGATTTAAATCTGGAAGGCTGTACAGTACATCTGTTTAACATCTTGCAATTTCAAGAACTGTGCCTTGAAAACCTTCTGTCACAGTGACACATGAAATAAAAGGTTATGTTATGACTTTCAGATGCAAACCTGTAAAAGCTTTATCTAACAGCATGCTATATTTTATTAACCCGTTGCTGCTGCTCACCTATAATTCTCTTTTGCCTGTGATGTTGTGATTCTGCTGTATAATAAATGTCAACTCTGCAATAATTTCGTAATTGCATTACTTGTTTGCTGTATGTAAATGGTAAATTTACATCTCTGTATATCTCCTCATCTGTTTTTTCTATTGCTCTTATTATTCAGCTATACAATTTTTTGATTAAAGAAATGGAACAGATTATTCTATTTCTGTCATAACCTTTGAGAACAATTAGAGTGGCTCAGAATAACTTCAACAGTTTCAAGATTTGTGATGCCATAAGGGATAAAATACCAGAGTGGCTTTAAGATAGCATTCTTTATTCAGAGCTCTGATTTTTAAGGCTATGAACTTAAAATAAATAAGAGTAGAAGAGTAGAATGGTTGCCTGCTCATTAATTTTGGTACTTCTGCATCTCAGAATTTGAAAAAATTATCAACATTTGCTCACAGACTGAAGGTATTGCATTAAAGTGGTGCTGTCAAAATCTTGACAGAGCTATGCTATGAGGTGTTTATCAGGCTGAAGTTTGCTTAGCTGTAGAAAATGTGACTAGCACATGAGGGGTTCTTCAGTGTTCTACACAGAAATTACCCAGGAGCTAGAGGAGTGTTATGATACATTTGCTAGAAAAATTCATTTATCCTCTTAAAATGGAATCTGGAGCAAATTGCTCAGGCTTGCCCACTCCAGGCATATTAGTACAAAAATAGCACATTGAATCAAAGAAAAATGAGGGGCTTTATCCCCCAGAAATGCTTCATACCTTCCCAATCAGATGGTACAAATTCCATCTAAACATAATTATTGAAGTCTGGTGGTTCCAAAAGTAGAGTCTGGAGGTTGATGTTGTTTGTTGTTCTGTGTTTTTTCAGAGTGACCTTGGTTAAATTATTCAGCTAGGTAGTGCTGTGTTTTCCATACTTACAAAATATAGAGAGTAATATTTACCTTGCTGAAACATGCTTTATTCACTGTCTGCCAAACACTTTAGAGGTCTTTGGCTGAAATCTCAATGAGTGCTGCTATTTAATATGTTGAAGTGTGATTTGTTGGTTTCCTTTACAAGGCACAGATGGTCCCCAAGAAACAATGGTGATTTCTTTACCTCAAGGAGCTGATGCCACGCATACAGCAGAAACATCACAACAGTGAGCTCTGCTGTATGACCTACACTGAGTGGGTGTGTGAAAGAGAGAGAGAGATAGCATTTCCTTCATAGACATACACACCCTCTGACCCAGACTAGGGAAGAATCTGCTTTGCAGAAGGTTTGCTTCAAGGGATTTTCCACATGTATTTTATTATGTTAAAGCTGATAGTGGTGACAAGTTGCACATTAAGTAACTGTTTCTTCAAAAATGTCCTGTTTATATTCTCTTTAGGAAAAGTGATGTAATACTGAGTTTCTCAGATAAACAAAGTCATTTCGTTATAGAGTATGTTACTATTGCATATGAACCTTGCTCTCATCTGCCCCATACCTATTCCTTTTAGGCCTCTGGCTTTGTATGATGATTACTTGCATGTTTAGGGACAAATGTATTCATATTCACTAAGTTAGTAGCCAGTGGTTTTCACCAGGGAAATAAGTTTAGCATGCTGTTAGTAATTTGGTTTCAAAAATATCGGCAAAGGCTTCAACATAAGAGTCAGTGAAACATGTGGTCCTAATCATTCCCTTAAGAAGGAGACATGGTCTATTTTCCATTAGCAATGGTGCTTACAGCAAATGAATAAATATAGAATGAAAATTACACATGTATTATAACTTTAGTGTGTGTGTATGCATTCAAACATGCATGTGCATGTCTATGCTTAGGCATACTCCCAGTGAGTGTAAAGTGATGACTGCTATAACAGAGCCAGCCATGGAGAACAAGCTGGTTGGTAGATAAATTGGAAAATGTGGCTGTTTGCAAATTAATTTTCTCCCCCTTCCCCAGGCAGCAAAGTTCAAAATGTACATTCGCATCATGTAACTGGCATGAAAGAGCTACAGTAAAATTTCTTGTAGCGGTATTGGTCTTTTAATATAGCCCTTACTCAGGATTCATAATGACAGAATTGCAGCCCTCACCCCTTGCACCATGCTGTTCCAGTATGCAGAGACCAGCTTTAGGTGGACTGGCATAGAGAGTATGGCACTGGGAAATGAAAGTAGAGAGAGCTGCTGTACTTGGTAGGAGCTGTTTTATCACATTGAATCATGAGGGCACCAAGATTCTTTCTGTTGATGCCTTACCCACTTCTCTCTTAGAAGAGTCAATATGACTGGTAGAAATTAAGTCCTGTTTATCCTTTGCCTTCTTGCAACCTTCCCACTGCTGTGCCTGGAGCCTTCCAATTGCAGAGCAGAAAAGCAGAGTCCTAATCTGCATTCCTCATTGTTAGATTCCTGAGGGACGTTGGAGCTGGGGCCTGGATATTATTTCCACTTTCTCTGGTTTTAGCTAACTTTGTCATTCTTGACCCTCTATCATGTACAAGATAACAACCAAGGGAAAGCAGTGTTTAGTTCCGCCTTGAGCATATTTGGAGTAGACCAGGTGTGAAGCAGGATGTAAACTACAGCTTTTTTGTTGGTAGCCTATTCAAAGATGACTGATAATATTCCTCTCCTGCTGCTGCCATGAGCAGCATCTAACCTACAGATGTACATACAGATTGCGATGACGAAATGCCTATGAAAGGAGACAGCACAACAATAATTTTCTTCTAGGCTTGATGTTTGTGTTGTTACATCAGTCTTGGTCATTTCTTTGTTTTTTAATTTGTATATGCCACTACATATGATCTTGCTAATTGCTAACTGGGAATGGTCTTAATAGTATAATTCAAAGCTAAGAATTCACACTGATGAATGCTAAGATTTCATTCACAGAATTTTGGAAGTTGTTGAATGAAGTTTTCTTTCTTTCACAATCACTGAAGCTGCTTCATTTTTGACTAAAAGTATATCCATGAAATGGGTTTGCATATAGTTAAATTTATTTTGGGGGGGGGTGTTGGTGGTTGGAATAAAGAGAGAGAGGACAAATGTGTGCTTTTCATTTTTCTTTTTTTTTTTTTTTTTTTTAAGAAATGCAAACTAACTAAACATAAATTATGGTTTTAAAGAAGAGATCAATTTTTCGGGTACCAGTGTGAATTTTTGTCATTTTCTCCTCTCTTGTAAGCTTTTCATTGGAATTTTAATAGTATGCTGAGTCTGGCATCCTTGGAATGGGCAGTTCCAAGGCTGCAATATTAAAAAAATATTAGGGTCCACTGCTTATGTTGTGACTCCCCATCTAAACCAGAGTTTTTGGCACAGATTCCAAGCCACATAATGGGCCTTGTTTTGCTGTGGCCTTTTGCCTTTCCTTGACATGTACTATATTTTGCCAAAAGGGTAATTCAAGCATTCTTTTCATTTTGAACTTGTTGTTTGTGAATCTTTGTTGCTGCAGTGTAGTACATTTCAAATGTAAAAGGTGTTGCTCTGATAATAGGTTCTTACATTGGTGGCCTATATAATACAGTCCCACAGCTGTCAACTCAATGTTTACCCACTCCTTAATACTTGGGTTTCAGCTTTGAGGAAGCAATTTCAATATACACCAGTTCTATCTTAAATCAAACAAATTGTACCCTGGTGAGGTACAAGTTTTGCCTGAGGTAGTTTAAAGATAAGATATGTTAGGTACACTAGGAGCTTCACTGTTGACATGCACTCCCTGTGTCACATTTTGGAGGCTGAAGTCATCAGTACCTTGAACATTCTCTAATTTGTGTTGCATTTATGTGAAGTCCTGCATCTACCACTTTTGGCACTGGTTGCAGATTATTAAGATAAATCTCCCCTGTTTCCTCTGACACTTGCTGTATTGTCATGACTAATCCCCAGTCTTGTGTGTTATTTGTGGTCTTGTTTTCAGATGAGGGAGGACATTAATTCACAAAAGTAAATGTGTTCATATATACTTCACTCAAGTCAACATTTTCCATTTAAGAAAACTGCTTGGGCAAGTCCATAACTTCAACAAGACTTTCATCATCTACTTAAAATACTTAAATGTTTAACTGGAGAAGGATGGACTAAGTCTTTCCTAAATCAGAGCCATAATTTCTGAAGTGTCAGTTACACAATCTATTGCAGAATATGCTTTGACAGATGGATCTAGGTAATGTGAAAGCCATAGAAAGGCATCTTTGTGGAGAAGTTATTTCTTCTTATATTTCAATTTTTCCCCCATTCATTCAGGGAATAGCAATTACTACTGCTTACTTTTTATATATATTATGTGTACATATATATGTGTGTTTATATATCTACATATCTGTATATATATCAAAATAAATGTCTTTATTTGCCTTTTGTTATTAGGACTTGACAGATGCTATAGCAGATTTTTTTCCCTTTGCTGCTGAGTATAAGAATGTACAATGTGTTAGTAAAGCCATAATAATTTTAAAAAAAATTGCTATTGTGTCATATTCCCAGAAAGAGTAAGACTTGATGTAGAAGCCTTACATGTTCTCCTACACAGCTGAATATCGCTGCTAGTATCTGTCTGAGTATCTGTCCAAGGTTATACTTTCTGTCTCTGGACAAACTAGAGAAAAGGATCAATAAAAAGTTAAAGCATACAGGAGGAAGCATGAACTGTTATCAGTCCTAGGTGCTTGGTAGAAATACTTCTTCGTATTTATATGTGTCCCTGAAGTTTAGAAGATTCAGGTGTTAGGTAGTCTGTGGAAGAGCAAAAAGTGTTCATCTAAATATCCACTGAGTTAAGCTAGTTCAAAGGTGTCTGAAAGAGGCTGAGTACTTCACTTTCAGAGATGAGCTTCAGAGGGAAAGATGATGGTTTTATTAGATGAACTAATAAAATTAGTTTGAGGAAAATACATTATCAGTCCCTGTTAAAGTCAGTAGGAGCTGACAACATCCTGTTTCCCAAAATTAGACCACAGTGTTGCAGATTAAAAGACAGACACAGAAAAGATGCTTTGGGGCAAATGCTCCTTGAGGGCAACGTGTTGCCCTTAAGATCCTTGCTACTGGAAAAAAAAATTAAAAAGAGGGAATGCTTATAATAAAGTATATTACTCTTTTAAGAGGACATGTTTTATCCACAGTTCTAAAAAGATGCAGCTCCCTCCACCATTTTTCTGCTTTTGACATGCAGACAGTAAGCAATATTTCAATTTACTTTGCCTAGTTTGTATTCAGATTACAGTTATTAAAAAGCATCAAACGACAAAGGAATTTCTGATGTTGATCAGTGCCGTTGGATAACACACACCACATGGGAAGTGCAGCTGTCCCAGCTGGTGGTGAGAGCAGAAAGGGTGTTTGTACTCAGCACCTCACTTTCCCCTCTGAGGAGCTTGACACTGATTGTTTTCTAGAATGATTGTATCTAGAATGGTATGTACAAAAAGTCACAAATGGAAGGAAAAATTACCTTGTACTGCAATTGTGTCAATCTTAAATTTAAGAACATCTTTTTCTTGGTCATGGTTGTGAACTCAGAAAGCAAATTTTTAAACCTTCCAAGATGAAGTCATATCGAGAAGTCATACAGTATTGCTGTAACCAAAGTAACCAAAAATATGGGCAGTTACTGTAGAAAATTTCAGGGCCAAGGATGAAAGTACTAAGTGTACTAATTTTCCTAGTGATCAAATGTTTCTTCACAGTTTTCCACTTTACTGTTTTCATACCTATGTTTGATATAAATATATACTTTAAAATTAAATTGCCAACTCTATAATTTATCCATTCCCTAGCATTTCTTATAAGTGCATCTCAGAGCTTTTTTGCCGAAGACATAAATAAGTGTCAGTATCCCTATGTACAGGAAATGGAAGCAGTGGGACACTGAACTGGCTTTGCATCAGTTGTAAAGTAGTCAGGATAAGAAATTGTATCTCTTGTGTTATAGTAAAATATTATTTAATTTTTTTCTAAAGTTTAAAGATGCTGTGAAGGTACAGGATATTTCAAAATTTTCTTTGTTTTTTTTTTTTTTTCTTTTTTTTTTTTTTTTTTTTTTTTTTCTTTTTTTTTTTGTTTGTTTGTTTGTTTGGTTTGGTTTGGTTCTAGCATGTTTGGATTTTTTTCTACAATTAGTATTTAAACCAGCAAAGTTAAACTGCTGTGAATTAGAATTGTGCTAAGTATCACTGATTGATTGTTGATGTAGTAAAACATGGTGACTTCAATTTGGGGTTTACCATTTATTTTTAATTTTTTTTGCATCTGAAGCTTGAAGCAAAACAAGAGAGTATAAAAAATTGGCAGAAAGAGTGATTGGGGAATAAAAATACCCAAGCCTCACTCAACTTTATAGTATACCTTTCTGTTGGATAAAGAAAAATGCAAGCAGTATGCAAGTGAATCAAAACTATTCAGCAGAGAATTGTGTTCTTGGTTCATGTCATTAGGAAAATGAAGAGAGAGAGTGTGTTGTGACAACTCTGTCAAGTAGTGATTGATTTTGAACTGGTTTTTTACATATTGTTTTATTCTTTTACTGTATTTGAATTTAGACTTTCAAATCTGTTTTCCTATGAAAACCACTTTCTCAAAGAGTGGAGTTGACTGTCTAACTCTGGACTGAAATGAGAAACCTCTGCTTGGCTTTTCACTAATACATCACCCAGTGTGGAGATGATGCTCCTGTCCAGCTGGAAGTATTCAGTTCATTGTTCATCCATCCCGATCAGGATGTGTCATGGGGGTTGCCCTGTTTGTTCTATTTTTGATTTGCTCCTTTTGCCTGCATGGTTTAATAATTTTAAATGCATAAATGATAACCAGGATTTCATCCTCATACATATGTCTGTGCAATGTTTTTATCAGTAACACTCTTTTATAGGGAACATACCTCATTTTGAATCATAGTCCAGCTTCCACTGGGTTAGCATCCTGCTCCCTTTTCTTCTTCCAGCTATCTTATTTTTTTCCTTTCTTGAGGGGTTTATTTTCCACCTTAACCATGCAGACATATCTTTACTGCATGCTGTGTAGGAGACTGTGGTATCTGAGGGAGTAAGCATAAATCTGTCCAGGAATATTATGGATTCCAATTTGGTTTTGAGGGTGATGTGCTGTTTGACATTAGGAAATTCACTTAACAGTGCATCCCAAAAGGTAAAAAGGTGTGTTAGTTAACATAAGAAAGAACATATTGAAGTTAATTTATGATGAGATGCTAACTGAAGATGTGTCGAAGTTCAGAAATTTTTGTGTTGCGATGGGAGGAAATGTAAAATAAACGCTAAGCACAATTCAAGGTTGGCTCATATCATTAACCAGGTACCACTGGTAGAATATTCTTAGTCTCCACTGTGTTTTTTCCATGTGTTAACTAACTCTATGAGCAATTGGAATGCAATAATATTATTCTTTGTGATGAACAACTTCTGTGAAATACAGTTTTCTTTTTGGAAAATAGATATAGTACTTAATCTCTATGGTGTGTTTTTATAATTTGTACTTACGTATTTATTCATATGTGTGTATAATACTATAGTATTATATAAAATTTGTGTCAGAGAAGAAGATACTAATCTCTTGAACTGAAGGCCTCTCAAATTCACTAGAAAGGGGATTAGTTGGTGTGGTGTGCTTTTTTGGGTTTGTTTTTGTTTGGTTTTGCTTTGTTTTTAATATCTATCTCTGTCTCATTCTTATTTTTTATTCTTTAATTTTTAGGAAGTAAACACATGTTTAGGAAGTATAAAAATGATTACTTTTCATTTTATACAAAAGATAGATCAGAAAGCATGTAATGGTCTAACATAATTTGATCCCCAAATTTATTTCCTCTGCAAAGTACTGATGGGAAAAAAGAAAATTTACAACCAAAGTAAATGAGCAGTTTCCTCTACAATAGATATCTGTGATAAATCCTGGCTTTTGGAAGGTACTCTATGAGATTTTGGTATTAACAGTTTGAACAATGTCCTGCAAGTGTCCACTAGCTGGATAGGAGTAAAGAAAGGAAGCAGTGCACAGTTGCATACAGAGTAAGAAAATAGAGGGAAAGAAAGCTGCACAAATTACAAATGTGTGGTTTGTGCCAATTGTTTTTGTGAGAGTTTAAATGTATTATTGATCACTAGCACAGACTTAGAACTTAGTTGCCAAACATTGTATAGAGTAATTATGTTAGCAAAAGTGAAAATTATTAAATGTTTCTAGCAATTTGTAGATGTAGCACATAAAAAAACTTCAGTGGTAATCTTTTTTACTTTTTACTTTGCTAATTGCTCTAAACCTTTAGACTGAGATTTGATGTATTTTCCTTGTGTTTTTGGAAGAGGAGCTTAATGTACTGCCCTGGTGTAGTTAATTAGTAGCAATCAGCTTTTGTTATGCTTTGTAATATTACATAGCAATCAGCTGAAAGAGGAGGGAAATTGTGGGTAAACATGAATAAATAAGGAAGTGATTAGATTATATGAAAATTGTTTAGATTCTGGAAATTTCTGTAATCTGCTAATAGCAGTAAGTACAGTTTAATTACTAATGCCAAAAAAGGAGGCTGAACATGGAAGAGAGGGAATCTTTCTACTTGTAACCACTTAAAATTTTCTAAAATCTATCCATATGGGTCCACTTGGTCTGGACTTATAGGCGAGTTGGTCTCTAGCCAGATACTCCATCTCCTTGAGCTTGCACCTCTCTATAGAGCTTTAATGTTCCCCTGAAGAGCACTTTTTTTTTTTTTTTAACTCTCTAATTTAGATTTGGCAGTTGAAGCATGATGGCGATTGAATGTTTTGGGAATGAGCAATAAATAAAGCTTTAAAACTTCCATTGTTTTGTCTCTCAGTTGCTGTGCTATGCAGTTGCATAAGCATCCGTAGGCTAATGTAGTGGAAATCAGATTGAATTGCATCTGCTAAGGTCACATTTTGGTTAAGATTTCTTTCCTTTCTTTCCCCTCCCCCCCCCTCAAAATCTCCAACTATCCTCATTTGTGTCATAAATAGAGAGATATAAAGGGAGAGTGCTTTATTTTATGAGCCAGTGTTCAACAAGGAATTGGTTGAATGAAGAAGGTAGTTTAGGTGATTTGGACAATGTATTAGTAATGAAACACAATTTCCCCACCCTGTTCCCTCCTCCAACTGAATAGCTTGTAATCCTCCTCTCTTCCTGCACCATGGTAACCTGTTGCTGGGCCTCTGCCTGTTTAATGTTTGTTATACTCGTCAGATGGCTCTTTCAAGCTGTGCAACCCCAATAAACCTCAGAGATCTCTGTATTTCTGTCAAACCAGTCTAACAAAGCAAAAAGCTACTAACTTGTGGAAAACACGAGGTTATCCCCAAGGTGGTAGTGTGCTTTCCACCCTCCTGTCATGCTTTGAAGGTAGCAAAGGAGAGCACGTGTGGGTTTTGTTGACTGTAAGGAGTAAAGGTAGTTGAGTCACAGACTCACACCCAATAGCCTGGTCCTGATACTGGGATTGTAAGAATGGCAGGAGTATGCAGAGTATAGAGGCAGGGCTGAGAGAAATCACACATAGATAACTGTAAAGGACTTTGAATGTCTACATGAAAAACTGCAAGTTTTGTGGTTTGTCTTCCACTCTCTTGTGCAGTGTAGTTTTTTTTATGTTGACATCAAAAACCTGAACAATTCTGAAATGACATTAAATCTGCAAAGCAATACACACAAAACAGTGTTCAACAAAAACAAGGTCACATAACTGGGCAATGCAAAATAACTGATACTCTGCCAAGTAATCACTAAACTGTTTATCTGTAGATTCACCTGAAGAAACCCAGAAATACCCCTTAAAATGTAAAAAGTAATTTTATCTGATTCAGACTAAAGGTCAAAACTGGAAATAACCAGCTTCCATCTTTATTATTCTCTGGAATACTCTAGTGTATTTATTCAACCCCCAAAAGGGGGTTAAGTATTGTTAAGTATTGTTATTTTATTGTTATTAAAAGTTTGAATTATGTTAGAAAATGTTTGGATTCTACAAAGTTTGTAAAATCATACTGGAAACTTCATAATGTACTTTCTTGTAAAGCATCTGACCTTTTCTTCTTCTGATTGTGCTTTAACAACCATTCTTATAGTATTCTGGGAATGATCTTTCTTGTTTTATTTAGAAGCAGGAAATGCATCTAATTTTGAAGGGGTTATGATTACATTTTTTGAAATTTCAAAACCAGCTCAAATTAGGTTTAACTGAGAATTTTTCTTTCTTTTTTTCTTTCTTTTTTTTTTTTTTTTTTTCTTTTTCCCTTTCAGGACTCTAGTTCATTGGAAACACAGATTGGAGTTGTAGCAAATTATGGCATCAGGGGAATTCAAACTGTCCTGCAATAGAGGGAGGATATGTCAAGTACCTGCTACTGCATTCCCTCATGCATTGTGCAGGCAAATGCAGCCTACATCCTTCCCACCCCTTCTATCTCTCAACAGATACTACCCAAGGGCAGTGTATTCTCAATGCTCTGCTGTGTTTCTTCTTCAGCCAGCACTGCCTGTGCTTTCGTAGTTTGATTGTGGCATCTCTTCTGCTTTTAGCCACTGTGGACCGCAGAGTGTTCTTGAGCCTCTTGAGGTTAACTATATGTACAGTTACAAATCCTGCTAGAGACTAAAACTGCTTTGAGTTTAAAACTTGGAATTTTTTTTTCTGACAAAACGGCCATTGGCAAAAGAAGTGACAGTAAAACTTCATAAGTGTTTCATTCTAGCATGCGATGTGGATGCTTTTATTCTCAAAAGGAGACATTTTGTGGTTTTCCTTTCAAAGGAACTAAGTGAAACAATATAAAGATGTGCTCTTTGAAGTAAACGGAGGGAGCTACTGGTCAGTAACTGCTTTTGGGTATTTTGCCACTTGCCAACCTTATTCCTCAAGCCCTATGCTCCATCTTTGCTCAGGATAAATTTTAATTCATTTCGCTGTCACAGTATAGATTTGACCTCAGAAGGTTTTACCACCTATGGGCTTGACACTTGTTTCATTAGCACTACTTACTGGTAGTGACCAAGTGGATTGGGTGAAGGCTCCAGCTGTGGCAGTGAAGGACATCTGATCACTTACACATCACAAAAGTCTGTTTAGTCTTAATTGCTGAAATAGTAGTGATGAGGTGTAGGGCGGGAAAACAACAGGATTGGTAAGTGGGAAACATCTGATATGCTGTCAGGCTGAATTGATATTTCCTTTATTTCAAGACTAAAGGAAAATGGTATCCCCTGTAATTTTATCATCTTTGTGCTTGATTATATATTTAAGGAAAGAATATGTTATTCTCCTGATAGTTTCCTCTGATTTTATATTCTTGTCTGTATATGGAAGGACCTGTGATAAATCAAGAGACCAATTAATTTTCAATTTGTGGTTTTAAAATTACCTAGGAAAGATGGATTGATGGATATAGGCCATCACCTTTGAACAGATGAGAAAAAAAAAACACATTTAAAATTGATCCAAAGACTCAGAAAAGCTCCAGCTTTACTGTCTAAACTCTGTGCACATAAATAACAAGCTTTTGTTAAAACCCCAAGGCTGCTAGGCAAAAACTGAAAATCCTGATAGACTGGTTATATAGTTGTCAGAATAGATGACTATTGACTTGGAACTGAAGCATTTCAGCAGTCATTTTATTTTTCTTTAATTCAGAGGAAAGCAAGTAAGTGACAGAAAATGTGCTATGACTATTTCTTTACATGTAAGAGGTTTTTTTAACACTTTGGAAATGGCTTTGAAGAATGCTAGTATCAGGTTTTGCTTTATGGGTTGCTGGACCCTGTACTATCCTCACAGACTTATATTTTTTTATTAATGTATTCAAAATCTTCTACCTTCTTTTTTCTTAGCTGAGAACCTTTCAGTTCAACATTAAGCAAAGTGATTAACATCCTTCACAAGTTTTTCATTGATTATCTTCTGCTGAGGAAGAGATTGATGCCTTAAGAACAATGTACGATTTCATATTTTTGATTTTGGTTGTGTTTATTTTATTTTAGCTGCATTTTGGTACAGTAAGGTCAAAGAATTTTGTTTCACATATATTAGAAGGTGGTGGAAAGTGTTGAGTTCTGCAGAGTGACTAGCTTCCATCAATTGACACCCTTGAAAACTTCAGGTTGTAACTAATTCTTTATGTATTCTGTCCATTTTAGTTCAAGGTAAAATAGTGCTGAATACTGCTTTGGTGCAAGAGATTTGTAGATCTTGATATAGATCTCTGGACAATCTAGAGCAATGGAAACTCATGGGTTTTGTGTTTGATCTAAAATGAGAAAAAGTGGCATAAATATAATTCTGATTTAGATGCTGCTTTATGCTTATAGATGTGGTCATAAGTTGTGGAGCTGACTCAACATCCAGTTTTTTGGAGGTGGTTGTGCTTCTCTAAATGCCAACACAGTTTTTTCAGCAAGCTTTACATAACAAGTGCCATGGGATTCCTCCAAGAAGGTCCTCAAAAAGAACAAAGTTAGTTCTCCTGTAGTCTGGGGCTGTGATTGTACTGAGTACCCTGCTTCCTCCTTGCAGGATGCTGGATATCATGACCTCATGGTCACTGCAGCCAAGGCTGCTCACTTCACATCTCCAACCAGGCCCTCCTTTTTTGTTTGAGCTGCACATCATTCCCTGCTGGTTCTTCTACCACCTGTATCAGAAAGGTACTGGCAGTGCTTTCCAGGAACCTCCTAGAGAGTTTGTACTTTGCTGCGTGGCTTCTCCAGCAGATGTCAGGGCGGTTGAACCCCCTATAAGAACCAGAGTGTGTCCCTGAGGCTGCTTCCAGTTGTCTGTAAAAGGTCTTACACACTTCCTGATCAGGTGGCTTGTAATAGATGGCAACTGTGGCACCCTCATTAGTCTGCACTTTTATGCTAATCAAGAAACTCTTGAGTAGTTCATCATCCTCCCTTAAAGTGAAGCTCCATGCATTCCAGGAGTTCCTTTATGCAAAGGGCAGCTCCACCATATGTCTTTCTGTTCTGTCTCTCCTGAAAGCATTGCATTACAATCATGCAAGCTGTCTGTCCCACCATGTCTCTGTAAACGT
The DNA here is from genome assembly GCF_029582105.1 of Oenanthe melanoleuca. Lineage (NCBI taxonomy): Eukaryota > Metazoa > Chordata > Aves > Passeriformes > Muscicapidae > Oenanthe > Oenanthe melanoleuca. The sequence continues at coordinate 96,094,844 of NC_079335.1, forward strand.
GATGAGATGAAGCCCTGTGACTGCACACAGATCTCCAAATCTTCCTGTTTGTTCCCCATACTATGTGCCCTGGTATACAGGCACTTCTGAGAGGTATTCGAGCACCTTAGTTTCCCAGGGTGGGTGCATAACTATTATATAAGATGTCTCTTTGCAAACTGTGAGTGGATCATGGAGCTATTTGTTTCCCCTGAATAACCATTGCCCTACTGGATATTGCCAGAATCTTTTTAGTTCAGTGCTAGTATTGCATTCTGAATGTATCACTTTCAGTAGTGGATTTCTACAGAAAATGTGGATTTCCCCCCCACCATGTTTCTGTGATATAAAGGTGACACTTTCTTCAACATAAAACAGGAGGGCAAAGCTATTCAATAGCAAAACTTTTCCTAAAAATGTATGTTTTAGAAGTATCTATGGATATGGAGCTCCATTTAACGTAACACCAAGGCAATCATTGACCTTGTAACTTGCTTTGAGGTACAGGATCTGAAACCAATAGATTTCAGACTGTCATTTTGAAAAGGTGAAGTTGGATTTAATTCACATAATTAGCCTGCTTTTAATTTTGTTTCAGTTTTGACTGAAATAATTTTTTCAGTGGAAACTGTATTTTTAGTAATTTTTTAATTTTTCTTATGTAAAACATAATTGATTTGAGAAAATTCAGACAGAATTATGTAAGATCCCCTGCATTCTTTCCCAATAAATTTTCCAAGCACTTGGAAATTGAAAAATTTTCCCCAAAATCTGAGAATCTAAAAAGTCATCTATCAGAGGTTATAGATTCTGATGCTCTACTTCCTCAGGTGTCACAAGCAAAGCATCCCTTCAGACAGTCATGATAAATCTGTATATCACCCTGCTACCCAAGTCAAAATAAATGAAAGGAGATGGGATGTTATTGTGTCCTACTTCAAGTCAATTTTAAAAATCCAGTTGATCTATGGCTTCTAGATCTCCACTTCTTTAAGAGTGGGTCTTAACCCAACATGTACTTCTGAAGGAGAGGTAGATAACATGAAATTTTATCCTAAATTACTTGCAACTCAAGATTAAATATGAGGTGACCTGTAAAGCTAAAAGTTTCTGTCTTCTTTAAAGTGCTATGCTGTTGCCAGTTAACCAGATTTATACTGTTGGAAACTACAGCTGTTCTGTTCTATTACTTCCGCAAATGAAATTTGTTTATTGTAATCATAGTTTCAGTTAAAATGAGATTCTTTTTTGGATAATATTAATGCATAAAGACAAATAATTTCCTTATTTTTTTAAATAACAAAAAAATTAATTATTAATCTTCCTTCCTGTCCCTTGTGTCCTGAAGGCAGGGCCAAAAGAATTAAAAAATCTTTTATTTAAGTAGCAGAGAGATGGAACTTTGTTTACCTGCTTTTTTTAAAAGTCAATTTTGCAGACATTATGGCTATATCCGCAAACCGTTCATGTTTGCCTTTTCAGAATGTGATTATTGCTCATAAAAGCAGTTTTAATTGAATACTTATGTCATGAATGGCTTGTAGCATGCTTAAAACTACATGCCTCTATTTATATGACTATAGTTTATTTTTTAGAGCTCCCTAAATAACAATACTGGGAAATTACTAAAGGATTTTTGCTATTCAGCTGGGTGATTTTAAAAGATATTGCTGTTGTACTGGACTATTGGCATTGTTGCTTAGAAATAAAAAGTTAAGAAAATTATCTCTTCCCCCTTTCAAACAAAGCTGCATCTAAAAAGGTCACAAAAGGAAACACACAATTGAAATAATCTCCTTGCTGTATCTGAGATTAACTTGGACACAGATGGTTCAATTTATAGTTTGATCTGGCATAATATATGCATTTAACAAAATCCTGTTTTGTATTGCTTCTATAAACACTAAAGTCTGATAAAAGCATGCTGGCTTTTCTGCCATCAATTTGAATGAGAAACCTCTGAGCCAGTGCTTAGAAAGCAGGAGTCCAACATTCAGAAGCCTAAGTTAACTCTTTTAGCCTTTGGCTGAAACTTTTCTTAGCCTTATCCCTGACTTTAAAAGGCCAATTCATTTGTGGTTTTCTCAATTTAAGCTGCTGTGGGTAATTATTAGGCTTTGTTCTTGCTGCATTTAAAGATGAAATGATTCAATGATGTTCATTACAGCTCATTTCCGGGCCACACTGTAGTCATTAAATTTCTGAGATACTATCTAAGAAATCACTTACATTTTTAATATACCAAAACTAAAATGTTTACCCCTTACTGCTGTTTGCCAGGTGTTAGCCCACCTGACTGTAAAGGGAAATGACTTTGGCATGATCAGGGTCTTCATGGAATCTCATGAACAAGCAGTCCTTGTCCTTTCTTTGTGGAAAGTTTCCACTTTATATGCAAATAACATTATCTAAAAAATTTAATTGCTTCGTTGGAATCACAGATTTCACTCAGAGATCAGCTGATTTTTATATTCCACAGGTTAAGTTTTCTCACTTGTGATCATGTATTTCCCAGAAAATTCTGATCATAAGAAATGATATTAACTTTACTTTGGAAATTAATAAGCGTATACTTGACTACTTTCTGCCAATTATCCTGAAGAAGCTGTGCACAACAACTAGAATACCAGACAGATAATCAGTGAATTCTGAGAATGTGGAGGGTCATATCCAACGTCTTGAATTTATTTTCACAGTTGAGTTGGCACTGGTATAAGGAGGTAGATAGTACTGTACAAGGAGGTTTTTATAGCTTTATATGCCTGTCTGTGAACTGACTTCTGTTATTTCCAGAGTTGGAGGATTTAATTAGCATCTTAGTCTTTGTAGGTCAGTTCACCTTGGTAGTCATTACATGGGTAGTAAGTGCAGAATTGTTCTTATATTCCCTTAGCTGGGATATGACCATGGCATTTATGAAAATTGTTAAACAACAGTCATAGGTCTGAAGGGAAATTAAGAAAACAGCAAATGAGCAACTAATGAAAGAATTATAATGGACTTAACTCAAAGATTAAAAGCTTGATTCTGGAAGCGACAGATCATGGGAGTGATATAATACCATACTTGCTTAGATATAATTCGAAGGGGGGCAGGGTGGGGAGTAAAAGAAGTAAAAATATTTCTCATGCTTGGCAAAGTGTAGAAGTACTACTTTTATTAGTACAATTTTAGCGGTACTCCATTACATTTCTATGAAGTTTGAAAGGCAAAACTAAAGGTACAAAGTCCCACAACTAACTCCTGTATTGATGAGGCATGACTTGGGTGACATTAACACAGCTGGTTGGAACACGGTGCTTATCATACCAAGGTTATGTGTTCCATCCTTGTATTGGCCACTCACTTAACAGTTGGATTTGTGGGTCCCTTCAAATCAGAATATTCTGTGATTCTGTGAATTCACTGTCTGGCCTCCTTTCAAACTCCATTTATATGATGAGCCGTCTGAATTTTCTAGCCTCACACAGGCAGGGGTAGTGCAGGCAGCAGCCTAGGCCCACTTAGTTCAAGGTGTTTGAAAAAAGGTAAATTTTGGTAGTCTGCTATGTTGCTTGGAGAGCTTGGAATTAGTCCACCTGTCAACCTTCCTCATCTGTTTGCTCTGCCAAAGTCCAGTTCCAGCTGTGGACGTGCACAGCTGGCGCAATTGGTCCAGGCCCTGCATGAGAAAAGCTCAATTAGATGTGCAGACAGACACTGGCATGCCTGGCAAGCTGACCGTGAGGAGGATGAACTTTGGAAGCTGAGGCTGAAGAAGATGGTCTAAAAAGTTTCAGGAGATAATTTGGTTTTTTATTAATAAATTTTGCTGATTTTTCTGTGTAGCCTTTGAAAAATGAGGGTTCTGAATTTGTCTTACATTTGAAGTCACCTTATATTTGGGTTGGTATGGTAGGTCTGGCTAGATCCATGAGAATGGCTAGAGTCTGTAAGTATAAACCACAATGGGGAAGAAAGCATTCAAAATTTGTTTTGGCAGAAATTGGTTAATTAACTCTGTTTAGCATTACACAAGACTTTAGCTTAGCTAACTTGCTATCTTTGTTAAATTTGTAGCTTCCCAGGAGTAAATGTGGATGAAATGTCTTAGTATCGTTTAACTCATTTTTCCATAGTGGAAGCACAAAAATTGTGCATTTCTGCAATGACTGAAGAAATATACAAGTTTGCATTTTCCCATGAGACTCTCTTTTCCAGAAAGAAGAAAATCTACAGTTAGAATTATAGGTTTTGGATCCTATATTGAGGGAAATGGAGCTATTTTTTTTTGTTAGGCCCTGTCACTCCCAAAACTGAAACACAGATTCAAACAGCAAAAGCTGAAGGTGATATATTGTTTTATGAACATTGATACAAGAAGAACAACAAGTCAAGGCCTATTGGAGGCTAGGATTTTTCCTTTTTTTCCCCTTTTCTTTTTCTCAGGGAATTTTCTCCTATTTGTTGCCTAAAAGATGGGAATGACTGATACTTAAGAGATGAAGGATGTGGCTGGGGGACGGGTGCAGTTGCTACCCTCCTAGGTGGGGGGCTTTCTCTTGGGAAAGGCAGAGATATTGTGGGATTTTGGCTGAGGGGAGAGGGGCTGGGCTCAGCTCCTTGCTCTCTCTCGCTCCCAGGACCAGAGAGGAATGGTCATGTTGCTACTGCCACCAGGGAGTCCAACCGTTCTACTGCTTCTCTGACAGTGAGTGAGCCTTTGCTCATAAGAGCAGCCATTGAATTGGGACCTTTTTTATTTTTCAGCGTCTGATCTCACTCGGGTGCTGCAGGGGAAAATCCAGGACCCTAACCCCTTCCCCTCCCACACCAAGGGAGTGTCTCTTGGCTGTTGGCAGGAGCCCAGCTGCTCCTGTCCAGCCTTGCTTTTTTCTGCTGCTGCTTTGTTTTTTGGCTACTCTTTGAGACCCTGCGTCTGCCCAACCCCCTGCAGCTCCTGCTAGCTGTCGAGTTTCTGCTACACTTTGTTTGCCACCCTGGGTGTGCCCACCTCTGCTGTTCTAGCCTGCTGCTCTGAGGTTCCTACTACAGTCCATTTCTCTATCCATAGGGGCACAGGGACCAGCTGCCCCCCGTGGGTTTGTAAAGGAATCCCCTTTCCATCCCTTCCCCCGGCTGTGCCGCCATTGCCGTGTGGAGAGAGGGGCTGGGCCCGCCCACAGCGCCCCCTGCAGGCGCGGGGGAATCATCGCACCCGCCCTGCCCGGCCGGGAGCCACCAGCGCCCCTGGCGGCTGTGACTGGAACTGCACCAGAGGGGAAAGGGCCCCACAGCCCAGAGAAGGCTGGCACTGCGCCTGGGGGGTTTCTTTCTGCTGTGCATGCTGTAGCTGTTGTTTACCTTGTTACACATACTAGTAAAGAATTGTTATTTTCCATCCTGGGGAGGTTTCCCATCTTCCTTGGCAGACACCTGTCTTTAAAACCAGGACAAGGCCCTCTTTAGTATCTCAAACATTACTTGGTGCAAATAGCCCACACATTCTTCCAATTGCAGCAGCTGTTGTTAGATTTACATTAACTAATATCTATTCGGGTATGAGTTAGATTATTGAAATACATGTATTGAGGTTTATGGCAGTATTTTCTGATTGTAAAAAGTCTTTTATTGGGAAAGAATATGATTCTGAGCAGTCAAATAGGCTTGAAGATATAGGAGATTATAGACTTAGAGATTCAGCAGTTTTCTTCTCATTAATATATTGTGTAGTTTAACTTTGACACACAGTAGACTTAAGTGGGTACAAGGTCTATTCTTCTTTCCAAATATAGGAATAAATCAATGAAGGCATTGAAATAATTTAAAGAAAGTTAATGGTATAAGGGGAAATTAACAGCAATTCTCTGTCTCAACATACGATTCTAGTCGTAGTTTACAAAAATCATTCCGTCAACTCAGTTCATTTTTTAATGATGTCTGTTAAAAATAGAGATGCAGGCTGTGAGTCAAAAAAAAACCCCAGAAAAATTGGTTTGGAAGTAGACTACTTTTAGAGTAGAAAAAGTAATTAAAAGGTTATCAGAAAGTAATCATTAGTGATTCAATTTAAAAGACGTAACTAGGTTGCAATTCTTCTGGCCTGTCTCAGCCAGAGTTGATAGCTATGATAGATGATAGCTGTGATGAGAAATCAAAGAGTGTCCCTATTGTCATGGATTTTTGTGGTATGAAGGAAACTATTGGGTAGTAAAATTTTCAATTTTCAGGTCCATGGCAATCAAGTGCTTTTCTGTTATTTTTCTAATGGACTTCTACCCCTCCCTGCACCCCTCCCACTAACCATTGCACTATGAACTTGTAAATCTTAAACTTTGAATATGATTTTCAAAACAGAAGATGAGGAAGAAAGCAGTGCTGCTGGTCAGCATTGTAAAGCTTTTAGCATTACCTTTCACAGTGAGAAGTTCAAGTAGCGGTGTAGTGTTGTATGTATTGCACATAGGCATAATTATCAATTCATTGCTATCGTACTATAAAGCTGACCAAAGGCCTCGCTTAGATTATGCATTATTGACTCAGTTTTTTTTTTTTTAATAAAATGTTCTATGTATTATAAAGAACTTCCATTAAAACCAAATGCCGTGATATAACTATGGAATTCCTAATACAAATGAACAAACTGTTCTGGCATACTCATTCTTGGTTGCAAATGTAAAGGTAATGATTGGCCACTATAGTCTATTTCCCATCTGGTTTTAACAGTCTGTTTCTTTTTTATTTTCTAAAAATGGGCCTCTATTTAGCAAGTTTTTACTTTGGTAATTAATGAGGCACTATCATTTTCTAGTATACATCTGTGGAGCTTTTTGGATTGTTATTGTGACACCATGCTTAGGACAGCATCTTGAGTCAAAGCCAAAGATAGCTTTGAATCATTTGGTATCAAGGTACTAATGAGCTCTGCAGACATTTCAAGTACAGTTTTTCCATTTTCAACCAGGTGTGGTTTAATCCACTCTATTTTTCCCATAAGCAATGTGATGTCCAATATGTAACTTTTTTCTTATACTCCAAAAAATGTTTCCAAAAGGCTAAAATCATGCTTTTTGCACTACGGAAGAGACTTTGCTGACTTCTCTTTTCCTAATGTTAGATTACTGTCCATTTCCACCCTGAAATTTTATGGCCTGAGAATATTTTTTCCTTAAAATCTCAAATAATGGACTATACTAGTTTGCAATTCTGATTTATGTGTGTGTTTACTACCCTTAACGCTGTTTATGAATCAAAGTAACAAAGCTATTCCTAGAAGGTTAATACTCAAGAATAATTTTTCTGAATTCTAGCTGCAGCTGAGAACAAATTACATTCAGATACTAGGGGAAGAAATTACAGATTCAATACCATAGGGAAAGCATTGAAATAATTGTAAATGAATTTATCAGGAATTAATTCCTCTTGATTGAAGCATATGCTAAATGGAAGCATGTAGCACATTCAAAAGGTCTTGAATAAATCTTGGTAGTATTTGCTTCTACTTCTTAAGACAATGTGTACATGTTATGCTGTTCATTTGTTTGCAGCCGTATATATTTAAATTGTAAACTTTGTCTGTTAACATCTCTGTGCACATATCACAAGAGTTCTGTTCTTTGCCCCAGCACCAGGAAAAATGATATTTTTGACTCATTCCAATAAACATTATTTTGTCAGCCCAAATTGCCAGAAAGTGTCGGCTCTGCTATTTAAAGCAGTTAGTAAGTTTTTTTCAAAATTGATATATAGTCAATATTTTAGTTCAGCATGCCCTTTTTAGCCTGTTCATTTTCTTTAGAAAACATTCAAGCTACAGGTTTGCTTCCCTAAAATGTCACACAAACTCAATCTATGATTTTATTTCCCATGTGACAGTTCTATGACATTCATCATGGTAATCAGTCCAGGGGTGATGAAATTTGGGATTCGATTTTTCCCTTGGGCAAGTCCATAGGTTTTGCTTCAGATCAAAATTGTGAGCCTCCACGTGTCCTATGGGTATAAACAGATAATCCCACAAAGCACCTGCATCTGCTAAAAATACCTCATTGAAGCAATCAAAACAGTAAATCCTTTGATAATGCAGTAAAGAGGATGGCTGTCCCATGGATATTTCCTTGCAGATGTTTCCTTTAGTCCAGTCATTTGAAGGATTAAATGTAGCGGAGAAGTTTCTTTCATTCCTTTACTACTAGCCAAGGTGTCTGCCTAAAATGACAAATGCTTCATTAAAAGCACTGCATATACATGTATCTTAAGGGTACATGAGAATCTTCTTAGGGAAATATTTTCTTTTTTAATCAACTATCTGTCTTGAATGAAAGGAATTCCAACCCAAAGAAAAATTCACATCATGATTATTTTGTGTTACTGCCATCATTCATGGGGCTTTCCCCATAGATAAAAGGTACACATATTGGAATCCAAGGTGACATGTTTTTCTATCTTTCTGGTTCCTATTATCACTGATAACAGAATAACATGCTGTTTCTTTGGGTTTGGCTTTGTTTAGTTAATAGAAGCACAAGAAATTAACCACAAAATCTAAAAAGGGAAGTTTAAATGTATTTTTATAGGAGCGGATCTGTAATAAAAACAATAAAACCCAGTGTTTAAGCTTTATAGAAATAATTTAATGACCAGCTGCAGCAATAAACACCTTTCCATTTTGATTGGGTCTTAACTTCTCCATCCAGTGATTAATTGCTCCATGAAAGACAAACACATTACATTATACCTTAAGTGTAACATCCTGTTTTAAAGATTCCACTAGTGCAGTTTAAATGTTTTTGATCCTGTTCAGACTTTAAAAGGATATTTTTAGGATCCTCCATTTATTATTACTTTTGGCATATAATCATGATCAAGGCAATAACTGGCCAGTATTTTGTTTCTCATATACAACTTTGGCCTTACTTGCATTTGTATTCCTCTTAGATAGAGAGTAATATTGTGGTGCCACAACTTTCGTTTGAAACATGGAAATTAGAGGATGGTATTTAAATTGTGGGGGAAATTAGAACTGCTTAACAGAGTTATGTCATTGGTTCCTATGAAGTATAGAGCATGCACCATTATTAAAGTCATACTCATTACAGATAACAAAACAACCACTAACACAGTGATTTCAAAATATTTTGGATATATACTAGATTTTAGCTGATGATCTAAGAGGGAAATAATGATAGTCAAATCTCTAATTTATCCACTCCCTTTCTTTCACAATTAGGCTTCCTTTACTGAGGAAGCATGAAAAAGGGACTGTGTGACACTAGCAGCAAAGGTTGTATGTGTATCAGAAACAGGAACTTCACTTGGGTTTTTTTTGAATGGCATTTATTTAACTTTGTGTTGCCACCTCCACTTGAGAGCATTATCTTGAATTCTTTTACAGAATCACAGAAGGATTGATGTTGAAAGGGACTTTTTGAGGTCCTCTGGTGCAATCCCTGTGCTAAAGGGTCACCTACGCTCAGTTTCCCTGCATAATGTCTTGGTGGATTTAAATATATCCATCAGAGATGGCAGATTCCACATCCTGTTTCAATGCTCAGTCACTGTCACAGTAAATAAGTGTTTCTTGTTGTTCAGACAGCACCTCCTCTTTGTACCAGTTGCCTCTTTCCATTACTGGTTTCCACTGAAAAGACCCCATCATCCTCTTCTTTACACCCTTCCTGCAGGGATTTATATCTATTGATAACATTCACCCTGGTGTGACTTCTCTCCAAACTAAATACTTGCAGCACTCTGAACCTTTTCTCATATGAAGGGTACTCCAGTTCCTTTATCATCAAAGTGACCTGGTCTCAAATAGCTCCATATAAAATTTTATTTTATTTTATTTTATTTTATTTTATTTTATTTTATTTTATTTTATTTTATTTTATTTTATTTTATTTTATTTTATTTTGCAATAAAGCATTTGTTCTGGGATATGTCTCTTATGAAAAAGCAGCACAATCTAGCAATTATTCCTTTAATGGTTTCTCTGATGAGCCCATCCAGAGAAACAATAGATTCTTCAGTGGGAACAGGGTAGAGATAAGTCTGAGGATCATTTCTTCCTTTTCATTTCCTAGTATGTTGTCATAAAATGGGCTGGGTTGGAAGGGACCTTAAAGATCATCTAAGTACAGTCCCCCACTGTGCACAGGGATACCTTGCACTAGACCAGCTTGATCTGAGCTCCATCTAGCCTGATCTTTAAGACTTCCAGGGATGGGCCATCCACAACTTTTCTGGGCAACCTGTTCCAGTGCCTCACCACCCTCCCAGTAAAGAATTTTTTTCCTAATGTTTAATATAAACCTACTATCAGTTTTAAGCCATTCTTCCTTATTCTGTCATTATATGCTCTTGTAAAAAGTCCCTCTCCATCTTTTTTGTATGTAGTGGAAGGCAGCATAAGATAAGGCAGCAGAAGCTGCCTTATCTTCTCCAGGCTGAACAAACCAAATTCTCTCAGCCTTTTTTCATAGGAGAGGTGCTCCTATCCTCTAATTATCTTGGTGATCCTCCTCTGGACTTGCTCCAACAGCTCCATGTTCTTTCTGGGTCCAAAGCTGGACCCAGTGCTCTGGGTGGGGTTTTACCAGAGAGGAGCAGAGGGACAGAATCCCCGCCCTCACCCTGCCTTGGAGGCAGCCCAGGACACGTTTGTCTCTCTGGCTGTGAGTGCCCATGGCTGGGTCATGTCCAGCCTCTCATCCACCTGCACCCCCAGGTCCTTCTCCCAAGGCTGCTCTCCATCTGTTCATCCCCAGCCTGTGTTGGTACTGGGGGTGGCCCCAGCCCAGGTGCAGCACCTGGCACTTGGTCTGTTGAACCCCACAGGGCCATTTCCTGAGCCTGCTGAGATCCCTGTGGATGGCATCCTATTCCTCAGGTGTGGCAACCACACCCCTCACTCAATGACACCAGCTTGGTGTCATTGCCAAATTTGCTGAGAGTGCACTCGATCCCTTTGACTGTGTCATCAATGAAGATATCAAATAACACATGTCCCAGTGCAGACCACTGATGGACACCACTTGTCACAGATGTCCATTTTGACTCTAAGCCATTGACCTCTACCCTCTGGATGTGACTGTTTCAAGTAAGTGACATGTCAATCATTAATGCATGCTCCTTTGCTAAGCCAGTAGTCTACTTGCTTGCTGGGTTTTCTGATAGCCACCCCAGAACCCAGAGCGAGTGGAACATGAAATATATGTTTATGAACTCAGAGAAAAGAGGTGCTGATGTCAAGATCTGTAGCAGCTGGCTGACAGCATCCTGCTGAAGCAGGGTACCAATCGTATTGAGTAAGATATCTAGAAATCTAGAGCTCAAGGATAGTGCTTAGTAACCATCCAGTTAAAAGATGGATATAGTCACTTTGGCCACTGGGAGAAATAGGTTAGGTTGAGATAAATCTTTCTACTCATTTCATGATCTAAAATGAAAGACTCGACTAATTTAAATTGCAGCTAGGTGAAATTGACCTTGTTAAGGCTTGTGTAGTACAGTAAATATTTATTTATGCCTTGAGGTGCAACATTTTAGAGCCAAAATCAAACATTAGGTTGAATAATCTTTATCATTAGGCTTTAGAAATTGTTGTAAATCTGTAGTTGTTAGCACCTAGAAACATAGGCATTGCATTTGTTGTCTGCTTTATCCAGAAGAGCCAATTAGGCCATACAAACATGAATTGAGATGATTAATTAGACTGTTCTTTTAGGTATTCAAATAGGAAAACCTCAATCAAACATTCAAATTATGTTAAAGACAATGGGTTAAACGACTTCCTGTCATTCTCGTACTTGGTGACAAATCTGTCTGCATTTGAGTCAAGTACAATAGTGAACTACTCAGCATTAGTACTTCTCAAGGGAATTGCTGTCCGATATTTAGCTACTTCTTAAAAGCACAAACTCCTTGTTGTTAACAGCTGTTTATTGGTTCCCATCACAAGTGCAACATTATCAGGGATTTCTAAAAAGGGGAGCAACCTGAAACTTTAATTTCTAACAGTGGAAAAGTGTACTTTAAATATACATACAAGTAGATGGAAAATAACCAAAAATACAATAAAAGTGATAAAAATTCAATAGAAAAATATATGAAAGTCAGGATTTCAGGTAAAATTCTTTCAAACTTTCCATTTTTAGGTAGAGGATTGATTAAATATTATTTAGATAAAGTTTTTGCACGATTTGGTGGATGAAATATGAAAGTGTGGTATCTTGGTGTGGTGTTAAATACAGATTTTATTTAAAACTTGTTTCTTCCATTTCTTACATGATAGTTTGTGGGTATCTTTTTTTGTACTTTTCTATTTTCCAGAGAGATCAAAGCAGTGAAGCTAATCTAAAACAGTGTATGTGCAATCTTATCATATTATGAACTTTATAATCTGGATCCATGTAGTTAGAGATCATCAAGACGTGCATGGGACACCACATATAGCAGATGGGACTCCACATTTCATCCCCTAATCACCCAATTTAGTTCTTGATGAAGGTATGAAAGTGTGTCTGTGCAGACAGCATAATATAAGGAAACCAATTCATTGAGTTTTGATATACATTTGTATTACAAGCAGAAATGATCCTGCAGGATACATTATCCTCTGTCAAAGCTGGGTTAAAATAGGTTTTTCATGCTCAGTTTTCATCATATTACATATTAGATGCTAGATCTTTAGGATTATATCTTCCTTTTCAGACTTTTCCTTGAAAGTGTTCTGTTTCAGTCTGATTTTTTTTTATAATTTTCCCATTTCAATTATATATAATGTAAAAAATCAGCTAGTTTCAAATTAACAAAAACTATGAATTTCAACCATTACAGAGAAGACTTTGGATTTAAGATATGTCCATGTTTACATATACCATAAGTATTTTGATCCTTGTTATTATTCTTTTCTTGGGTGCCAGTCATTTTTCTGCCTTATATATTTTGCACAGGGTATTATGGGCAACGTACAGTTGATAAAGTGTTTTTTAATTTCAAGTATTTCAGTAGTTCTCATTAAGAGCAATATGCAGTTGATAAAGTGTTCTTTAAGTTAAAGTATTTCAGTAGTTCTCAGTACTATAAATATGCCTGAACTTTTATCCATTGATTATTCCTGTGCAAAGTCATGGTGGAATCATCCATTTCATAATATGCAGTGAAAGTAGTGCAGTAGCAGCTGTAGCTTTTGAACTGATATGGAAAAACTGCTAAAAATTAATGCTCATCACATCAAAAATACTTTTAAGTAATGCACAGAGAAGTTGAAAATACAAATTGACAACAGTCAATTTAGAGAGCTTTCAGGATAACTTCTGTTTGTTCATTTTAATATCAGCTGCTACAGTGTATAGTATGACAGGGCTGCATGTGAGCCAGCTTGTTGCCTGCCCCCAAAGCAACTGGTGAAGGACTGGCCCAGTCCCCTAAGGCTTTCCTGGGAATCCTCAGGAAGCTAGGAGGAAAAAAAAAAGATCACATAATTTTGCAGTTTGGAACTTCCGGGGAAATGGGGTCAGAAAAACAACCCAACAAATGCCTGATGATTTCTGACTTTGTCCAGGACAGTGGGTGTCCTTTTCCTTCCACTATTTATTTACATTCAGTAAAACTCAATAAAACTCAACTGTAGCTTAGGAAGTGGGCCAATTACTGCTGTATTGAAGAATATTATTAGTCCATCTGATGGTTTGAAGGCAGACAACCCCCTCTCCTCCTTCATTCCCTTCATAATGCACCTGGCCAGTTATGCAATGCTACCCAATGAACAGCTGCTAACAATGAGGAAATTGTGCTCATAAGAAGTAGCACAGGATCTGATGGTTATTATCTGGGGAAAAATTGAAGCACTAGGGACTTGTTTCTTGCCAGGATTTTTTTTCCCCCAATTGAAAAAGTTGACTCTGTGTTGAATTAAACACTTTTTATCTTCTCTGTTTATGACTTTGTGGAACTGGTTTCTTTAGAGGTACTCCATTTCTTCATAATTTCCTCTTCTCCTTTTTCCTCTCCTGCTCCCTCCTTCATAATCCATCTGGGAGGATTAAGGATTTTACAACTGAAAAGTATCTCTGTGTTAGGATAGCTATTTATAGTATGATCCATCCTACAAACATCTTGTAGTACTTTTAAAAAACCCCAAAAAACCAAAAAATCACAAGAAAAACCAACACAAAACCAAAATAGAGAGGCAAGACTTTCAACATTATTGATGTTTAGCTAATAAGATAATCAATTCCATCTACAAAGTGAAGTTAGTTCTTTGGGCTTGAGAAAATTAACAGAAACTCCTAAACTCAGCTGTTCCAATGAGAAAGTCTGATGTTCTTCACAACCTGAATTAGGCATATGCCTCTGAAGAGCAGTCAAAAGAATCAATATAAATAATGAACATAATGAATCATTTTCTTTGATATCTATGAAGTCTGTACATTGAGTAGTCTTCAATATGGTAGAGTCCTTTAGGTATAAACAAATTCAATTCAGAGTGGCTAGTCAGGAGTTTTAGAAGTAACTAGCAGTTTTTTTACCACTCCATATGAAAGTTGCTGGGTTTTTTTTCCTTTAACAGTTTCAACTGATTTAGGTGATATCAAGGGACATATAGCAATCACTATTAATTTGTAAACTCCTTATTTTTGTACCTATTTCTCTATAGGCCTTCCTGTTTCATATGAAAATGATCTGAATGGAATACTCTGTCACGGTTTTTCATTTTTCACGTTGAAATAGTTCTTACCAACTGACTACACTTCTATAAGGGCATAAGAAAGTTAAAATTCTGTCTGGATTGATAGTATGTCTGTTATAATAGAAACAAACATGTACACTGTTCAGTACAGAAATATGCAAAAAGAGATCATATAAAATCTGTTATAGCTGAAAGAGTTTTCAGGAATGGACAGAAGACAAGTGATCAGTAGCAGACATGATTCATCATCTATTTAGCAATGGTCATGGTAAAAAAATCTACTAGAATCACTTTAAATACAACTGATTTTCTCAGTTCTTCATCTTGAAATAGCCTACAGACCACATCCAACAGAATGCTGCAAAAAACCAGCAAATTACATTGAAATTACATCTCTTCTTACCTCTTTCCACAATGAGGAAGAAAGGAGAGTACTTGTGATGTTCTGAAGCTGGTGGCTGAGGCACCATTGAATGGATGTCAAGCATGTGGGCAGCCTTTTCCTGAAGATCTTGATATTGTGCTTACAGACTGAATTTCAGTGAATTTGCTTGTTCTTGTGACATGTGAACCTGAATGTAGCTAGTCCTGATATACCTGTGAACACTTTACTTGGAAATTTGCATGGAATCTGACATTTTTAGTTGTAATTACGGCTGCTCGTTCACAATATCTGAAAATGTTCCTTACAAAAAGCAGACTTCCTTGGAATACCTCCAGATGCCTTCAGAACTGGAATTTCTGATTGGATCAGCAGAATCCATGAGTATCTTGCTGTGACCAAGGAAGCAAGAAAACCTGAAATTAAGCATCCCAAGCCTTTCTCTGTTGACGTGATTTAGGCCAGTCACAGAGAAAGCATTTGAAGCCTTGAGGAAGTTCTGGCTTACCACATAGCTAATGAAAAGTAATGAGACCATCTGGCCTTCGTAATAACTGAAATCATCTATGCCAGCTTCAGAGAAGACAACATTCTATCATTCCTATGCATGCCTAGCTAATTTTGTAGAAGTGTACACTCCATGCCATTGCCCTCATAAATTATACCTGTGCTTTTTCCTGTCTCATCTCATGTTCTGTCTCTTTGTTTTGTAAGATTGCAGAGTAGTTGATGGGAACTCACTCTCTGTAGTATCATGATAGTCTTAGAACATGTATACCTTGAGGTGAAAGAAATTATGTCAGCTCCAAGTGAAATAACAAACTTCAACTTCTTGTTGTTAATGTCACTTCAGCATTTCACAGTATATGTACAGCCTGTGCAAGGTATGTTCATTCTTCTAGGAGGTATAACACAGCATTTCAAAGGCTATGCCCTTTACCTCATCTGGATGTCTTTATTCCTCTTTATTACCCAGGACTTCTGAGAACAGTTGAACTCCACAGAAGTGATGCTGTACAATTCAAGTTTGCAGTGAGATTTAAATGCGATGTATTTTCCTTAAAATATTATTTATTAATGCTAATATGTTTGAATTTTAATTATTTCAAGATATGGAATTCCAGACTAGATTATTCCATTTGTTCTAATTTGTCTAACTCCTCTCTGGAATTCTTCAGTCAGAATTCAGTCTGCAAATACCACTAGCTGCTGAAGTAAATGCAGCTGTTATTCTTATATGCATTCTAAGATAGATAGATAGATAGACAGACAGATAGATAGATAGATTTGGGGTTTTTTTCCCAACAATGTTTATTTTGCTTACCAAAAATTGGAAGAGTTTTTTTTTTTTTTCTGTCATAGGAGAGCAAAAAACATCTGAAGAAAAATGAGAAGGTTACTATGAAAGACTTCAGCAGAACAGATTTTTGGTTTTGCAAACAAACAACTGCTTAAAAAAAATTTGGGCACTTGTCAAGACATGACATGGTCAGCATCCATGCTGAAGGATTAATCTCAAGATTGTAATTCTGTGATAAATATAAATACATTTCCTGCATGGAGAATGCAAATAATTTAGCCTTATCAAATAGCAGCTAGTCCTAACTTTGCATTATTTATGATGTTGATATTGATGTGGTATTTTTCAAACATGAATCATTATTTTGTTTTGAGCATTCCTGCTTACAAATTTTTATACTTCATGGTTCATTCCTATTGCTCCTAAGATTCTGTGCTAGCCTTTCTGATCTTAGTTTCCTCAAGGACTCTTGTTAAGTATGTATTAGGGTCGGGCATATTTTATTAAGTCGTATAGAGGCACTTTTACATATGCAAACTCACAAGCCATTATTGCTCATTCTGTTAGAACCACTGAAGTAAAGAAGAACTTTTATCTGAATACAGGCATGCAAAACAAACTCCCAAACATCCCAAGGTATGAAATTTAACCTTGTTGGCACAAATCTGGTTTGGGACTGCACGAGTGAACCTGCATGCATCTGTTTAGTCCCTGGGGTTTTTACATCATTTTTCTGAATTAAGTTAATATGATCCACACTTTCCCCCTCCCCCCTGTTTCTTTTGAATCATGGGAAAGTTTAAGATGTTACTTGTGATACATTTAAAAGATCAATCCACAGCAAATCTTCTGAATGAAATTTATTGTACAGTATACTGCAGAATATAAATAATAACAATGAACAAATGAAAATAAAATAGTACAAACAAATCTATTCAGGCATCAGGAAAAGAAACAAACCTATTCAAACCTATTCATTATTGTTAAAACAACCTAATGACTTGGTCTCTTCAAGAAATTGATGATTTTCAAAAAGTGAGAAGAACAAGTCAGGCAGGCTGTGAACCTGATAGGACATACCAACCCATTACTTTCTTTGTCTTCCTGGCTGTTACATCTCATTAAGAGTTATTTTTAAAACCAAGAAGTTTCAGAGTTTGAGCTGTGCAGTCTGTTGACTTCAGAATTACTCTAACAATGCATACTTGGTTGTCACTTATGCATGTATTCAATCTCACATTGCAAGGCAAAAAAATTTCTTTTGCAAGGGAGCAGTTGAGATGCCTCCCAATGTGTACTGGTGGTACCTCACACGCAAATAGCTGTCTAGGGGACCTCCCTGTCCCTTCTACTTCCACTCCTGGCTTTGCCCATCTGATCTGGCTGAGGCCTGGAAACAAACTGAATTCTCCTTCTGATCTTCTACAGCAGAAGAGAGGTGCTAGATTAGATCTCCAGGGGCTCTTTTGCACTGTCCCCAGTACCTGGCTTCTCCCTTTAGAGCTGCTCTGGCCTCAGGGTCATGATTTTGAAGGCTGCTCTGGGTAATTGAGTAACGTGAATTGAATTCTACCCCTAGCTTTCCCTTTGTAGCATGATCATCAAGCTAAAAGCAATGAAAAATTTAAATTCTTAGAGCCAATCTTTAAAATCATGTTTCTCATTCCTCCCTGATATGTTCCTTAAGAAAGAGAGCATAGGGAATGATACCTAAGAGGGCAAATTTTGATTTTCTTCTTTCATTACTTGCTGCTTAGAAGTAAAATCACAAACAGTGACATTCTATTAAATAGCTTGGAAAGCTTTTGACACTTTTATTTCAAGCAAGACTGCAGAAGTAAAGCATCATGCAAATCATTCAACACTATGAATTTATAACAAAATTTAGAATGACATCTTACTCTTTATACACTTCATTTTTATAATTTTTTAAGGATTCACTATTGTGATATTTAAAAGACATTTAAATACACAGAGAAGCTTTTGTTTTGGCATGAGAGGACAATAAAAATGGTAATAAATTGGCAAATAGATGAATACTAAATTACATAGAGACAAGAGTTTGCCATTCAAAGGCAGTCAGAATTTTTTAAATTAATCACAGAATCACAGACACACAGAATGAATAAAGTCAGAAGGGACCACAGTTGATTATCTGGTCCAACTTCCCTGCTTAAGCAAGGTCATCCCAGAGGACTTGGCCCAGAAATGTGTCCAGACCATTCTTGAATATCTTCGGTGAGGGAGACTCCACAACCTCTCTGGGCAATCTGTTCTAGTGCTCAGTCACCCGCACCATAATGAATTTCTTCCTCATATTCAGGTGGAATTTCCTGTGCCTTAGTCTCTGTCTGTTGCCTCTTGCCCTGTTGTTTGATACCATCGAGAAGAGCCTGGCTTCATCCTCTTAACATCCTCCCTTCAGGTTCTGAGAGATGTTAATGAGGTCCCCTCTCAGTTGTCTCTTCTCAAGGCTGAACAGGCACAGCTCCCTCAGCCTGTCCTAATAAGAGAGAGGATATAGTCCCTTTTTCATCTTCATTGCTCTCCATTGGGCCTGCTCCAGGAGCCTCATGTCCTGAGGAGCCCAGAACTGGACACAGCACTCCAGATGTGCCTCACCTGGGCTGAGAAGAGGGTCAGGATCACCTCCTCCACCTGCTGGAAATGCTCTTCCCAATGCACCTGGAGACCATTGGCTCCCTTGGCCACAAGGGCTCACTGCTGGCTCATGGACAGCTTCTTGCCCACCAGGACTCACACGTCCTTCTCTGCAGAGCTGCTTTCCAGCAGTTTGGTCCCCAGCCTGTGCTGGTGCAGGGGGTTCTTCTTCCCCAGGCACAGGACTCTGCAATTGCCTTTGCTGAATTCCAGGGAGAGAACAGTTAGCCAATAGGTGTTCCATTACTGAGAATTCAAATTGGAGCATTATAATCTTCACATTATAATATAGGTCTGAATTGAAAATTACACAGTCTTTAAAATAAAATTCAGTCTGCTTCAGTCTCTTAATTATCAGCTTATTTATGATCACATACTTTTTTAATGTGTGGTCATCCCAAAGTTGTATACACAGAATAGTTTTAGAACTCTCTGTGCTCATCTTTCCATGTATGTATATATTTCATTTATTGAATAATATTCTGTGATACTGGAAGTGCCTGGAATAGTAGAATTATGGCAGCACGAGGCTTGGCCTTTTATACTGTTCCTAACAGGCCACGCACTGAAAACCCACTGTTGTGCAAGTATGACAGTATAAAAAGCATCAAACATTTACTTACTGTTTTTCTAGGGGCCAAGTATATAAATGTATCTATAGCCCTTTTTCCTGAGGTCAGTTATTGGATAGCCTTTACTGACTCCAATAAATGGCTGATGGTTTTAAGATGAGTTTTAAATATCAGTACTTGCTGCAATGAAAGACTTACTAATACATTCATCACTACAGAATTCCATGGGGAACTATGCATACAGAGGTTATTTGAGCAGTGTCAAATTTTCATGGATAATCTATATATTCGTTTTGAAGAGGCTGTGCTCTCAGGCACAATTCTAAGGCATGAAGCATGTCAAAACAAGCTTTGTTTATTTGCTGAGTACCCAGATTCAGTGTTTAGAAATGTGATTTTGTTGCTCTCTTGTGCATTGCATGGTCTTGCAGTCCTTGACTGGGTAAAAATATCAGTTAAGTACCAAGATGTACAAACTTCAGGGTATCATCAAAGCCTGGAGGCAACCAAACATGTACAAACAAGAAGAGTTTTACTATAAGCAAAATTCAAATGTTACATTAGCTGTAATGCTCTTGAGGCCAATAAATATAATTTGAAAGTGAATTGGTGTCTGACACTTTGGAGAGTTGTCCTCTCTCTAAGTTATGTTCCAGTGTGGTATGACCATTTAGGGCTGTTCTCATTTATTAGTTCTTGGCATTTGAAGACGTAGCTTTTATATTTGTATGAGTATTTACTAGATGTTCTTTTTCACATTACTTTGAGATTCATACCTGATCTTAAATTGGCAAGACATCTGAGATGATTTTTTCAAACTGAGTTGCTAAACATCTGCATGTTGGGTTTTCACATTCTTACCCAGGGCACAGATTATTCCTGTCACCATAACTTTTGATAGAAAAGGAACAGTAAGTCAGCCACTTGCTCATGTTGTGAGAAAAGAACACCCATAGCATCTCCCTTATTGCTGAAAGAAATAAATCCTCTCTTGTTACATGAAATTGGACTGTTTTTGCAACTTTAAAATTTACAAAATAAAGTGCCTCTGGAGTTTTTCTCAGCAAAACAGTGATTTTGGTGGGATTTGAAAGGATGCAGTAATTTGTCCAACTTTCACATGCCTTTGTCCCACAAGTCAGAAAATCTTTCCAAACACTGGAGTAGCTTTGCCAGATGAAGTCTTCATTGACCAACACTGCTAAGAAGGCAACACTTGAGAATGAGGCTCCTTTGCATAAAAAGTCAGAAGCTCAATTCCTTTCAGTTATATCAGAAAGGCTTTTTCTCTTTGACCATCTCTTTTGGTTCCATTCTTGAATGTATTTTTTTTCTATCAATACTGCTTCCATGTGGTTTCTCTGCTGAGTTTCTTTTCCACTTGATTTCAAGCTCCTAGTCTGCAGATTGATGATCCATGATGAAAAGTCTTTGTGGTTGTGAATTGTCTAATGCCCTAGTTTTCTTTCACAAAAAAAGGGGAAAAAAGGAGGAAAAAAAAAACCAGCTAGTTTTATTACAAACTGCAGTTTCACTGTATATTTTCCAGAAGCATTTTGATTGCTAAGAATGCAGCCAGGCAGTGCAATAGATACAAGATGAAAAGTTTAAGAGTGAGTGGAGTTCTTAAAATGATCCATGAGATCTGCTGCTCTCGGTGTATTAGTGCATGTGACAGTGTTCCAGCTGGTCTGATTCTATGATTTTGGTCCCATCTCCCAAGACTGATAGGTCCTGCTCCTTGCCCACTCTCTTCTCTATACATTGCCTAAACAGTGATTGCTTTTCCTATATACTCCACTAACATACATGAACTACTAGCTTTTTCTTGTTTAAAGCAGTGGTGGCCATTCTTGCTCTGAAATGGCATCTCAGTGTGCTCCTTCTCTGCTCTTTTCAGTCTGCTTGAAATGCTTTGTGTGTCTTGCATGAAGTCAAACAATTCTTTTGATACTTGACCCCACAGATTACTGACAGCCCAGTTCTCCTTTATTTCTGATGCTGTGTAACACTATCCTGCTCAAAAAAATTTCTGTTTAAAATAACATGATCCAGGAATTTAGCACGAATCCTGCAACTCATAGCCATGCTAAGTAGTATTCTGTTTCACAAGTGGTCCCTTTGAAGTTAGTTGAGTTACACATGCTTACATCATGTCTGAACTCAGTCCACTGTGTTTACAACATGCGTATTTGATATTACACAGTGGGTGTACATAACTTAAAAAATAATAAAACTTTTATTACTTTGAGTAGTGTGCACATTAAAGAACAGATTTTCATTTGCATCGAGGCTCTTTGTGCTCCTTTGGCTATGCAAAAGGCCTTAAAACTGGCATAAATTCCATTAAAGACCTGTTGAAAAATCCTTTTTCACAGCCAATGCTATGTAAAATGGTGCTGCATGTAAACCAAAATGGGGGCTTTCCCAAAGGAGATTTTTTTAATTTCAAGGCACTATTTTCACTTTTTTTGTTTATTTTTCTGTAATAAAAACACAATAGAATTAATCACTGCAACTTTTTAAAATTACTTTTAATGAACCATCTTGTAGTAAACCTTCTATGATTAGTAGTTGACCTTTTTTATCCTTGTGAGTTTCAATCAAATGTTAGCATTTTTTCTATTTACCTGCAAGGAATGTTCAGTATAAACAGTGAAAAGGCTCTTATTTCTTGAATTATCTCAAAGAAGCAAAACAAAAAAGGATTAAACCAAGAACATAATGTTAATGGGATTTTGGTTTTTTAAAATTTTATTTTTTATTTCTGGTTCCCAGCTTGAGAAAGGAAGGAAATGCGTAAAAACATATTTTTGAAGAACATTGAGGTAGATTTTTATGTCTACACCTTCTCAAATCTATGCTTTGTTTTTAAGCTCCGGTTCTGGTCCATATGCATAAGATGTGCATTTAAGCAGCTGCAAAAATAATCTACTGAAACTTCAGGAATCTGGACAGTCTGCGTTGATGGGCCAAAGCTCAACAACGTGAAAGGCCTTGGGTCACAACAACCTCTTGTAGAGCTCCAGACTGGGAGAAGAGTGTCTGGAAAGCTGCCCAGTGGAAAAGGAGCTGGTGGTGCTGGTTGTCAACAGCTGAACATGAGCCAGCAGTGTGCCCAGGTGGCCAAGAAGGCCAATGCTACCCTGACCTGTATCAGAAGTAGTATGGCCAACAGCACCAGGAAAGTGATTGTGCCTCTGTACTCAGCCCCTTGGTGAGGCTGCACCTCAAATCTTGTGTTCAGTTTTGGGCCCCTTATTGCAAGAAAGTTGTGGAGGAGCCAGAGAAAGCCCAGAGAATGGCAATGGAGCTGGGGAAGGGTCTGATGAGGAGTGGCTGAGGGAGCTGGTGTTCAGCCTGGAGAAAAGAAGGAAATTGAAGGGGGACCTTATCACTCTCTACAACTACCTGGAAGGAGGTTGTAGTGAGGTGGAGATCAGCTTCTTCTCACAGGTAACAAGTGCCAGGATGAGAGAAACTTCTTAAATTGAACCAGGGATGTTTGGATTTGATATCAGAAATAATTTCTTCACTGAATGGGTGTCCAGGCATTGGAACCAGCTTCCCAGAGAAGTGGTGGAAACACTGTCCCTGGAAGCATCCAAAAACATATGGATGTGGTACTTGGGGATTTGGTTTAGTGGTCAACCTGATATCATGATTGGACTCGGTGGTCTTAGAGGTCTTTTCCAACCTTAGCAATTCTATGACTCAGCTCCTACAGTAAAAATAATAAAAAGCTAGAAGTAGCATAAGTGTATTAGCTGTTACCTGGTAAAGAAGTATTGCCTCTTTAAGATGACATTGTATTTGAAGCACTAGACAAGAACTTGTGGTATCTGGATCCATTTCTTGACTGCAGAACATTCATTGTTTGACTCTTTGTAATTCATTTAGTCTCTGTTAACCTCTCTGTTGGTCTCTCAGGCTGCCGGTCCAACTCTCTGTTAATCCTTCTGCCTTGTAGAGGTATGACACTTATGATACTTATGCTTTGTGTGCAGGATTCTTCCTAATACCTGCAGGGATTTTCTAGAGTGGGAAAAATTGGTTTATGTTATTGTCAGTCTTCCCTGACTTTTCATGTTATTTTCTCCACCACAGAAGAACAAAATGGCTGTTGCAAATCTTAAGGGAGAACCCCTGCATGTGAACCAGTATATACCTGTACAACCATGCTTGAAGATCTTTTAGTAGAGAGATTTCCTGCCTTGACACAGAATATTTTGTTTCTGCTGTATAGAAGGTTTATCCATACACAGCTAGTTTACAGCTTTTCTATATGGCTCCTGAATACATCCTTCTCATCTTCCTTATTACTTTTTAACAGGGAAAATAGGCAGTGTATTGGAAATTTTTCTTTATGTGCTGTAGGCTACACTTAAACATTGAGGTCTCAGTAATTTATGTTTTTAATGGATAGGGGTTTTTCCTTTTGGGTCATTTTCACAGAGAAACCTAGGTTGTCCAAACATATTCTGAAATACGTTGGGGGATTATGGTTTCAACACATGCATGCCTAGGGCCAAAGTATGAGTAACATGAAATTTTTTGTTCCATTCCATGAACAAACCACTGTTTTGTGGTGTAATACAAAACATATCTAAGCAGTTTAGATCACTATCAGGCATTACAACGTTAGGTTTTCTATTTATGTGACTACCCAAAGCTCATTAGAAACTCATTTTGTAGCTCTAGGGAAGTAAGAATAAAAAGCAGTGAAAAATAGTACATTGTATTCTGTTCTAATTATACTCTATTTACTGTACTTACTAATACATATCAAGTGTATAATTTTATAGTTGCTGAGCCCTACTTCCAAAACTTGTGAAGTCCAGGATTGTTCATAAAACTGTTGTGCATGTGGCTTAACTGTGCAACTTTGATTGGACAAACTAGCTTTTTGTGCAAGCAGGCAGACTGTTAATTGCTAGTGCCTTCACGTAATATGAAAGTCCTTGAAGTGCAGTATTCTCCAGTTCCTCCTCTTCACCTGCTCTTAGGCCCACAAGAAAGTGGTTGCCAGGCCCAAAGGGATTATCAAGAGGAGACAGTTCTGAAATATCAGAAAACCCTTGCAAATACAAAAGCTCAGATTTTCTTAGATGGATCTTCACTATTCAGGTCTACACTCTGACTGCTGGTGTGTCTCTCTATAAAAATCACACCAGTCTCTCCTTTCATGCAGGCAGAGAGGTTTTATGTCTCCATCAGACTAAGCTTGTGCATGTGGGAAGAATCTGGTGTGTGACATAAGGTATTAATGTATGAGAATGTGATAGACAGTGGAGCAAGGAAAGGGGACAGGACATTGCTTCTTACCATATTGTCAAGTTTTTCTTTTAAACTGCAGCTCTGTGCCCCCTCTGGCATATTAGTCTCACCTTTTAATGAAAGGATAAATGCAGAATACAGCACAGACAAGTACTAAAGATTCCCCAGTTAAGGGCAGAGAGAGGGAAAATAAATCCATTACCCAACAGAAAAAACCTAGTTAAAACCCGGTTATAATCTTCATGCTGTTGCCCCTCACCTGGAATGACTTTTTGTCATAAAAGCAGAAGCTGCATAAACCAAACCAAAAATGAGTGTTTACCTTTTTTTTTTTTTTTTTTTTTTTTTTTTTTTTTTTTTTTTTTTTTTTTAATGTAAAGTGAACCATTTCCTCAATAACAGAAAGCTTATCTGTATGTGCATTAGTGGATAGAAGCACACTTCACAGGTGGTGTAATACACAGGCCTGAAGTACACTCAAGGCATACACTGAATCCTAGTAAGGCACACTTGGTCATGGCTCAGTATATTATAAGAGCATATTTAACAGTGTTCTAGGTTATATGTAACCCAGTTTAAAATAAGACATGTAAGCTTGTTGTTCTAACAGAACATGTGTTTTCAGAGAAAAGCTGTGCATGAAAGTGTTCCCGAAAATGCAGATAGAAGAATCCTTTCTTCATGCTCTCATTGTAATATATTACAGCAATAAAAGGAAAGGACTATGATGCAGACTGAAAAAAATATTCCTGCTACACAAAATAAATGCCAGTTTATTAGTCTGTCTTCTTGTGTATTTCGGTGCCCACACACCCACATATAGTGAAAAGATGTCACTAAATTAAACCATAGATATTTGTCCCCAGATTAAGGTCACTTTCACTTCTAGTCTCTTCTTATTTATTTGAATTAATGAGTGAAAGCTCAGTTTTTCTTCATCTTTAGCCTTATTTCAGGCTTGCTGTTATGCACCTTGTTATAAATTCCTTGGCTTCCAATCAGGGTTTTATGAGCATGGAGGATTGTGTTTAAAAATAAAGATTCTGAACACCCATATGTTTTGAGGTACAATTCCTTTCCTCAGAGGGTATGTAAAACATAAAACAAAAAAGCGTATTTTATTATGGAAATCTGAAAACAATCAATGAGCCTCTTGTTCAAAGTAACACCAGGTTTGCTTTAATTTTCAACAAATTCAATTTTCTTTAAAGTGCCGTTTATATGCCCATATTGAATTATAATAGTTAGTAGTAATTTATTGGGGATATTATTCCAGGAATTTTTCTATCTTCTGCCTTTGACCCTAGGGATGTGATAGCAGGGTATAAAGAATGTATGGTGTAGTATGACACAATATATAGTGCAGGAGAAAGAGCATTACAGCAGAAAGTTTATTTAGAAAAGACACATTGATTGTGTTATTTCAAGTTAAAACAACCAAAAAAAAAATCACTTCCATAGTGTTTATAAACCTACTATCTACCACTGATTTTTTCCTTTTTTTCCCCATTAAACTGTCTTCAAAGCCAATGCATTTTCTTGCATGATTCTAGAAGACAGTCATTGTAGCACAAAAATTAAGCAATGTTTGTCCCAATTCAAAGCTAATGGTAACAAATAGAAAGTGTCTGCTGTGGCTTTTGGATGAAGGCAAGAATATTGTTTTTCTGCTAGTTTCTCTGTACAAACTAAAGATTTTGTGACAGGATTTGGGATTTTTTTCATGTTATTTGAATCTTGAACTCTTTTAATCTTTTCAAGTAGAGCCTTGCCATTATTTTCTACAAACTTTTTGTTTAAATATTGCAAGGTACTGTTCATGTTTTCACAGAAACAGAATCCACCAATAGCAATTTCTAAGACTAAGTGTAAAAAGTTTTTATTAGGGGTGTACTTTCTCTCTCTCTTTTTTTTTTTTTTTTTTTTTTTTTTTTTTGGTATTTGCCTATTGTAGAATGAGCTCTGATTTAGAACTGTGGGGAAACTGATATTTACAAACCCTTTTGCATGTTTTATGTCTGGCATCAGGACTTTGCCCCATATCTTTGTAGTAAGTCTCAAGAGACCATTGGAATGAAGAAATATGAATGCATCTTCCTTCCCCAGCCTTCATCACGTGACTGGAATTGAGGCTGTCCAATACTGTGAAGCTGAAATCTCATCCTTTGAGTTAATCTTGATCCTTATGTAAGCGAGACTGACTAGGCAGAGCTCTTTTTGCTCTTGTTTGGGGGATTTCTGTGCACCTGATGATAGAGTGCATTGATATTTGATGAACATGTCACTAAACACAAAACCATTATTTGAGATCAGAGAAATATTTTAAAAACACTGAAATGAGCAAATGGTGAGATTTATACTAAGATGTCCCTTAGCCCCATACAGGGGTTCAGGGGGTAATATCTAGTGTTGATGGCCCTTATTCCCTCCCTACAAAGCACTGTTGCAGAAAAGGCCACAAGTCCTGGGAGATAAGATTCTATTTTCTGTGGCCTGACAAAAATTTAATTATTCAATTTCTCTTTTGTCCCTCCTCAGCTAGGAGACCCTTTGCCTAACCTTTATCTTTGTGCATGTAAGAGCTGCCATTTTTGGTTGCCAGAAACAGTAGTGCCAGTGTAGCTGATTTAGCAGTGCCATTTCTGCTCGGCCACCCAAAAGGCCAGTGAGTTGGCTGTCAGCCTGCAGTCAGGTGTGCTCTGCTTGTATTTGTGCTCTTCTTATACTGCTGCCACCTTTCCAGAAACACATCATCACTCCTGCACGGTTTTGATAATAGAGCGTGTTTACAGATTGCTGGAGCAGCAGCACTTTTTGACAATGTGTTATTGCAATACAGCGTGAGAGACAGCTATTCTCTGTGTTTTACTCCAAGGGTGCTTTCATCTCAAGCAGTACAGCTGATCTCAGGACTGCCTTTGGAAAACGTTGAGACAAATAAAACTCCATCTTTCAAACTGACCCGTAAATGATGGAAGTGTGAAGGTGCAACAGCTGAGTTACAGAGGGCCTTGCGGCAAGTCTGTCTCTAATATCCTCCAGAATCTCTGAGCAACAGTAATTGGTGTTGTTTCTTGTTTTACAGTATAACTAAAAAATCACTGTTTAGTGAGAAGTATTCTTGTTTTGTTGTAATCATTAGGTGGCTTTTAAGATGTGGGCAGAAGCAGGCATGAAAACAAAGGGCATCTGAGCTCCGAAGACGGGGAGCATGGTAGCAAAGAATAGCACTTTGGCACAGCACATTGGTGGTACAGGATAACACTTTATGTAACAGGATACAGACCACAGGGCCGGCAATTGGCACCGCAGGAGAGCACTTTATGTAACAGGAGAGATAATCAGCATGTGGCTGGCATCACGTCTTAGTAACACATACAATGAGATGGGGAACAATTACATTCTCTCTCTCTCTCTCTCTCTCTTTCTCTCTCTGTCTCTCTCTCACCCCCCTCTCCTTACTGAGAGGAAATCCCTTCTTCCTTCTCTGAATAAGTATGTGATATTAGATATATTTACTGGGGGAAGACA
This sequence comes from Oenanthe melanoleuca, assembly GCF_029582105.1. Taxonomy (NCBI): domain Eukaryota; kingdom Metazoa; phylum Chordata; class Aves; order Passeriformes; family Muscicapidae; genus Oenanthe; species Oenanthe melanoleuca. The sequence continues at coordinate 96,123,217 of NC_079335.1, forward strand.
GGGATCCAATTCAATTGTGCTAAGCTTTTTATTTGTCTTAATTTATTTTTTAAAAGCATGCCCTTTGCTCACTTGCAACTGTTGGGGGGACAGACTAAACAATTCAAATATTTTCTAAGAAAAAGAGTGACTTTTTAATCACTGCAGTAAGCAATAATTTTTGGCAACACTATTATACTACCAAGACGCAATTTTAATAAAACAGTTCAGTGCTTTAGAAGCTCCTGAAGTAGTAGCAATTTTAAGGAAATATGAGGATATATTTCTTTCACTGCTTCTCGTTTTAAACCTTTAAAAGAAAACCACAGTGCCCCTTTGGTGCCTCTTAAGTGGACACAACTGTTGATTTAGAAGAAAGACGAGCTGGTCTTTATGGTTAAGCATTTCAGTCCAACACCCTCTTTTAAAAAGCTAAGTACTTTAAGGTTTTGTTTAAGGTTGCTTACTCAAATCCAGAGGGACTGTAAAACGTTGGCTGTGGAAAGCCAATCTCCCCACACCAGAGTTTCTTTGGTAGGACTCCAGGAAGGCTTTGGGGCATCCTGATTTCTGTCCACTCTTTGGCTTATAGTACTTCCTCCTTGTCTACTGAATAGATGAACTATTTTTACTTGCTCGTGACAAAATGGCCTGATGTATGTTTTGCAATAGTTTTTGTACTGGTATAAATTCATTTATGCCAGTGTCAGGGAAAGTGGAGCGAGTTACCACAGTATCCATTGTTTCTTATCAAACTAGTTATCTGTTGTATTGGATATCATGTTCTGATGGAGTCTCATAATTTAGCGTGCCAGAACCTTTCAGGTTAAGTTGCACTCTGTGTATTATTGAAGATTGAAGGGGTAGTGTAGAAACGAAATGCTTTGTAATTATCTCTGGTAGTTTGATGCCTGTCACTTGCTTCCCTTTTGGAACGCATAATTTTTACACCTTATTTCCAAAATCTGGAACCTGTGCCCATGCCTGTTTTTCACACAGGCATATACTTAAACATGTACATTTCTAAATTAACCAATTGATCATAAAATTAATTGATTCTTTTAATTCCAGCATTAAGAATATTGGTTACAATATGTAAGTTTATAGTGCAATACATCAGTAATTCACAGAATTCCAGAATTCCAGAATGGCTAAGGCTGGAAGGGTCAGGAGTCATGTAGTTCAACCTCCCTGCTCAAGCAAATATCTAATGCTGATGCTAGTGAAAGCAATGTGTGAATGGCTGCTTGCAGCACTGTTCCTACTATTCATTGTTAAAATGTATGCAAAAAGGTATTACAGTCAAAATTTAAATCAGTAAAAGTGAATAATATTAATATAAGTTTATATTATATGCATGTAACACAATAATACAATAATACACTGATGCAGCTGAAATCAGTCTTAAGATGGACTCAGATGTGGCCAACTGTAACAAGTACATGTGCTTAGAGATTGGTATCTATAGATCATTTTGGATAGAATACAACTTCTCTCCAAATCAAAGTGAAGATTTTACTCTAAGACTGAAATCCTTTCTCTTCCGCTTCCTTGCAATCCATTTTTTGAGTCTCTATGCCTACAAATATCCTCCAAATGCAGTATGTATATGCATATAATTTACCACACACAACTGACATGTTCATTTCAAAGCTCTTTGTCAAAAAGTAACCCCCATATGAGCAGGCTTATTACCTTTTAAAGGCTACATTAGTGAAAAAAAACCCCAACCTTATTCTTAATGGCATGTGTCCAGCTGACAGTTTGAAAAAACTTGACAGTAAAATTTTTTCCTGTTCATAATAAGGTCTGGTTTAGCCTCCTCAAAAACTGACCTGCAGATGATGCCATTGCCCTAATAGGTGAACTATCCTGGTTTTAAATCCAGCCATGTTTCTTGAAATAGTCACCAGAGACAGAAAGAGTATGGAAAATATATATTATAAGTCTATTACACTTCGGTTACTTATGGCAATATCTCGTCTGTTCCTTTACTGAGAAAGGAAATTCCAGCTCCTGCTTTAGCCTTCTGTTAGAAGTCTGATTAGGAAGTGTACAGGTGGAAGGGCTTTGCTGGGAGGGTTACAGAGTATAGAACCATTGTAGCAGAATGTATTGTACTATGGATTTGTTCTGGTTTTTTGCAAGGTACACAAGATTTGCTTCTCCTTCAGTCCAGAAGTAGATTTTCAGTATAAAAATGCAGTAGACAAGAGTAGACAGTTCATTCACAGTTTTCAATAATATATGTCTTCTATCCCATAAACCTTGCTTCCATCTTGCTCTTGCTTTCCTTATTTATTATAGTTTTCTACCTAGACTTAATATATCAGCTAATGCATAGAAAGTTATCATTATTGAAGTGCAATAAGGGTGATCTTTTACAACTTTATTTTTAAAAAAAACAGAAACAAAAACCTTAAGGTTTCAGGCAAAGCTGGGTTCCCTTTTACATAGTGAAAAATTCCCACTAGATGTATAGCTCCAAGGATCCTGGTTTCAGAAATGAAAATATTCCAAGATGAAGGAGAGATGCTGAAGCTTAAAACAACAGTGAACAAGAGAGATTTTTCTTTAAAAACCTAGTGAATGTTGTCTTCAAATTGGATGTGTTGTGAAAGTGTACTTGAAAATTTTCCCAGTTTTTCAGTTGTGTTGGAGATTGCAACTTCATAAACACTACAAGCAAAACATTTTTACATGAAAAGGTATTTTTTTCAAGCTGCTAGCTTGTCCTACAGTTTATTGCCAACAGTATCAATAGTATGGGTCTTAGCTGAAAATTTAAAAAAATATATTAATGCAATTTTTGAATTTTATTTTATTATTATTATAATTATATTTATAGTTATATATAATTTCATTTTTATTAAGACATATTTTTACAAGTAAAGGCAGGTTTTTTTTTCCTCTTGATAAACTATTAGAAAACAATAGCAAACAATGGCAAACAATGTTCTCTTAACAGCTTCTTAACAGCTAAGGATTTAACTCAAGTCATATACCTTCTGTCCTCAGCTGCACTTTTGCAGTCCTGCTCTTTATGCTGTATCTAAATGAGAGCACTGATTTTGAATGTCAGTTAATTTAAAATTCTGCTGTTATTCTGAAGTTTCAGAATACACCTTTTGCAGCCTATCGTTACAGTTCTACACTTTATTTTAAAGGTATATGCTTCTAAGTGAAGTAGTTAAGCTTAGATATCAAAGCCCTTGGTGGAGGTTATGACAAAAAGTTATGCTTGATAAACTTATCTGTGAAAAACTAACAACAGTGAAATACAGTCAAAGTTAATTTCCTATCAATCGATTTCTTGTCAGTTATAAGGGAGGATAAGCATTAGCCAAGAAAGTAGGACTTTTAAAATGGAATTGTCAGCTCTTTGACTAATGAAGAGCCACATTTCTCACCTTGCAGTGGGGTGGAATTTCTCATTATTTCTTTTTCATTTTCAAGTGAAGGAGGAAGTGTTAGTGCCAGCAGGATGAAAAGGTGTCTTAGTGTTAAGTTTGCTTAGAAGCATAATGGGCAACACCTGCATTTAAGGATTGGAATCTTGTTTTTTTATCTAAGAACCACATTGAAATTGAGGAGGTTTTGAAATTTTTGAGTCCTTCAATATTAGTTGTTGAACTGCAGTGATTAAATGTTTTTAAGGGGCTCTATCCTTTTAATCTAGTGAATTTTTTTCCTCTGTTTTTTCTTTTTTTATTTTTAATTTCTGTTTAGTCTAGGTGTAATTTTGTAGAAAACTCTTAAAATTACATTGGCAAATAAAATTCCTGTGAATAAAAGTATTATTTGGTTTTCTTCTAACTTATGATAATGTTTACAGTACTAAGTGTGTAGAAACATGTTCACCCAACAGCTTAGGACAAAAAGAGCAAAACACATTTCCTTTGATGAGCCTGTTTGGTTTATATGTCAATTGGTGGAGCAGACTGCATCTGACCAGAGGCTGTAAAATATTTTTCTTTTAATCTAAATTCATCACTTATGCAAGCATTTGATCAACCTGATGAATATTTATAGTAAGCATTTCAAAACTTGAAATATGTCATTTAAAATTGTTTTTATTTTTCTGTCAAATATATTTTTGTATTAAGCAGAGTGACTAACTCCAAAGAAGTTTTTACAGTGTAAAAGATATGCTAGGACTTCTTTCCTTTATTGTAGGAGCCCCAAAGCACAGGTCAAATTTTCATGCTATCCATGCTTACATGATTTCCTGTTTTTAACTCCTTTACTGTAGCACTGAAAAAAAAAAATCCTTTTGTTTTTCTTATTATTTCAGCATCATGAGAACACTTTTATTTTCAGCGACTCTAAGAAATATGAAATATGTGGCAAAGCATCTTAAATAGTACATGGAAGGCAGCCATCTTTCTTAAGTGATGTTCAGGCAAGTCTTTTTATTAGCTCAAACTTCTGCTTCCACTGTTAGTGTAACTTCTTTACTATGATAGGAACTAGTTTAAGAAAAAAATGTTTTTGCTTAGGCCTGGTCTCGTTTCTGGTGTTTTACTGGGTTTTAGTTTTATTTTGATAACCTAATATTAATTGACATAGAGCTATGAGTTTTATTCTCCATGTGTAACTTAGGATAATACTACTTCCTTTTTCACTATTTATCCATATTATCTCCTGACATGGAGAGTTTTTTGGAGCATTTTTATTTGTTTTATATTTGTATTTTAACTGTATCAAGGTCAAATATATTCCTGTCAGAAACCACCAGATACAGTGAGAATTATTTAAAGAACAAGCAGCAATATAGAATCCACATAGCAGTGGAATAGATTTGTACTACTTAACTTCATATGGTTTTCCTAAAACATACCATGTTACATCTGCATAGTGCCTCAGATTTTCAACATGTGAGGAAGAGGTTTCTGCCTGAACTGACACTTGCAATGTTTAGTTATTTCTTGGAGAAAAACCATAGCAGTCATAGAAAAAGGAAATTGTGCATTATCTTTACAAATGCATCCCGAAGACTGTGTTGTGGATTTATCCCACTGGTACTTACACTGCAGTGTTAATAATAATGCAGTTTTATTGAACGACAATTGCCCCTCTTTTCCCCTGCCACATACATTATGCAAGGTCAGGGACCAGGTTGTACAAATCACTTTAAAAAAAATCTTTGATTTTCTAGCTTTTGAAATTTGGATGCTGGTTGGGTGGAACTGGGCAGATGTGAAAACTCTGAAAATGATTGCAGTGTTTTCTGCAGCAATATTAGCTAGCCAGAATCAGGAGTCCCACACCTGCAGAATTCCAAGACCCCTGGATATTCATTGCCCCTTGAACCTTACCTTTTGTTTTTTCATTTGACTGTTTTAGTTCAACGAAATGTGCAGTCACAATCTGTGGAAATGGACAGATACTGCATGTATGGCAATATGCTGTTAAAAATACAAAAAAAACCAAAAAAACAAAAAAAACAAAAAAACCCACAACAACAACAAGAAAGGGCAGCCTTTAATGTTGTATCCAGCTGCCTGCCATGATTTTTTCACTGAAGCACTGGAGGGATTAACCAAATGCACTGCCAGCTTTACATGATCTGAAACAGGCTTTTAAATGGATAGTTTTGCATTCTCCTGTCTACTCTTCCTTCCCACTTTTTTGGCATCCAGTTCTGTGAATGACAATGAGGTAGCTAATTTTGGGTTTGTTGTTAGTGTCTTTTAGGTGAAGCTAGAGGTAAAGAACCTCTTAAATAAAGACACTGGTTTCATTTGGCCTCATAATGCTTGTGTTCATTAACAACTGTACAAAATGACTTGTCTAGCAGGAATATTTATTCTAATAGTGAACATTAAGAGAGTAAACTTGTAAAACAAGAGAGATCAAGTTAGTGCCACTATGGGTGCAAGTAGACGAATATACATGTTTGAAATGCTTCCAAATTAGTTTCAGTATTCTGTGTGTTGATGCAGAGGGTAAATAGGATCTGGGCCTAATTTATTTTTAGGGTTGTGAAGAAATAAATTGGCCCCCCATTTCATAGAACAAATTATTGTGAGCAGCATTTATACAACTGTGTGGAGAGGGGGTAGCCTTTTGCTCACCTTCTTGCAAAGATCTAGTGACAGCTTAGAAATGTGTCTCAAAGAAAGTGTCTTGGATCATGAAGCCTGAAGAAGTAAATATCTTTTTGTGTGTGAGGCAATGAGAATTATGCCCTTCAAATTAGGGAACTGACATATCATGCAATATTTGTGTCTGGTGTCAAGTCATTAGCCCATCACAAACACCAATATTAGATTTGCTGTTTGTCCTTCAAGATGGTTCCATAATTCCTGGAATGCTTACAGAAATTTTTCAGTAAGAGATTGAAGAACACTAAATAACCTGTGTATAATTACCAGACACTGGACAGTAAAGGAGTCTACTCTAAAAGTTTTGTTCACGGTATATTTTATTAATTTACCATGCTAATGGGGGAAGTAATTGTGGTGAAAAGAAGTAGAGAAAGAGCAACCAAATCTGAAATTAAAAGTTTAGGAAAAAATTGTCTGAGAATTCATATACAAGCTGAGTGTGCACCATGATATTGTGCTGTTTCTCCATGCAGAAGTTTTCCTTCTGCAATTTCCTTTTTGAGACCCACCTTGAAACAGCTCAGATCCTGAAGCACTGAGCAGTGAGCATCAGCCTAACACTTTCCAAGGATCTTGCAGGTCATTGAAGTGAGTGGGTCTTTGACTTAGAGAGGTTAATTGTATCCATCACTTGTATGGAAGGAAATTTTGTGTGTGCTGTGCCAATTGTGAATGCAGCTGTCTGAGAAACAAAGGGTAGAAGCACGTATGTTGCAGTGAGTGAAGACTGGATATTTGAAGGTTTGTACTCAATATGTAATCTGCTTTTCACTTTTAGCCTTAAGTTTTCCACCTGGCTCTACCACCATCTTCAGAAAACACGGAGAACAAGTGTCTTTTTGAAAATCTTATCAATTTTTTGCTTGGATATAAAAATATATAAAATCTTCCTGAATTCCAGTTATTTTCTTTGAGTACTGCATGAACAGCTCTTTTAAATTCCTCTTTTGTGTGTTGCTACATAATTGCCCTAGTGATTATTTATTTAGTTTTTATACAAATTATATTGATAGTATTTTGTAGGGTGTGGTAAGAATAATTTGAGATTTTTTTATTATTATCTCTGTGTCTCTTAAGGTAGTACTAAAAATATTATTTATGTCGGACAAACCTGGGTAAAACTAAACTTAATATTCTGTTTTCATGAATGGTCAGTGGGAAATTGTTTAGACATAAAGTAAAAGTGACTGGTATATAAAGAATGGAATGGTTATGCTTTGCAAGTTTTTATGTGGGGAATTTTGGAAGGCAAGAGTGCAAGTTGAAAGTGTTCCTTCTAGGCTTACAATAAAATCTTTACTGGTGTTTGTCACTGCACAAAGTAGTGGCAGAATCTTGGAACCCTAAGTAAGGCAATCTTGCTTCTAGCTTTGGGAAATGAGGCCATTTTTTGAAAACCACATAAATTTGGAAGTATTGAGGCTGGTGACCATTGCTGGTAATCTCCCATTAGCCATCTGCACAATAAACATATTTGTTTTGGTGTTTAAGGGATGAAAAATGGCTATTTGGCTAGTTTTGAAGGCTGAGTACTCTGCTTTTGGCTGACAGAGATTCCTCCTTGTCATATCTGAAGCTTATGGGCAAGAGAAAATAGTAAGTTAAACTCTCCTTGCTGATATTTTGGGACGAACAGAAGTTTCAGATTTTAGTTCTGTCAGGCTAATACTGTAATAAGAACCAGCTTGAAACAAATGGAATTGAGAATAAAATCATATGTTTTATTTTGCCAGCCTAACAATATTTAGGTTTTGTATTTTTTTTTAATTTTTATTTTTGAACAGCTTAAGTCCTGTGGACATATGAGGCAAGGACAGATTGTTGCAGCTGTTGTGCTTTTTTTTTTTATTCTCCTTACTATACTTCCAACAGAAAGAAGAAGGAAATTTAAAGTTTCTGTACAGACAAAAAATTATTCAGATGTCAGAGGGGAACAGAAAACAGGGGAGTCCTTGTTCTTCACCTTCTTTTGTACTACAAGCTGTCAACCATTGCTAAAGCTGGTACAGCAGACATGTAAGAACTTAATGTATGTGGTAAGGTCTGTATAATTCATACATAGGTGAAGGTAGACAATATGCAAATGTTGATATAATATCTAGCCTGTGTTTCTTCTGAGGTGCATCCCTGCCACACTAGAGCAGTGAGGATTTACTTTGCTTTTAGTTTCCATCTAATTAGAAAAACAGAAGAATTCTACATGCTTCAGTTAGGCTAGGTATTAGAGTGCATGATGTGCTGTTAATCCCTTAGATTGAGTGGCTAGCAATACTCTGAGTTCCATGGAGGTATTTAGGAAAGATGGAGTAAAAGAGTAACGTGCAGGAGATGTAAATATCAAAGACATGTCAAATTTTGTAGCGTATACCTCTCCTTTAAACGATAGAAGAGCTCTTATCTGGAATGACTATGTACAAGCCCTTCCAGCAGCTTCTAATATTTCCAAGTGATCACGATTGCAAGGTTTATGCAAAATAAATGTTGACTAGTTCTCCCTAAAGAAGTAATTCTGACTTTTTTTGTTTTTTCTCCAATTTTGTGTTCATTCTGCCCTTTTACTAAATCAAAATTGATACAAGGCATTAAGGCAATGAATACAGGATTGTTTTGTGGCCAGAAAGAAAGGAAAATTTTTGAGTGTTTCTGCATGCAACCATGTATAATAAATTCTGGAGCAATGATTATGCTACTTAGGAGACACTTAAAATATAAGAATTTGGTTTCATTTAATCACTGGTATGGTAAAAAAAGGAATTTCTGAACTGGAAAAGTACATCAAACCAAGAAGGTTCTTCTTTATTATATCCCCTTCTGTCTGATTTATCTCTATTTTATCCTTCAATACCCTTTTCTATTTCTCACCATAAAAATGTCCACATGTTTTCAGGTTCATTAATATCATTTACTTTGACGAATAAACTTGTCAGCTCTCTCCATGTGCTTAGTACTCATGGAATGATATATCATATTGGAGTTCTAACTGAGTTCTCTTTTTATTCCTGTAGTGCTTTACTTACTTGCATTCCAACCTGTCCCAGACAGCTTATTTCTTTTTACCTTATCAAGCTTTTATGGAATTTTAAATAAGATTGGCACTGTGTTACCTCGAGCCTTGTCCTTGTTATTTACTTTTGGCTTACATATGTCAATTCCCTCAATTTGGAATTTTACTTTATTTTATTTCACTTCTGAAGAAAAAATTCTGTTGATTCCTAGTAGGAATGCAATGAATTCACCCCTTGTCCTGTGTCTGTCAAAGGTTAGAATCATCTTCTACATTGAGATCACATGCTTGTGGCCATTGTTTTTCTTTCCTTTTCTCCCCTGTGAATACATACTGACTCATTGAGCTTGCATACCTTCCTTTAATATCACCTGCTACATTTCACACATACTTGCTAATAAATTATTATTGTTCATTTTGGTGTTTCCATATAAAGGCCTTGTTCCTTTTCCTAAAATGTCACCCAGCTGTAGCTTCTCCTCATGCTTCTAACAGGTTACCTACACTTGGGTCACTCAGTTCCATCTCATGATTTTTCTTATCTTTTTGTTTTTCTCCTCCTTTGATTCCTGTGGTGCTTCTTCCTGAGGACAACCACATGGTTGGTGCCTGGTCCCATTATCCAGCTGTTAGTGGAATCCTCAATAACATATTCCCACTAGCATGTCTGAATGTAATGTGTGACAAGTGAAACCTTTGGCAGAACCTTTTCTGAAGGTGCTGTTTACTGTTTTCCCCACTCCCACACTCAGATAGCATACTTCAGAGAGCACAACAACCCCTTCCCTATGAATATTTGAAAAGCAGTAGATGCCAACTTCTGAATAAATGAAGATGGACACAGCCATAGAGAAGTAGCATTCCAGAAAAGCCCAAGAATAATACAGCTAATAGACTCATTTTATGCTTGTTTCTAAATATGTTACTGAATTTTGAAAGTTGACACTAGAATCTAGTTTACCTCACTTTCAATCTAGCCATAGCTGACTAAAATATTGTGAGTGAAAATGGAACATTTAGAAAATGGACTGAGTAAGACAGTGGAAGCACATTTCCATTTTCACATTAAGGTAATAATATAAAGAAATTTCACATGGTGACTGTTAGGAGCATGTATGTGTATGTATACATTAATATGTAATCCTACTTTCCTTTGCTTGTACCTTTGTGTTTTGGTTTGAATGACAGGTGTCTGCCAAGGAAGGTGGGAACCTCCCTTGGATTGGAGAATGTGACCCCCTTCTCTCCGAATTTTTATAACTTTGAAATTAAGGGCCTTTCAGGCAAAGATATAGGAAAATGAATGATCAGTTCTTTACTAATGTGTGTATGTATAACAAGGCAAGCGGACAACAATAATAGTAACAACAACAAAGAAGAACACAAAACCCAATGAGCAGCCTCTCCCTGCTCCTGCAGCGCTTTCCCCTCTGGTGCAGTTCCGGTCACAGCCGCCAGGGGCGCTGGTGGCTCCCGGCCGGGCAGGGCGGGTGCGATGATTCCCCCGCGCCTGCAGGGGGCGCTGTGGTTGGTGCAGTTTAGTCGCGTCTCCCTCAGGTGGGAACGGCGGATGCACTGGATGGCAGGAACGGGCTGCAGCAGGAACCTCGGAACAGCTGGAGCGGCAGGGTGGGCTCATACAGGGCAGCAAGAGGTAGCAGAAGGCAGTGGCAGAGAAATGGCGGGGCCTGGGCAGCGGCAGCCAGGAGAGGCTCTCTTGGAGGGGTAAGGAGCTCGGGGTCCCAGGGTTTTCCTTGAGGCACCCGAGCAGATGGTGGAGAGCTCTTTCTCAATGAGGCAGGGTGTTAGTAAGATTCCAGTGCCCAGCTGTTCCCACAGGCTGGGCTTCACTCACATTAGGAGAAGGCAGTAGGAGTCCCAGTGGAGGCACGTTCTCCCCACAGTTACTGCAGCCTGTTTCCATCCCAGTGCTGACAGCGTGACAGAGCTGGGACCTATGGCCAGCCCCTTCCCCAGCCCAAATCTGGAGGTTCCTTTGCCCCTCCGAGGGAAACCTTTTCAACTAAGAGGGTAGCCTGCCGCACCCTTCCCCTGAACCATGGCAACTTCTTTTGTCCCACTTAAGTACTGGTCGTTTTTGTCTCTTAGCAACATATGGGAGAAAATTCCCTGGGAGAAAGAAAACAGAAGGAGCAATCCTAACGTCCAGCATTTTGTCAAGCCTAACACATATTCAGCTCTAACTAATCACTTAGAATTGTATACATATACAGACATAACTTCCTATTGTCATTAGCCTCTTTTTCTTCCATACTCCTCATCTGCTGAATACCTTTGCAATTAAAAAAAAAAAAAAAAAATTCCCTGCTGCTCACACTCTGCATTCCAGTTCTACATCTGTGTATTTTGGATTTGTGGCTCACTTGATTTTTTTTCCCCCCCGCACAATTCATTTGTTGCTGCAACACAATCATTCCTTTTAAGTGTCTTTTAAAGAAAGTAAGAACTAGAGTGGATTTTTTAATTTAATTCCTATCTCTGGACTACATAGAAGACATGTATTTTGACTTACTACAGTTTTTAAATAGCTACTGAAACAATAGTTTGAAGGTAAGACAGACCTGAGAACACCAGTTTGTAGCACAGGAATCTAAGTTCTGGAAAGGTAGGGTGCACACCCTTGGAAAATGGTTGTGCACTTGTGCAGCAGAGTGCACTGGTGACAGTAAAAGCAGTTTTTTCTTCTACCTGTTAAGAGCACTGACTGCCAGAGCAAGGACAGTAGGAGTTCTACACTCATGACACATATGCTTTTCCTTTAAATTGCTGCTCCATTAAGTCTGATTTAAGTCAAGGCTTGGAAACAAGTTACACTAAAATACCACTAGAAACTAATAATACAACTCTTAAGCAGTTTAGTTTTTCACAGATTTGTGTTAGTGCTTCTGCATACACTAAGGGTCATTAGCCTTAAGTTCATTAGTGAACTTAAGAAGACGTTAATTTTATTTTTTTAAAAGAAATTTAGATTTAGAAAAATTTATGAATTTTAAGATTTAGAAATCCCTAAATATTTCTGAAAATTTGTAGTTATTAAGGAGTTTCTAATACTTTTCATAAAACCACAGGGTAATATATTTTAACTTTTCTTTGCCTCTGTAATTGGGTATTTGTTGGATATGGGCTTACCAGTAGAATGGCCAGTGAAGTGCACAATATTCCCTTTTATCTGCCCTCAGGCTTTGACACGGTTTATGTTCTCTTTTCACTTGTACACAGCCAAGTATAATGACACTGTAGGTATGATATGGTTGCTGGAGCATTGCACAAATACATCTGCTGCAAGTTGTATTATGAGATTCAGCTGTACATCTTATGCTGCTGCTATATAAAGGTGTATTTACAAAATTGTGCAAGTTGATTTCCTCTTTGCATATCTTTTCTTACCATCTGTTAGTGAAAGAAGCAACTACATTCCCTTCCTGTTCTCTTTAAATTATGTAGTGAAAACATAAGAATATCTATTTGAACTTTCACAGGTTCTCTGTGGACATCCAAACATCTCCTGTTACAGAAATTTGATAAAATAGGAAATTTTGTAGCTAAACTAGTTATTCTGCAAGAAGTTTTTCAGGAAAATACGAAAAAATAATATACTTATTTTCCCTTTTGATATTGAATTATGATATTGGACATTTTACTGTTTCATCTATCTTTTATAAAAGTATTCAAATCAAATCAAATGTCACATCTGTTCATTTTTTACTTTGGAAAATCACCCGAGAAGAGAAAGTTATCTATACTAAATTCTCCTTTGTGAACGATTTAGAATAACCTAATTTTCTTTTAGGGGACCATTAAGTTGTTTTTGATACTAGAACTGAGCATCAAAAGTTCTTTCTTTCCTCTTGTTCTATCTTTTGCATGTCTCCAAGCCCTTAGTCTACTTAGTCTTCTGAAAATTTGAGAAAAAGCTGTGTTCCTTGTTTCAAAGTGAAGTTACAGAGGGAGTTCAGTCCAGATCCACAGTATTGTTTGGGCAGGTGATTGGCTTTGAAGAAAATAAAACTGTTTTTGCAGATAGTTAGTAAGTTTGGGTGGAAGTGACCTGTCCAGAGCAGCCAGTGACAGCTCACAGCCTTGCATTCACATTTATCAGCTTCCAGGCTTCAACCAGTCTGCTCTTTACCCCACATACCATCTCCTAGCTGATAGAACTTTGTTTTCACCTGAATTTCCTGCAGCATTGGGATTCACTGAGACTTACTCTCAGTAAGTGAGGTCAGGAGTAAGGTGGTTATCACTTAGTAGTCCAAATGCTGAATTCACCACAGCAGTCCAAAGGAAAGACATGCAATGGAGTAAAGTGTATTATTATGCCTCTTAACTGAATATTATATGATAAAAACAAGTGGAAATAAATAATGGAAGAACAGTCATTTTAATAGAAGTACATTATATAGAATAGCAAAAATATGTTTAGCAAAAAAAGTCACTATAGTTTTGTGATCTGCTATAAGTTCATTTTCAAACTCTAAGTCCATTTATTTAGGCATTGAATTCTGTCAGTATTGCTTTTGTACATGCTGTTATCTAGAAGGAATTTTCTTTCATGAGACTTTGGAATTATGGTATCTTTTAAAAAGTATTATTTTAATATGTATGTTGTACTAATTTTCGCAGGGCAGTAACATATAGGAATAGGGAATGAAGATGCCCAAGGATGCCAGATAAAAATACTGTTACATGAACTGTTAGTATGCTGCTATGTGTTGTTTAGCATTTTTGAAACCAATTCCAGACACTTCTATTGGAATGGAAAGATAAAGGTCTTTATTGCTCAGTGCTGTTTCCAGTGACATGAGTTGCAATAATTCTAATCTGACTGTTCCTTATCCTGCAGAATCTGAAAAGTCCATAATTTTCCTAAACTTTCACAACATTGCATATCCAATTATATAGTTTTTTACAGAATTCAAATAATCTTATTTAACTTTTGTTTTGGTTTTTTTTGTTTGTTTCCTCTGGGTCAGCCTGAGGCCATCATTCATCTGCATTAATTCTGTAAAAAAGTGCTGGGTAAAGGCTTATATCTTCTGTGCCATTGGTGCAGAAGGCACCTCACTAAATTTCTGGTTTTACATAAAAGCATTTATATGTAGCCATGTGAGATGGAACTTTTTATTAAGGTTGGCTTTATCACAAATGGAAAACATACTTCTGTATGTAATTGTTAGATTCTGATGAGGTTTATGTTGTGCTGGCTGCGTTTCCAAAGTGAAAAACATGGCATAATTTGTGTGTTGATATGTTTACAATGCTTAAAAATGATTTGTGTTTACACAGTCAGTGCCCATGTAGTCTGTGTTAACTTCCTGTCATATGAAAGCAGAAACAAACCATTTTAAAATAATCCCTTTTTGGCACCTGAAAGAAACAGAATGGATGGAACCCTTTTCCTTTCAGCTTGAAATAGTTATATGAGTTGGTAAACATTATGGTTATCTTGAATCATTTGGTGGACCAAATCTGCATGCTGGATGCTACATCTACAGATGTTATTTGGTTCTTGTTTCCAGGATATTACATGGGTGTTGTTACAATATTTAATAATTCTAAAATATCCAAAGCCTCTTGTTAACTGGAATTGATAGAGAACTTAGTCACTTTTTTATGATTTTTGCTTTTTTCTTACAATTCCTGTAATAATTTCAGGGAACACTTATTTCAGGTTTCAGTAAAATTTTGACAGAATTGGAAAATAGGTCATATATAGCTATTTTTATGTGAGGCAAATTTATCTTTTGCCTATATGCACACTTAGTGCTTTTAATTCCGTTTTCTACATTCCATCCTTCTTCCATTTCTCATATAATCTTCTACATCCAGATTTACCTTTTTGAGTAGCAGTAGCCTTACTAAGTGTTTATCTATGCTGCTGCTGTCATGCAATACCAAAAAGCCAAACTTGCTGAAATATCTGGAGAAAGAGCAGC
Organism: Oenanthe melanoleuca; assembly: GCF_029582105.1. Classification (NCBI taxonomy): domain Eukaryota; kingdom Metazoa; phylum Chordata; class Aves; order Passeriformes; family Muscicapidae; genus Oenanthe; species Oenanthe melanoleuca. The sequence goes on from NC_079335.1 coordinate 96,138,267, forward strand.
ATGTCTTCAAGAACATGATAATGAGTATAGTCAATGTCTACAATATACGTCAGCTCGTTGTTAAGGCCATTAAAGTTTGTGGCAATCTTTCATGTGCTTTCAGTAGCCTTAAGTCAGATCATATTCTCTGTTTACCCTAACCCTAACCCTTTTCCAAACCATGCTTTTTTTCTATAGTCTTCAGGTTGTTTCAGAAGCAGAACAACACAAAAACTGAAACCAAATTTAGAGCAATGGAAATCAGCAGATTATTATCTCCCTGTAATACTGATGATAACCAATCCAGTTACAGTACTCAGAAATAATGAGCATTTTTGCAGCTGAGCAAGGAAATAAGCTATGCCAAATTGAAGAGGTGAAAGAAAACATTTATATGTGGTCTCTGTGTTCTGTGTAAACTGTAGTACATTTTGAAAGAGAATAGCAATGGCAACATTGCAACAATTTTGGACTATGTACAGTTTCTGTCTTTTCAATAAACTTCCACCATTACTGAGGGGAGATCTGTAATGAGTTCAAGAAAATGAGAATATCTAGTTCTTGGTGACCAAAATTGCAATTAGCAGACTTTTCATGTGCACCTCATTGTGTGATTTGTTTCATGGTACACCACCTGTATATTTTGGTTTTAAAATCTATTTGTCTTAAGACAAACAGTTCATGAGTGGAGGCTCTTGTTTGTGGTTGTGTCCAGGAAGAAATTAATTTCACCTTCAGTCTGCAAAGCAGGAGCTCAGTACTGAAGGCCCTAGAGAGCAGAGTGGCATCAGAATTTTCACACTTTAAGTTCCCAAATTAGAGGTGTGCTTGTTTAGATCCTGTTTTCCAGTGTGAAAGATTTTGTTTGACTGACATTTTGACTTTTTCACAGTCAAAAAAAACCACCAACTTGCTTTTTTACTCACTAGGCTTGTGCAGAGGATTTTGATGCACCATTCCAGTAAAGAAAAGCTCCTAATCTTAAGGTGATATAGAACTTCCTGATAAATAATAGCCAGAGTATACCTTAGAGGTATGCATGGAGCATTGCCAGAGCTGTGCTGGTAATCATTAGTTTCTCAAACTTTTCCGTTCTGAAGAGCAGCAGTTCTCACTGACATGAGAGCTCTGAGATTCCTCTTAGTTACCCTTAGACCCCGAATCACTTCCAGCCATTGCTAGAACAGAGAAATGCAAAGTTACTTGTATTGCCTTCCTTCCTTGGCGGTTATGTTTGCTGCATTTTATTCCTGCACGTCTGTGACCTGTGGCTGGTTTTCTTTATGAGGTGATATGAGATGCCATTTTGAGTTTTCAGGTGAAGTAACCAAATTCTACAGCTAAAAGTATTTCCCTTATATATGCTTTTCACTGTTTTTATCAAATATGTTTTTAAACTTGAACTCCAGATACTTAGGCTGCCTTTTAGCATCGTATGAAAATGCTTGCCTAAATACAGGTGTAGAAGTACTTGCACTCAGGTTTCAGAAAGTACCAATTGTTGTCATGTAGCATGAGAGGTACAATGTAGATATCTTGCAGTGTCTCTCAGCACAGGGTGTTTGGGCAACACACACACAAAACCTGTTCAGGTCTGATGGCTAATGCAAAATGATGACTTACAAGGTGCAGCACAGCACTGGATTTTTTGGGTTTGGGCCAATTCCTGAAAAAAGTCCCAAGGGCAGCTCTGCAACACATTTACCTTCAATACAGCAAATAGTCCTATTAGGATGTACATATCAGGTCTGTAATATTCATATCTGGATTCTGCATCCAGTCTAACGTGAAATGCAGGGCAAAAGAAAATTAGTCCAGGGCAGGTCAATATGCAGAAGAGCTAGAGCTTGTAGGCTGAGATACACCTCTCCTGATGTAGTGTAGAAGCACAGGGGAGCAGTTGTAGCGAATTTCCTTGTGCTCTGGTTCTGAGGAAACACTGCAGAAACATTTGGATTATCTATGGATGGAGCTTTGGGTTGGCAGGTTATTAGTTTTGAGCTGGAATGCAAATGATTGTACTTCTCCAGGAGCCAGCAATGGATGAAATGAAGTAGGATTAGTCTGGAGCTTCATACCTAATAGATTTTCAGATTCAATGTTTCTTGCATCCAGGTGTGGGTAAGGTACCCATCCCAGTGTGAAAGGTGAGCAACCAGAAATGTTGGTAGAGCATGTGCATTCACGGGCAGTGGCATTCAATAAATGCATGGACTAGTCAACATGAATATTTTTTAATCCAGAATGCTATCTCCATTCAACTGCTACTGCTATAATAATAGAACTTAACAACATATCACTGATTTTTGTGAATTTTAGGATTTTTTCCTAGCACCTTCCTTCATTTCACATATGTTATGAGGTCATAGAAAAAAAGACTCAGTTGAAATGAATATACACAATGGGATAGAATTAAGGTTGCCGTGGTAATGTCAACTCTGAATTTCCTACTTTTGTTGTGATCAAACTGTGGAATAAAATCTTTCATTAGTGTTAGGTTTTAAACATTCTCTAACATAATTAAAATAATTTGTTAAACTTAACCCTTTAGACACAGGTGCCCCTGTACCAGTCAAGTTTTACACATGCACAGTACTATAAATGGTTTTTTTCCTAATTCTGTTCATAGTAACTACATACTAAGCTCTTACTGAAATTGGACCCAAGAAATAGATAATTTTTTTGCTGGAGAAAGTAGATGGTCAGCTGTAACAGAATTTCTGAATGCTCATGGACTACAAATATTTACAATTTAAAATTAGAGAGTAAAAAAATTATGATTTCTTGTGGGAAACTTGTTTGTTTGTTGTTGTTGGAGGTGGTTTTTATTTTGTTTGTTTGTTTGTTTGTTTGTTTTTGTATGGTACTGGTATAGATTTCCTGAAATAAAAATATTTGAAAAATATCAATTTCTTTGGATGCTGTAGTATTTCTGTTTCTATAGTGCCTTGCTGTAAAACAGGGTTCTGATGTGACTGATAAAATAGGTAATATAACTGTTTATGGGCAACAAAAACAACATTACTGTGTAGTACTAATACAATTTATATTAAATCCTGTGGATTTTTCTTAGCCCTAATGAAATATGTACATTGATGGAGTTTAGGACAAGAGATGTGTGTCATACTCTATCAGAATGTAGAGGGAGCAACAGTTTTCATGTAGTAAAGAGACCTCAATGGAAACATAGAGTTAAAACAGACAAAGCCAAAATCCTCCCAAAGCAAAGCAGACTTAATGCAGACTTCATTATTTGTCTGGTGTTCTGTTTGGGCTCATGCCTCCAGGTATTCAGTGTAAATTTTGGGCAATTTGGGCTTCTCCAGATCTCGAGGATAAGATCTGGCCTTAGGAAAGTAGTCAGTAGTGACTGACTTTGGTAGGACTACAGGTTTTACCCAAAAGAGTTATTTTTAAATTCAGGTAGTGTGATTTTTGTATCACTTGATATTATAGATGAGTATGCAGCTTTTGGCCCACAATAAATGAAATAAGAATAGGTACCAGTGAGAATTTTTTCAAGTTTCTCAATTGCTTTTATTCTTCCCCATATAGGGAAATTTTACCCTGACTTGTGGAAACAGGCTAACTTATCTGGCATAACCCCTGTTTTGAAAAAGGGTAGTCAGTCTTCATATCAGAAAGATAAGCTTGTGGTTCAAATCAGTTTTACAGTGGTTCTTTCTGGAGAGCGACTGGTTTGCTCTCATTTGGTTGTACTTAGGGCTGACAGGGACCCAGGTCCCAGCATAGAGAGAAAGTTCTCAGAGTGTGAAGTCACTGAAGCTTTCCTTGAAACTGCTTTTACACTCACATCTTTCCATTATTAGTGACCCCATGGAGAGTTGTTTGAGGTCACATAGTGGCTGAATTTTTGAATTTCTGGCCAACAAGGGAATACATTTTATTTTTTTCTCAGGGCAGTTAAAAGCATTCATTTTTGCCTCTAAGTTTGGGAGATGGTGTGTTCTAACATTGGGATAAGAGCTGAGCTGGTCTTGTTTACATAGATGTACATTGAAAAGAATTTTTGGTTTAGATTCAGGAATGAATGCTAGGTTTGTCTTTGTAAATGTTTATTGAAATAATTGAGTGATTAATACTTGAGCATTTATTTATTTATGTATTTATTTATTTCCATTTCAAACTCTTTTCTGTGTGCAGGTATGTGCCCTCCAGATCTTTCCCTTAGCAGGAGATTCTGCACAGTGAATTATTAAAGGACAAATTTCAATTTCTCTGAAATTCATTCTACTTGCATTTTGCATCCATGAAGCCACAGTGCAGCTGGCAAAGCTGTGTGCTCAGAAACATATTTTCAAAGATAATCTGCCTTCTTTGTTTGGTGGAAAGGGGTTAAAAGAATTCTGTATTGCAGTGTCTGTGCTCATGACCTCTGCCTGTAGAGGAGGTGAGAAGCAGAGCCCCAGGTTAAGCAACATCTGTTATTTCAGTTCACCTCCAGACAGCAAGACAAAATTTCTGGGAAAATAAATGTTTTCTTTATCTGAATTTCTCTTTATTGTAACATTTCTGAAATTATTTGCAGGTTGGTTACTCAAGGTGAATGTACCATGTCATGTACAAAACACGTGTGCAATGGTTAAAACAGCCTGAGATATAAGGCAGAACCTCCCCTGACCAAAGAGGATCACAGTAGAATAGTGGGAAATATTTTTTTTCACTCATGCAGTGAGAAAGGAGTCCTACTTCTTCCTACTCTCCATACATAAATGCTGGTTATGCTCTGTTATAGTCACCTCATCCACGTAAGATCAAGTAACAGCAGTTTGGTAGTCCATAATTTTGTACAGACTGTTAAGTACAAGGGACTGAATATTTTCTAGGTAAACTTTCCCTAAAGAAGAATAACCTTTATAGTAACAGCCTGGGTGTAACTAACAGGAGCAAAGCTTTGTTTGCTACTGAGGTTGCATACCAAATAATGAAAAGAACATCTTTTTCAAGCCCAAAATGATGGTCACACTTTCAGCTGTGGAAACCAGCAGAGACAGGGGTTTGGATGTATTGTTTATGCATACTATGAGGAAGATTTTTTCCTTTGTACTTATCTTTTTTAATCTACTATTCAATCATTTGCCATGTATTTGGGAAAGCAACTAATACACACATATTTGTGTGATGGTTTGCTATGATGCAAAGTTCCAGCACTCTGGGCTGCTTCCAAGAGCATTTTGGAAGCAAAAATCTCCTTTCAGTACTCGATTAAGACATCCTTCACTAGCCTTGTCTTTTCCATACAGGGCATTATATCATGATCAAGCTGTCTGTCCATCTCTCTATCTGTCTACCTGTCTAAATAAAATGTCTGCAAATATACATGTAGACTGGGGTAGCAAAACGTTGTTTTGTAGGACAAAAGCTTCAGGTTTTGATTGGCTGCTGTATCAGTAGACTGGAATACTTACAGCTGTCCTTGGAGGCCTTCTATAAAACTGCAGGTGTTCAGCTTTAGCAAATAGTTCTTATTATATGGATAGACTTTTGGCAGCTGGTAATGATGTTTCCTGAAATTGAAAAATTATTTTCTACCTTACACGCTGGTTTTACATTACTGGAATGTTGGAGAGGGAACCAAATACCTCTCATCGAGTATTACTGAGACTGTTTTTGTTAGTTGTATATATTTTTTGATTTGTGTATTTTATACTGGAATGCAAGTTTTTTTCCTTAACTGTTGTGGTCAGATTTGAAATCTCTTCCAGCAAAAGTAAAATTTTGAGGAATTAAGGAAGTATCTGCCAACAGAGGTTTATCCCCCTTTATATAGAACTATCAACTGGCTTGCAGTCAGTTTACCACCAAACCTTGAGGTGAGGGGGTGTTGTAAAATATTTATAAATATTGAACATTATAATAGAATACTTTTAGAAGCTTTATTTTCTTTTTTGTATCACTGAGTAAGGCATATAGAAAGATTTTATGACTATATATGTAACCTATTCCTTACCACTATCATATAGTGCTGGAAGAAAATGATGGATCATTTTGTTGGTTACTCTTTGGACAATGAGATTGATGACATGCAATATGACTTCTGGAGAACTGTAGTTTAATTGCAGGGAGTTAAACAACTTATTAGAATTATATTTGTATTGTATTTAGTTATCCAAATGCTTGACTTGGTGCTCACATTTTCTTTAATAAGCCTACTTGACCTTTACAGTGGTGAATCAGCACCTGAAGCCTGATGGCTCAAGATTCTCCTCTCCTAATTTTTATTTCTTTCCAAAATAATACCTTGCTGAAGTAGAGTTATTTGAGTGTTTTAAGTATGCAATATTGAGTCTCCATGTACAAGATTGAGTCTCTTCTAGACACTGTAGGCATGTCTCAAATCTATCAAATCAGAATGCTTCCTCAGGGAAAGCATTGATCCTTTAAAAAGGAGTTCTGGGAAGTCGTCAGTTCCTGTTTTGGTTTTTTGTGTGTTTGTTTTTTTGTTTGTTTGTTTGTTTGTTGTAGTGGTGGAAAAACACTACTGAATACAAAGTAAATGAGTATTTCTGACTTCAATAAGTAGGGGCTGTGCAAGCCAACTCAGCATGCCCAGAAGACATACAAGTTCTGGAAGGGAATATAAGGATTGAAGGGGATTTTTAATTAATTTTGTTTATTTTTATTGATTTGCTCTGTCTTTGAATAAATAGTTATTTTGTTTGTCAAATGCAGTCCGTGAAAAAAACTCTATGATTTGCCTGTTGTATGTTTGAAACCTTTACATAAAGAAGAAGACACCAAGAGCAGCTATTAAGTGTAAATCTCAAACTCTATTATAATTTTATCTGATGCTAAGCCACAATGCTATAGGCATGAGTTACTGCTGGTGGCATAAGTGTTTGGCCATATTTACATAAAAGATCCTCTTTGTCTCCTTACCTGTATTCCCTCTCGTGTTTCTCACATGCATTTGCTCAGAGTTCTACAGGTTTTTTTCATCATACGAAAGTATCATTTTCAAAGGCCTTTGCTTCTTGCATCAATGTCAGCATTGCAGATCAGAATGTGACAGGGAATACCTGGTTGCATAGTTCCTTTAAACCTGAGCCAGTAGCACTGCAAAATGTTAGGGAGACCACCCTTTCATCTCACACCATTCACCACTTAAAAGTGAATGGTTTGTTGATGTAATCCTATTTTCAATCTATAGAGGTCACCTGTAATGCACTGCTCCAAGGATAAATGCCTAGTACTCTTTGATGTTAGAGATTTCTTTTTTTAAAGGCATGTTTAATGATATTTTGTTTTGCCAGGATACTGTGTTGAAAATTTTGAGGAATTCAGCTGCTTTTAAACTGCTATTAACCTTTCAGTCAATTGTTAAGAAATCTTTCCAATCTGATATTTTCATTATTTCAATATGCTTCAAAATATTTTGTTTTTGGAAGAACTGCAGACTTCGAGGTAATCTATGATGCAAGATGCAATAACTAGCTTTTAGGTGAAAGTACACTAAACCAAATCTATATTCCCTTGGTAATCAGTGACAAAGATAATATTAATTCCACTTGGAGAAAGATTGCATCCTGCCAGTTCATCATAGAGGAATGAATTTAAATCTTAGTTTATAATGTAGTACTTAAACAGTTGCAAAACTCACATTCAGGATCATTTTTTTATCTCTTTAAGTACACTGTTGGTATGTATAGGCCATACTGTTTTTCCCCAGTAAAAGTGTATATTTTTATTTCACAGATTAGCTCCACCTACTTTTGCTAGGATGGGCTTTTTTTCTTCATAATCCTGACTGATATCTGGTGCAGGTTGGCAAAGTCTTGCTGCAATCCAGCTGGGCTTTTGGGTGTGAAACCACTCCACCTGTAAATTGTTCAGCAGACAACTTTCACAGTGCTAGAGCGGCACATGAATGTTAAACACTTCTCAGAACTGGGCTCCCTGCTTGCCTAGTGCAGCAGTGGTTCTTTGCTTGTAACTGCTCTGTTTCCTGACCCAAGCAGTCATGTGGGGAGTTCAAGTTAGGTTAACAAGAGCAGGCTGACATAGAAAAGGCTTAGTTTCACTCGATTCTACACTGAATCCTGTCTTTTTATTGTTAATGCCCTTTTGTTAATTTTTGTTTCTTTGTTTCATCTGCCAGAGAGTTCAGCTGGCAGCAGGGAGAGTTTCCTGAGCTGACTTGGCCTGGTAAATGGTTTTTAAAGGCTTGCTTCTTCAGGAGGAGCCCACTTTCCAGGGCTCTGTCACTTTCCTTCTTTTGATTTTGTGTTCAGTCCCTTCCTGACCATTCCCCACATATGGTATGCACAGTTGCAATGACTTGCATCTGTCCAGAAGTGTGACTTTCTTAGAGCTGATTCTCCTGTTCCTTTGTGCCTGAGCCAAAAAAGGGCTGTGTTTTACACAAGGCTGCCAGCACCCTTCTCCCAAGAGAACATGTGTGGTCCCTCACATTCATCTGAATTCCCACTAACCCCAAAGAGCAAAAATGTTTAGACTTCTTCCTGTCTCTGGTGGCCACCATTATCAAAATGACTTTGTCTGCCCAGAAAGTTAAAACTCACTGCTATTACACTTCCAGTTCTATCAATGATAAACTATGGAAAACATCAGTGTCATATATTGTGTTTAACATGAGAAGCTGTTTGACACAGTGTATCCTTGAAATGTTTATAGTGAGTAAGCAAAACTTTGAATTCATTTAATAAAACCTCCCTTTAACCTCAGAAATGGAGCCTGTACAATAAAGTTTTATCTCTCTCAATGATGTTCAGTCGTATTTGAAGGGCCAAGCACTGCATAATAAATGTAGGCAGGGAGACTCTCTCCATTTTGTTATATCCTTTCATTGAATTCCCATAACATTGAGGTCAGTTGGTATTCCTGCCCTCTACGTCTCACTCCCAATGACTCCTGTCTTTAAGGACAGTACAAGGGACAGGAAGAAGAAAGAGGAGTATATTGCAAACTGATTTTCCTTAAGAGGTGGTTTATTACCTGCTTAATTCCCCTCCTTGTTACCTATTCATGCTGTTTCTTTGAGAAAGAACACTTATTTGGTAGATCTTAACAATTGTCTGTGAGTGTCTTGAAGCTTGTTTAAAACACAAAGCAGTATAGGAGACAATGGGATGTGATTTTTTGTGACTTGGAGACTGTGAGAAGGAGAGCTGCTCAGCAGCTCTGGAGGAAACTACTAGTTTGTTGTGAGGGGAGCCAAAATGGTGTTAAGAGAATGTGGCAAACCAGAATTTTCTCAGTTCTAGTTTCACCTTACTGATACATGCCAGTGTTCCTCCCTGAGCTTTTGCTGGAAGGGTAGGTGGGACACTGGATGGCCAACATTTCTATGACAAACATCCTTAGATGCAGCTGAACCAATATTGATGGTATTTGCTCCAGTGCTCTTTTCAGCTGCATTCCAAGCACAGGAAAAATAGCTTTAAATTAAATACTACTCAGACATCCATAGTTTTATGTTTAGCAGTTCTCCATAATAATAGGTTAACAGCATGCCAAAGAACATTAAAAGACCTTAAAAGAGGTCCCTAATGTTCTCTAATATGGAACATTAATAGACCTCTTCCTCTCACTTTATCTCAAGCCACCAGAAGAGGCAGCAAAGGAATATTTTAGGATGCTTTTGTATGGGGGTGTTGCATAAAGTGGGATTGATTCACTTGCATTGAAGACGTTCCAGATGGAAGTTGCAGGCTGAAAATTGGCATGAGAATATGCTGGGAAAGTGTCCTCACATATTTGTCCTCTGTACAATCAGACATTTTCCATTGGCCACTGAACTGCATGGACTTTTGATTTGACTTGGTCCAGCCATTCCTAGTTCTTAACATGCACTACACGTGAAAAAAAGAAAATGGGTCATTGAATAAGAACAACAGCCTTGTCTTAGGTGAAAATATGCTCCTCGGTTTAAACAAATTAGTTTGTACCTTCTTCATTTCACTTTTTTAGCCAGATAGGGTTTTTTTTTTTAGTGGAATCATCTATGTAACACATGTATGATTTCATTTTCTCCTTACAGGCCTCCTCTCAGGCCATAATTCTTGATTTCTCCTAATTAGTTGCTGTGGAAATGATTATGTCATAAACACAAACAATGGGAATATAAGGAGCAGATGAAATCTTAAGAAGCAAAGATTTGTTTTCCTGTAAATGACAAACCCCCTTTCCCCAAAACCAACAACCCAAAGGAGATGCATTGTAATACTTTCTGCATTGTCTTTCATCTCAGGATTTTACTGTACTTCTCAAGTATTAATACATTAAAGATTTTTGAAAATCTGATGCAGAAATGGTGTTGAAACCTTCCATCTTAGTTGTCCTTGTAACTCATTATTAAATCATCATTGCTTGCAACTGAAATTAAGCTTTAATTGCAAACTGATCCTTTGCTCTGAGAGCTGTCCGGGTTCTTCCCAATGTACACATCATCACTAGTTATAGAGATCCTTTTGACACCTGTGCAGTTCAATTTGCTGCAAGCAAATTGATCTTTTTATTCCTCTGCCTTCAGATTCTTTGTCTTTGAGATCTGTAGGCAGTTTAACACTTTCAATAATGCTTCCTTATTATTTCCTCACACTATGTGAAAGAACAGTAAATAATTTTATCAATGGGATACACGATGGAATGGAATCTATATCTGTATCAATCTCAGTTATGTTCTGCATTGGGTGAGAAAAAGGTAGTTTTTGCCTCTGGAGTCAGCACATGTGGCTGTGTATCCTATGGGGAAGAAAATCCATTACTCAAGTCCACTGTATAGCAAAGTTTCCATTAAGTGCTCAAAATGGGACTTGTACAGTGTATAGGTCGTGTGAATTCACATGTGGATTTCACCAAGGGAGAAGCTCGTTGAGTCAGAAGATGCCTTTTTGCATAGTCACTTTTCAGAGTTGTGTTATATTTTTGGCATTCACAACACCTCTGTCATGTGAGTATTTATAATTGGTGCCTTTTACAGATGGAAAATCCAAGGCACAGATTATATGACTTTTCTAAAAGAGCACAGTTGGTTAATGGCAAAGTGAACACAGAGCTCAGGATTTCCGACTCTGTCTCCTAGACTCCACAAAATATTTCTAGAGCAATATTGAAGTGATGTAATGTGTAAACAGAATTGTTTCCAAACAAAAATATCTGTCAGGTTACATTAAATATCTGCAACAGCTCTTTAAACAAGCAGAAACAGATCGATTTTTAATGTATGTAGTCTTTAGTGATGAGAAGGAAGACATGCTGAAGTGTTAAAATATTTAGATCTCGCAATGATAAAAAAATTTTAGGTATTATCCTGCTCTCGGCTGTGGAGTAGGAAATCTACATGGTTCTTAGACTTCCAGCTAAAAAGCTTTTTGAAACTGAAGCTGTAAGTGCTAGTTAATAAGTAGGACATTCTTGTCAGCTGCTGGCATCTGTTATTGGAACTATACACTAGTACATGTCCAGCATTGCCTTACAATATGGCAATGGCAACTTTATAGAACTCAAACATGCACAAGAAAGATATGTGAAGAAGGGCAAAATGCTTTTGCATAGTTTTTATATTATTCACACGACTGGAATGTGTACAGCACAGTACAGAGTGTAACAAGAGCAAATGCTGAACCACATCAAGCTGTTCCCTTGTCGTGCATGTCATTTAAATATCAAATCTATAAGGGCGTTTGCTGTGTTCTTCGCACACAGAAAGACCACAACTAAGTGACTTAAAAGTATCCCATGAGTTTTTAAAAATGCGGACAAACAACTCTCTTCTTTTTGATAATTGCAAATACATTGTTCCACTCTGTTGGTTCTGCAACATCTGGTGTTTTATAAAGCATTTTAAAATGTCATCTCCCTTTCCCATTTGCCCACACCCTTCCCACTGCACCTTAACCCCAGCATACCAAGAAACTTTAATTTGTAAGGAAATCTGTGGAAAATCTTGCAAAATGGACTTAAGGAATTGTGTCTCTATAGATTTGAGCTATTCCTTAAATTAACAAGGAAGCTGAGTCAGCAGTATTACTGTGTGGAAGATTTACATGAGGAAGAGGAGCAAGATTCTGGGCTGATTCAGTGGAAAGATGTTATTAAATGACTCTTGTAGATGAGATTACTTAGAACATTTTGCTTGGTAGTGTTAACTTGATAGTCTTGGCATTAAGTCTTCATAAAAAGATCACAAGGCTGTTTCTCAAGAATGAAAGACTGTAATCCCCCTTGCCAGTCCTGGTGTGTGTCCAATGTTTGATTTGTAAATTGAGCGTAGTTGCTTCACAGTTAGCAAGTTAGTGAACTTTGTGCTTCAGGATGAGCTTCCAGGTTAAGGAATCAAAGTGGTTGAATGATAATACTTGTCACAGTGGAGGGGGATGGAGACACGACACAACACTTGTGGTTCGTGCAGCAGAGAGAGAGTTTAATGGCTTACACGGATGTTATAGACCTTATTCAGAAGACTCTGTGTTCAGACCTGATTGGCTGTAATTGGTCACCACCCAGCCCACTGGCCAGTAGCTGCCTGCTTATGTTCATCATCAGGGATTGGCTCTCCATAGCCAAACGCCTCCTCCTTTCATGATGCACAAAGTCCAGCTATATGCAGCCATACTTACTGTGTGCCATTTGTCCATAATCAGGATGTTTTAACACTTTTCATGGGCGTTCTTGGCGGTCCATTGTAGCATAGGGTGAATAGGATACTTTGAGATGTAGGATGCGGGTAAAGGTACAGATCTAATACTACAGAAATAACTGCAGAAAAATCCCTAAGCAAGCCATCTCTAAAAATATCATGAGTTGTAGGAGGTCATCTTGCCTAATTTTAGCTATTTTAGCTTGCCTAATTTTAGTTAGGCATATGGTCTCTGCAGTTTGTATTGGCTCCCATTTTCAGTGAAGACAAAAGGAATGGGGGCACCTCTAGATGGCAGCTCATCCCACATGTCTAGATGAGATTGAGTGCTCACTTTCCATCTGACTAAGTTTGAATGGCTTGGATCTTACCTTTATTGCACAGCACAGAGGAAGATCCTTCCCAATCCCATGCATTTAAAGTAAGACTTATTTCCTTAGCTCTTGAAGTCCATGGAGGAGATTTCTTTGGTATACAAATCATGAGGGTTGAAGACGAGTACAGCGAACAGTTTACTCAGTGAAGTTGCCTTTTTCGTAAATACTCTCTAAATGTGTGACAGATCCTAAAATAAAATACATCCAGCTATGGTCAGAAGGCTATGTTAAGTGATTTATATTAGTTTATTTTTACATAGTTGGTGAAAATTGGCAAAATTTTATATATAGTGATAAAATGTCATGTTGAAGTATGTTTTTAAAAGGAGACTGACATGCACTGTACAGATGATTTCTGTCATAGTTTTGGTGATTAGTATATTCAGTGTTGTCCTCATGGTCACACTGGCACAGCACTTCTCCTGTGCTTCTATTGTAGATTAAAATTACTAAGTACTATGAGTGCCGAAGACAAAAATTTCTTAAGAGACTGAATAAAAGTGCAGTGTTTGGGAAATCCTTTTCCAAGTTCTGTGTTGCCTTAGCTAGAATGTTATGAGTATCCAAGGAGATGCACTGGGACCTTATATCATTAAACTTTTTTCATGTCTGATTGCCAGAGCTTATGACTGCCAGATAAGTAAGGGTGCCTTTACCTGCTTTTTTCTCACTAAAGCAAGTAACAAGCAATGAAAGTACAATACAGTAGCTCTGTTTCAGCATGGATTAGAAACCAGAACATCTGTTTTAAGTTCACAAATAAACTTGTACCTGTATGCTATCATCTGCTCTCCTTTCTCTAACAGTTAATTCCTTAAAATTTTCCAATGTGTGATGCATTCAGACTTTCATTTTCCTAGAAACATATACTCTTTATAAAGAACACTTCTTGTTTAAATTAACAAAAAAGTAATGATACAGATTAATTTTACTCTCTGTAAATAAATTAAAGGGGCAAGTTTCAGACTGGAAGATGCATTTTTGCCAGTAAAGGCATAGTAAAACTGTTCATGAGTATATTTAGGCTGAAAGTTAGGAAGTTAGTTTCCATAGGGGTAGTGGACACAAACATTCTTGCTATGACTGAGATTGATAGCTTTAAGGATGGATTTATGGGGAAGATTATAGTTTTGAAGTCTGAAGGCCCAGATACAGGTAGAAAAGAAGATAGTGAGTTTTTCTTTTGAAAAGCCTTGGTCTTCTAAATTCTTGGATAAAATAATGCTTTTTTATAGTTTGTGGATATAAACTTTGCTAGCTGCAGTCTTTGGGAATCTGAGAGTTTCTGCTCCTTAACCTTTATTCCTGTTTGTTGTGTGCTCTTCTTCACTGTGATGACTCACTCAGATGATTGTGATACCAGCAGTGTATCATTAGTATGGCAAACTCAAATCCTGCTACTACACAAACACTATTGCTGGAGTCCTAGAAGTTTAAGAAATAAAGGGAAATGGTACAACCCTTTCGACCATCAGCCCTGTGACCTTTTGTTCTCAAATGGTTTAGTCCCTCTTCTATACATGACTTCCACTTGGGACTTTTTTGGCTCTTTTCCATTTTTTTTCAGTTAGCATTTATTTCACACATCATTATGAGAAGCACTGGCTCTGAAGATACGCAGCTCTTGTCATAACAGAAGTATTTTGTATGCACCTGCAATTTGATGTTTGTGTTCAGGGAATATTGTAGAGTGAATAAAAAACCACATAATTTAGGGGGTTTTCACTCCACCTGCTATGGAATTGTTGTATTTTTTGGAGGAAGAGTGTTGTGGTGTTTTTTTATTTGCTTGAGTTTTTTTGAGGTTTATTTTTTGGTGATATTTTTTTCCCAAGAACAGTCTGAAGGTGTGTTGATGGTGTTATGGAAAAGGTACATTGTAGGTTATAATGCTGTAAGCAGAGAAGAAAGGAAAATCTGTAAGACAGATGGCTAACTAACGTGGTGTAAATACCCTATTTTTAATGCAAGGGGGAAAAGGTGTTCCATATATAGTCTTCAAGTTGGAAGCTTCATGTTTGTAATAGTACCATGGCAATGTGCAAGTATTAATCACTTCCTGTTTGCTATGTGTAACAGCAACATCAAAAAATCCTGCTCTCAAGAAGCTGAAGATTCTTGCTGCTTTTGATCCTCTCTCTTCAAATGCACCTATTCATGTGTACTGAATTCCTTAAGACTGCATGTGTGCAAATGAAAGGACCTGTAACCCACTTGTACCTGACCCCTCAGAATCCCCCTGGTGCATGAAGCTGTTTGCCACTGTGCCCAGTTTTCCCACCACTCCTTCATCACATACTGGAGGCAAGGAAGGGGTGGGTGTCAGGGTGGGCTGCAGCTGTGTTCTGCTAGGTTTCAGGCAGGTGCTTGCAGATTTAGGGAGCTATAAATGGCTTCCTGATAGTGTTCCCAGCCTGTCTTCTCTGAATAAAACTCTGCACAGGAGAGTGTCTGGTCTGATAGCACTCACAAAAACAACATTGAAACTCTTCTTACTGCTCATTCCAGTCAAATGGCTTTAGAATGAGAATGAGCTAATACTTTAGTAGTTGCAGTGAAATTAGGAGTTCAGTCTCATGTATCCATGTCAAGTGGAAAGACAAACAATTTGAGTTGTTTTAATAATGCCTCCGCAACAGAAAATGTTGATACTTGTGCTGATGAGAATTTTCTCTAACTTAGAAAATCTAATCTTCTGCATCAAGGAACTGTTATTGGAAACTGATATTTCACACTTTCATAGTGATTGTTACTTATTAAGTTCTTTTATATCATGATGCCTGAGAGTAAAGGGTTTCCTAATGCATGTTAATCCAACTTGTCAAGTAAATTTTTTCATTATGTATTGTGACTGGAAAATTATCTGTTGTAAGCTTTGCTTTAATTCAAGGAAAATTTAAAAAGTTTTAATTTTTTTAAAATTAGTTTTACTCTTTCATTCAGAGATTCTATTTTTTGGGGAGAAGGGAAGGAAGTTGCTTTTGAGGGGAGACTTACTTGGCAATTAGTCGTGGTCTATTTTTGTTGAAAATTGAGAGTCAAGACGGGATTCCAGTTGCAGTAAAGTAGCTTATGGTACAAGGTAAACTGTGTTTCCATGGAATATATCTTGTGATGAAAGCTTCTTTCCTAAATACTCACTCTCTGAATATACATTCTTTCCAGACACTGTTGCTATTTTGTTCTTTTTAGGTAATTACAAGCTTGCCCCTCAGAAAGGAAAAAAAAAAAAGGAAAGTAAGAAAAGAAAAAAAATATACACCTACAGGAAAGTTTTTAAAATGTAGGTCCTACTTAATCTGGTTTAATCTTTGCGTATATAAATTCATGTGGTTTTTGAGAGCTTATTTTTGAAATTTGAAGCACCCTTCTGTATTTATTTCTCTGAAACTTTTTGCAGCTTTTGTACTGTGAGAAAAAAACAATGCTGGCAGTGAGCTTGGTTATATAAGTTAAAGACTTTTTGTAGTGCTTGATTTTTTACCAGCTGTGCTTCCTGGTTTTAACTGACAAGCTATTACCATCCTCATAGAACAGTGCCCTAAAAAACCCAACAAATTTACAATTATGTTTGTGAATTCATTCCTGAGTTTGAATATAATTCTTTATCTCCAAACGTGCAGTTACAGAACTATGTAATTTTTTATGTACCATCCTCATTGCACAGAAGAGTCATGAAATAAAGAGAAAAAGGAATGGAAGATTTAGGGAGAGGATGTGACTCTGGGGCTCAGGATCCTACCAGATTGATAGAGCAGCCCCAGAAAGAGAATGATATCTGCTGCAAATGGACAGATGGAGAAGAGGCCTAGGATGAAGAAAAAGAGTGAACAGAGGAATAAATGCGGTGAGAAGTGAAGGGCAGAGTTGGTCTTTTATGCAATTCAAAAAGTGGAGAGAAGCAGTTGGATTTGGGAATGAATAAGGTCCTAGTGAAGACAAATGAGGATTGCTTCCTGGAGTGAGAGGATTGTTTGCTAGACCTGATTTTTTCATTTTTATTTCAGTGAAAACCAAGATAATCCTTTTTTATTTTGGTGATATGAAATTATTTCCTGTAGTCAGATATGTTTAATGCTGTCGCCCCAAATAATTTTTTTTATTTTTTTATTTTTTTATTTTTTTTTTTAAATAAATTTTTAATTCTTTCATTCCTCTTAGAGGTGAATTTCAAAATGGAAATGCAATTTGAAAGCATCCACTCTGGAATTTATCTAAGGGATATGTGTTAGGTTTTGTGGGTTTTTTTTCAGTAAAATATTGCTGATTTCAACCTGAAATCATTTTCAGGTGGGCTGCAAACTAATAAATTATTCACTGAAAGTGCTACCAGCTGTATAAATCATGAAATATCTTGGGTCTTTTTTCAGACGGAGAAGCTGTGTGAATTGATAATTGCTTTCAAATCCTGCAGATACTATCTAATACAAGTGGTCGTGAATCCAACCTGCAGTTCTCAGTGCCTAATTGCATGCCAAATAGCTGTGTCATTTGAGAGTTCAGATTGTTCATTGCAAAGAAAAGAGTGCCAGCTTACACTGTGTCAAAGATAATGAATTTTTGCTTTTTCCTTCTTCCAGAATAAATTTTATTTGTTGTAGGTGCTGGATCATATACCCTTTATTTGTTGCAAATACTGTTGTAAGTGAGGGTCTTTGTAAAATGAGGCTCTTTAAAATGGAAGCATTCCTAGTTAATAATGAAAAATGTCTGAATTTCTTTGGCTTGATCACAATGAGAAAATAGAAATATTCTTTTTTCAACTATTTGTTTTGCTTAAAATCATGGAAGAACATGAGTCTTCTAAACAAACAAACAAACAAAAGCTTATTTTAGTGATAAATGATGCACAATGCTGAGCGCTTGTAGCATCCTTCTCTTTTCTAATAATTGTCCCTTGGTGCATTCATCACTGTGTGCTTCTTAGAGGCCTGTCTGGTAATCTTTAGCTAGTTTTAAATCACAGATTTCTCTGTATGCAGGCCACATGTTACAGGAAGTACTGAAAGTTCATGTGTGCTCACACACTCTCAAACGCTTTAAAACATCCACAGGTGTGCTTAAGGGGAGCATGCTAAGAGAAAAAATTAAAAGGGTGTAGTACAGGAATGACTGTCAGAGCAAAGGCAAGTTGTCAGATATTCATAAAGGTTGTACAAAGTTAGGAGAGAATTCTTATTTCTCTATGGTGCACTTCTTCTCCAAGACTGTGTTATTCACGGGCAAATCTGAGCCACTTGGGAAATGGTGTTTATCCTTAAGACCATTGCCTGGAAAAATTATGGGAGTATATTTGTGACAGTTGTTGGAGTAGGACAAGTTGTTGGTGACATAGCATTGTACTTGCATTAAAATTTTATGGCTAACTTGAACTTAATTCCTGTAATCTGAGAAAGAAAAATCTAGTTTTGAGTGAATATCAGTGCTATACTGAGCACAGCAGATTCTTTCCTGGATTCCTCATTAAACATCTTTGCTAGGCCACATCAATTCTGCAGATTGCCATGATATAAAACAGAGTAAAACTGGGTGGCAATTGTGCCACTTTTGTGCACATATGCATGGTGTATCACATGCACTGTATGCACTCCTACCAAATTTCAAGATTTGCTTCCAGTTAAAATTTGAGGATGAATATAAAAGCTGTTCTCCCTCTTCTGTGCTGGTAAAATAATTTTTCCAAAATATAGGCTTTTACCTGAACATAAAGTTGGTATTTCTTTTGAAACAGCCTTCAGGTAAAAATAACAAATTCTTGTAGAAAATAGTAAATCTTGGTTCACAAACTCACTCACTTACTAGTTAGCAGCATTAAAACATTAAATTGAATTTACATCAAGTATGCAAGCAAACCTGTATCATTTCAGTGACTGGAACAAGAACTGTGTTATGGGTAAGTTTCTTCTAAATAGCTTTATATCTGGCTTCAAACAATTTTTGTCTAGAAAACCTGACTGTGCAAAAGAGCTGTGTTGGCATTTTGCAATTCTGTTTTCTGGTACTGCTCAGGAAGTGAGGAAAATAGAAATCCTCACTATCTTTACAGTCAATTTTCCACCAACTGAAATAAGAGAGAGTACTTGTCAGTTTATGTGATAGCTGGTCAGCTGTTTGGTATATCTTGCTCTTGTCTCTATAACACTCATTCAATGTGGAGATAGTGGAGGATGTGTATCTGCTGTCCATGTCCCAAGAATGAGAGATAAATGAAAGATTCAGCAATACTGTCTTGTTCAAAGGGAATGCAAGAGTAAATTTTGGATGCAGGATGATGTCATATCCTTGGAAAAGTTATTTTGTTATGATTAACCTAAAGATTTAAATGACTTGTTAGTAATGCAAGTTTATTGGAAGTTTTGTTGGGTTTTTTATGTTTTGGCTTTTTTTGAGGGGAGAGGGTAAATTTTTAAATTATTATTGATCAGAAATAGATCTGAATTTAAACAGGGGGTTAGTACATGTGCTCAAAATGAAGGAAAGAAGTCCACTGTTGCTGAAATAAACATAGCCATTATAAAATTATATGGTTTAGAATTTCTTACATCTTAAAAGTGAGGGAGAAGACTTTTGCCTTTCAACTTGTGATGGTCCTCTTCTGTATGCTGGGAATGGGTTGGGTTCTTGTTCCATTAGGCTACAGTGACTCTGATCCAAGACTCCACTAGTAATCAGCAGCATTAAGCATGATGGGAAAGAGAAGTGTATTGCAAGAACAAATTTTAGATTTTTTTTATACTTGACAAAGCATCCTAGAGCATTCTTTGACTTTATTACAACTTTTGAGCATAGTCAGGACTTTCTACATGTACAGAATGAATGCATGGCCTCACTATAGATATATGAAGTACTCTTGAGCATTTTGTAGTTTAGATGTGTGAAGCTGTATTTATTAAGGGATAACTAGGGGCAAATTGTCCTATTTCTGGAAGAGATTTGGCAAGGAAAGATTTTCACACTCAAGGAAAAGTAATGAGTATATATTCACTGACATACTATTTACATTGTGCACTGTCGATGGCACAAAGAAATTATATTTTAAACTGATTTAATATATTCTTTCAGTGAAGAGAGTCAATATGTTGGTGGATGTTCATGGAATATTCATTAATATACTTAATCCTCATAATAGTTATACTTAAAGGAGTTTTGTCATTATGATCTTTTATAAAATACATAAACCAGCTTGTTTAGAAAAAGAAAATCTTGGATGGCTGAAAGATTATAACTGGCAGGCAGAAAAATGATAGGAAGTTCTTACTGATGAAAGTGGGCACAATGAACAGCATTGGCATTGACTAAGTTTGTCATAAGCAGTACAGGGAACACCAGTTTTCCATGCCGTTGGCTGTTCCTGACTGCTAACAAAGATTTTGGTCACAGTCCAATGTTTTTTTTTCATAGTTAAAGGTCTCACAGTGGCAATAATTTCAAGTCTTCTGTGCATTAAACTGCAAAAAATCCCACATAAAAATAGGCTATCTTTCAATTCTAATAACATGGAAAAACCCAGAAAACTAGTTGTTGCCTCCACAGAAGCTGTTGGCATTTTTGAAAAATGGCCAGTGTGAACAGACTAATTTATATTTAAAATGAAGAATTACAGTGTCAGATGGTATCTCATTCTGAGCAATCTTGTCAACACATCAGGGAACAGCATATTCTGCCTGAAGTAATATGTGGATTGAAAATTATGCATTATCTCAAAAAGACCACACTCCTTTTTTTATAATTAACTTATGCAAATCTAATTTTTATGTAATGTTTACATACTTTCTGGAATTTCAAAGGTATAAAATCCTAGTAATCCTAGAGAGAAGAGTTTTGGTAAGAGGCCAAATATTCTGAACACCTTGTATGTGTTGTGTATTTATGTATGTATCTGTATATATATGAGAGGGAAAATGATCTACATCTGAATTAGCCTCGGAACACAAAATACTGCCAATGCAATGCAATGATAGAGTAGGGCATAACAGCTTTGCTTAACAGGAAATACAAAAGTTTTCTTTGAATCTGGGGATGGTTTTCATCTACTTTTTTCAGAGAACTATGTAACAGCTCTGTTCAGTTCCTCTTCCAGTGGAAAAGTCTTTTCTTTTAGCCAGAAATAAAAAGGAAGAGCCTTTAAAGAGATAGCCTGTCCTGAAAGTAGCCCAATACAGATATGGGCAAGGTTTGGATTTTTGACATCAGCTTTCTCGTTTTTTCTCTTGACAGATAAATCAAGTAAATAATGTTTATTAACTTGTTATAGAGTTTATAAAAATAATTAAGAATCTTCATTTGCTCCTAGTAATTCTTAAATTTTAACTTATCTTTCAAAAATCCTCATTATAAGATTGTCATATAAACAGAGTATTTTCTATCTTTACATGGCAAGAGAAAGATGATTTATAATGTGGAAGCAAATAGGGTCTTTAAAATGGATGTGCCCAGTCCTTTGGTGGCCTTTTTCAGACTCGTGAATTTCTCATGTCACAAAATGAAATATGATTTATTTTTTCATATGATAGATATATTGACTTCTTTAACTGAATTAAACCCTAACCTTATGGGACATGTGTAGAAACAGATATTTAAAAAATGTTTATCATAAATAAGCAAGGAAGAGTTACCCAAGCCCCAAGGTCAAAATTTTAGAACCATGTTATTGAACAGTATGTGTATTTTTACCGTGATAGATGAGACAAAATTATTTTGAAAAAACTGCCATGAACGAATCAGCATGAACAGTAGTAATCTTAAAATGTGATTTTTATATAGGATTTGTTTCATTCACATTTTGCAACCAGAAGAAAAAAAAAACAAAAGCAAAAAAAAAAAAAGCTATTTTATAGCTTTTTTTCAGCTCCATGGTGCTGAAACCAAAATTCAAGTTTTCCTTAAAATTAATTGTTAATGGAGTATTTGATGGAGGCCATGAACTACTTTAATACATATTCCATCATCCTGGGCTATATTTTTTTCTTGTTTCTATTCACTTTAGCATACCAAATGATTGAAAATCCAGCTACAGCTAGCATAGGCTTCATTGTTGGAGTTGAAGCCTTAGATGTGCACTGAATGGCAAGTGGTGAACCCAGAAAACTTAATGCTGTCTAAAGGAAGGAAAGGGCCAGGGTAGTTGGATGAATACTTAATTCCTTATATCTGTTTTATGTCTCTAGTCAGCCTGGAAACACAAATTTCCTAGTGAAAGAGTTAATGGTCTTTCCAAGAACTCTGCTCTCTTGCAAAAGAAAAGATTGGCTTCTATGAAAAGTGTTGTCAATGAAGGAAGAGTAGGAAGTAAGAAAAAAGATATTGTGTAGGAATCTCAGCAGAAGAACTATTTTTAAAAAATAACATTCTTATTGGCACAACCTCCTGGCCTATAATAAAGATTGAATCCTCAAATGACAGAACACTTAATTCCCACATGTTAGAAAAAGGACACTGTCTAACAAAGACTTTCTGTTGCTCAAAGCAGTAATTACAAGCTCTCTGGAATGAGTCAAGAAATTATTTCTTTCTCTTAGATATATTCTGTGACAATAATTTAGTATTCTTCACTAAAATCTCACATGATATGCCTGTGGAACTGTAAGAAAAAAACAGATTTAACCCTTTGCCAAAGAAACAAGCCTTTACAATTTTTTGATTCAATCTGCTGATTCTGTCAGTTTTCTTACATCTGTCATTTATTATATCCATAACTTTCCATATTTAAAAAAACCAACTATAATTTACCACTTAACAGTAATATTTGCTTATGTCAGCAATCAAGATTTTTCCAACAGGAGAAGGAAATTTATATTTTGCTTTATGTTTTCAAGAATTAATACATATGGTCACCATATTAAATGGCTGTTCAAGTGTTTAATATATTATTTAAATTTTTAATGAAAAACTTTGTACTTCTGCTCATTTGGGATAGCTGTGGGACTAAAAGGGAAACATTTTATTTGATCTGTTTGTGTTGAGGGATAGAATTCAAAAGCACCATAGCTTGACATGGAAACCCATCTGGTTAATTCAGTGGAATAATTCCCTTTTGGCCATCATTCTAATTATTATATTAAAACATATTCTGTTTCTTTTTCCAGTCTGGACTCTTGTACATACACAACTGAGAAGTTGAAAGATTCCACTTAGGAAAAATTTTACCTCTTTCTACCAGTTTCTTTAGTCCTGGAGTTTACTATGCATTTTCACACAGACATAAAAAAGTTTATTTGTTAATGTGTCTCCTCTTATTCTTCATTGTCTCTGTTCCTTGATCACATTTTTTGTAAGCATTTTCCTTGTGTTACCAAAGTATTTTTCTTAATGCAGCACACTTTATATGTATATAGTATAAGTAATTTTAATGGAGCAGGCTATGAGCATTCATCCAGGTTGTTGAGAGGAGACCTGCATTGCTTTGAAAAAAAAATCTCTTGCATACAGGAGTTTATGATCAAATGTAAGCTTTATTTTTTAATAATTTATTCAGTAGTTGAGAACTACGGTGTCATACAAAACATATGGCCATCCATAGCAGAAGACATGGATCCAACCAGATGAAGTTATAATCAATGCAGCTCTGTGAATCTCAAACTAGATATCTTTTTTTTCTTGTTACAGTTTCTCCAGCAATCCTATAATGGATGCAAATGAACATGGAAATTATGTAGATTATGCAAATGTAAATAATTGTCAGAATAATAATTTCACATCTTTTAGAAGAGTTCCAAGCTTAAACAGACACAGTCTTTTATGTCTGCACTACATTTTAGTTTCCATTTTAATTGGAACACTAAAGCTGGTCCCTTTGATTCTCAGTTTTGTTCATCAATCAAACCCTGTTAACGTAGTTAATGTTTCAGGAATTAAAAATTGTGTTTTAAATAAGGCATCTGAATGTGGATTTTTTGACGCTACAACTTCATTATCAACATAAAAAAATATGCTCTACAACAGCCTCCTCTCACAACACAGAGAAGCATATTTTTCCTTCTTTTTCTTCATAATAAAGCTCAAATTTCAGTCAGACTGTGATCACAATATATTTTTGACAACAATGCAGAAAATATTTTGCATTCATTATTGTACAGAATAAAATAATTTAATGAAACCTCTAAATATGCCATGAAATGGAGACATCGTCTTCAGTGTTGTTATTTCTGATCCTTCTAATCAGTTTTGCCCATTGATTTCAGGATAATATGGTAAAGCTCTATGATCAATAGATTAATTTCCATCCTCTTGGCTTACATGGCATACTACAGTATGAACAATATTTTGACTATTCTTGGCTTTTATCTTTGGTGGTGGTAGACTTGCTCCCCTTTCAAAAATTTGTATATTAAAATACCAATGCCTTTAACTCTTGTAAACTTTGGTTGTATGCAATATAAATAAACTGAGTATTGAATGAAAACCTTCCATTTTTAGGCAAGTTCAGCCATGTTTTTTTTTTTTTTTTGAGGCATGTCTTACAAGACAGTTATGATCTCAGAAAAGCTGGTAGCTGTCTGATTTTTTCCTAATTAACAGATAGGAGATCAAAGCTGAGGCCTAGACAGAATGCTGGCCTAAGGTATTCAGGTTGTAAGAAGTAGGATATTTTCACTTTGCCCGGATATTCGTGTATAAAATCCTCCTGCTTATGTGAAGGGTTAATGAAGATCGGGTTCCAGCAGGAAGAAAGAAGGCTTTCCATATAACACTAACAAGATTTTCTTTCAACACTAATATGTTTAATCACACAACACACAAGTATAATCATTCAAATTAATGCTGTTCAGCCAAATGTAACATCACAAACACTGAAAGGCTTGAATTACACATTCTTTCAGAAAGGATAAAACCAATTTTTTGCTAACTTTACAATTGAAAATTGTTAGTGTCTGTGTTTATGTGCCAGCAAGTGTACTTGGGTGCCTCTTGTCTGATCAAGACTGTCGCCTTCTGTGTCCTCCAGGAAAAGAGAACCACCAAACACCATAAAAGGTGGCATTTGAGCAGACAAGGTTCTGAGCTGAGTCCATTAATCTCTTATTCATCACTCTGACACTTTAAAGGATGATTTTTTTGAGCAGGGGGGAAAAAAGATTCTCCCAATAGCTTAGTAGATATTGTGAGGACTGGAAACAGGATGGGTAGTCAGAGGCCATTGATTGAATTTTCTGTTACCAAGAAACAAAATAAACAAATATGTCTCATCCTGGGAATGTCTACCTGGAGAAAAGGTCTCAAGAGACAGTCTTTCACTAAGCCTTTAGGCCTTTTGGCTTCTTTGGATTGGGATCAAGCTCCCAAGGTAATTACAAATGCTGGCCAGCTACCTGAACCATATTTCCCTATCATTTTTGGTACATATACTTTTCTTCATAACTAAGGGGTTTTTTTTAAATATGTCTGGTGAGATTGGTTAGCTGTTGGCTACTGCATTTCGCATCAGCTTAATTTACCAAACCTGTTTAGTGCTTGAGTCTGCTGTGGTAAGCAGCCATTATTCCTGTTTGACAATAGTTTCACATTATATTTACATTCACTTACATTCATACACACACAGAATATATTCAGGTACACTTTCAGAAGTGATCATGATAGAGTGTCTTAATTGTCATCACATGTGTTCCTTGGGTACATTTAGTTGTTGGTTTTTGTTTTTGGCACAGGAGCAGGACTGTGCCCTTGCTGAATCATAATCCCATAAAACTTCTTTGCGTCAATGCTTGAGAAGTAAATACATTAATTCTGTCATAATTTTTTTCTCTAGCTTACTTTTGAAAACTCTATTTCTCCTAGTCACAGTCATACTCATATCAAAAGCTCCTCTTCTATTTTTCTTCGTCTGTCACTACACAGCAACCTAAAAATGGGTGTATTACCACTTACCACTCTGCTGATAACAAGTTGTATATGGCGTAAGACAGAATTTATACACAGACACTGATGGACATAATCATTGCAGACATCTCTCTAAATATTTCCTGCTACTCTAACAGCTCTAGGGCAATCATTTTTAGAGGCAACTGCAAGATTCTTTGATTAATTTTTAAATTATTATTCTTATTATTTTATTTCCTGAAAGTCTTGAGCATTTATTTTTATTTCTAGCAACTACTGAAGATCCATAAATTGCTGATTTAAACAATATGACGATTTAAAGCCCTTTTCCCCCTTCCTTTGCAGTTCCAGAGAACTACAAATAAGTAATATCACATGTAAGATTACCTTTCTACCAGCCCCCAGGATTCATGCAGCTCTGCTATATTTATGTCTGCATCATTATATATATATATATATATAATCTATAAGATAAGTTCTCCAGTAATTCCCAAATTCCCATACAAGTTCATCCAGCCCTGACAGCACTGCAGCTCCTCCTGTCAGGTTTTGTTCTCAGGAGGTGTTTCCAGATGTTACAAAATTGCAATATAAATGCTTTATGTGTAGAAGCCACCTTTATTTAAAAAAACCAATAAAACAGAACCAAAACAACAAAATGTAGTTTACATATGTTTTATATATATATATATCTGTGTATTGCTAGGACTTGATTTAGCACAGTTTCAGTTTGTTGTTCTATGTATACATTGAAAATAAGCTGAGGGAAAAATAAAAGTTTTGAAATCTCACAAATTACATTGTTTTTAAGAATGTTTTTTAGGTTATGCAGAGGACTGCCACCAAAGTCCTTGTTTGTGCTACATGCTGGGTAAACAAAGAGGTGTCGATCATCAGTAGCTAAGGAGCTCACAGTCCAAATAAAGCAGGGTTAGGGTGGGGTAGAGGTATGAGACAAAAGCTGTGTGAACAATGTGATATTTGGGATAAATGTAATTTCCACAGTTCTTGGCTTCTGTGACTGCCCACACAGTTTGAGGAGTCCATTGGTGGAGGTAGTTTCCTGTCACTGCTTACTGGGCGTACCTCTTCAGGAAGGACTCATGTAATTTTAGAGCTCTACTCTCACTGCAGAGGCCCAAGATGATGGGAACGGATATCAGTCCTTTGCCCACTGATAGGTGGAGAATACTCATCAGTCTGCTAGGTGGTGTCACTTGTGTGTCCTGGCTTAGCTCCAGACTATGCTGTGTCTAAAAGGTTAATTTCTACCAGATGAGAATGTCCTTGGCCTTTGACTAGCTTCTCCATGGACTTGCTCGTGGGAAATTTGATACTGGGCGGTAGTTGGCAAGGATCAACTTATCCAGGGTGGGTTTCCTTTCTGTGGATAAACAGAGCATATGTACATCCAGAAATAGGAGTTTGGCATCTTCTGTCAGTCCTCAATTAACTTGGGGTGATCAAAGGCCATTATTTTCATTACAGAGGTTCAGTAGTCTACATGAGCAATATTAATATTTTTCAGCCTATCAGTAGCTAATGCATGTCTTCAGCTGCAGTATTTCAGCTGACTTATCTACTTGACTGTTTATATGAATTTGTACTGTTCATTTTACTATCAAGATGCATGGGTTAAAGTATTATGCAACATATTTTTTCTGCACCCTGCTTTGATCCTGCCATATCTGTGCGTGATGAATTGAAGTTCATGAATGCTGGGACTCCTACTATAGTTGTATCTCTTTCAGTGTCAGTGAAATCTCTTCTGTCTTCACTCATTCTCTTGTTGTAGCAGAATCTTTAGTTTTGTTTAACAAGTATGCTTGACAGTATTTGCAGCTAACATGCAGGTTCTGATTGGTTCTTTGTAATTGTTAGGGATGAGAACACCCGATCTCTGCTTCAGCCCATATTCCTGCCAACTGCAGAATTGATTTAATGTTTAGGATGCTGTTTAGTTTAAGTTTATGCTTGATTCATATACATACTAATACCAAGAATTATTGAATTTTGGCTCTAAAAATGAGTTTCACTTAACTGTGATGAACGGTGAGTCTTGTACTTAATCTAAGTTTTCAGCACTAGCTTTCTCTAAACAATGGAGCAGTTGAAACTGAAGCTTTCATTGTAAACACAGGAAGCTGTACTGAAGAGACCAGTACTGTACTAGTATAGTAATCTTGCTCTCTCATCTTATATGTGTCAAAGCAAATTGAGCTGCTAAAAGTTGTAGCCTTTTATAGGCTTGCAACTTACAGCTTCTTATAGCTTCTTGTACTAGTGATGATTTATGTCTGGTAATCCCCATTGTGAAAGCTGATGATTATCTAGTATAAGCTTAACACTTCACTAGTCCTGCTGTGCTATACCAATCCTGTATAGGTAGGTTTGGTAACATGAAGAGTTGATAACTCAAGGCAGAGAATTTACATCTAGTCTTATCTACATTTTATGGCCACAGATGTTTTTGTTGATAGGACCATTATTATGACAAAATAATGATATTTCTGTGCTACTAGTGTTGTGCTATTGGATAACCTACTTAAGGGCAAATAAAAGAAAACATATTATTTTTTCCAGTATTATAGAAGATTGTCATATCACTCTGTGAAAAAGACTCATCAAATATTAAAATTGTACATTAAATGCTATTATCATATTTAAAAACTGAAAGGACCAAGATTCAAATAATGTTTTTTCATTACCCTGAGTCTGGAATCTTGAATCATTTTTCCAAAACGTTAGGTCTGAGGTCAGTACCTGAGTTATGTTCCCACATATGCTTTCTATTTTCTTTCAGTGGACACTTGCTCGAATAACAATCAAAAGGTGTGAACAGAGCTTAGTGGATATTGTCCACCACAACTCCATAGAAAATGCCTTATTGCTTTCTGAGATTTGAATCTTCTAAAGGCTTGTTCTAGCACATGCTGGTAGGGGTCTTTTTGGTTTGCTTTTCCATATACATGCTTAAGGAATGGATTACTGGAGTGTAAATTTCTGATTTACCAAAATAGCAATTCTTATGTTCATCTTTCAAAAAGGATCCAAGTTTTGAGGATTCATGCTTTTGCTTGCTTCAGCTTTAATATTCATTATTGTAACACTCCCTGTTTGACACACATTTTACATTATTTTAATCTTCATACTTGTGGTAGTTCCATTGTGAAAAAAGATGTTCTTCATGTCCCCCAAATGTTTTTTAAACATTACCACCATGATGACAAACAAAACAAAACAACCTTTAAGCATATTTTTGGTGCAGACACAGCCGTTATGCCTATTACTTTTATTTCAGCCTCTAGGCAAATGTTGACTTTAAAATCTGTCATAGTCTGATTGATCACTTTCCAGGAAAACGGGATTCAAGTAATTTTTAAAGTAGATTCATAATGGATTAACCAGAATTGCCACATAAAGAAGAAAGGTTTTATTCCTTTTTAATGTCAGAGGAGCTGATATGCTCTGTTTAGCAGCAAAACCTCCTGAATAGCTCAAGCATTCTCTAATTACACAATCACAAATCATTTTTTCTAAACTGTTGGATTAATACAACTGAAATATATTTATAAACTAGGTCTCTGTAGACTTATCAGAAGTACAATTCTCTAGAAATGCAGCATGTATTAAGTATTAAGTAAAAATGAAGGTGAAAAACCTGACTTCATTGAAGTCAATGGAGATTTCACTGTTGACTTCCAGGGTCCAGAATTTTGCAGTTTCAGAAGTGTAATTTTTTGAGGTTGCAGTTTAACTGAAGCAGGATTGATTCAATAGCTGGCAAGAAGATATCCTAAGTTGCTATTGAGAATTTTTGTTTAACATCTAGAAAAATAAATATCAACTGTCCTAAAAATAGTGTTGAAGACCATCATTTTAGATGATCTTGGTATTTGTTTAATGTTTTTCCCTTTAAAAATGGATTAACTTGGTTGCTTCAGAACTATATGCTGTGAGTCACATTTTTGTTTATGTTTTCCTCTATAATTTCATCCTGCTAAGTTGTATAATAAATGTAAAGGAATTAACACTCTCAATAAATAAAATGATGCTTTGGAAAAAGAAATAAATAAAAGTATAATAAAGTATGTTACTCTTGTTAACAATACTAATATGCTGAGGAACTTCTTTGGAATATGGTCCCCTTTATGGCACTTCATTTTGGATATCTCAGCTCTCTAAGTAATATTTAAAAATGTTCTCCAAGAACTTTTAATAAAATACTAAATAAACCTAAAATATAAATGAGTTTGCAAAGTTTGCAAAGGATCAGTCAAGCATTGCAATTAACTTATAGAAAATAGTATTTTCTAGTAGTAATGTCTATCAGTGTTCCTATCGTACATCAAAGGGAAAGAGAGGTAATATTTTCTTTTAAGTCCCATGTATTTAGTCATTCTTCAAAGTAAAAAATTTAGAGTCTAAGATGCAGTGAGTACTTGGTAAAAGGGCTCTGTTTGCATACAACATGATATCACAGCCAAATAAACCAGCCAAATTTTTTCAGTGAGACTTGCATCCAGAAAGAATAAAGCCCATCTCAAGGCCACATTCTTCTCAGGAATCTAGTATCTCTGTTGTGACAGCTTACTGTACCAATATTTTAGTATGGCCTGTTTTGCTGAAGTTCATTGACATAATTTGTAGTTAATTGGAGACCAGTACTACTGCCACATATGAGGACACTTTCTGCTCCTTCACTTTGGCCTTACATTGCCACCACATTTTAGCTTAAAATTAGCAGCACCTCTTTGCTGATCAAAGTGGGATAACTCCTCTTACTATTCTATGTAAGTCTGCAATGTAAGAGCAACTTATTCTGCAAGTAATTCAATAGGTTGTGTGGAGATGTGTGCTGTCATCATCTGAGGTAGGAGTGATTCTATCACTGCTTCAGTGATAATCTAGTGTCAGATAACTGTGCTGTAGGTTGACTTCCAGAAAAAAAATCATTGATGTAGACACGTTTTGAGGATATTACCATAATCTTTTGCCAGGTTACTGTGCTCTGCAATTTAGGTGTTGTCTTTAGACTTTAAAGAAAATACAGTGTAAATAAATTATGTATAGTCAGATAATGACAACAGTTTATTTAAGCTATATATGTTTTTTGCAATATTACAATGCAGAAATTTTCATATTTTGTAATGCTGCATTGCCCTTTATGTATCACTTACACTAATGTAAATGGTTGTAATTCCTTTTCTTTAGAACAAATATGAGAACAGAGCAGATGGATAACACCATATTTGTTATTACCATTGTCAAAGAAATAAGGAGTTATGATAATAGTTACCTCTGATAGTCTGAACACTTTTGTGCCTGGCACAAGTTTGGATTCCTATGCCTTTACAGTTCAACTACATTTTCTGTTTCATAAAAGAAATTATTTCAGTTGAGGATTTGCAGTTTCAACTTTTTGCTTAGGGAGTTCACAATATAAAATAGAAATCTTTTGAATGTTTAAGGTTTGTCATAAGAATGAAAACCTTGTGGTGTTCTGGTGATTTGCAGTTGTGCTCAAATTAAAATATGTTTCTCAACCTTTTCCGGTACTAAAATGAAACCATGATTTTTTTTGTGTGTGCTCTAATGATTGTTTCTGAAAACCTGTTTTATAGGAGCCCACCATATCATCTGTTCAAAAGGTAGAATTGAAAAGCTTATTCACAGTATTTTCCATGATCTGTTTCCCAGCCTTTGGTTTGCAAAGAGAATTTCCTTTAAAAAATACTTTTCTGTCTTGCAGTTCAATTTCCTGTAGAACTGGTAATGTTAAGAATGGCAAGCAAAGTATTCTCTGAAAGTTTGTGGATCGTGATATGCAACCTAAGCTGGGAGGGGTAGAGGAAAAGGAGGGAAGTTGAAGGTTCCTTCCGTTCTTAAAAGTAATTGTCCTGATGTGATGGAAATTGCAGTCACCTGCCTAGTAGTGGAAAATCTTGAGCTATAAGGAAATCCACAGCAGCATCACTTCATTATAGTTCCTAGCAACCTCATGCTGGACAGCAGCTTTGATGGGACTGATAAACTCAGGGTTATTGAAACAACAGACGTGCTTGGGGGACCATAGTTATAAATTTTAAAGAGCTTCTTGATAAAGCTACTGCATAAAAACTGTATGTTCTTGCAAATTGTACTCGGAGAAGAATTTTGGGACTTAGGAACATATAGCGGTACGTTTTTTCAGGGATATCAAATGAGTTATTCTAGTGCTGTGTAAGTAGAAATTAGATCAAATTTCAACTCTATGTTTTATTAAACTTTTATTTCCAATTAATTAAGAAAATTTGTGTTTGTCACTGCTGTTCTTGTGGTTACCATGGCAGAACATTTGAAGCAACTGGTCTTCATTACTCAGCACATTTCAAACTGAGCCAATAACTTTCCTCCATCTTAACTGCCTATTTTTAAAATTACCTGCCTTTTAGTGCTGCAGTTCTACTGTTATTTTTATATGTTTTATATGGGTCTCCTACATTCTTTTCCCTAAAATTGTATACAATATGGGGCAAATATAATATTTTGTTTTTTGAATGTAAAGAGGAATTCTTCTTACCATGTAAACTTTCAAAACACCAGGCAAGCAAAGATGATGGGTGTTTCTTTTTACTGATATAAGTGAATCTCCCTCCTTTGTTCTCCTAATTATGTCTTAGAAACATCTGGTAGCTTTCTGCCTAACTGTCAAATTTCTATTTCTGTTTTATTAGCTGAACACCTGCATGCCAGCTGAGTATGTACAGACATTCCACATTATCAGGAGTGTTATTGCCTGCCTGACTTGCAACAAACTTGCAGTGTGATTGCACAGTAAGATTATCATTACTCCCATGTTATTAATTTACAGATTAAAAAAAAGAATCTCATAAATCGTAGTATTCAAGGAACTATCTTATTAAATCACTAGTTTAATGAATCCCTGATACTTTAGTGCACTACAAGTAAAATATAGTATTTACAGTGATAAATACAGCATGTTCCTGCTTATCTTCTTTATTCACTTACTTTCACTTTGTGAAAAGCTATTCTGGATGCTTTTCTGGATGATTAGTTAGCCCAGGATAAGCTTTAGCGAAAGACTGTATTTTGGAAATTTTAAGTGAGCTGAAAACTCCATATACAAATGTAAAAGTTAGCTTAAAACTATGTCAAGCCAGTGACTTAAGATTTAACTACAATGTCAACTAAAATCTACAAAGAGGATAAGTCAAATAATACTTTTGTCCACTTACGTGCCATTTAAAAAATAATAGCTGTAACACTAGAAAGAACTTTGTACTAAAATATTCATAAACCAATTAAAAAGAGCTATTAATTAAAAAAATTACTAAAACAGGCTTATGTGCTTGTGAGATTTGGTGTTCCAGCTATATCTGTTGAGCTAATAAAAGATATTGCTTCTCTTTCTGATTCCTGCTGCATGTAATAATTACTATTCCACATTCTACATTGTTATACTAAGAGCACCTAATAATCAAAGGAAGTGTTTCTGCCTTTTAATCTCACTAGAATAATAGAAATCTCTTTTGTTCCAGTCCCCTGATTGTCAAATGGGATTGATAGCATTTCCAATTGAGCTTTAGCTGGCTGACTGTTTCACGTGTGTGCTGACTGAAAATTTTTTATCATGCCACAGTCCTGCTATTATACATAAATTATTCGAGCTATTGCTTCCTCTGTCTGTTAGCTCTACCTTACATACCCTCCTTCTGCAGCTCTTGTCTCCATTTGCCTTTTTTCAAGACTCACATTCCCACAGTCCTCTGACTATTTTCCTTTCTAGTCCCCTATTGGTGATTAATCCCACCTAGGTTATTTATGTATGTCAGTTCTGGCAGTCCCGTTTTGGCTGTATTTGCTAATTCTGGTCTGAAATCTGAGTTCTGATTGTTGTGGGGGGGTTTTCTCTCACTTAGTATCATCTGAAATCACCCAGCTAGAAGCTCTCTAGTCTCTTATTTGTCTTTTGTGCTTCATAATGTGCCTTTTGTGTTATTTCTGTGTCTTACTTTCTCCCACATTATTTGTCTACTTGGGTTGCATGAATAGGGATGTTACATAGTACAGCAAAACTCATTGGGCAGAAGCAGATTAAGTGAGATGGGACACGGTCAAGTCATGGGTGATGAAGAAGGGTTTTTAAAGGGAGAATATAGACTGACCAGCAAGAGAAGGGCTGCTGAATATCAATCATTACCTTGCAAAAGAAACCATGGTAGATTCAAATGAGGCTGGAAAACTTCAGTTTGAACAGCTCTGTAAGAAATAGGTGAACCTGAGTGAGAGAATCGCCTTGATAGCTGACCAGATTTTTAATGCTTCTCATTCTTCTGATTCCAAGAGAAAGTGATGAAGAGGAAGGTGATAAGCCATAAGGGCTGTTTTGTGCAGGGAAATGATAGAAAATACAGCACACCCAGCTGCTGAGAACAATCAGAATCTCATATTGGAAAAATTTTAAACAGCAGAGGGTTAAGTCTGAGACTATAATTCTTAGAAAACATGTTAGAATTCATATGAAAAAGCTTTAAGGACTTCATTTTAATTGACCTTGGATACACACCAGGTCATGGCCTTTTTGGGAATTAGAACCAGAGTGTTCATCAGGGAACAATACAAGTTTAGAAGGTCAAGAGCTGATTCCTAACCATAAGTGCAAATGTTCTCATGTGTGTTTAATATGAACCGGGAAATACTTTGCAACATGTTGGTCTGGAAGAAATTGGAGCAGAAGCCTTAATATGTATTTTTTATATTAAATATGATATTTTGAATATGTTGTTTAGTACCTCCTAAAGTAACAAGAAAAAGTATAAAGTGCCAGACATGGCTATATCTGCATGCTTTTTGTAATAATGAGATCAATGAAGAGCTGAGGCAAAGCCCTTCCTGATGTGTTGTTGAAAATTTAATTGTGAAGACATCAGTTCTAACTAACTTGTTTTACCAAAACAGGAAGGGGGAGTGGGTGCAAAGAGTTTCCCACGTTAAATTTAGGAACAGTCAAAATGAAACAAATGCTAAAATTATCCAATTTACTCCAGGCTTTGTGAGGAAGAATGGGCAAGTAATTGTCAATTATGGAGTGGGATTGGAATGCAGGTTGTAGAGGGATAATTAATTGAGAGATATTTCATTTTGATTAGAGTTGCTTGAAAAATTGCCATCTGAAGTGGTTTCAGGCCTGCAGGGCAGTCTGCTGATGATGGGCAAGAGACTGGCATGCAGCACTTTAATGGGGTTATGGAGGGATTAGAATCTATTACATTACTGAAAATAAAATAAAGGATTGAGGAAAAAGAAAGTATAGTCTTATGATCAAGGGTTAGGTCTCTCTCCTGGGAAACCTGCGATTGTTCCCAGCTTGTGCCATGTAGTTCCTGTGTGGCCTCTGGCATGGAGTTGAGGGCTGTATTGCACCATGTTACAGGGACATTCTTGAAGGGCATAAAACAGCTCCCCTACCAGGATGATTATATTAGTGTTCCCTTCATCACTGGTCCAGGTTGGCCATCAGGGGAGCAGGGTAGACAAAAGCATTAGTGGATTTGTTGCTGGTACTTCTCTTTCAATTGCAGCAGGTGGAGTTGAGCTAGGAAGTGGTCAGGCTCATCTTTTCTGAGTTTTTCCACCCTGCATGCTGATCCCCACCTCAGATAAAGGGCTACCAGGAGGAGCTGTGACTCAGCTACTGCTATAGCTCTTTTTCAGGGATTATGTAAAGCAGCACACATGGCAGCACATTCTTCTGTTTCATGTCCCTTCCTTTCAGTGTCTCTTCATAACCCAATAGATTATTTGGAAAAGATAATACTTAACATCATCTGAGGTTTGTTTATCTAGTGCAAAGAATATTGAGATCTTTGGGAAAGAAAGGTGAAGTATGGCTATTAGTTTGCTTAAAATAAACAATTACTAATTTAGCTGAGAGAGCTATTTTCATCTTGTTTTCATTTTGGTAAATAAATGAACTTGGGAACTGATGCTTTGAGGCGAGGATATACCCTCTTTCCCCCATGTTCTCCCAGTGGAGACTTCAGGATGACTTTAGAGCAAGGCTTCAAAATGGAAAATGTGGTTGCTGTGAAGAGGCATCATTAGCACAGTATGTGGAAGCAGGCTGCCTACCTTCCTGCACGAACCATTTTACCACAAACAGATTCCTGTTCTGACACACAGCTTTCAGCAAAATCAGCCGACAACTGTTAGCCAGACATGAATGTCTTTGGCATTCAACAAATTACTTGCACATCAGACAGTGCTGATTACAACCGGAAAACAGTATAAATATCACATTTTATATCACACTTGTAAAATTGATTCTTTCCCCTTTGAGTTAGTATGCCAAAAAATAGTTCATTGTGAATGGAGTTCAAGGGGATAATTCTGGCTGAAAAATTACAAATAAACAAATTATTACGTGTGTCAGTATCTTGTTCTTTGGCTGATGCCGTCTTATCACCTGTTTGCATTGGGCAGCTCTTTTGTTCAAATAGAGTTTTAACTTCTGCTACATTATGACATATGTATTGATTAAATACAAATCAAATTATACATTTGTCTATATTTTACATTTCTATAGCTTTTCTTTGCCTTTCTAAAGACGTTAATAGATTTCTCAATCAAATGACATTAAGTCCTGAATATTTATAAAATATTTCATTTGAATAGTGCTTACAAGGAAAACATTTTGAAAAGTTCAAATGAATACTTGATTTCCCAGGGCAGGTAAATCCTGATGCTTTTTGTGTTCTTTTCCTTGTAACTGATACTTTTGTTGGATTAAGGCTGCTGGAAGTTCTTGAAGATCAAGTAAGCAGAAAGAAAAGGAGTGGCAGCCACGTTGATAAGCAAAGTAGATTTCAGAAATTGCCATTATCGATAATTTTTTTCTGAGCCCAGAACAGAAGTAAAGAAAAATCTTGAAAACTAAGAAAATTAAAAATAAATGGCATCAGTTTATGTATTTTGTCCTTCCTGTTTCCCTTAGTAATGGTAAAGCTCTCAGGAAAATTCACACTTTCTCAAGGGGATGAGAGCTATGTAAAATGCATAGGAATAATCAGGTGAAAGATAATTGCAGCTTACAAGATCCACATCCCACCACAGATATTTCAAGCCTGTAGTAGGAAACATGAGAAATGGGATAGGTACAACATCTTCTACCGCTTCAAAAGTCAAGCCATCCTTTAAATCTCTTCTCTGCCTTTGAAAGGAAAATCTTCTGAATTCCTTAAGTAAGACACATCTTAAACCATATGAACCACTTTCCGTGCTGACAGAATTTAGTTAAAGCTCATTATGTAAAAAGGTGCTATAAGGAAACTTTATAGAGTGAATGCTCTTTATAAACTGGAAGCTAAGGTTCAGCCAGTTTCCATTTAATCCTTCAATATTGCCTGCAGCAGTCAAGTAAATTTCATAAGAGTCTCCCTCCACCCCAAATTAAAACCATGTGCCTGCTTCATATTTTACTTCTTTTCTAGTCCCTACATACAAATCTCTCCTCAGTGCTTTAGAAAACCTTGCAAATATTGATGGAATTGAGATAACAAAGTAAATTCTGGTTCTTATTAATTAGGCCACATTAGCACAAGTACTATCCTTCCTAAAGAAGTTGAATTACAGTCAAATTGTCATGGGTGTATGGCAATGGCAAGTGACATGAATATACATGTTTATACATTTTCTATTCAGGAGTTTCATTCTCCGTAGTGAAATTAACTTAAAGAGCAAAGCAAATAGGCAAAGCACTGTGATTTGATAAATACTTATTTTATTGAGATTGATCCAGGGCAAGAAGACTTGATTTTGGGCTTTTTCTTATAGAATATTTGAATGTCAACACATTTAGAAATAATGTATTCACTGCTTATTAGTCAAGTAATTTCAGATTATTTTTGTCCTGATTTATGTCATTTGAGGCTTCTCCTCTAAGAGGAAAACATTTCCTGAACAACCATAGACTTTCTTCATGACCTTATCATGTTAGCTCATAAAAATTAACTATTAGCAGGCATAAGCAAATTCAGAAGTCATGGGGATGTCTGCCCTTCTTATAGATCCTTGTTCTGTCCCTTAGAAAGTGCCATCTTAGTTAGAATATCTTGAGTTGGAAGGGACTGCAAGGATCATCAAACTCCAAGTCCTGGCTCTGCACAGGACATCCCAAGAGTCGCACCATGTGCCTGAGAGCATTGTCCAAACACTTCTTGGGCTCTGTCAAGTTTAATGCTTCCTGTGGAGCCTCTTCCAGTACCCAACCACCATCTGGGTAAGAAATCTTTTCCTAACATCCAACCTAAACCTGCCCTGACACAACCTCTTGCCATTCCTTGAGGTTCTGTCATGGGTCACTGTAGAGAAATGCCTGCCTCTCTGCTTCCCTCATGAGAAAGCTGTAGATTGCTACGAGATTTCCCCTCAGCCTCCTCTTCTCCAAACTGAGCAATGCAAATTACCTCAGGTGCTCCTTCAATGGTTCCCCGACTATATCATTCTCCATCTTCATATCCTCTTTTGGATGCTTTCTACTAGCTTTGTATCTTTCTTATATTGTGGTACCCTAAACTGCACACAATATTTAAGGTGAGGCTGCAGCAGTGAAGATCAGAGCAGGGCAATCCCATCCCTTTCCCAGCTGGTGATGCTGTGCCTGATGCACTCCAGGACAGGGTTGGCTCTCCTGGCTGCCAGGGCACTGTGGCTCATATCCAACTTTCTATAAACCAGGACCCTCAGGTCCCTTTCTTCGGTGTCTCTCATTCTTCCCTTTCTTCTCCAGCCTCTCATTTCCCAGTCTGTCCACATATTCAAGGTTGCCCCATCCCAGGTGCAGAATTTAGTACCTGTGTTTGTTCATACAGTTACTGATTTCCAAGCCCTCTAGTTTGCCCAGGTCCCTCTGCAGGGCCTCTCTGCCTTTGAGGGAATCAACAACTCCTCCCAATTTAATATCGTTGGCCAACCTGCTTAGTTTCCCTTCCAGTCCTGTGTGCAGGTCATTTATGAAGATGTTGAAGAGCACAGGGCCAAGGATGGAGCCCCACTAGTTACAGGTCTCCAGCCAGATGTCACCTCATTAGCTGTAACTCTTTGTGTCCATCCCATGAGCCAGTTACTCACCCACTGCCTGTCATGGTCAACCACTGGCAGTGAACCTTATCAATTCAGTTTTGCAGAGTGACACAGATCTTATATTGACATTTCAGATTGCTGCGGGCACAAATCCTAAGAATGATGGCTCTACTAATCCTTTTTAAAGGCTGAAATGCATATATACATATATATATAAAAATATATATACAAATATATATATATATATATATATATATATATAAAAGTCTCATGTATATAAGAGAAAAAGTCTCAAGAAATTTTTAAGAGTGTCCCAGAAATAATTTTATGTCTGCTAGAATCCATTAATCAACTGGAGTTGAACTCTTCTGATCAGATTGCTGACCTTTTGATGAGGAAACAACACTTGTATTTGCTTTTCATTGTAACCAGTTTATAAAAAGACACCAAAAAACACTTTATACCATGAGGAGCATGCACCTAATGCTATGTCTGTTGTAATATCTCTAGCAACAGGAAGAAGATTCTTCTATCACCATCGAGTAAAACTTAAAAGAATTCTTACTTTGGAGTACCAGTGCATAGAAGCAGAAGATAGGGTGGTGAAGCATTTAGGGTTTCTTCAGTGATATTCAAAGATTAAGAAAAACTTTGAAAATAGAATATTATATTCTGAAGCTTCCATTCAGTGTCACGATAAAGAAAAATCAAAGCTAATAGGGATCATATTTTTTTAGAATTAGCTTTTCTTAATTTTTAAGTGTGAATTATGCTATTGCTTTTTTTGAGTTGAAGCTTAAGTACTTTTGTTTTTTATTAAATTTCTTCATTGACAGCATTATTGATAGTAATTTAATTGCTGATTTCTAGACTTCTGTCTTTACATGTTACAGATACTTTTGGTAATCTTTAGGATGATTTGGGGAAGCATTTTGGAGACATATTTACAAAGTTAAAGGGAAAGCTGCTGATCTCTATTGTCATTTGACCACAACCATCACATTTTAACATATGGTTCTCCTGTTGTTCTCAAATTCATTTGCAGATCTTGGCATTAAAGAGCAAAAGAAACATACACTTCTAAAGGCATCTTAATATTGCACAGTAGCACAAGATTGATGAGCTATTGTGTGTTGTGTGTTTTACTATATATAAACCTGATTTCAAAATATAACAATAACTTTTTTGTGGACCATAATCAAAAACAATGCTGTTTTAAAAATTTGAAAAATGAACCTGAACCATTTATACTGGTATAAAGAGAAGACTTTTTTTTTGCTATTAGGTTCCTCTTAGTAGTTTACTATAAG
Organism: Oenanthe melanoleuca; assembly: GCF_029582105.1. Lineage (NCBI taxonomy): Eukaryota > Metazoa > Chordata > Aves > Passeriformes > Muscicapidae > Oenanthe > Oenanthe melanoleuca. The sequence continues at coordinate 96,178,454 of NC_079335.1, forward strand.
AACAAGAACTGGACTAAGAAATAGTTCTGGAAGGGTTTCTGTGTTCACTCTATTTGCATCTCAGAAAATTCTTTGCTTGCACATATTTTCTAAGAAAAAATAGTTGGTTTAAAAATACATTTTTAAGCCTCTTATTTTATTTCAAATTTGAAATATCAGTTGTTTCTGAAATTAAAACCAGTTTCAAACTCTGACAGCTTTTGCAAATAGAAAATTTCAGGAGAAAGATTCAGGCAGCTAGCTTCCATGACAGTATCACATTGGTTCAACATCACTAGCATAGCAGTACAAAGGAAACATTCTACATGCCTGAAGGATGCCTTTAGCCTGCCACTTAAAACTTACAACTGACTAGATGAATGATAATGGACAAAATGTATTTGCTACTTCAGTTTTGCCAGAGACAACTATAAATGTCCATCTTGTTAATTTATCATTAATAGACTGCAAAACCTGACTGAACAGTCTCCCAACATGTTTTGGGGTTTTCTGTGACTCATTCGCATCAGAAGTAGAATCTGTTTTCTTGATAGCTAATCCACAAACAACCACAGGTAATGTTACACAGCTAAAGGTCATCAGAAACATATATGTTCTTGTAAAACTATTCCCACTTACAGTAGGAACTAAGCATTTTAGGTCTGTAAAGCAAATCTCCATTTACTATGCTGTGGTTCACATTGTGGAGCTAACCCAGAGAAAGCAAGCTGGATTCTAACCAATTTATTTTTTTCCTTAAAAGACTGCAATCGAAATTAAACACCTACAATTTATCAATCAAACAAAAGGTAAATATAAGATAAATATATTGTAGCTACATTTGAGTGTCAGTTACACACATTTCTAATATTTTTTTTTGTGTTGGTACCATGTTTCTTAAGTTTGAAAACGGTCCTAGCATGATTTAGCTTCATGAAGTTCACCAAGACTTCATCACCTTGAATAGCTGAGCAATAATAATACCAACAAAAAGCAGTCATCAGATTTATGGCAGTTCTGTTTTCTTTGATGTCTTCTTGAGTGATGTGTGATGTCTTGATGTGCAAGACAAATAAGTAAGCTATATCTCCATGAGGCCTGCTTGAAAAAACTCCAGATTTTTTTTTCTGGAGATGGAGTATCTCTTTTCTCTTCAAGTATGTGTTGATGGATTAAGGGAGAATGCTGGCAGGTCCCAACTGTCAGCTGCCTGTAAGTAGAGCTTGACTGAAGATTGAGCATTTGTCAGTGTTGAAGGGGAAAACTGGATTGTACACACATCTGAGAGCTCCTTTAACACATTAGACACTTACCACTTATTCAGGGCACATTTCCTGAATGTGTTAGTGTTTTTCCTTCAACCCACAGAGTGTTGACTCTAAACCTATGAATATGCTATTATATATAAAAAGGAACAACTGATAAGGAACATCTTTGTCATTGGATACATGGAAGCAGTGACAGTGGATCCCAGAAACACAGACCATTTTATTATATAGTGAAAATTCATTTTGGCAGCCTGTCTCACATCTACTGCTGTAAATCAGAAGGCAGATGACTAATGTCCAGTGAAACGAAACCAGTCCAACATGATATTCTTTCTGTATCTTTCAGTGTCCCATGTGCCTTTTATTCTTCTGAAAAATTGTGGAAATGTTGTTTTCCACATTTTGCAGATGAGGAATTGACAAACACAGTCGTGTATACATCTTGGTACTAAACCAAGCATTTAAGTGAGATTTTTGAGGTAGTTGCATTCTTATTGTAAGATCACTCCATCATTAATGGAGTAAGTCATAATTATAGTAATGATAATTCTAGTCAATTATCAGACATGATCACCCTCTGCATTTGCCTTTCTCTGTTTCCTATATGAGGGAAATGTGTTGACCATCTTGCAATCTTCAGTCAAGTGTTTAATGGTAGATGAAGTGAATAGAGGTCATACGGCTAATTTCCAAAAATCATCCTATGCATATATGGCAGAGAAGAAATCCCACAATGTGTGTTCATTTTTTTTGATGAGAAATCCTTCTTTTAACTGTCTTTGCTAATTCACCAGGTTACATATTCCATTGCAGTCCATATCAGCAATAACTGTCAATTAATTTTACATGGCAACTGTGTTTTAATCATTTCTGGTTTTCTGTAATTGGAGGATGGGCTGAGTCCAGTCAACAGTATTCATCTTTCAATAACCAGCTTTCTGTTGAATACTGGTAGCTGTATTCATGAGCCTAAGGAATACATGAAAAGCCCAGAACTTTGAGTTTTCCCAGAATAATATTTCTTCAGCTATACAATTGAAGAAAAGGATAAGGACTTATTGGAATAATTTTTTCTTCCGTTTATCTAAACCAAATGGTGCTATTGAATGAGTGAAAAAATGTTTGCAGTTATACAGATTCTTTTTTTCTTTAGAAAAAAGAAAAATCTATCTAAGGGAATCCAGTTTATCTATTTTTTATAAAGAAATGATGCTACAAGTTTTATTGGAATGGATTTCCAGTAGGTCTCTGACATATTGAGTCCTCAAGGGAAATTTTATTGTATTGATTATATATATTGATTATATAAAATAAAATGCCATTTTATATAATCTCAGAACCTACGTACCAGAGGTGGATCACATCACTGAAAAATCCTTCTGTACTGTGATAAGAAAAGGTTGTTTTATGAAGTGTGTTTTCTAATTTTTTACTTAGTTTCAGCCTTAAAATTTCTCTCCATCTGAAAGGATAGGTAGATCTTAGCAATAGAAAATTAAAATAGTTTTTCCTATTTAAATGTCATGGTTTTACATACCAGTTCATCTCCCTGACTTGCTTTTCGTTTATCTTCAATTACTGTTACTACTGCTTAAATATTTCAATAACATTTAAAAATATTTAAATATTTCTTCTGTGACTCTAATACATCAAGAGAAGGGCACCAATGCTTGTAGGAATGTCCTCTGATGAGCGGCTGAGGGCACTGGACTTGTCTGGTTTGGAGAGGAGGAGGCTGTGGGGTGACATCACTGTTGCCTACAGCTTCCTGAGGATGGAAATGTGCTGAGCTCTTCTTAGCCTCTCAGTGACAGGACACATGGGGAATACCTCAAAGTTGCCTCCATTAGGGGAGATTTGGACTTGATATGAAGAAACATTTCATAACCCAGAGGGTAGTCAAAACCTAGGATAGGCTTCCTGGAGACGTTGTTGATGCCTCCCCTGATCACACCCAGCCCATGATAGTGCTGAAGAGGCATTTAGACAGTGCCTCTAAAGCCATGCTTTAACTTTGGTCTGCCCTGAAATGGTCAGGCAGTGGGACTAGATGGTCATTGTAGGTCTCTTCCACCTGTTCTATTCTATTCTATTCTATTCTATTCTATTCTATTCTATTCTATTCTATTCTATTCTATTCTATTCTATTCTATTCTATTCCATTCCATTCCATTCCATTCCATTCCATTCCATTCCATTCCATTCCATTCCATTCCATTCCATTCCATTCCATTCCATTCTATTCTATTCTATTCTATTCTATTCTATTCTATTCTATTCTATTCTATTCTATTCTATTCTATTCTATTCTATTCTATTCATGTTATTCTGTCCTGTCCTTACTGGTTGTATGGCTCTTATTTAGCACAGAAGTAGTCACGTCCTTTGATCTTCCCTTTATTGTAAGTCAATTTTTGTGACTTCTGATCCACATTCTTTGTTTCCTGCTTTGTTTTTTGGTCGGCATAAAACCCAAATACTGCACAATTAGAACTCACAATATTAAAGAAACATTTCGAACAGTTACTTAGATTATTCTGGGTTTGGGACTTAGAGCCTACATTGGTTATTATTTTTATCTCAACATGCATGTGCCTCAGTTAAGGCAAAAAAGGCCCTTTATCACGTGGCTTTTAAATATCTATTTCAAACTCTGCATTTCAGACAAGCAGAGTAGTGGGGAAAGAAAACTTCAGATTAATTAAACACATGACCAAACAGGTGTTTGGAGCAATTAATTATAACAAAAAGGAATTCTACTTTTGTGCACTACACTGTATGTAACATTTAGATACATATAAATGAGATACCAAAAAATAATGCCTTCCTTTTAAAAAAAAATCCTGTGATTTTCTCCTAAAATATATGACTTACGGTTATGTAACTTGATTTATTGTACAATACTGTTTTCAAAGTAGCTTAACATACCAAACATTACAGTTCTTTCTGTCTTGGTCTGAAACACTAAGCATTTTTAAATGGTAATCTAACCCAACAGTTTTCATGAACAGTAGGTGATCAACTGGAAAAATGACAGTATCTTCAGAATATCTCACATGATGATAGTAATGGACTGGTTTCATTCACCAGCAGAATTGTATTTAATTTTGTTGCTACTGAATTAATTAATGTACTTTTTTTTTTTTCCTGGAAAGTAGAGAAGATACTTGCTTTGATACTCAAGTGGGATTATCTGCACAAACTTCTCATGATGTGCATGGAATAGTATGATTTTGAAGGCATTTAGTGTGCAGTAGTAGTTCTGGAAGAGGAGTCCTTTTGCAGGACTGGAGTTTATTAAATAAATTTTCAATTTGTAGGAAATACATACTGTATGATAAGCTAGTAGCATTTTAATCAGAAGAGTCAAAAAAAAGAAAATTTGGAGCTTTTGTATTATGCTTAAATTTAACTAAGGTTGGAGCTGGTCTCACAAAGCAGCTGCAAGCTGAAGATGATTTTTAAATTGTTTTTATTAAAATATTTTTATTTCATTTTATTAGTTGTCACCCCTCTGTACACTTTTATAGTTTGATTGCCCTTCATTTTAATTATAGCATTCAATAGAATGTAAGGTCTTATACAAAGCAAATTTTCAGAATAGTGCTTATGGCTTCACATGACAGGGTTCTGGTCATGCAACCTGCTTCAACTAAACTCAGATACAGTGAAGTGTTGTAAATTGATGGTATTGTGCAGGCTCTGAAATGGTTAAAAATGCAGATGTGAAAAATGCTTTTCCAATTACATTGCTCATCTGCTTACATTTGCATGTTTAGGAAAAATGCTCTTCCATAATTACTCTCAGTGACACTTTTATTGCTATCACATCCTAGTATTGCCTTATTTAATATTATGCAACAGGTGTCACTGCTGAGATAGAGTAGAAATCCTCAACACAAAGCTGAAGTGACAAAATTGCCAATATTTGAAGATATGAATTTGCCCAGTGTTTTGGTTTGAAAGACAGGCGTCTGCCAAGGAAGGTAGGATTTCCATTCCTCCCTTGGAATGGAAAATATGACCCCCTTTCCTTTGAATTATTATAGCTTTGAAATTAAGTGGTTTTCAGGCAAAGATAAGGGAAAATGAATAACAGTTCTTTACTAGTGTGCGTACAGATATATATATAATAAGGCAAACAAACAACGGCAGCATTAAAAACAAACAGAACCCCAAGCGCAGTGCCAGCCTTCTCTGGGCTGTGGGGCCCTTTCCCCTCTGGTGCAGTTCCGGTCACAGCCGCCAGGGGCGCTGGTGGCTCCCGGCCAGGCAGGGCGGGTGCGATGATTCCCCCGCGCCTGCAGGGGGCGCTGTGGGCGGGCCCAGCCCCTCTCTCTCCATGCTGTAATGGCAAGTGAGCTGAAGAGAGAAAGAGAGAAGGGTCTTTCCTTTGGAAACTACAGACAGCAGGCCGTCTCAGTGCTCCTCAGGAAGCACTGGATGGATGGACTGCAGCAGGAAACCTTGGAAGCATCAAGCTGGAATGGCAGAGGCCGGCACATCCCGGATGACAAACAAAGCGTAGCAAAAGCAAGAAGCCAGCTAGTAAGATCCAGTCACAGTTCCAAAAGAAGAGAGCATAAAAACCCAGGCAAAAACCACACAGCAACAAATATCTCTCACCAGAGAGATCCCACTGTGTGCCTGTGGAGAGAACTCATCTCACTGGAAGGAAGCAACTACTCCTTGCTCCCCCAGCTCTCACAGGAAATCCCAGGCTGGCTCTCACCCAGGACAAAACTCCTGAATCCAGGGTCAGGGGTGATGGGAGAGGGAGGTGAGCAGCGATCATCCCAGACACAAAACGAAAACTAAAAATGGGCATGGAATAAAAATCCACCCCTAAGACACTCAGGCAAACTATTTGATGTCTGTGTTTGTGCAAATTTGTGTAAGATTTTAAGTGGAAAAATCTGTCCTTGGTATTTTCCTTTTTAATTTCCATCTCCGTCTCTCAATTTCTCTAGCATCTTGTATTGCAATGTCTTTGGAAGCATTGTGTTTAAAAACTAGTCTTCTATTTTTGCTCACCGTTGCATATGTAGTATTCACATACTAATTGCCTTTTACATTAAATTCTTACAGAGCATCCGTGACTAAACAGCTGTGAAATGTAATATTTTCAAAACTATGTTTTGGGTTTTTAAAAATTATCATTGTTTCTGAAAGAAATCACCTCTTTTGTTTAAATACTCTTAGCCCTGAAATACCTTCCTGCCTTTAGCTTCTTTTTGCTTTATTGCAACTTGGAGAGAAATTTTATGGTTGAGTAATAAAATTAATAACTAAATGCTAATGTTGGAAAAGTGGGTAAGAGTTAAGTACTGGACTGCTGGAAAGGAGTTGAGGATACTGATACAAAGTGGGAACTTACTCTTCACCTTCCCCATATACACTCTTGAATCCCAGTTCAGTGGTGTAGGCATGGTTAGGAGTTCTCTGTCTTAAGTGAGTTTGTTTCAAAGGCTAATGTTAATGAGGCAGAATATAAATCTGGAAAAATCTCCATGTGCCAGAGTTTCTGTTGATGAAAGTTCCTTTGACTGCCCAGGACATCTAGCAACACTCAACAGCATCTATACAGTTTACCAGGGTTGTCTGCACATGTTGCTATACAGAATTCCTTTGACTTAATTTAAAATGCTGTGTTTCAAACCACAGCCACAGTTCCTTTTCTAAAGGGCTATGAGGATCAGTGCAAGAGTATGCAGGAATAAACCACTTATGAGAGGTGTGGTGAATCTCTGCCTGCAGTAGGCTGACGATGTGCAGGAAGATGTTCTCATCTGGATGTACTTTACAGTACTAAGCAGGTGCCACTGTTCAGTGGCATTCCTCTGAGGATGAGCAAGTTTTGCAGTCCTGGGAAGGGTTAAGTACTCTGAGCTGACAGACCAACTCTAATGAAACAGTGGTGTATAAATAAACCACAACATTTACATGGCAGGTGAAAGATGGATGGAGTACTTAAAAGAAGGCTCTTGGGAACTCAGTGTGGCGTGCAAGGTCAGAATATGTATACTGATTATGTACATTGTATTTGGCAAAACAAGTGAGACTCCCAAGGACCATCAGAAATCAAGTGATATTTTAGCATAATGTACAATGCTGTTTAGTGGCTCTTATGCTCACTGTTAGCCTGCTATTAAATGTATTAATTTTTGAGGCTGAGTATTGAGATCTCTTTTATGTCTATAAGTTTATTCTTGCCATAACATGCATGCCTCTCTGTAAAAGTATGTGATTTCTGTAACAACTCTTAATAGTGTTCTCTGTGCACTTGGCTGAAGATTGTACATTTTGAAATAACAATTCCCTTACATGGTGGTCAAACACCTCAGTCATTTTTCAATCCAGAGTTGCATCTGCATGTGACTTACTTCAATAACACATGACAAAAAGTGACTTCTGAAAAATCTCAGTTATCCAAAGCCCTATCAGAATTTTCATCTCCAACTCCATAGGCAGGTCCATATACGATTGCTGATGAATGTAACAAACATCCACACAGTTGTTATGGAAACAATGGCAGTGGAAAGGTTCTTGGTATTTTTACTCCATCAGTCTCCCACTTATGGCACACAGTGCTTGAAGGTGTGGCAGTCAAAGCTTATTAGCAGTGTAATAACCTAGGAAACACACTTTTCCTTAACCAGTCAGTTTCCACAAAAGAAAACATCTGGAAACTTATTTTGTTGTTGTTTGATATAAGAGATGAAGTAAAATAAGAAAGCTTTCTTATTTTCTTATTATTTTCTTATTTTTTCTTCTTTCTGACATTACGGACACCAAAATAATATAGTCTATGTACAGTCTGGGATACTCTCAATTTTTTATCTTCACTCATATCTTTAAAAATTTATTGTAATTAAGTTTTTCCTTTTTTTTTTTTTTTTTTTTTTTTTTTTTTTCCCGGAGGAAACTACACATTTAAATGCTGGATATAGTATTTGTAGCAATCCAAAGTAGAAAAGATGTTATTAAAAGCCAATAATTTTAACACCATTGCTAGCAGAAAATTACTGGGAATTCTGACTGAAACAAGGGGAAAAAGCAGTCAGTATTTCAGACTGTGCAATAATAAAATTAATCTGTTTTTGTAGCACCAGGTGATCTGTGTGCAGTTATCAGTGTTAGGAAAGCTATGCTGCAGCTGGAGACAGACTCTTTGATGGCAGAGCCAGTGCTTTGAATATAGCCACACCCCGTCTTGCTACCAGCATGAGCCAGGACTTATATCCAAATAGCAGTACAGCCAACCATCTCTGCTAAAATATTTCTGTGAATTTACACATTCAAGTCCACCAAAAGTATGGTTTTGTAATCACATCAGTTCTCAGGGAAAAAGCACATCTGAAAAATGTATGTATTTTTTACAAATGAGGACAGATTGTTTCCTCTGCCACGTCTCCAGACTGATGGTGCAAGAAGTTGTCAGGGAACTATACTTGGTCATCTGAGGGAAGCAACCTAATTTTTAAGCTCCCAGACAGCCCCTTGAAATCAGGGTCAGGTCTGCAAGCTTGAAAATCGGAGAATTTATGCAATTAAATACAGACTTGTATCCATGCATTTTTGTACATTTAGGCCCAAGTTATAAATCTTTATTCTCTTAATCTCCTTGCTTTTCTTTAAAAATATTAAACATATCACATGCTAATAAACCCGTTGGGAATATTTCCTTCTCCACAAGAGTTAAAAACCTGATTCTTTACTGGTCTGCTATTAGAATAAAAGTACATTATTTTACTCTCACTACTTTTCAATGCATCTGATGAAAACATAGGAGATTTATGTAGACTTATTAGCAGCTGTCTCATATTTACTTAGACTGTGAGATATAAATTGAATTTAATATTTTTTTCTCAAAAATAAGTATGTGTTGAAGATTAGACAGTGGCAAAAGTGTTTCTGCTCTTTCTGCTCTGCCAGAAAAGGTTTCACTTTTTTAATACTTTTTGGATTATTTAATGTCCCTTTTAGGCATTATACTGTGGCTGATTTAGCAGTAAGGACTTTTAAATTTTTAATTTTTTAGCAGGAGGTGCTAGGGGAAGCAAAACAGTAATATAAGAATTATTCTCAGTGTTAGGGACATGTCTGACTTTGATTAGAAATTTTGAAAGATGATTTATGCAATTGAATTGCTAAAAATGTTAATTGCCTGGGCATATTGGCCCCAGAAACAGTTTGCTGAGTATATTCTCAGGGTGGAAGAAGGTAGTCTGTGAAGAACAGACTTTCTTAGGGTCCCTGAGAAGAGGTCACTCTGAGAAGAGGTGGGTATATTCTGTTCCAGTGTTATGAACCACTAAAAGAATCCTGGAAACTTATCCAATTTCACCAACTTTATGCTTCCTTCTGAACTGAGGTCTAATTTTAGTCTAATGTGCAGGTTTTATAATTTCAGAGTTTTGGTATTTCAGTTAATGGATGACAAATAGGGATACTTACACAGAGCTTTGCAGAGAAAGAGTCTCAGTTGAAGGACTTGTCTAAAACAACAGTAAGAATAGATTGCTGGTGCAATGAGGAATGAGTGTAGTCTCATGCAGAAGTTGAGAAAAAGCTGATATATGAGGGCACACTCCATTTTAAGACATCTGTTAGTGATGTCAGTCATACAAAAAGTGTACAGGACAAGAATCAAATGTGCAGAAAAACAGAAAGAGGAGAAATTCTGGGAAGGTTATACAGTGCCAAATTTTAGAGTTAAGTAAAAAATGTTCTGGCCAACTCTCTGCTTCCCAAAATGTATACAAAACCTATACATCTCTCTATACCAACATGAGCCGAATAAGACTAGAAAGGGTAACTTGAGATTCTTGGCAAAGAAGAAGGATCTTGACATAGTAGGCATTACTGAAGAACATTGGAATGATAAAAATCAATAGGAAAGTGTAATACCTTCTATATACTGAGCAGGATGGACAGATTAGGTCATAGAACTAGGGAGCTATATTAGGGCTATATTGTTGAGCCTCTAATCAGGAAACAGATATTGAGTCCAAAATGTTGAAGGAGATAAAAGAATCCTCTAATCCCAACGAAGCAGTAATAATGGATGAATTCAACTGCCTTCAGCTGGTCAAAGGTCACACTGGGATAGAGTGTAAGGGAAGAAATTTCTCATCACTCTCAGTGATTGCCTTTTTAAATGTTTAGTTCTAGAGTGTGGAAGTTCTTGACATAAGTAACATAGCTGAATGCAGGTAAGAAGCTCTTAAGTCCTGTATCAGAATGCACCTTTTTGCATTAAAGTCATGGCTGCTGTAATATCTAAATTTATTGTTGAAGAGCCAATAGCTAGTTTGTAGAACGACTGTTAAGCTAGAGGATATGAAAATCCCTTAGACAAAAGATTAAAAAGTAAGGAATTTAACTTCTTATAACCAAGAGGGAATCTAGGTGAGGTGTTCTGTAGTAGAACGAGAGACACAGCAGAAAAGTGTGAAGTATTTGAATAATGTGACATGGATCAGGACAAAGATGCATGCATTAGGCCTCAAACCCCATCCCCAGGAATCTCAATAAAAAGTAATTTTGTGTATAGCGTATAGTAGCAATTAGCAACGAAGTTGTGACATAAGAAGGACATTGTCAAAGCCATCACCTCACATGCACAAAAAACCCAACAAGTTTGGTGAAGGAAACACTCTGTAAGCCTAGAAGAAAGCAGCAGTAGAGAATAGGGACATTCCAATGAACTGTGATTTTCCTGTGTGTATTCATGTAGTATCACAGACATGGTGCTAGGGACCTGAGACTATAACATACAGCATTCACTGTGTCAGAATAAGGGAATGGGAGAAAAGAGATAAATTAACAGGCAATTGGAAAGAACAAAGTCCGATTTAATTCATTCAAAAATTTGTTAAGAAAGCAACTTGTCTCATGAAGTGCTAAGAAACTTCAAATATGAGAGATAGATGAAGGTAAAGTGGAGATAGATGTGATTCATTAATACAATATTTAGCCATATGAAAGAGCTAATACCTTCTCCAAGTGACCTCTGTATATTAGAAACTATGTTTGGAAAGAAGAATAGTAAAGTTGTTAGTGATGAAAGACAAACTTTGCAACAGAGCTTGAATATATTGGGATTTCTGCTTTGGGAAAAAAGTAGATGGGAAGCATGCTGACATGCAAACCATTCTGTTGTGCAACAACATTCTAGGAATACAAGACCAAGCAGAACCAGGATGGGGATATATTTAATATCCTTTCCAAATTTCAAATTACTTGACATATTTTTATTTGGAAGAGGGTACTTTCAGGATGTGGGATGTAATTCCAACATGGCATTTGCTTCACAACACGTGCTGTTACTTCTTCAGGGGGTGATTATGGCCATTGCTCTATGTTCAGCATGTACAGGGAAAACTATTATTACTTTTTTGTGGTTTGGAGGCATGAGTAGTAATTACATTTGCCACCAGCCAGCTATCTTGTGGCTGCAAAAATATGGAGAAAATGGTTACATCATTTCCTTTGTGGCCGTGAAAATCCTTTTCACTGAACTCTAGATGAATCTGTGGAAGAGTACTACCTGTACAAATGCAGATTTTGAGTGCATAGCTCCACATTAAATAGAACTTTTAAAATTTGGATCAGGGAAGGAGGGTAGGTGGGAGCTACAATGTTTGATATATTTCTGATTCCAGTATCTCCTTTGATAAAGATTTGGAAACTTACATTAGGCAGAATTTGAAACTTTGCTGGCAGTTTAAGAGAAACCATGTTGTCATGAGTGATTAGTTACCTGCGTCATCAGAGTTGAAATGATGTCTGTATTTGGAATAAAATAAAATGGTATCACAGAATCAATCAGTTAGGTTGAAAAAGACCTCTGAGATCATATGTCCAAAGAATATCACATCAACTATATCAGGTTCAGTCTTTCCTTAAACACCTCTAGGGACAGTGGCTCCACTGCCTCTCTGGACATCCCATGTCAATATCTAATCACCCTTTCTTTGAAGAAATATATCCTAACGTCCAAACAACCTCCTCTGGAGCACCTTGAGAGTATCCTCTTCTCCTGTCACTGTTGCCTGGGAGAAGAGGTCAACCCTCACCTGACTGCAGCCCCTTTTCATGTAGTTATAGGTCTCCCCTGGGTGTCCTTATGTCCAGGGTTCACAACCCCAGCTCCCTCACTGCTCCTCTCAGGGCTTATGCTCCAGGTCCTGCATCAGCCTTGTTGCTCTTCTCTAGACTCATTCCTTCCTAAACTGAGGGGCCCAGAACTGGACACAGTACTCAAGGTGAGGCCTCATCAGTGCTGAGTACAGGGGAAGAATAATTTCCCTAGTCCTGCTGGCCACACTTTTCCTGATACATATTAAGAAGTTTTTTACTGAAAGACTGAAGACTATACTTATGATTTCTTTACAGTGATCTCACTGTAAAATGCCTCCCAAATATTATTTGATTGAAAAATATCACATGGTAACAGATCATATGCTATTTCTACCCTGGAAAATAAGCCATATGGAAAAAAAATTTAAAATGTGATCTATTGATTGCCACCATCTTTTACTTAATTCTCTTGGTTCATCAGTTCCTTATTATGAACTCAGGTGAATATAGACACAATAGAGGGCTCTACCACATCAGAAATATCATGACCATTTCAGCTACACAAGACAATGTAGGAGAAAGCCATTGAGTTGTGCCTCTTACCTTTTCCTCTGGTTTTCCTTGTCTTTGATGATAAAGGATGTGAACATTGCATTCTCCCAAGGCTAGAATGCAGTAATCCTTAGTGCTTTTTAAGAATGCACATGAGAAGTTGGTGAATTTTTTTTTCAATTTGTTTTTGGGAATCCTAATAGTGGAATGCATGGAATGGGAAATTACTTAGTTATTTTAAAGTGTGCTGCTGATGTAGGGAAAAAAATCCACAGTTGTTGACCAGTCATTTCTTGGTGACTGTTTTCTTCAAAAGAAAAGTTGGAAGTAATTAATTACTGTAGAAAATAAGATTAATATAAATATCAGTGTTTTTTACTAAAGAATATATCTGAGAGGAAAGTTGAACACTGTACTAATAATGAAAACAATAAGGAAACCTGACTGCATCTTAAGCAATTCTTTTAAAAGGAGTAGTGGTGATCCTCAAAGATACTTCATAAGTTTTTTAGTTTCATTCTGTAAGGAAAAGAGATGTGGAATTTGAATCTAACAAAAAAGGTATTTTAAAAGCAATTTAGATCTGTTTAATGAGAATAGAATTTAGAGACTCAGAACAGAGAAAAACATGATTTTTTTGTGGAGCCCTGAGTAGCTGCTAGACAATTTGAATGGGTTGTTTTAACCAAATGCAGCCACTTATAGGTACATACTTTAACTTGCCATCTAAAGAACTGCTTGTTCACCTCAGCATGCTGTGGATTTCAAGTTCAAATGCATGCATTTTCTAGTGTTCAGGTCCCAAATAACCAATTAAATGCCTAAAGGGAGCTCGTGTAAGTAAGTTGTGGACAAAGGAGGCCAAACTTTCAATACTGTTTGATTAAGGGCAGGACAGGAAAGATTCTAAATATTAATTTAAAAAAGCAATTATATTTTCTAATTCTGCCATTTGAAAAATGTCTCACTTGAACGTCTACCAAAATTGCCTTTAACCTTCTAAAAGAGAAATAGAAGTAATGATTTGGTATGCTGCCAAGCAATTAGACCAGTGAAGTGACATTGTTCCACCAGCATCTATTATCGGAAATATCTGGATTTCTAAATGTCAGCTAAGTAGGTTCACCCCACAAGCTAAGAGAAAGCTGACCTGACCTTTTGACACCACCTGTTCAGGAATGGGAATTTTTAAGCAGGCTATTCTACACAGATAAAGGGTTCACAAAATTTGACCTGGAAAGAATGGTTAAAGGAATTAGTTTTGTTTAGTCTAGAAAAGAGCAGACTGAGGGAGGATGTGATTACAATCTTCCAGTACATAAAAGAATGTTATGAAGATGATAGTGATTGGTTTTTTGTGTTCAGTTGGGGAAAAGACAAGAATGAAGATGTTTAATAGACAGACACTTAGATTATGTAACAGTAGAAAATTTTCTAGTAATAAAAATGCAGAATAAGGTGCAGACTACATAAGAAAATTCTCATCTTATTAACTTGAAATTTTAAAGATTAATTAGACCAACACTTGTCATTAATAGTCAAGATTGCTAGTGTTGTTCATGGCGCTAGGTAAATAGGTAGAAATATTACATGATCACTTAAAAGGCTTTTCCCATGTTTCATAAATTTGCAAGACATTCTAGACTTGTTACATTGGATATGAAAACAATTGCCTCCTGGGTGGCTATTTTTCTTTAAATAATTCTGATTATATGATTAAGGTAACAGTGTTACAAGGATAGAAGAATAATAGGTAAAGAAATTATAAATATTGTTTAGTGACTTTGGGTGCAGAATTATATAAACAAGAGCAGTGAGTTTACTAGTATGAGTACCTTTTTCTCTGTTACTTGACAATTTTGAAATCACACGATTTTTCTGGCTGAGGTTAATGACAAGGATATGAAAACTCTGATGAATAATCATTCCATATAGATATACACAGGGCCTGAAGTATTGTATACCCACTCAAAAGAACAGAAAAAAAAAAAAATCAAAATTATTTAAACTTTCCAAAATGTTTGTAAAAGCTATTAAGACAGCATTTTACAGTATGATCCACCACAAGCTCAAAACTAACTAACTGCAAAAACAAACAAAAAAGATAACATAGTTTATGTACAGGCCTTCAGTACATATTGCAGGTTAAAATGAGAGGGTGAAGATTTTAATAGTCATTCTGTGTTGGTACCAGTTGTCTGTTGGTGGTTGAAAGTGTAAAATCAGTTTCTTATGTTTGATGATGACTATAAGAGCTTAAAGATATGTTAGACATGTGCAGTCTTAGTGAAGCATTTTTTAGCTGCATAAATAAAAAATAGTGTCAAACATCAAAGCTTTTATTTTATACATTAAGCAGACTACTTCTGCTGTAGCTCCTTGTATTTTCAGAAAGTCTGTGAAAGAACATGATATTTGTCTCTTCTTTTCCTCTTGAGTTGAGGAACTGATTGTATTTTATATTACATACATGTTTTGTTTTGTTTTGTTTTGCTTTCCTAGGTACTGCACAATGGACTTGTGATGGAAATGAATCATCCAACAGCTGGGAAGATAGCTGTTCCAGGTTAGATGTTTAATCCTTTTTGCTGCATGACATCCTGAGTGGTTCCGGAACTCAGCTGAGGACATGACACATCTTCACATTTCACTCAAATGAATAAAAGTTTAGCCAGGCTGACATTTGTGCTCATAGTCATCCCAGTAGCAGAAAAATGGGTTAAAATGTGTCAGAATAGCTTCTGGTTTCCATCGGTCAGTTGTCATAACATGAACATGAATTTGATAATATTTGCAAACTCCCACTGCTAGAAACGTTGCTGCTAAATCATCTACATGAATATGTGAATCTGTCTTTGATTTAGCTTGATTTTGCAAGTTACCCAGGCTTCTTTTAGGGATATTTCTGTTTAAAAGAAAAAAAAAGAAGATGAAAGAGGAGGGAAATTTGTACTGAAGACTTAATGAAGCTCTGTCATAATGAAGTCTTATATAGTCATTTTGTACTTCCAAAGAATACAGAAGTATGTACAAAAGTAATAAACTGGTCTCTCCTCTTTACAGCTCTAAATGGATTGGGTACTGGTGTAGCTTTCCTTCCATAAGACTTAGTTATATAATGGGGTTAGTTCAACCAGAGCTATTATGAACATACAGATTCCTGCAGTTGTCTTGGTTTTGATAATTGATCCTAATCTGATAGTCTCTTAGCTGTTAGGTCAATTTTTCTGCTTCTCTCTGCCTTTCTTTCTCCCAGGCCACATTGAGAATTGTTTTCTCCATCATTCAAAGCACTATGTAATTTCTATTTTTCTAAGAACTGCTCCTTGCATTGTGATTTTCTGGGCTAGTTCCACCCTCTGACATTGCATCCAGTCGTCATCAATTTCAGTTGACTTGAGTACATGTAGTGTTAAGAAGAGTTTGACCCATAAAATTTTTCTTAATTTGCACATCCTGGAATCACAATGAGATGCAGAAAGAAGTATTTGAAAGAAATCAAGCCCTTATTAGATCATGTTTTCTTCATGAATAGAGGGGGTGTTTGTGTGTATGGATTTGTATGCTCCATATTTACTCTTTATCACAGTTTGCATTCCACATTTGTTCTCACTAGATTTAAATATTTGGTTGACTGTATTAAAAATGCTTCTCTAATTTAGATGCACATATCTGGAAATAGCAGTCCGTTTAAAAAAAATCTTACAGAAAAATAATCCTGGTTTATTTACCCAAAATGAAAAGACAAATAAAAGTTTTTTCACGTAATTCTTTTTTAAGAAGTAGAAATAAAAGCCTTACAGATGGTAGAGGAAGTGTGTAAGGTTTTCATGTTGCATACAATTTATAATCTATCTTAGAGAAAGCAAATACTCCTTAAGGGGATAGCTTAAACTGCAAGAAGAGGAAAGAGATGAAAGGAATGTTCTAATGTCTGTCAGCAGTGATAGAATGTATTGGCAAGAGAGTGAGTTTTTACATAGGTAAGCCATAGTACTTCCCAAATCCTTAGTTATTTTTTATTTTATTAAACTACTGACACTGCACTGGACTCAAATAAATCATCTTAGTCTCTAATGGTTTGCCATTTTGATGGACTTCTATGAAGAGTTTCTTGTATTGAAACAGATGGCTGAAATGATTATTGGATATTTGAGCAGGAAAAGTAGAATTCCTTCCTTTCCTGGCATGGGAGGACAAGGAGGGGAGAGACAGGGGAGGAAATGGGGAAGAACACTTATTCAGTGTGAGCAGAATGGACCTATTGATATCACTGGAAAGACAGTGCATTACTCTATCCAAAAACTAAAGTGAATTTGGCCACTGTTGATGATAGGTAATAGAATTACCCTGTATTTGTCTTGCCCAATGATATATCTGAAGAGTGCAGGGAAGAGTGTGCAAAGAAAGCCTACAGTAGGTAATTTCTTTTCAATGACAGTTAAAAATAGAAGTGGTTTTTGCTTTTTTTTTGTTTTGTTTTGTTTTGGTTTGGGTTTTTTTTTGTTTTTTTTTTTTTTTTTTTAATTGTGGTTGTATTTTAATATCTTGTATTTGGTAGAGAACAAGTTTACTAAGGTCTTAGTTTCTGTGTCAGGATTGTTTATTAAGGAAAATTAAGTTATTAATGTTAATGTTGAAACTGAATAGGCTGAAAATGTTTTTCTTTAGAGAGACTGGGGAGATTCTAATCCCAAAATAAAAATATGTTGCTGTTATTTCTTAATCATATAAGCCAGATTTCAATGTGTCCTTTACTAATTGAATTGGTCATCACACTTCAGGCTCTTGACAGAGGTCTGACTTTTGCTGCCAAGTAAAGTTGTGAGTGCAGTCACAGGCACTTATTAAGCGAAGCATGCTGGCAGATTTCAGCTCCAAGTATCACAGGTGGCCTCTGTGTCTAGCATATTGATTTGCAGTAGTCCTTCTCCAGACATGCCCCCAGTTTGAGAGTTGATTCAAATTTGTGTATGAATCCTCCATTGGAGATCTTGCAGCTTGAAATTGAGAGATTTTGTCATTGACATTAGGCAACAGTTTTAATGTTGGACTTGGCAATTAATACTCCTCCTTTGCTTAAATATCTTTTGGTACAGTTATTGAATTTGGTTCTTTCCTCACCTTTCCCCCTTGCTGTTTTTGTGATTCCCAGCCTAAGGTATACTATGTGCTGGTAAGTGCATTATAGGGTACTGATGAAAAGGGAGTAGGAGAAGTTGTACTACAAAGAACATTTTTCTAGTAATTTTTCTTTTCAGAATGTATCTTTATGGTAGGAAAGAAAGAGACCTTACATTTTGATATCTCTTTTTTCAAGTATTCATGAAAAATGTCTATGCACAAATACATTGCATTGCTGTTACTAGTATCAAGATATCTCAGATTCCAGAATGAATGTGATAAAGAGAATTCATTGTGTCTGACTAAGAGTGACTTTGTAAAAGATTGTGAGAACATTCCAAAGAAAAATATAATTCTGTGGTAGTTCAGTGGTTTCACTAGGGTAATGTTTCACCTATATAATTCCGTATATTCATGTCATGATGTTATTCTAGAACTGACATATTCATACACTTGACGTATCATATATAGAATGTGCTGTGACAGAGCCCTGCTTGAGTCATTCTTGCCAGAACTGGTTCATCTGATTGTAGGGCTGAACTAATGAGTCTTTTCTGTTTCTGTACCTCAAGGCAACTTAATCACCTTTAGTTCAGGTCGGTCCTCCAAAGATGATCAGGAGCTGGAGCACCTCAGCTGGAAAGGTAGAGCCAGGGCAAAAGGCAGCCTCAGGGGGTCTGCCAGAAGCCCTCCAGTGCCTACAGGAAGATTATCAGTGTGGAGAGCTGGGTTCTTCATGGCAGTGCACGGTGGGAGGATGATGAACAAGACAGATTCAGCCTGTAATGTCACGAAAGTCTTCTTCATCATGACAACAGCCAGGCAGTGGAGCAGGTTGCCCAGAGAGGTCTGCATACTCTGATCTCAGACATTTTCAAGGAACAGCTAGGTAAAGCCAGGGGCAACCTGATCTGACCTAGGGCATGACTCTGACCTGATCCAAGTAAGAGTGGAGTCCTCCTGAAGTCCTTTCCAGCTTGGATTATGTTCTTATTCTGTGATTAGCATTAGTATCTCATCCTCAGCTCTGTTGTGCTTAGCCCTTTCCACAGACATCTGAAGGAGAAATGACACATTTTAATCAAATGAGAAATGTAGAGCACAGAAAGTACTTTCAGGGGCAAAAAAAATCATGCTTTATACATGCCACATGTGACAGATTGCAGATGATGCTGGATGGTACAGAGACACTACTGTAAATGAAGGGACAAAATTTTGAGAAGTTTTAGCGTCTGGGTTAATCTTGAACTACTTTGCCAATGACTTTTACAAAGAGTGGTAGTATGTGGATTTCTGGAAGCCACTGACTATTCTGAGTGCCAACATGGAGCACAATGGGTACTCCCAACCCATACTGATTACAATCTTTCCCAAACCTTTTCAATTTCAGTCTACTTACATGGTTTAGGAAACTCAGATAATAATACTTCCATCTTCTGCATTATCTAGTCTCTCATGTTGACTTTTGAAGGCTGGCAATTGTTGTTTAAAGTCAAAACAGTGTTTGTAATATTATTTTTTAATGAGAAAGCCACAATGTATTCAGCTGTCCCTAACAAACTAACCTTTTTAGAATTTATTAACTAGTTGGAATCTTTGTGAATTAAATTTCATTTCTGATCCCTTCTAAGCCTTAGCAAACTGGGGATTTGGATATAAGCCTAGATTTCAGAATCATCTCTGATCAAACAGGAAACTATATAACTGTAGAGCTTGTGTAAATCACCTCTTCCAGACAAAACAAATATTTGTAGTTTTGATGATGTTTATGTTGTACGTTCTTCTCATCCCCATTTCCTGAGTAGATAAACACAATGCCTATCCTCTGGCCCATGATGTGCATCAAGGATGACTTAATTGCTCAGAAAGGCCAGTTTCGTACCTGGCTTCATAATTTCCTTCTGTACTCTTGAGATAAAGTGTTTGGGGGACTACTCCAAGCTCAGGAAAAATAGTGCAGGATTCCTCCTTGACATAGATTCCTTGGACTGAATTCAGGCAACTTATGTTAATTAATCAACCCACTCAGGAGAAATGTCCCTTTTTCCGGTCTTCTCCTGTCACTGTGCATTACAAATATACTACTGAAACAGGAAAGAATTATTTTTTCAGAGGTAGGATTTTTCCTGTTGTGTGATTCATTAAATGGTGTCATGGTTCCATGGAGACTAATTGCTATCAATCTTTTAGAAGAATGGTTTTAAAGAATAAGACAAAGAGGCAAGAAATTTAATAGGACTTCCCTATTGTGCCACAGATTTCTTCCATAACCTTGGAAAAATCAATCTGTGTCTTACCAAGCTAATTGTTTGCAGTTTTTTGGATCTTAGTTAATAGTTGAAAACTATTTTGATTCTTCAGGGAAGGAGTTTCTTGAGAAAACTCAGTTACTTTAAATATTTATTTGTATTTGTTATGTATTTATTTATACCTATTTTATTCATGTATGTGGAAGATTACTTATAATAAGGAAACAACAGTGTTGTGTCTATGTATTTGATCAGATCATTTCAATACAGGGAGCAAATATGGCTGTTAGTGATACATACTATTTTTTTTTTTTGACTATTTAATGTAAGTGTAGTAGAGGAGGCTTCAGTAGAGCTAGATATAAAGCAGAGAAAAGTGACTTCCACATGGAGGAAGTTTGCAGGAAATTAAGGAAGTCTGTACTCCAATCCATTATTTCCTGCAGCTAGGAGATCCTTCAATATAAGAACAAAAACAACAACATAAAAAATCCCAACAATTTTTTCAAGATCCTTTGCTTGAAATTCTGATCCTGTCTGCTTCTCATCAGCTGTTTTTTCATATGTGTGTGTGTGTCTGTGTGTGCACGCATGCATGTGCATAACCAATGTTGGTTGAAAAATTATAATTTCACTTCACTATTTATGGTATGTTGGAGACAAATGACTTCACCAGCATTACTGTTACCTCATTCACCTTTTTTAGTCATCAGGACTGACTATTTATGTCTTTTACATTCTCAGAGCTGATTTCAGCTTTGAAGAGTCCATGACCATTACAGGAACTTACACAATTAATGTATGACAGCTCACCTAGCTATTTTCAAAATGCTTTAAAATTTTTTAATAAATATATAAGCAGTATATTCATACTGATTGCAAAAGCAGAAAAGAGATGGTGGGAATGGCGAGGAATATGTTATTGTCTTCAGAATTATGTGGGAAGGCTAGTGCATCTTTTTAATAAATGATGCTTTAATTTGAAATCTTTTAAGAATCATTTTAAAGTAAAACATAAATAACAAACCTTTTAATATTTTTGCTCCTCTGTCATATGTTTCCACAGAATTTCTCTACCACATGTTTTAAAACTTGTTATACCTTTTGGAGTGGTCTTAATGCCACAGTTAATACTTTAAAAGTTGTTTTTAGCAAGAAAAGGCAGCTGTTTCTTACCTAGTTCTGGGACTTCAGTTATTGGAAGGGATTAGGAATTAGTGGTAGACTTTTCCATCAGTTTCAAAGTAACTGAGTAGCAGTACTGACTGGGACCAGTACTGACATTGCCACTCAAGAAATGGCTCTCCAGAATTGCTGTTCAAGGTCTCTGAGCCAGATTCTTCTCACATCAAATCCTAGATTTCTTTGTCGGTCTTTAGGATCTGGCAATCAAAGTGGCTGCATTACATATTTTTTTCCAGGATCTGGTGCTGCTATATTGGGGGAAAAAATAAAAAATTTTCAGAGAACAAGTGGGGACATTTTCCTGCTCTGTACATAATAGGTCAAGTAAAATTGTGGTTGAAGTACTGAATGTTGATGGGTAATTATAGTTCTAGTTACTGGAGAATATTTTCTTTGTATTTTCCTACATGTGTCCTAACCTATGCTAGGATTTTCTTTAAAGTCGACATAATTGTGGTGGAAAGCTAACTCAAGAGTAACTCATTTCTGTCAGATGGTGGGGGGAGGAAAGGGGATGAAAGCTGAAGTATTGACTGAATAGCCAAATAAACTGAGTTTTCCACTAGTGTCATTGTCCTAGAATTCAACTTTGTCTGAAATGACGTGGTTTTTTCTTCTGTTTGAATGTGTTTCCCACTTCTTTCTATATAAATAACAATACCTTAGAAAGTAGTTTCTTAACCCTCGCTCTGTAGCAAGCACAGCCAGGTGCTCACACAGTTCAGGGTGTGTAATTATAAAGATATATCTGCATGCCTCAGGTGTGTTGTAAAACAGCCAGATTACTTCAACACCCATAAATTTTTCATATATCTTTATGATCTTTAATAATTATTGGATAAGAAAAGGAATCTACTGTCAGTTAAAAAAGGGTTGGTTTCATTAAATGTAAAAATATGTTTTAAACATTTAGACAATTTTACTTAATCCCTAGGACACTGAGTAGACTAATCCTCACTTGGGTTACCTCCATATCATCTTGTCCCAAGCCCTGCTTTCCCATCAATGGTAAGAGTAATTTGGCTTTACTGTGTTTTCTGTGAATCTAGACTGAACAACTTTGTGTTCAGCATTGGCCATTAGGTCGTGCTTTGCCTTTTTATGACATTGACCATAGAATGTCATCAATTTAACTCTTTCACGTATGTTTGACTATAGGTTGTCTTTTTCAGAAGTCCTCAAGAGATGGAAAATTTGCCAAATATCAGCATCTGTCTTTAAAGGCCTGATTAACTTAATTATTAAAAACCACATGATCTCCAGTTTAACACAGAAACTTTTTTTTGTTTGTCTTTTATGAGGTTTAAATATTTTTGTACCATGAAAATACTTACATGACTAAAATTTTATCTAGATAACTTTTTGACAAACTATGTAGGGTAAATTGCCCAGATTTTTTCAGGTTCTTTGGGTAAGTATAGTGCAGTTACAGTTTTGTAACTCTTTTTAGTTGCAGTCTGTGCACTGTGTATGTACAGGAAAATCTGCAGTTTTATAGAGTGCATCACAAACTTCCTGATCTCCTCTGGGTAAGTCTCTTGGCCCATGAAGTTATGTTTCTCACTTCTTCATGCAAAAGACTGATATAATAGAACTCACAATTAACTATGTTTTTTCACAGAGCATAATATTTATATTTTGTAAAATTTGATGCTATCTTTCCTCGTAGTTTATGAAAAGACTCATTGGATAGAAAGAAGGGGCAAAATAGGGCTTATACAGTTAACTAAGTTGTTCATTTGATTAAGAGCTGATCACCAGTAGATAGTGTGTACTTGTTGTACATTAGTAAATTTATCCATAATTCCTGAAGTAGGTAATATTTAAGTCCTTTTAGATATCATGAACTTGAAATTATTTTTGTTCTTCTTCTTTGTACTTACCACTCTTGCTGGTAATGTCCAGCCCAGAAATTAACACCATATTACATCAGAATCAAAAACTAAAAAGGTGATTTTGACCCGAGTCTTGAATACTCTAAATGATGCCTTAATAATTTGGGCTATCAAAAAAAAAAAAAGCATTGCTACCACCTATTCTGCCCTCTTCCATTCTGCTAACTATTCTGGAACTCTTTTGTGATTCTGGGAGAGAAGGAAATTCCCAAGAATTCTTCCAAATGTTTTATTACTAGAATTTCCTTTTATTTTTTTTTATTGGACTTTTATCTGCTACTAGTCATCAAGTTTGATTCAAGTGTTGACTTTTTTTTTGCTAAACATAAACTTCTTTTTTAGGCAACTAAAACCAACTAATCCATCCTAACACAGAATGTAGAAGATTTCAACCAAGACAGAATAGATGTGAACTAGCTGAATCCAGGGTCTATTGACACACTAGGTATTGGGTTGAGACCTGATTAGAAAAATCTTTCTGACACAGAATCTGTTACGGTACAGAACAGAATTCCCTAAGAAAACATAGAATCCCTGTTTGTGTGGCTCTCTGAAACTAGACTGAACAGACAAAATTAAAGCAGATTACCCATATTAAAAGAAAATAAATGATCTGTTAAATGGAATTGATAACTTAATAAATTTTAAAATTTAATGTGAGTTTGTGGTTTTGAATTAAAGTTATTTTGAGATTGTGCCTTTGGCAGGAAAATAAAAAAAATTTGATTTGAGTGTTAGTGGAGTGTTCTTCATTGGTTTTCAACTAGATGCAGAGATAAAATGAAGCAGAAGTTTGCAGATTAGAACAAGATTTTTAATATTCTTTCAGGCTGTTTTTAGAAACATCACAAGGAACAGAAAATCAGGCCCATTTGTGAAAAGAGGCAGTACAATTTATAAACATGTGGGGCAAACAAAGTTTTAAGGCTGATGAGGCAGAAATACCCAATTCCAGTCATCCAATTTATACAACACACAACTTTCATGCACACATCTGCTGTTTCAAGCCCAGACACAGACATGCAAGCTTGTATAGACTCATAGAAATTTAATTGTATTCTAAAGAAATCACAAGATTAGTGCTAAAAATTAAGCTGCATTGATTTGGTTCTATGAGATAGATCCCTATGTGAGTGAATCTATGACAAAAACTGTCCTTTATTTGAAACATTCTAGTTTTAACATTTTTTCATACATAGGGGGATAGAAAATATAAAAAGGTGCCACAGATCACTGTCTTGGTAGTATTTACCTCTGGTACCTTCTTAAAGGGCTGGAGTAAGGACTTGTGTCTTAACTCCTAAAAGGAAAGTTTTAATTTCTGACTTCCTCACTAATCAATGCCCCACTGTATAATGTAGTAGTTGTTTTATCTCAAAACTGAATGTAGAGTTTAACAGCTTATATTTCTACACCTCATTTTTGCTTGGATTTCCTGAGGAAAAAATTATCAGAAATGCTGACCTGTCCTTTTGTTCCTTGTAGATTCAGGTACCATGCTCTAGCTTTTACTGCCTCTGAAAGTGCTATGAGAATACATGGGTAAAGTGTAGCTCTGACATGGCTGCATGGCAATGTTAGATTGCAAGAGACCACTTTAGCATACCCTTCAAGCACATTTGTAAGAATGATAATGTAGAGAAACCTACCAGAGGAAAACAAGAAAAACTGGGGGAGTAGCTCAGAATTTGAAAGAAAACCCTTAGTGTCTCCCAGTTAAGCCATTCACCTCCTAAGAGTTATTATTCTGAGAGATTTTAAGCTTTTCAAAATGTTGTCTTGTGTGGTGGTACCTTGGAATCTTCCTTCCAGTTGACTTCAAAAAAGAAAGCAATATCTTGTTTACTACTTTAATATGATTTTCAGATTCTCACTGCTAGAAAGCTCACTACTCAAAGCAGCATCACTCACAATATCCATGAGGCAACATTAGCATTTCCCTGAATTCACATTTACTTTTTTACTTCTGTATTTTTTGCATGTTTTTGTTTTTTAATGTAGGAAGTTTTCACTCAGTTGCTATATTTGAGGCATAGCATATACTTCTCATTTTCAGGTATTTTCATAAATTGGTATTCTTTTCTCCAAGTGTACACAAATATGAATCAAAATGCTTCATTGATTGTATTTAGAAGCTATAAGTCTAAAGTCTTATCTTAGTCTTGAAATTTTATCTTTCACTGGGCACCAGTTACAATGACATATAATAATATACTTCAATAACATAATTATCCATTATACTTGTATATCACATGTGAATATGTTATAAACTCTTCTACACTTGACAACCCAAGGAGGTTTTTTGGTGTTAAACTGTTGAGAGAGAAGAATTAGGTCATTACAGTGCATATAATTTATAAGTAGAGGTGATTCCGAAAATTCAGACATCTAAATATTTTTTTATTTAGTATATAGACTATTTTTTTTAAATCCTGTATAAAGAAAATTATTGTTATTGAAAACAAGGTTAATCCTTGGTATCATACCGAATTTTTACCTGCTTACCTTTGAACAGTATTTATGGGTAATTTTACTTATCTTTGATATCCAAGAAGAAATAATTTTAAAGCCAGGAAAAAAAAGAATTATTTATTTATAAACCAGATTTCAAATATTGGGTACATTCAGTGAACTTACATGCTCTGATGATTTGTTGTGAATACATTGTTGGTGTTATATGCCTTAGTAAATTGTGGATAATTTTTAAGCTCAGGATGAACGAATTAAACTAATATTGTCTTATTTGCAGTAAGACATGTCTGCTGTAAAAGTGCTCTGCTCTTTTTTGAAGACTCTATTTGGAGCTTTGTCATATAATTTTTCTAAATTTACTCTAAGTAATCAACTTAAATGTACTGTAAAATAGGAAACCTAATATATGCAAAACAAAATGAAAGGTTCCAATCCATGGTACACTTTGCAACATAGTGACTGATAATTACACAGAAATATTAAAAGGATCCATTTGTAGAAGCTCTTTAAAAAGCCATGAGATAAGATTGAAAACTCAATCATAATTTAGGAAATATCTGTCTTCTAGTGCTTAATGTCTTTACCAGAAGAGTTTTTAGTAGTTCAAGATTTAGTTTTATATTTGAATAATGTAACCATTACCATCTCCCTGCTTGTAAAATGAAAGAAGTCCTGCTCCTAGTAACCAGGACATTTGAACCCCACTTTGGGGAGGAAGGACTGTGTTTTGGTTTGCTCATCATACTGAGACAATAGCTGATTTCTACTTCTTTGAGGCTTTTAGCTAGTTAACTAACAATAGCTACCCAAAGGCACTAATTCAGGCAGGAATGTGATTTTATTTAATTCCAGAGTTATTTCTGGGGGCAGATGTCCTTGGTGTACAACTCAGCATTTGAAAGACTTATGACTTTTGATTGCAGATTGGTTTCTTCCACAGGTCTCGTATTTCCAGTCTTTCCTAAATACTGAAACTGTGAAATAATGAGACATGCTGGTCAAGAAAACAATTTTGCCCTGAATTTTAAGATACAATGAATATAAAATTCAGCCACAAGTGGTCTTCTTCCACTGGTAACATCCAGCCTACAATAAAACCCTAGGTGATCAAATGGATTCACATCTATGTAGCTGTAAGAGAGCTTTATAATTGGAAAAAATGCAAATTACTAAGACGTGCACCAGAGTACACTCTCATATAACCACTCACCATACAGGATATGACATAAATTATCTTTTCTAATGCTATTTCATCTACTGGCAAAAAAACAAACAAACAAAAAAAAACAAAAAAAAAAAAAACACACAAAACAAAACAAAAACCCAAAAAAACAGCCAATTAGTTATTCTTTCCTTTGTACTTCTCTTTCAAAGGCTTAAAGGATGGATTTAAGCCATACATACTGTGCATTGTGGTTATGTTATCTATATGATGCTGAAATTCATTTAGTCTGTTTGAAAAAGTAGGTAGATTTAAATTGATGAGTTTTTTCCATATTTTTCTAATACTGTCTATTAGGGTTTTCTGCATCCACATCCACCCCAGTTTCTTAGACATTTTTTTCAGTAATTTAATTTGTCCCAGACATCTATAACATGGACACATACACTCTCTGTATATTGTAAACTACAGGAGATCCTGCACAACATGCTATGCTGAGAACAGCATTTACACTGTCCATCTGGATTACAAGGAATTAAGTAATTTTACATGGAGTTCCCTTGAGTGTTCCTTCCTTTTTGTGTAGACTAACACTACCATGTGTGAACTTGAAGGTGAAGGACAGGCTGAATGGTAGAGTTCAAAGGGTTACAATGAGCAGGGCAACACCTCTCAGTGACCTGCTGCCAGTGGTGTTCCTCAGGGCTCAGTTCTAGGGTCAGTTTTGTTCAATCTTTTTCCCAGTGATTTGAAGGCTGCAGTTGATGGATGATGAGTAAGTTTTGTGGTTCTACCTAACTAGGATGTGCTGCTGACTCTACTGTGGGACAAAAAGCCTTGCAGAGGGATCTGGATTGATTGGAGTATTAAGCAGTCACCAATGACATGGAACAAAACCAACCAAATGCTGGATTCTGCACCTGGGATGGAGTAATCCCAGACATGAGTCTGAACTGGGAGAGGAGTGGCTGGAGAGCAGCCCTGCAGAAAGGGGTTTGGGAATGCTGGTTGGCAGGAAGCTCACTGGGATCAGCAGTGTGTGTGCCCTGGCAGCCAGGAGAGCAAACCTCATCCTGGGGTGCATCAAACACAGCATCAGCAGGCAGCCAGGAGTGGTGATTATCCTGCTGAGGTCAGCACTGGGGCAGCCTCACCTCGAGTGCTGTGTGCAGTTCTGGCCCCACCATTTAAAAAGGATGTGAAGGTGCTTGAACATGTCCTGAGAAGGGCACCAAAGCAGGGGAGGGGCTGGCAGGAATGTGCTCTGGGGAGCAGCTGAGGGCACTGGGCTGGTCTGGTTTGGAGAGGAGCTGAGGGGTGACCTCACTGCTGCCTACAGCTTCCTGAGGAGGGGAAACAGACAGGGAGGTGCTGAACTCTTCTCAGCCTCGCAGTGACAAGACATGTGGGAATGGCTGAAATGTGCATCCATCATCAGGGGAAATTCAGATATAACACTTAAGCCAGAAGGTGGTGAAACCCTGAAAAATGCATTCTGGAGAAATGGTCAGTGCTCCATGCCTGTCAGTGCTGAAGAGGCATTTGGGCACTGCTCTTAAAGCAGCTAATTTTATCAGCTCTGAAGTGTCAGGCAGTGGAATGCAGTGGAACTAGAGGATTACCACAGGTCCCTTCCAACTGAACTGTATTCAATTCTATTTTTATTCCATTCCATTCCATTCCATTCTTCTTCCTGAAGCAGGATATGCTCATCAAATGAATGGTTGCCAACCCCTGGGAGCTGTTCTTGAAGCCTGCCCTGGGAGTCTAGAAAGCTTCATTCAGCAGATGAAGGGCAAGAGGGCTGCCTTTGTGGAACATGACCAGCAGTACATGGCCAAAGTGGCCCAAAGAAGCTCTGACAACAGGCTGTGCTCAGTCTGCAGAGAAAGATAAAATAAATCACAGGGAAAATTTATAGTCCAGCATGGGCAAAAAAACCCAGCCATTCCCCCCCAAGTTGCAGGACATGACAGGTGATCCTCATAGGGGATGAGCAACAAGCAACAGCTGAGCCAAAAGGGACTGAAGGAGCCCTAAACAGTGCCAATGTGCTCTAGGGGAAGAGTCCTTCCTGACCCCAGTGCTGGTGGTGATTGCTGTTTCCTGAGCACATGAGCAAAACCTGTCACCTCCCTGCCCCACAGACTGTTCACACCTTCAAGGAGATGCCCAAACCCTAATCTGCATTGCCTGGAACCACCTCAGGGGCTTCTGAGAGTGGCCAAATGCTGCTGGTCTGGTCTACTGGGGGCAAAATTCCTTTCCATGTCTGACAGGGCACCAGTGGGTGCTTCAAAGCACTAGGAATGCTGGCAACATCTCTGCATCCCATTTCATGCAACTGCTGTCCCAGGTTCCCCAGGGGTGAGGATGGCATACTCTCCAGTGATCCTCAAGAAGGTCTTGCCACTGCTATCGAGCTGAAAAGGTGTGACAGCCTCGGGCACCTCCAGAGATTGGTGGGTCATTGCATCTCTTGAGGGGCTTGTCATCTGATGAAGATGATTGTCACAAACTGGGAATATAGCTCACTGCTGCTATTGCCATCATGTCCCCTTGTCCCACTAAAACTAGCTGCACAGCTCCTATGTTAAACACAACCACTGGCCATGCTTATAAATGGTGTAAAACACCCTTCAGACACAGGGTAAAACTTTCAGAGTTAATTTTTCCCTCTAACCTTACTAAGAGTTATTTGCCTACCTTGCATTGTTGGGAGATGTTCAGGTCTTAGCTTTAACCCTGTCAAATCTTTTTTGCCTTTAGTATTTAAGAGTGAAAGTAATGAAAGGCTAAGGAAGATACTGTTCTTGCCTTGGTGCCAAAATTAGTATGCAATTTCAGACTATGTAAATAAGGGCATTTATATAATATATAAATATTTTTTGTTGTGGTGATGCTAGAGATGAAAGGCAGGGATTTGGTTCCCTGGCCTTGCAGGGATATAAAAAGCATGCATGATTTCCCACCAATTCACCAAAGAACATTGGCCACTACACTGTTTATGATGAGGTTGCCTTCTTGGAAAGAAGTCCAAAGGTTTTGTGTTCTTTTCCATATTTTTTCTTGTACTTCAATAGCTCTTTTTCTTCCTTGGCCTTAATCATGTATCTCTTTCTTGAAAGTGATGGTTGCCCTCCAAGCATTTGTATTGCTCCTTCCAACTGTCATTTTCTTCTGTAGGCTGTAATTTTTGCCTGCATTCATTCCAGAGGGAAGTTATCTTTCTTGAACCTGAAAAATGAGAAATGTCCATAGTGATACAGATGAGGTCTCATCAGGGCTTTGCAAAATGCCTGCCTTTCCTATAGAAATATCTTGCCTGACACACAAAAATGTATTTGTCTGTATCACATTCATAGCTTACAGTCATCCTGTGATCTATTCATGCCTCTGGGAATGTTTTCCTGGTCTAATAGCTCTTAAGTAGAGCAGAAACTCATGGCACTCCACCTGACATTGTGGTATCTATTTTTGGTCTGCAGTTCTTCATAACTGACAGTTTCTATAATGAGTGTCTCTTCTGTCAGAGCTTTAGCTGGTGGTGAGGATGAGGGCTGTAGACCTATACCATGAGACAGAGCTTCTTGTGCCTCATGAATGCCATGAAATCCAGAATATGATGTGGACAATGAAACCTACATTTCTTCGTGGTTTTCTGAAATCTAAATTCAGATGATCTGACTGTGAATTTTCCTGTTTCCTACATTCTATGACAGCAATGTATGAAGGCAGGAGAACCAAGAGATGCTTTAATGAGGCTTCTGCCCACCAGCACCTTGCTGGAGTCACCTCCATGCAGCCACAACCAGCAGATCCAGCCCTTCACTAGACAGAAAAAGTGGTGAGACAGTTAGACTAGATGATATCTATATGTTTCTTTCAACTCAACTATCCCATTTGTTCTATTCTATTTTAAAAACCTCTTCATTTACATCCTTAGACCTTCTGTCCACCTGTGTGTCTACCTACCTCCCTCAAAACTTATTTTCTAGAAAGAAAGACCTTTTTAATTCATCAACTTAATTCTACCCTTCCCTTCCAGCCTAGTATTAGTATTATGGATATATTCCACAGGCCACATTAGATGGGCATCTGACAACAAAACAGCCTTTATGAAGTTTCTGTTTTATATTGGTTCTCTGATTTACACTGGGAATGTCTCCCTGGACTATGGAAGGATCTGTTCATATGGAAGGAGCTTTTTCATAGAGACAAAATGCATTTTTCTTTCTCACAGTCATAGTGTGTCTAAGACCATCAGAGGTTAAGAAACTGGGTTTGTTTGGCAGATGTTTCTTTTTATTCTGCCAATTAAGTCAACAATAGGTATTCATAATCCTGGGGAGACTTGGAGGTCATAGAAATTACAGGGCAGGCAGAACAGTTAATGCACAAATAACTGAAAAAGAAAGCAATCTTTTGGGGATTTTCCCCACCCCTTTTATTCTGCTTTTCCTAGAGGCTGTCATCAGTCAGTGACATTGTGCATTGGCTTCACCCCTTGGTTCTGGCTGCAGTGTTCAAGGTCCTGAATGGCAAAACCTCTGTTTTATTGTTTCAGGGGAGATATTCTTCTACAGTTTGTCTTACACTCAGCTTTCAGTGCTTTGTATAAGTATTAAAACATTTTTCTCAGCAACTGGTTTAAAATAAATTGTTGGAATACTTCTTAAGAGGGAATGGGGAGCTGCCATGGAATAAAGATAGCAGTTATTGTGAGGCATCATGTGGTGTAGAGAAGTCATCTGTTACTTTACTAGTATAGAGAAACTCATTAGATTCTTATTTTATGGTATTCTCAAAAGTTTATCCTTGCTGAATAAGACATAGAGTTGGCACAGGGAAGCACTGACTTTAAGATGAAAATGGATATGAAGAAGTCACCAGAGAGCTAGTTTGTGTGCTTGTGGCTGGGATGTTAATGGCAAGTGAATAATCTCTGCAGGTAATGTTATAGATTACATTGGGCTTCTCAAATGTGGGGCATTCTCTGCCCTCCTTATGTGCAGTAAAGAACAGTGTGATACAATAGTCAGTCAAGTGACACAAGAAGAATAAATCATTACTGAAAGACAAAACAGGAGCTTTAAAGAGAGAAAAGAAGCAGCTATGAGGCAATGAACAGCCATGAGACTTTAAGTCCACTTATAAAGCAGAATTCCCATATAAAAAATCATTACTCAAGCATAAGTAATACATAGCGGATGTAGCATTGGCTAGGGAGTGTAATGGTGAGAAAAGTATAATAAAACATTTCTACTGTCACTTCTGGTGAAAAAGAGAAGTGAATGAGACATAGTTGATACAAATGATATATAAAACATCGTTGTAGCTAATACAAGTATTTGATATGCTGTGACCCTAGAAGGAATGTGACTATTTTTTATCTATAACCAAGAAACATAAGGGGCAATACATGCCTGCCTCACAGTCACATAATCTGGCATCCACATGTACTTCTGGAGACATAAAAGATCACTTAATGAGAGACAGAAACATATATGGGGCAAATGATTACAGCGTATAGGGGATGGTGCTGAAAGAAACAGAAAAATTTCTTCAAATGGCAAGGGCAGTTGAACTGTGTAGCAAAAGGATCAAAAAAGTGTTATCAGTGCAGAACAGGGGCAAACTAAAGCAAATTAGGAAACAGGACAGAGACAGACTGAACAGGAATGCAAGTGTTGTGTTGCAGGGTACATACTGCAATACACAAGACAGTACAAACGCTGTCTGGTTCCCTGCAAAAACATGGGAAAAGCAGAGAGCATAGCAAGACTTGCTTCCCCGTTTGTTGTAGCTCAGGAAATAGAGAAAGTGGTAATAGGTATGGAGGACATAGAGATTACAGTTAAAAGAAAGATGTCTTCTGGTTGTCTTGCATTAGTCCAGTTAAATCAGTTGCACTGAAGAATGCAGAAGAATGATGTCAGCCTGTTTATTTTCAGAACTGTTCTATCAGGTTTTAATCAGTTGGTGAAGCCATCAGCAGCCTAATCCTACCAAGCTGGAGAACTTTAATCTGGAGAATTAGAATTCATGATACAGGTATTTGAAGCCAAAGAGCAAATGCAGCCTGTGGAGAAAAAGTTTGACAATCAAGAGATGTTACATACACAAGATGTTAATTTCCTGAGCATGCTAGAGGAGAGAGTGTGCTCTCTGTGTGTTCTCCTTTTCAGAAAATGTGAGGTCATACTTCAGGGAATCAGACAAAAAAAAATAAAGTGGAAGTCAGAAACAAGCCTCAATACAGTGAGATAACTAAAATTCAGTGTATGATAATGGCAAAGTAATAACAAATAATTGATAATTCTACAAGAATTGACATTATTATGTCTATTGAAACTTTCAGAGAATGACTCAGATGCCTAATTGTTGGTGAGGGAAATTTGGAGTAAACTAAGGATCTTCATTTGGCCAAACCTCAAAACATATAATTGTATGTATGTATGTCAGCACTAATAGACACTAAATTGTATAAGCTATCATCCATTTAATACCTCTGTTTGTCAGGCTAAGACTTTTACCACTCTGATTTGAGCCATGTGACAACACTGACTACACCTTTTGGAAGATAATGTCTTTGTGTAAATGCTGTTGACCTGCATCCAACTTCTAAGGTATTACACTGTGAATTGAAACTGGGAAGGATTTGCAAACATGTGGCTTGGAGCTGATGACAGAGCTATTAAAAATTAATGATCTGACAAAAGAGACAGTCAATATCACTATGTAATAAGCAAAATATGAAGTTGAATGTAGACATGTAGAACTTGAGTTAAACTGTTTTCTCTGTTAGTTGACATCTGGAGAGATGTCAGCAAGGCCCTGGAAAAGTCAGCACAATTAGGAAGGCACTTCAAATGAAAGCAGTCCAATGTCTATTAGACATAGTGGTTTTTTTCTGGAATTACCCAAGGTCTTTAGAACAACAAGGAGGTACTGCTCCTAAGGCTCTATAGGATAGCTAAAGCAAAATTATATTGTTCTGAAGGAGCTTAGGCTCAGTGCTAATGCACACCAAGCAGTACATTTACTAAAGACAGGAAATAAAGAAGAAACACAGAGCCATGCTTTCTGAAATGCAGTTCCCTCAATTCACCTTTCAGCACTAGCCTAAAATCTGCTAGAAGGAACTTGGACAAAACTGTGAGTTTGTTTCTTCATAAAACTTTAGCAGTCCAATATGAAAATAAGGTACTTCCCAAGAAAATCCCTGCGTATGACAGAGGCACTCAACAAGACATGCCTTCCAGAATACTACACATGATCTTATATGACAAAAGCTGAATCTGCAGTGATGGGCTTCACACAGCCCCCAGAAGACCAGGCAGTGGTAAATCAGCTTTTGTAGCAGCCATGGCAGTCTGAAGGGGTACTTGTTATGGGAAGTTACTCTGTTTTAGTCTGTGAGGGATATAGTGTACATGCAAAATAGATGTTTTTAAAGGAGACCTAACAGCAATCCCAGAAGACATAGAGGGTGCTACAGTGTGCCTGAAGTATACTTCAGACCTATTAATATAGCTCTGAATGAAATGTCAACCCAGACTCTGTGCCCAGACAGGAACAAAGAAATAGCAATCTGAGGTGCTCAGACTTCTGACTGACCACAGGAGATTGCACGGCTTCATGAAATATCAGCCCTGGTAAGAACTAAAGAAGAAAACAGAGAAAAATAAAAGAATAAAACCAATAGACAAGCTTTCTGCTGCAGCTGCTGTGAGACTTGTTGGAGGACATGTAAACAAAGACAGTAACAGGAGGTAGGGCATATGTGAAAGCATATTTTGCAAAGCCTGAAGTATCAAAGCCTGAAGACTGCCTGAAAACTTAGGATGCCTGGCAATACACTTCAAAATTAGCTCAAAATTGGTCAAATTAACTCAAAGGGCAACAGGACAGTCAATCTGGCAATGAAGAGCTTGTAAGCAAGAACAGTGCTGGTGAGAAGTTCTCACTTTGCATTGTTCAGAGTTCACGTTCCTGCATCTCTTTTCCTTTGCTCTACCATCTCCCATTCTAATTTTTACCTTGACACAGATAAAACAAGTCTACCATGCAGAAAGGAAACAATAGACAATGCAAAGAACTAGCGAAATATCAGTAAAAAATTGATTATTTGGTACCATTGTGTAGTTGAATAGGTCTGGTTCAGCCATCAAAAATTCACTTGCAGCAATAATAGAAACTAAAGGCTGATGTTACTAGCAGAGGGAAATCTGAAGATAGTACCCATACAAAGTCAAAATCCAGATCAAAGTAAATAAGTGATATAAAGGGAAGTAAAAAAAAATAAATTACTATAATCTTGATGCCAACAGAAGCTCAAAATCTCATTTCTTTCAAAAATTGTTATAGTTTACGTGAAGGAAAAGTAAAATAAAAATACATATGGCCATGGCAATGGCAATATTCAGTTATACTCTTGATGCATTGAGTTTCAGCAGAACTATTCTGCAGATCATTTTGAAGGTGTTCTGTGGTCAGAACTGGTGACTGTACAGCTACAGCTGCAGGAGAATGCAGCACTGGTGTGGTGTAAATGTTCCCACCATTGCATTACAATGCACCTGTAAGCAGTTTATAGAGTTCTACACAACACTAAAAAAAAGTATTTCAGATTTGTTTCTGCTTATCCCCTGTACCCTTTTCAACATCAGGATAAAATGCAAAAAGCAAATATCATTCCTCCCTTTTGATGTCAATCCTGAGCTTGAGAGAGGAAATGTAGCCTTCCAGGAAGGTGTCTGACCTGGCAGGTTTGTTCTGTTGCTTCTCAGTGCTCTGAGAAAATGTGTAGTATGTGCTTTACACAGGTTAAGTAAAGTTTTGTGTTCTGAACCTCAGTCTGGAAAAAAAGCATCTCGTTAGGCAGCTGCCTGGAATCAACTTAATATGGAAAAGTGAGAAAGCTTGGGAGATTTTAGAGTCTCTGAGTACATAATTTCTTGCCTGTTTCACACAGCTACACTTATGCAGACATAAACTCTTCTGAAATTTCAGGCTACATTTTTACATGCGTAAATTTCTTAGAATGTGAACTTTACTGTGGCTAAAATTCTTTTCCCAGAGAAGAGAAACTGTCCTTGCAAACCTTGCTAGAGAGTGGTTTTCTCAGTCATCTCAGGACTCCAGCTGTTGAAGAAAAGCCTCTAAAATGCCATGACTGTTAGCTCACTCTGGATTTAATAGTAGTTATGAATACCTTTGGATGTGTCATGGAGAACTTTTACTCTGGATCTGTCTGCCAGTGTGTGGGTTCAGCCCCCAAAGTGAGTCTGCACAGCACTCTCCTGCACTCAGGGTGTTTTCCTCAGCTCTCCAGACCCTTTGCTTCCTTGTCAAATGGCAGGTAGTGCAACATCTCTCTAACAGCACCACAGCTGTGCGCTGACAAGCAGACTGGGGTTCACATCAGACCTCTTGGGAGGCTGTTGGTGTGTATTCTTTTCCTATGAAACTTCACGAGACTTGTGGGACCTTTTATCTTGGTCTGTACTTTATACAGACTGCCTGCGTATTCATATTGTGTTAGACATTGAATTTGGATACAAGTGTTTAACTACACATATAACATATTGTTAGACGTGGAGAACTTGGCAGGTGATACACAAAGTATGTGCAGATTAAATGATATTATAAATATTCTGAAAATTGGAATAAAAAAATTTGAACTAGTCAAGCAGTCTGCAAGGGAGTGTGGGAAAATCATCTGGAACTTGGAAGAGTAGACTGGACAAAGCAGTAACAATCAAACTTTTTAAAAAGAGGAATAACAATTGGAAGTAATTTGCAGTGGTGGGAGAGCAAAGCATAAGTGATTTCTGAGAGCTTTTTTTAAAAACCTTATTATCTTAAATTATTTCTTTGAAAGGTTTTCTCCCGGCTGTAATGTAATGAATTCCATAGCAATGATGATTAAGTATTCAGGGACTTTTACCAGGAATTCTTCAGAAGAGATGATGAATGATTATTGGCTTCAGTTGCTAATTGACACAATAATCCTTGCCAAGGGATTCCTCTCTATATTCTAAAAAGAAAACTATATTCTAAAAAGAAAAGAGAATTGATTTGTTAGATAACACACTGATGCTGAGATTAATTGAAGCATGATGGAGACTCATGCCTCTAATTTTTTTCTTAAGAAATGGTATCATTCTTGTCTCTATATTTTTGTTTGTTTTGAAATTTGTGATAAAAAAAAGATGTGCAATTTTAACATGCAACCTATGGCAGTCACTTTAAGTTGAAGCTTCAGTATGCCAAAAAAAGAGGAAGCTATCAATATAGTTCTATAGATAGTTTGAACGTATTAATTTTTCTTGAAAGGGAGAAAATGCACAAACAGACCAGGTTTGCCCAGCTACCTTTTGTATAGAATCATTTATTTGCACCCTGAAGAGGTCAGGCAGATTTATGGAATAAAACAGGGTCTCAGGCCATGTAACATGATTGTGAGCTAGTCAACCACTCATTTGTGCCAAGTAAATTTTGGAAATGATTCTCCTTTGCTGACAGTACCCTCATTACCGATTGTGTAGAGTAATTTATCAGGCATTTCTTAAAATAAACCGTTCATTTATGCTAATAGGACTTGGCAGGGAGGAAAAATTGGCAGGACTTGAAGTTCCTAGTGTTTTTCTTTTTTAAAACAAAAACTGTAAAGTCCTTAGTATTTTGAGCAACCGTTATCACAGCCATGCATATAGTTTATTAAAGTGACAACTAATTGCATAATAAATTTTCACAATGGGAGAAAACTATTCCTATGTTAAGTTTACAAAAGCAAATAGTTCTGTAGTATTGTAAAAGCACAGTCATTAGTTTCATGCTTGTACATTCCTTATTAGCTAAGCTTCTGTTATTAATGAATCACTTAGCATCTTTTCCATGACTCATCTATTCTCAGTGCAGTACTTCATCTTGAAATATCTCTTTGTTCCTTACCCCTCATGTATTTTCTGTTTGGTGGCTCCCTCCAAGGGGATGTTTTCCTTCTGCTTCATAGTGGGGCTTTCATCCTGCAAACAGACATGTGCATGAGTAGCTCCTGAAATGAGCAGTCCCATTGAACCTATGGGACTACTTAATAGGTACAATTAATAATTTCTGCCCTTTTTTAGGACCCAGCTGCAGCCACTGTACAGAGCTTAGTTGCTAACCTTTGCAGCTGAACTAATTTATATTTAGTTCAATACATTTCAGATTCAGTTGTCTTCAAAAAATAAATTTATCAGTTCTTGAGAAAGCCATCCTTCCTAGCCCACAAGAGAACATCCAAAGCTCAAAATAAGAAGAAAGTGTGCATTGAAACACACAAAAAAGGTCTGCAGCACTGATAAAATGACAGCTGTAGCAAATTGTGACTCACCAAAAAACAATGCTTTAATCCAATGCCTGCTGAAGTGTAAGGGGAAGTCTTCTGTTAACTTCACTGGTGGTTAGATCTGGTCCTCATTTAACAAGACAAAGCTAGATGCATCTCCAATTGTACATAAATTATGTGATAAGGGGTTTTTTGTGTGTTCAGTTTCTCAGCAAATGGCAAGATCCGTTGCATTGTCGAGTAAAACTAAACAGTGTTTTGGTTGTTGCTTTTTAATGAAAGTAAATATGGCAGCGAGTAAATGCAATTAGTACAGAATATACTGTGCTTCTTATAACAACAAATTAAACATGACACATTGACCCCAAATTTTCATCATGCCTCAGCCTTTAACTGCAAATGCCAGAAACTCAGACAGTCTTTTCAAAGACAAAGAATTTGAAACAGCCAACAGCACCTTAAATTGAAGATTAAACCCCAGATATTTTTTAATTTAATTTTAATTATGCTTTCAAGGAAGCTGTGTGGTGATACAACTTACATTATAGCTTTAAATGTTTGCTGTCTCGTGCTATTGTACTTCATAGTTTGCAAACTGAAGGGACCCATATCTAGTTAATGGAGAACAAAGGTTCTCTTAACATTTCGCAAGTCTTCAGCTTTTTAGACTTGAAACACAAATCTAAAATGTGAAGCTCATTCCATGAGCACTTACTGAACCTGGCCTTTTCTGCTACATGTCTATTACTCACCATCATAATTAGAATGTCCCTGCAATGGGTCTAAACGTTTCTGCTAATGTTTTCCACTTCTGTCTGCATTCTTTTCATATTGTTTCCTGCCATTAATGCAATAAAAATGTCAGCCACAAATACCAGATTCCTAATGGAAAAGCAAAACAAACTAAAACCACAGCCAGCACCACAGCTGAGAAATATTATTTTTTCTCATATTCTGAATTTTTACTAGGCAAACAATTATTTGTGGTTGCATCTGCAATATGCATTGTTAACTAAGTTACATACATTTTTCATACATGGAAATCAGAATTACTGACACTGCCTGTGACATTTACAGACTGGTTTCATGCCTACATTTGGGCTGTCTGATCAGAGAAAGATGCTATCTTGTTTAAATGAGAGGACCATAATTTTTACTCTCGGCTTCTCCTGCTCTTGGAAAAATACCATAATTTTTAGTTCAAGATATAATGGGGCAAGCATTACTTCTTTAATGTCCTCCAGCACACAGATGATTAATGAATTTATACTTTTATTTTGCTATGAGTTCCTAAAAGGTAGAAGGCTCAGAAGAGAGGATCCAAATATTTATTGTTAATGAAAGATGGATGGTTCTTGTAATGTGTCAGCTTATTTGTACAATGCAATAAGTAACCTCTCTGATTTTTTTTTTCACATTACTTAAACTATTCAAAGTTTCTGGCTGTTCTTAAGTACAATTTGATGAAACATTTTTGTTTAATCTATTGGCAAGAAATTGGTGAGGAGGTTAACTTAGAAATCTGAATTCTGCATAGGACAAATTAGCAGTGGTACTGAAGTTCCTATTCTATTTATTATAACATACATGTTCGGAGAACAGATCCCCATATGTGCTGTTCCCTCAGCATACATAAAATAAAATAAAATAGTGGCCTCTTCCCCATGAAGTCTGTAATATTAAGTGTAATACAGGAGCAAAAATTGATAAAGGTCATGAAAAAGCCTTGAAATAGTACTAGTCAGCATACAGCAAATTATTTCATATTATGAATATGAATTATGAAAATGTTAATAATAAGATTATTTTTCTGATAAACTCCTGAGTAGCTTCTGGTAGCAAAGGTAAAAGGTACAGAAGAGATTACCTCATGGGTGAATTGACAATATATTCTTCTCCCATAAAATTATCTCTTAAGGAAGTGTGAGGTGCAAAGGAGCAGGTTCTGTCTGCTAGAAGTTTAACATAGACCTTAGATTATGCAGAAAAGACTTGATTATGCATTTTATGTCTATTTATTTCACCTTTCATTTTAATACAGGTATTTTGATATCTCTTGCCATGTTTTTGAGACTCTACTGCTGCCCAATTCAGTAGTGTAAACTGAGTCTGTAAACTCTTTGGATTAAGGGCAGTTTTCTTCCAATTGTCTCTGCACTTCTTGGGTCAGCTGAGCATCTGTTTAGTTTGAAAACAATAGCAATAACTCAAAATAACTATGTACCCTGAAGATGCCTTCAAACGTTCCATTTTTTAATGCGAGAGTGATGGAAAATGGCAGGAGGTTCAGAATACAATGGATCCACTATTCTTCCTTTATTTGAATTTTCTTCTTCCCGAAGGCCTTGGTGGTGACTGTGGAAGCAATGCAGTGTAGGAATTGACCTCTACTGGAGAGTAGCCCTGTTTGTGGTGGAGGACAGCAGTGAGGCTGTACAGGAAAATGTCAGAGTTGTAGATTTACCTTCTTCCCACCAATCCCGGTTAAAAAAACAAGCAAACCAACAAACCAACCAAACCAAACCAGAACAAAACAAAAGCACCTCAAAAACTGAAAAGATGCTTTCTCAAGAGTCTGCTTAACACGATTTTGCACAGTGGTGCACAACTTGACACTGCACGATTAAAAAAAATTAAGTGCCACTGAACGGTGTTTTTAAAAGAGTCTGCATAGACATTCCAAATACAGCAATACTTCAGTAGTTCCATCTGGATTTAGTCTCCGCACATCAGCAATAGCACTGAAACTTATTAACACTTGTGAAGTTCTGTGTTCAAAATCTTTCATTTGAAAATATAAATGCAATGCCAAGCGAAGTAAAACTTGAAAAGCTTATCCTTTATTTTCT
This sequence comes from Oenanthe melanoleuca, assembly GCF_029582105.1. Taxonomy (NCBI): domain Eukaryota; kingdom Metazoa; phylum Chordata; class Aves; order Passeriformes; family Muscicapidae; genus Oenanthe; species Oenanthe melanoleuca. The sequence continues at coordinate 96,219,612 of NC_079335.1, forward strand.
CAAACTAATGGCAAAAAAAATATAATCTAATTTAATTTGCATTAATGTATCCTTTATTTTGGCCTCCATAGGCTGTTCCTCATTTTTCTCCAGCTGTAAATAATATGACTTAAATAGCTCAATGAAGCATCTCTATTATTTATCGGTCAGAAAACATTACAAATGATTTCTGGATTTTTATGAAAGAGATTGACGAGAAGTGTTCTTTCAACTGAAAGTTTAATGTTTGTGGCATTTTGCAGGGACAATGTATATCCATAGGCAGAGAGAAAAATCTGAAAAATTATCATTTTTAAAGGCTTATGTATTTCTTTTTTTCTCAGGTTTGCAAGTATTTAGTGTATTTAAACATGTGAGTTTTTAAGATGTGATTCTTGCATGCCATGGTTGAGGTGCTTCTAAGTGTATTGATTTTTAGGCACTGCTTACTGGTCTGACTGAAAACAAGTCTGTTGGAAGAGGCCTCAACCATATAGTGAAGGATGAGACAGGGATACTGAGGAGGTCTTCAGAATCACAGTTTACTGCTGTACACTGTTTGCAAGATGCTTCAACCACTCTGATTTCCCCCATGCAAAAGGGACAGGACTGCAGGACCAAAAGTCTGTTGAGATAACAGCTTTGCATGACACCTTGGAAAACCTTAAGCCATATTTCACATTTTCCTGCAGTGAAAGCAGGAAGAGCCTTATTTGATTGAAAAAAATCATTTTGAAGCCCAGTAAATTAATCGCTTACATTGCAGGTTGTAGTGGTTTATGAATGGTAATTTCCAATTTAGTACTCTCACTAAAGCTATGCTATTTCTTTCCAACTTGAGGCAAAAAAGGTAAAGATAACAGATTGAGATTTAGAACAATTTACTGGAAACAGCAATGAGGTAAGAAAACTAACATTAACAGCAACAATGCTAATGACAGAGGATGTAAGAGAATAGATTATTCACATGGAAAATACCCTCAATAATAGACAATACCAGCTCCCTCTGCCACATTCTCTCAACTGGAAGGAACCCCTTCTCCCTGGAACAGTCCCTTTTCCTGGCCCTTAGCAATGGCCTGAGATGGTACAGAATAACCTCCAGATCCTAGCCATGCACCCTCCAGGCTGCTGCAAAAATTAACCCTGTCCTGGCCAGGACCAGGACACAGGTAGAACTGAACCTTATTAAAAGTGATGTAACACCATATTTTAAATCTTTTATGTGAGACACAAGTTCAGTGCAGAGCAATACAGAAGACTTTTTTTGCTGAAGACTACTTGTGATCCTCCTGGTATTTCTTTGTCAGATTTTACCCCGTCTCCCTGTGTCACATGCTGAGTTTATCACTCTCATTCCCTTATCAAATGATGTTGTTCAAATACCAAGTTTGCCTCTGCATGTTCTTTGATCATATTTGCTCAAGTGAGTCATGAGCACCATGCTTGACTAGGAGTCTATTACCAAGGTGGTCTGCCAGGAGATAAATACTGAAATTGTTCATAATGGATGTTCTGCACTCCAGAATCCTGCTGGACAGAGCAGGCTAAGTGCTGAATTCAGACCAGGTTGCCTGGGGCTTTGTCTGTCGAGCCTTGAAAACCTTGAGGATGAAGGTTCCACAGTCTCATCTGAAAACTTTTGTGAAACTGGCTTTCTGCAGGCAGAAAGCTCCATGTTGGAGCAATAGGAAATAAAACCCTTGTTCTCTTTTAGGTACAAAATTGCCAAGTCTTGCCTGACACAATAGTATTGGAAAAAACGAGATTAGCATTATTTAAATATGACAGTATCCCCTTAAAATGGTTATGTTCTAAATGTTTTATATGAGTGCTGTGGAACAGTAACACATGTGCATACTCTTCCAGCTGGACTCTAAAATGTATGAACCTCACACTTCTGGAACCACTGGTATCACTGTAAGGACAATAGTTTTACAAGAAGAGTATTTGTATTGTGGTATTTTGTGGTTCTATTATTAGAAGGGTAAGAAGACAAGGAGTTTGTTTGGGGTATTTTTTTAAACAGTAAAAGCTTTTATTTTAACTTTATCTTTTTATTTTCATCAAATAAGATCATGCATACATACACTTTTAAAGTATTCCTAAAAGATAAATATTTTTTTCTATCTACAGCTTTTTCTTCAAGATAAATTCATTGCTAAAAGCATTTCTTGGACAACTGCAGAAGTTGAGAATGTATCTTGAAGTTGTTTTCTTTTTCTTTCTGTGTGAAGCTTAAGCTCATGCAGTTGAATTTTTTCAGCCACAATCCATTCAAATTAGCTTTTCTTCTTTTTGCTGTCTTTTGTCAAATCAGCTGTTGGCCTCTACCACACCGTCCCTTAGCTCAGTTACTTCACTCTTGTTCCTAACTGCATTATTCACCGAGTCAACCACAGTTGGCTGAGCACTTTATGAAAAATTCTTGTGATTATAAGAACTTCCTCAGCTGCAGGTGATGACTCTGCTTCATAACTCCCATCTTCTTGCTCCAGCATTTTTCTGAATCTCAATGATAAGCACCTCAGTTACCTTTTCATCACTTCTAACACCAAACTCCCCTCCTCCTCTTGCTCTCTCTAGTATTTTGGACCCCAAACAGTTGCCTTTTGTTTTTTTTCTGTTTGCCTCCATAATTGTGTACTCTTTCCACTTTTTATTATTCCTTCCTCTATTTTATCTTCTCCATTATAATTTTCTCTAATCTATAGCTTTTCCAATATTAGTTTTACAAATGTTTCATGCCTACTCAAGAATTGGAGCTCTCAGCCTATGGCAGATAGAACGTCTGCATCTCATCTTGTCTTTTCTCTGACAATGACCAAAATTTGGCTCCCTTGTCAGAAAAAAAAACAGAAAAAACAAAACCCCAAACAACCTCCAAGCTTCCTTGTCTGATTATTTGTGCCATCAGTTAAAATCAAGGTTCCTTCAGCTTGTCTTTAGACCAACTACCTAAAGCTCGTCTTTCTGGCCCTCCTTTTTTTTCAGGAAAAAGGATGACAGAATCCCAGATAGTTAAATTTTGGGTTGCACTCTGTTCTTCCCAGAAGTATCAGAGCATGCCCCTCCAGAAATGCATCATTCCTTGAGATAAGCTGTAGGAGAGACCCTTGATGGCTGAAGGATTTTTTGACCCTGTGATAACAAATGACTCTTAGGTTTATGTTTTGAGAGTAAATATAAATGAAAAAGGTTCTCTTATAAATTATATTAATTGAATTAAATGTTCCCCCTTATAAGGGCTGCAAACTCAAATCCTGCCCTTATGATGCACTATTGCATTTTTTTTTCTCTGAGTGACCCAGCTGGAGTTGTGCCTTTTCCTTACTAGTCTGCCAAGGAACCTTTGTGCTGAATCACTGACTATTTCTACTGTAATTGGCTTGGACTTCTAGGGTGAGGGGTGCACTGAATACGTCTCCTTTTTTGCCCACTAATTGTTTTCTATGCCTCATGGGGCATTTTTCTTCAGATTTTTAGTGCTCCTGTAATATTTGATTTGGAGCTGGATGTGTAGCAAAATGAAAATTCTTTCAATTTGATGAATTTCTTAAGTGTTGCTTGTCAATTTAAGGAAATTTTGAGCAGTCTTTCTTCTTGATGAAGAGGGAGTTTAGGCTATCTTAAGACTTCCTGAAGGTAATCAACTATCAAAAATCATACTCAACTATTTTTTGTTGCAGTTATTCCAGCCAAGATTTGTGTTTATCCCTTTATTGGTCCTTTCAGAATAAACAAGAAATAATGGAGTCGTTGTGCTTACAGTGCCCTATTCCCCACTTCCCAAGCAAATCAAGGGTGTTTCTCAGCAGCAGAGGGATAAGGTAAAGTTGTGACTGGAGCCATTATGTGGGGTAGCAGGAAGGTGATACAAACCAGTGTGCTTTTTGCTGAAGAGCTGTATTCCAGACTGCTCTTTCTGTAGCAAAAAATCAGAATCCTTTAGCAGATGGATCAATGCTACAGTATACTTTGATTTCCATTACGTTGGCATTGTTTCCACAAGGTTACTTGACATCACATCACTGTAGGCTGTGTGTGTGCTCTAACACACTTGCCAACTAAAATTACAGAAGGCAGAGGATGGGGTCAGAGGGAGAGGTGCAGGCCTAGCTGCAGAAGGCAGACTTCTAAGCATGGTTGTTCTATGAGCAGGGTAACACCGTTACAGGTGGAGCAGTGGGCATCATCCAAATTTTGGGGAGGATTAGGAACAGAAAATATTAGGAGCCTATGTGACCTCACTGGCTCACCAATGCTGAAAAATCAATCTGTGTGATTTGCAGCAACAGGAAAAGGCAAATATTTTCTAGAGATAAAAGCATAGAAAGTGGCAATGAAATGCCTGCTGTGAGAGGGTTAGAAAGACTCCCTTGGTTGTAGGTCCCATCAGGTTTGGCCTTAGTTCTCTCAGTTCTCTCTCTCAGTTATTCTCAGTACTCTTTAAAGTGTAGGACACCCTTTTTTAAGTCAAGTTTTACCTGTTTCCTTAGGAGTGTATATTTTGAAAGTCTACCCGAGAACATCCAATTGTTTCAAAGTGTATTTCCTTGAGAAGAACTCACATAGGGAAAAAATCCAAAACAAACAACAGTGTTGTCTGATAAAGGAAATCCCTCACTATCCTTTAAAATATTTGGGTAATTTGGGAAAAGAGGAAATTGCTAAGGATTAGGTTTACAGCACATGAGCATGTCTCAGAAGTGCTACTCTGTAAAGCTTGTCAAGAAAAAAAAAAAGAAAATTAATCCCAATAGGCTTGCAGAGTTTTGCATCCTGTAGTTTATTACATTTGTCAGTAAAAGCAGCAAGGATTATGGAAGTAGATTTATTAATTTTATGAAATCTTGGCATGAAGGATTGGTGGCTCTCTGATAGAAAATGAAATGGAACTGTTTTATGAAAGACAAACATTGTGTACTTGTAGTGAAAAGTTATTATTGCAGCAAACCTGTTGCAAATAAATCGCTCTAGCTAATCTCTTGGAAGTTACTTGCCTTAAAGTCTATGGGATTATGTTTTATGTCTCCTTGTGTAAAGGAAGATCCTCGGTTTCAACGGGTGTTCAAATTCCTTGGGGCAAACATAACCAGTTTGGAAAAGTTTCCTCTTGCTGTTTTAGCCTTTGTTATTAATGCCTTAAAGGCACACTGCTGAAATGAAGGTTTGTTTTCTTTGCTTTCAGTATCTCATCCTTTGTACAAGGTGTCCTTTGGAAGACTTTATAATATTTGATCCTTTTCAGAATCTGTCATCTGTATGTTGAGAGGAAACTGAGAAAAGTATGGTAAGTTGTGCTGTAAGGGGTGTTAATTGAAACATGATGATTAGACCATTTTCATATATGACAAAAATACATCCTTTGAGATGTGAATTGCTAAAAGCCTTTTCTCAATGTTATTAAATCATGTCCATCTGAAAGCAGCTGTAAGCTACTTGCCCAAAATCACTTCAAGGATTCTGTTCTGATCTGGCAGGCAGGAAGTAAGCATGTTCCTGACCAGGTGCCTGCATCAAAAGATGGAGGTTTCACTTGTCTCTAAATAATTTGGCACTTTCAGTCAGTATTGGTAATAGAGTTCTGTTTTTCCTTTGAGCTGTTTCTCCACAGGAGAGGGCTAATGCCTGGGAATAAATACTCAAAGTGTCCTTGCTTTTCTCTTTGAAATGTGCCCATTCTGGTATTGCACTATGCCTTTAGTAACTATAGCAGCCTATTTCATTTTTGTCACCAGTAGTAACTACTTTAACTCATACAAAATTTAAAAATAAGTTTGGCTTTTAATTTTTATCAATGTTAACCTTTTTCTGCATAAACTTAATTGGAAAATATAGGTCTGTTTTGCCAGAGATACTTTAATAGATCTATTGTCATTTCATCAAAGCAGTGGATAAAATCATAAACCTCATCTTGAGTACCACATAAGAACTGCTATCCCCATTTCACAGACAAATAGGAATTTCCCTAAGGTCACAATAAATGAATTTCTTGTCCCTGAATAGGTACTCATCATTGAGCCATTTGTTTCTCCCTGCAAAGGAGGAATGATGTTACAGGCTCTGGTCTATCTCTGCCTCTTTGCTCTTTATGTCTGATCTCTAAGAGCTTGTTCTCTACAACCAGGGACATTCACAGCTCACAGAGACCCCACTCTCTGTGGTCTGCACTCTCATTGCCCCTTGCTCTCACCCACCTTAGTTTGTTTCAGAAAGAAAACAGGATATACCGGTGAAAATGAGGCAATGGCATGCCTAGCCAGACTGTGGGCAGTATGGCGATTAGAGCTGAGTGGGACACACACCATAAAGGGAAGGTGTTCACTAAGTGTGGAGTTCTCAATCCTGTTGCAGCCTGGCAGATTGGTGTGGATCATAGAAAAAGTTTATTGTTGTTCTAAGGAAAGTTTATTGGTCATATTGGTTATGATGCTATAGGTGCTCTAAAAACTTCCTTTCTCCGTGCTAGTGTTAGTGAGATCTTCACAATAACTTAAGAGTTGAGTCAGCAAATATCATCATCACTCATTGCAGCTGAGGAGGCTGGGACATTTAAGCACATGGTGAAATGGTTTGCTGGATCACAACCTCACAGAATTGCTACTTTATGTAAAGCTGTATTCCAAGTGAGTGCAAACACTAGAATTTTATGTCTCTATCCAATGGTTGCTCCCTATCAGATTTGTACTGGGAATGTCAAAGATTTATTTGATAAGGGTCAGACGTTTTTGAGAAGATAACAATCTGAAACCATGCATCTCCTGTTATTAATATCCTCCATATTAAGTAAGCACCTGAGAATCCCTATGTCTTAGGAATGGAAGTGACTGTATGTTTGCTCTGTGTATATATATATATATACACGCACATATGTAGATCTTGTAATCATCTCATTGTAAGTGAAAGGGTACATGCATCTATATAATACCAGTACATCTGTGTATATAGGTAAGATGCTCATCTGCATGTATCCAGCTGAAATGGAAATCTAGATGTTCTGGTGTGGAATTTATTTCTTCTTCAAACTTTTTATACCCCTAATTAATGTAAATTACAGTTATACTGGAGTGTAAGATCAAGATCTTACACTGAATTCATCACATGATAAATAGTGGGGGTTTTACATGTACTCATTCTTATGTGCAATGCATTACAACTCTGTAGAGTTTTTTATCCTTTTTCCCTTATTTTTTAACAGTTCTGAAGAACTTACTCCTATATCACAGGCAGTGTTTGACTTGCACTTAAGGGAAACACCACACCTTATAGATCAGTCTATTAGTAAAACTCAGACCTTCACTGTTTCTACCACTTAATTTAAAATTTCCAAATCTTGGAAAGATGTTGATTTCAATGTATTCCCATTCCTATGCTACAGTGCTATAGTCCTGTCGAGGAATTTTTCCACATTATCATGTTATCATTATTACCATTGATTTTGACATATCTGGATGAGGATTCAGATGTGGATAAACATAAGCACATCTCCTGAATCACAGTAACATTTTCTTCCATTATTTTTCCACATTCATGGTTGCTTTATCTTTTCCCTCTTCTTTTTCCTTTCTTTCTTAAGAACTTTTCTTTAACTGCAGTTTCTCCCTGAAAGGTTATTTTCAACTTGGTACTAGTTTGTAATGAAAATAACACATTATTTGTATGTCTTCATGAACATTTTTATCCAGAATACAAATAAAGGATTTTAAGTCATCTGTGATTTACTTTCCCAACATTATCAGTTTGTGCCCTCTCAGAAAGTGACCTTATTTCTGTGCTCAGAAAACCTGAAAGCCCAGATTTACCAAAATATTTTGGTTCCTAAGTTATTTCTTACAGTCCTTTAAATTGATTTTACACTATGCTTAAAAGGCTAAATATTTCTTGAATCTGGTTCTAAATCTTTTATCTCAAAGCATCAGTATTTATGGTCTTTAAATGTGGTGGATAGCATGAGTCAAATCTTAATTTAAAAACTCAGATCTGTTAAAAACTGTTCTTGTTGTAAAGTATAAGTTAGTATGAGTGGGATTAAGGAAATCATCACTGCTTTCATTAAAAATAATGAAAAAAGAAATCAGGATACTCCTTTATGTCTTTCTCAATCTAAAAACATCCATTGTGAGCAACTTCTGTGATTCTTGTGGATTTGCTTGTATACAGATGTAAGGATTATTTGCATGCTGTTGTTTTGCCATAGATTTCAACAGCAGTTTCCACATGTTATGGGAAGTAGGTGATATAAATCAGATGTGTTCTCCATGTGTGTAGGACATACATGTGTGTGTCTCTAAACCAAGCAGAACACAGTTATTTTAATAGAATTTGGACTGGTGACATATTTTCAAAAGGATTCATAAGTCTTTACAAAAGAGGACAGCTAGAGCACAAAAATACTAATTGGGACAAACTTTTCAAAGTTGATAAGTGATTTGGTTTTTTGAGTTTGGTTACCCAGCTGAAGCTATATTAAGGATTGAGTTATAGAGAGGGCACTTTCTTTCAATTAGGGCCACCACAAGTAGCTCAGATCTAATAGAAAAAGCATATCCAACAGTAAAAGCATCCTGAGCTCCTGCACAGTCATTTGTGAAAGCTGTGGTCTTTTTTTTCTTTCTAGTCATGTTATGAGTCAAAGTTGGTTGAGAATAAAGATGGAGAGGAAGCATTTGCTCTCCTGGATTAGCCTGTTGCAGTGCCATGATCATGAAGCTGAGTATACAGACCTTTTACACAAGAGAGTCCACTCCTGTTGGTTCACCTAGGAAAGTGAATAAAGATGCACTGGCCACATCTTTCCTTTGAGTCATTCACGAAAATAGCATTTGGATTTCCCTGACAAGAAAAGCTGTTTCTCATATCTGATATAGAAGTCTGTGATTTGCTGTTGTATGAACGTAAATGATATAGTTTCCCTAAAAGTTCTAAATAATGTAAAGTGAAAAAAGTCCACTGTATTTGATTTCTTGATCTGATTCTGGTTTTGTTTGGCTTGTGGTCGGCCTCTAAAGAAGACTGGATGACCCAGACAGAAACTGCAAAACATTCTTTCTATATATTAAATTGGCATTACGTCCCTCATCATGAATTGAGGTTCTGTTAGCACTTTTAGGAGTCATTAGTGCTTTGCTGAATTTTCCCACACCTGCTTAAAATATGTTGGTGCAGTGTATGCTGCATAGTGGGATTACTTGGCTCATCATTAAGGATAAATCCCAGCTTCAGAGATATAAGAAACACAAAAGAAGACTTCAGCAAATATGGTCAGTTTAGTCAGAAACACTTGCTAATCCTTCTGTTTTAAGCATTATTTTAACTGTGCAACTGGTCAGCTTCATGGAAGAAATAGGTGAGGGAGTACATTGATTACTGAAGAAACCGGAAAAATGTAAAGTGTAATATCAAAGTATTGAAATGTAAAAATGTAAAGAGGAATATCAAACATTTAGAGTATTCTATATTTAAGGTCAGTAGAAGGTTTTGGACAAGGAGTGGGAAAAGGAGCAAGTGAGAATAAGGTTTAGGATTCACTGGAAAATGCTGTGGAGAGCTGTGGGCCTTGGGAACAAAAAAGAGCATTAAAAGTTGATGAGTAATTGAGCTATTTGGGATAGATTATCACATGGTGTATTAAGTTCCTTATGTTGATTAACCTCAGGATGTTAGGCATTGGTTAATAGGAGAATAGGGAGAGGGATTTGGGAAGAAGGGGGCAGTATGCATAAAAACAGGGTGAGATACTGGAGCTAGATGATGAATTGCTAGAGGCTGTAAAACTATCATGGGGAAATATTGGATGTTTTTCCTGTATTCTCATATGCCTTCAAGGACATCTACTTTTAACCATTTTCAGAGACTGGTCTTGTGTACTGGGCCACTATGAATGTTTTTCTGCTTTTATGTTAGTTTTCATGGTCTCTGTGAAAGGGAGGAGGTTTGCCCACATGTGGTTGTAGCTGGCAAATGAGGCCAAGCACAGAAGTATGGAAATGGGATAGCTGGAAAGGCAGACCTCTCTGTGGTAACAGGTGGTTGGTTAGGCTGCCTCAGGATAAGGGCAGAGAGGAATTAGAAGGTGCTGGGATTAGAAGCTGAGGATAGAAGTTATTACCTTCTCCTCTAGAATCCTTAATCCTCTTCTTTAGAGAGCAGTTTTTTCCCGAACACAAATCTGTTTTTGTGATCTCCTGAGCATATAGAACATTACTTGCCACCACCCACTGCAGACCTCATCCTACTCTATTCACCCCCTTCACCCAGCAAACTTTGCTCTTAGGTTTACTAATGCTTTCTGGCATAGGGATTTCCTTTAGTATTGCTAAATAGAGAGCTCTCGATTGAGTGGTACTGCTTGTGTTGGCACTGCAACCACAGCCATAAAAATTAGTTTGAAACAGCAAGTAACTTCATCAAACAATCTAGCTTTTCCTGAAAATTGTGTTTGCCTCCAGCATTTTCAGTACATTTTAGCAATATGGGAATTTTCATATTTTGTTAGCAAGATATCTTTTGACTGGAGAGCCCTAAGAAGATGAGATATATGCAGAATAATTTCTGAAATGTTTCCTCCACATTTGTGTTTGGCAGTCTGGTATCTGCCTGCTCTACATACCCATGGGAAGAAAAGATGTTGGGGGCCAGCTGTTTCTAGAAGCTTGCCAATGGGGTCTGTGTCATATCAGCATTGTCAGTCATTCACCTTTGAGAATAGGATATAATGTGTACATCCACAGAAATGAGATATATTACAGGAAAATATTATATGTAAAGATACACTTTAGATTAAAAAAGCTTCAAATCTCTGTGTCTTTGTAAAGTTAAAATGATCCTAAGATGATCAGCAGAAAACACAGTTAATTTTTCAATTCTAAGTTTGTGTGTCTAAGTTTGTACTTATTTGAAGGAGGTGCAGAATTCATTACATTCAGCACAACTGTCTCTGCCTTGAAAGAGTATCTAAGACAGGCTAAGCAGTACTGGAGCCACTGAAATCTCAATAATACTTTTTGATAGCTAGTTATTATTTAATTTTAATTGCATTATGTAGCACAGACATAGTTCAATAGAGTACCTAAATATCCCAGTCAAGATCAGGGCTGTGATGTTCAAGAGTTTGCAGACAGAGGCCAACATGTGTTTTCTACCATGTTATGGGAAACTGTTTCCACCCAAGAGTTAGCTTAGAGTTTAATCCTGCAATTAGTATGCTCTCTGCCCAGAAACTATCACTTGCAGCACAGCAAGACAGATGTATTTTGGATTAGAGAGAAATCTTTCCCACAGAGTAATGCACAATTTATCAGATATAACCTGGGACATTGGTTCATACTCCTCTGAAGCATCTCTGGGAGACAGAATATCAAAAATTGCTATTTGTATTTCATTCCAATACGAAGTGGAGCCCATTCTCTCAGTCACTATATAAACAAATAGTAAGCAGTGACTGGAGTTCCTAACATTTCATAATCTAAATAGACAAGTCTAACACAACTGTAAAGGAAATACAAAGATATGGCAATGGAACATGATTAGCCTGTGATCACAGAGTTGATTGGTTAAAATCCAGTTGTTTGAATTCCCAGCTCAACAGTCTGTACTGCGGTTGACCTTGCTATTAGATGATAATTAGTTTCTTCTGATGAATTTCTTATATTTTCATCATCTTCCTTTGTATTTGGTGGTGTTCCTTTATCAAAACTGCTCTATAGAGCATAAGCCCTGGGAGGAGCAGGAAGCTAGTTGCACCACTTATGTGGGAAAGAACAAAGCTGTAACAGATCTATAATCAAGGTGGATTTAAATCTTTGTATCTCATACCGAGCAGTTACTCTTACTGGAATGTAATACATATATAGTATATATGTTTAAAAAGTGTACCATCAAGGATTACTTTAAACATAAATAGCATCTGGCTTTGAAATTAATGAATATAATCTGTAACAGGTACATATATAAAGCATGAAGTAATTCCTGGCATTCTTCTGTTGATATAGTATCTGAAAGTTGGGAAGAAAACATTAGAATCCAAGAAAGCTACACAAATTATTTGATTTTATGATTTTTTTCCCTGCAAGTAGATTAACAAGCATTACAAACATGCCCTACACCTGTAAGATCTAGTTATATGGCAGGTAACTAGGGAATTACTCTGGTTTAAAATGAAATCTGCACATTGAATCAGTCTGAGAACAGCTGGCTTAGAAATCAGCCTGAGAATCAGAATAATCTATGAAAGGTATTTGTGTTAGTATTAAACATTTTTGCATGCTCAGTGCAGAAGATAGCCTTTGAGCTTTGTGGATTAGAAAGTGGCTGGTATGGCTTTCTGAAACTGCCTTGTTAAGAATGGAAAGCTCAGTTAAAATTAAGTTATGAGAAACCTGTGTGAGCCCTTGTGATTTACTGCTGAGCAATGCAAATTCATATTTTAAAAGGCAAAGTTTTCAGTCAAATTCATTCTGATAAGGTTCTGGTGATTTCTGCAGCATGTAATTTCTTCTTGGGCAAGAGCTATATACTGATATGTAAGTGTATCTGATAAGCACTAGAAAGTGAAAAAAAGTAAAAAAAGTGAAAAAATAAGCTGTTCTTTAATAGTCAAATACAAATATACAGTTGCAGGAAAGGTCTTTCTGGATACAAGGAATCCGTTCCTTATACTGGAATTGTAATCTGATGATGAGACTGATGATTAGACTTTGTTAAATTGTACTGTGCTCAGGAGCAATCTACCAGCACCATAGCAGAGCAGGCATTCCTTACTTCAGCATCTCTAGCTCCAGTGTTATTATGTGAATCCCATTTTTTCCAACACAGTTACTTTTAATCCACATTTTTATATATACTGTTGCAATCTAAGTACAGATGCTTTTTCCTTGAATTTTCCTTAGATTAGGCCTGTAAAAATTAATCTACATTACCTCAAAAAAATGAAATTATAAGAGAAAATTGACTAAAGGAAAATCAACCAAAAAGCTAAAATTAAATGGAAACAAGACCTGTTAGTATGGAACAAATGTGCCCACACACAGACTTGCTCAAAATAATTGTATGAACTAAACCCAACTGTTATTTTGGTTCAGGTTGATTTTTTTTTTTCGGTTGTTCTTTTTGTTTCTTGGTTTGCTGTGTTTTTGGGTTCAGGTTTTTTTTTATTTTTCTTTTTTATTTTGGTGAGTCTTGAGTGTGTGTGTGTGTGTGTGTGTGTGTGTGTGTGTGTGTGTGTGTGCAGAGAAGCTGTAGGACTTCTGGCAATTAAAATATAATTTTATTTAAATATTTAATATAATCCTGTGGTACAGATATTTACAACCAGTCTAGGGCCCTTTCAAATTGCCAGTGCAGTGTAAAGGAGACAAAGCATTGCTGAAAATGAAGTCAGAGATAGCAAGACCAGAAGCAGCAAGGCCTTTCATATTTTATATGGATTTTTAGGAGACAGCACTTGCCAATCTTAAGAGGTAAAATAAGAAGAGTGGTTGAAGGGTTTGCAGTGAAAAACCAGATTGCTGAAAGCAGAAGAAATACATTAAATGAAAATCCACAAAAACAAATGGCAAAGGATAAAAGGTGAGGGGCTGTGTAGGAGGGAGGTGCAACTGATGATCCCAGACGTTTGAGGATGGAAAAATTCCATTAACACTAAGCACCTGCTGCTTAAGATTTGGGATTCAAAATTACAAACCATGTCAGTAAAAGCATTTTGTTTTGCAGTTTAAAGGGCAACTGAAGGAAACAGTCAAAGTATTAAGAGGAGGAAAAAAGAGAAAATGGGGAAATATTTTATGAAACTGATCTGTGCACATTTAAGGTGGGATGTTGGTTAGGCATGGCTGGTTTCAATTTGTTTTTAATTTTTATTCCCCAGCTTTTCAGTTGTCTTCTTGAGCAAAAAGGGACTTTATTTCAATTTAGTTTAGTAAGGAGGTAGGCAACCATTCTTTGGATGGCTTCCTAACCTCGTGCTTCATTCCTCTTCATGGGTGTGTCTGACTTAAATTTCTGGTTGTTAATCCTACTCTAGTCTTTGCGGGGGAGGAGGGATGATTTCTGACTCTTTTGCCCACTGTAGGGTAGAACACAAAACTGAAATCATTCTGATGGAGTAAAGGCTGGCAAATGTTAGAAACCACAAGAGCTGTGATAGAGAACCAGCCTATACTTAAGTGACATTCACACGCTCACACTGGCACGCCCGCAGAACCAAAAACCATCCTGAAGGCTGCTTGGTTTGACATGGCTGTTTCTCCTGCCCATACTGCTTTGATATTTGCAAGAAGATGAGCTGAATATCACATGTCAGGGATTGGCAGCAGGCAATGGAAAGCAAGAAAAACTGTTCCCAGCCCTCCACATTGAGACAGAATTGATCAAGTTATCTTTCAAATCAATGGGAAAACCCAGCCTAATCTGCAGTGTGCTCTCTCTCTAACCCCATTTACAGACTCTGATTTAAGCACACTACTTCCCCTTAAAGAACATAAGATTAAGCTAATGATTTCTTTTAAATATGAAATTGGAAATAAAAAGAAATGGCTGAAAGGAGTTATATGTCTAGAATTTTACTTTCCTCTGCTCAAGGAAGGATATTTTCCCTTCTTGTCTACTTTGAATACCAGATGTCTCTGCACAGTCAAATTGAGGCATCCTGAAAGGGAAAGGTTTTCAAATGTCCTCAGCTTTTACTGGAAACTGGGCCCCTTTAAAGATGTCTTGAGTATGACACTCAAAGAATCATCCCAGATTGCACAGAGCTTTTCAAAACTCAGCCAGCATTTTTAGTGGCCTATGCCTCAAGGAGTCTGGGCACCTTACCCAAAAAGAGCTAAAAATGTAATTTGCAGTTCTTCAAGTAATCCAAAACAAAGTATCAAATCCCTTCCCGTCTTTCTTTGCCAGGGAAAGTCCCTGTGTGCTAGAGCTGGCCTCATTCTGCTACACAGGGGACAGCAGAAGTAAATGGAGGGTGGAGTGGGAGAGCTTTTGGAAGAATGATCAGGCTGTGCACAGTGCTCAGCCCTACTTAATCACAGATACCTTGCTTGAAAACTGAGTTCCAAATATTTCCATGGTGCTCAAACATAGAGTTACCTGGCTCTCGTCTGTGCTGAAGAATTTCAACCAACAGAATTTCCTTGGCTGTGCTGCGACTGATGGCTTTTCCCATTGTTTTAATACTCACTCTGAAGATACTTATTCTGTATGGGTCACCAATCAGGCAAGAAAGTATCAACTGACTGCTGAATTTTCCAAATGTGGAGGTTTATATGCCTGTGAATTGTGGCTGCAGAGGAACAATCTGAAGACAAAGAGAATAAAGGAGGGTGGCAATACCCACACAGCACATGACAAACTCATGATTTGACATCTAACTGAGTCTAATCTTTTCCTTTTAAAAATAATATACTCCTTGTGAGAGTTAAGCCTTTGGCTAAGCCAAGGGATTGTTGAGGAAAAATCAATCAATGTAAAAGTCTTATAAAGTGACTGAAAGCAGTTCTGCTACAGGTGGACTGAGGAAGGCTTTCATTTCTCAGTTTCTTTCTCTTGGTGGGCTAAGGCAGATGTTGTGAGACATTAATCATCCTATATAAATGAATAAGTAACCTGTACTAATATATGAGTGGGATGTGGTGAGGTTAGGGAACTTAAGTAAAGCAATTTGGTAGACTTCTCCTGCCACAAACCATTTGCCACCCAGTTCACTTTCTATTCTGGCTGCCAACACTGCTGTCAAAGGAGATGTTACAGTGGGGCCTAATAGTATCAGACAGGAATGCCAGGATGGGGCTGTGCAACAAACACCTCTGGTTTTGAAAAGAGACTTAAAGAAACATGATGGGAGTCATCAAATATAATCAATTTAACATGAATTCCCATTATAAGGTGTACTGAAAAGAGCTGGTCTGCTCTTTAGGGGCATAGAAAAGGGACATAGAAACTTATTTATCTTCTGCAAAACAATCTGTGCTATGTTCTGATGTCTAGGCTTATAGAAGGGCACAGAAATAACTAGAGAAATACTTAAAGGACAGGCCACAGAAAAATGTTCCCTAGGAGCTGGAATATCAGGCTTGTGAACATTGTCAGGGCATTTGGGAACAAGAAATGGATTTTCAAAAGTTGCTTAGAAGAGCTTTTTGAGTATTCTTTTGATTTTGTTTTAATGGAAGGCCCAAATGTTTTTAATTTTTAGTTATTTTCACCAGTTGTTTGGAGAAAGCTTAAAGCCTGCTATCCTGAAAAAGTGCCCCTTGAGTAAGCAAGACAAATTATACCCAGACTTTGGATTAGGCTGTGCATGTCCTTCAGTGTGCGTTGTCTTGCATCCCTGAATTATCAGCTTCATGTATCTGGGCTTCAGCTGGTTGCCTAAAGAGTAAGGAAAAGCTCATCTGCAAGGGAGAGCTCATCTGCTCCCACTCTGATGATGCACAGCTGGCCATGTGGATTACTTTTTGGGTCTCTGAAGAGCCAAAGAATCTAGCTTATAGCTGGAGACAGGACACAGGAAAGGACAAATTGGTGTACTGAGGAGATACAGACACTTTCTGGGTTGGCTGGCGTGCCTTTTTCCAACATGCAGGCTCACACTAACCACAAGGCATGGGACTCGGAAATAGTTTTCACCAGGCTCAGTAGGAGAGCCTCCAGGAGCTGCTTGCCTTCCTGTTCAGCTGGGGGCATGATTCACCTTCCAGATCATGTGAGTGTGTTGCAACTAGGCAATGCTCTGTCCTTACAAGAGGCTCATTTCAGGTGGCATTTTGATTTTTCTTGTTCCATGCATGTAAGCATACTTCTCTCTGATGACTCTCCATACAATGCAAGTTAAGGCCTTTGGGCTTACAGTAAAGATACAACACAAAACTATATGTGGCTTGACCTTCTAAGTATCACAGGAGATTCAGATAGGCCATTTTAACCCCAGCCCTGTTGCATGGAAACAGTTTTGCTTGTAGGCATTTCAGAAATTCATATGTTTCTTGCTCAGAAATAACCATTGTGATCATATTATGATCTGACCTCCTGTGTAGTACAAGTTCAGCTTCACTCTGTAATTTCTGCATTAGGTACCCAATCTGTGGTTAACCAGCATCCTGTGGTGGGACTATGTATTGTGTTTAGTATTGATTAGGTTATGACTTGAGACAAATTATGTTTTTAGCTTGAATTTGCAGTAGTTTAGGCTTGTGCCTGCAGGATTTTCCTCTTAGAGTTTTGCAGGGGTTCTCCCAGAAACTCATCTTTGCCATGTAGTTCTTCAGCTCCTTCCTGCAAGAACAATTAAAACCCCCTAGAACACACCTTCCACAGTACCATAGAAAAGACACTTAGAGGAAATTCTGGAACTAAACATCATTTTCCTTCAAACTTATATCCTTGATAAGCTCTATGTATAATCCTTATTATGACCTGAACTATCCTCACATCCTTTAAGCCTTGTCTCCCCAGAGAAGTACAGTGTGTGCTAGATTCCTCTGACAGAGCTATGTCTGAACTGACTGGTAAGCCATTTGAAACCAAACAGAATATATAACAGCTGCATTCTTTGAGGGCTGTTTGAGTGTCATCAGGGCAGTAATTTGGGCACCTGTCCT
The DNA here is from genome assembly GCF_029582105.1 of Oenanthe melanoleuca. Lineage (NCBI taxonomy): Eukaryota > Metazoa > Chordata > Aves > Passeriformes > Muscicapidae > Oenanthe > Oenanthe melanoleuca. Next base: position 96,237,191 of record NC_079335.1, read on the forward strand.
TCAGCAGTTGCCATTTTTCTCGACACTGTTAACTTTATTTACCTTGGGATTCTACACTTTTGTCAAGATTGACAGATTCAGAAGTTACTGTGTGTGGCAGGGACAAGGTAGACAAACAGATGATTAGAAAGACAGCACAGACACATAAACTTGTTTCCTTAGGAAATGGAGCTTCAGATTATTGCCTAGGGAATTTATGGTTCTTTAAAATTGCTGCCTCTGGGTATTCTTACTGGTCATCTTCCTTCCTGTCTTTCTCTAAATCTTCTCTTGAGGTCTTTGGGGCTTTCAGGAAAGAAGTGGGACCATGTGAGTCTATACAAAAAGCTGGGCCAAATTTTCAGCATTGAGAGGTGATAGACATGGGAAGAAATAGACACCACCAAAATGAAACTTTTTTTAAAGCTTTTGGGTGCCAAGAGTCCTATGGCAAAATCCTGTTACTCGGATAGCACAATTATGTGGGATTACTCTCAAATATGCAACCAGCGTGACTGATAAATTATTTTCTTTACTCCAGCAGTCATGCAATATTAATTAGGTGCAGTTAGTATCGTGATTCTTTGAAAATGTAAAGAGTTATATAATTGTTGAGTGGTATTTACACTGATTATATCCAGGATGTTGGTTGATAGGAAATACATAAAATATCTTTTAATGCATTTCTTTACATGCAGCTTCAGGTGAGAAAGTACTTAAATAAATGTACTTGGCAAAGGATTTTCAGAATTGCCTAGGGGATGCTTTGAATGCCTAAGTGTTGCTTTAAAAGTCATCTCATTTTTAAACACCCATCATGTCTATTGCAGATAATTTGCACTCTGCTTGTCAAGTCATTCTTCTCACAGTGCTTCTGTTTTAAAATTCTTGAGTTGTGTGCAGTTGGACTGTCCTCATACCTCTTCCACAGAAATCAGAATTTTCCAAATGAGAAAAAGTGGCTGGTAGATATTTCTAGTATTGACTCTATTTACTGCCCTATCAGTTTTACTGTTTAGTGTTTACTGATGATTTATATGTGTTTTTCTATGACACCTAGAACAAGGTTTACTTTTTTTATTACCATTTGTAAATTTGTCCATCCTCTCCAGTCTCAGTTACAGATTCCTACTAATCCTGCCAAAGTTTTCCACCCTCTCAGCTGTGCTGGATGCCAAGTGAACACTTTGTGTGACTGTGCTCTGAGTGGGGGAGGAAGTGGAAGCAGCAGTAAGGAAGGAGGAGCAAGACTTTGAATATTATTTCCCTTATTACTTTTTCCCCAGTCTATTATGAGTTGTTTTTAAAACGTAGATCGCCTGCTCTAATGTAATGCAGAATGAAAATACTTTTCCCAGCAATTAAGTAGGTTCCCAAAAAGTCTCCCAAGCTCTAAACTTTCGGATCTGTGGTAAGAAAAAGAAAAACATGAGAATTTTCCAGTTAAGATGGAGCAGGTCATCAATTCTGGAGATTACTTTGAAGTATGCACTACTCATACTAACAAATACTTTATAATGACCCTTTTTGTCTTGTGTACTTTTCTGCTTTGAGTTTCATCAAGGGGAAGAAGCCTGGTGTAAAGTGGTGTAGCCAAGCTGTGCTGTGTGCTTGGGCACACCACCTTCTCAGCTGGGAATAACAGATTGACAGAAGTCATGGCAGGGACCAGTGGGAAGCAACCATACCCTCAAAATGCAGTGGGCCTGGTCTACTCCTCTTATCATATCCCTGCACACGTAATTTCCACACCCACATCTCCTTCACAGAAGCCATGAAGCCCCTCTCATAATTTATTTTGTATCGCTTTCCTTTTCATTGCCTTGAAAGTCTTTCCTGCTGATCTCCTTCAGGCCAGTTTCATAACCAGCTGATTGCATGCTCCAAACACTTGACCTGTAGCATATAAGGGATCTGCGTGCAAATATGTTGGCTCTGGGCCATCATTCGTAACTGTTGATGATATTTCATTGGAATTGCAAAACTGTTGTGTAGCAACACCGTGTTATTGAAGGAGGCATACGTGTTTGGTTTGTGTGGTGGCTTGACCCTGGCTGCACACCAGCTGCCCACCAAAGCTGCTCTAGCACTCACCTCCTCTGCTGGTCAGGGGAAGGGGTTGAGGTGAGGACAAAGAAAAATCAGTGTCATGAGCAAAACAAACTCAGCTGGGGGAATAATTAGTCTATTCCCAATCAAGTCACAGTAGGATGATGAGAAATAAAACTGTATCTTAAGAGCATCTTCTTCCTAACCTTCCCTTGTTCCTGGCCTTAACTTTACTCCCAATTCTCTACCTTCTCTCCCACAGTGGTGCAGGGGGGGAAGGAATGGGGGTTGTGAACAGTTCATCACAAATTTCTGCTGTTCCTTCCTCCTTAGTGGGAGGACTCACACTCTTCTCTGCTCCAGTGTGGGGTTCTTCTCATGGGATACAATCCTCTACAAACTCTTCTAACATGAGTCCTTCCCAGAGGGCATAGTTCTTCATGGACTGCTCCAAGGTGTGTCCCTTCCACAGTTTAAAGCCCTTCACATGATCTGCTAGAGTGTGGGTGTCTGGAGGGTCACAGGTCCTGCCAGCAAACCTGCTCCAGCATGGGCTCGTCTCTCCACTGGTCGACAGGTGCCACTGGGGTTTCCACTGGGGTCACCCAGAGGCTGCAGATTGGTCTCTGCTCCACCATGGACCCCCATGGGCTGCAGGGGCACAGCTGCCTCACCGTGGGCTTCACTATGGGCTGGAGGGGAGTCCATGCTCTGATACCCAGAGCACCTCCTCCCCTCCTTCCTCGGTGACCTTGGCATCTGCAGAGCTATTTCTCTCACACATTATAACTTTTGTCTTCTGGTTACTGTTCTGCAGGGTTTTTTTCCTGTTCTTAAATACTATTAAATACTCTTAAATACCCAGAGCTGCTACCACTGCCCCTGACTGGCCTGGCCTTGTTGAGCAGTGAGTCTGTCTTGGCTGGCATTGGCTTCATCGGACATAGGGAAAATTTCTGGCAGCTGCCAGAAGCTGCCCCTGTAGCCAAAACCTTGCAATGCAAACCAAATACTGTTTGTTTTCATGTGATTCCTACATGTGTATAAAGTGCACTATGCTTGGGTAGAACTAACTAACAAGTGGTGCTGTGTTTCTCATTGCTATTTTTTTGCAAAGGTAGATTATATGTTTCAAGCAGAATGTATACACATCCATTAGCTCAAATTTTCTCTTTTTTTCCCTTGTCCCACTTGAATAATAACAAATAATCATGACTTTTCTCCTGAGCTTGGCTGTCCTGAGGCCTGATTTTGTCTACATAGTTTGAGAGTTAGATTGCTTCAATATGCTCTAACCTGTGGGGTAGAAAATCTGTTATCCGGTGACTGCTGTACAATGCTGCAAGAGTGCTATTTTTTCAGGGAAAAGCAAAGATTATTACCTTTATCCACTTTTATATACTATGCTTTGCACATTTAATACAGTTCAAATCCAATTGGTTTTCTTTCTTTAATTTCTGCTGCTTGTAGAGCGAAACTGGCTTTGCTTCTGCAGCCCCAAATCTCAGCAATGCCCAGAGACATGCTCCAAAGACTGCTGTGCATTTCACCTGTTTGAGGTGAATGTTCAAAGGCACCTCATTCTTGCAGATTCCTCCTAGACCTGTTTCAGTAGTTTTATCTCATTTTTCACTTTTGCTTCAATGTGTTTGGTGTGTCTTTAACTAGTAGCTCAGTGATGCTTAGTAGTGCCATAGTAGATAGGCCCCAAAGAAAAGGAATTTATTACGATGAGGCTCAGTTCAAGTATTCAAGATATCTTGGTACAATTGTCATTGTGGTTGCAATTTTGATTTATTGTCACACTATTAATTCTTGTAGGTTATGTGGTATGCACAGCATGTATTTTAACAATGTGTCAAAATCAAAATGATGATAGTAATAATAAAATATTATCTTAGAATTTAAATGTGTTGAAAGAGCTCTTTGCTTTACTGGCAGTGATGATCACAACAAAAAAGAGAAACAGACTCCTTTTAATTTAGCAAGACAAAGGTAAATTACAGCTACCACTCATTCTTTCACTGCTTTTTTCAGGTGGCAATGAATGCCCCCTTAAGTCCATGCCTGAATTGGGTATGGTGTCCTGCTGACAGCAAGGATGCACAGGCGACCACCACCTTACACCCTCTCACCAGTCACCCTGCTTCTACCCCAGCAGAGGCCTGTTTTCATCTGCAAGGCTCCTGTAACTCACCCACATGCAAATGCTTTTGACCTTAATTAAAGCAGTTCACCTCTCTCTGCCTCTAGGGATGGTTTCCTCATAAGGCAGTTGTGTTTAATTAGCATTTGCATAGCATTCTGCTGGTTGCTTTCCTGGAGCGTTGTTCAGTAGGAGCGTGGGATTGCTGAAGCCTGACTGGCAAGCTTTGCACCCTCCTAATTGACACAGAAGCCAAGTAGAAGTTACACAAGGAAAGAACAGAGAATCGTTAATGATGGATCATTAGCAAGTAGCTCCTTTGAATGAATGTAGATAACTTTATAACTCTATCAAAGTGAAAAGTAGCGTGATGAATTATGCATCAAACAATAAAAGCTCAAGGAAGACACTGGTTTTATAATTGCTGTGCAATTTTCTAGCATGCTCTAGTTTGTAAGATTAATTTTCTTTGGGAAGCATGAAGCATTCTGTGTGTTGCACACAATGTCAGTTTTGGTTTTCTTTCTTTAGAGATTTTATTCTGCATATTTCAATATCTTTGCAAAAACTCCCAGGGTTTGAGATCCACAATTTTTATGATAGTAAAAATTTGCACAAGCAAATGAAATGTCTGCAGCTCTAAATCTTTGAGGGTTTGCCGATTTCTCGGTGTAAAGAGTTCCCAGATACACACACCTGAAATAAGATTGCATTGTATCTTTTCTTTTTAATAGAAATTGCATAATAGTTCTGTGGCTATGTTGAATTTCTAGACTAATAAATCTCTAAAGGGCATGTTTACTTTGAAATTATCGTGACAAGCATTTCAGTTGGCACAGAGATCATTCCTGTGGCTTGCACTAGTGCCAGTTCTGCCCTCTTAGGACTCCTACTCACTCCTAAGAAGAGGAATTAATACATATATTGCTCAGTGATGTCACCTTTCCCTTTGAAATGTACTCATCTCTCACTGAAGGTTTTCTCTGAAAATTGAACTCGGTATGTTTGAAGTGAATAGAATCAGGGGAACAAGTTAATAGAAAACTTAACCCTAATGTGAGCTGTTTCTTAGCTTTCATATTATAGTGGGTGAAAGGGACATACATTAGTGGGTGAAAGGGTCTGTGAGAGATCTAATCCACCGGCAAGCCCCAGGGATCAGCTGTGGGATCAGCTATTCTAGAATAAATCTCCTTTCTAAAGATTGGATTGATACAAACTCCACAGCATCCTCCCATGGCTGGTTTCAGAATTTTGCTACCATTACCATTATAAAAGTTTATTTTTTGTTTCCTAAAGTTTCCTTTGTTGCAATTTAAGTCAAATATTTCTCATTATGGACATGAAAAAGGATTTCTCTCCTTTTTCCAGGAAGTTTGCATGGGTTTTAGGGGGGTGGTTAGGGTTTATTTTAGTGGTAGTGGTGGGGTTTTTCTACATTTTTTGAATACAGTTTTAAAGTTTTTTTTCTCTAGCCTTTTGGTCCATGATCCCATTTGGTTCAATCTGCCATTTTTCCTGTGAAAATTTCAGTTTCTTTCTTGTGGAAGTTCTCAGGTGTTCCAGATGGCTGTGCAGTGGAGGCCCCACAACAGACACTGCTCCAGCTGTGACTTGCCAGCTCTAACTAGAGCAAAAAGATTATTTATGTGTCCTGCAGGCATCTCTCTTGTTTGTACACCCCTGTATAATACTTGCCTTTTTTGCAACAGCATGATGTTGTTGACTCATCTTCACTTCATGATCTAGAATAACCCCTAACTATTCCTACTTGCTTGTTTGTCCCCTACCCTACATTTATGTAATGAAACATAATTCCTTCTCCTTGACTGTATTGAATTTCACCCTCTTTTATCAGACCATTTTTCTGATGTAGCCAGGTCATTGTGAATTGTGCTTCACTGGAAGTTTTAGCTTTTGAAGTCCTCAGAAAGCTGAGCAAGTAAGATCTGAGTTCCATCAGCCATCCAAGCAAAAATAAACTGATAAGTTCTTCATGCTGAACAGATTCCCCTGGAGTTCACTTAATATGTTCTGTTTTAGAAGATCCCAAGAAGCAATTCTCTGAATATGATTTCCCCTCTCAGTATTGCAGCTGTCTTTGGGTTTATCTAGACCTTGTTTCTTTAGTCAGTTTATGGAAAAAAAAGCAGAGAATTTTCTTTCTGAAAGTCAAATCTTGATTTGGTGTCCTACTTGTTGAAGGGTCTTGTCTATGGTAGAGGCAATTTTCTTTACAGTGGCTGGTATGGGAATGTGTTTCAGATTTTGCTGAGCTACCCATCTAGGGTACCTGTCTACCCTTTCCTTTATGGAGAAACACAGGTGATCACAATTCATCAGGCCAGGTTTGCTTTTTTACCAGTGTCTTAGAAGACACCGTGTGTACTTTCATCTTCAGTGTCTCCAAAAGGTCTCTAAGGAACTAAACTTTTATATCTATTGATATCTAAATTTAGATGGGATATTTCTCACCTCCAGCCCTTTTTCTGGTAGAAAGACAAGAGATCACATACACTACTTGTTCTTAAGAGGTACATGCTGGCTGTTGCTCATCTGCTGAATAGTTTCATTGTGTTTATTTTTTCTAGTATTCAGTGGAACTTGAAGTTAAATTATCTGATCTGCAATTCCCCAATTCTAACTCCTTTCCTTTTTAAACTCAGAAAGTATGCATAGAATTCTGGAATCATCTGGGTTGGTAAAGACCTTTAAGATCATCAAGTCCAATCATTTCTTCTTCCAGGAGCATACTTGCCAGAAATGTACCAAATCAACTTGAAAAAGAAAGTTTTTTTAGGCACCTTTTGTCTTATTTTGTCTTTCCTGGAGGTGGATACTTTACTGTATTAAACATTTGATTACAATTCATGAAGACTGTCAAAAAAATAATAAAATAACCTGTTTGGCATCCTGACTGACCTTTGTCAGCATCTCTCCTCAAATAAGTAGGAGCTTCATGTAATAAATTTACCAATTCATGCTGTGGTTCACTTCCCTTGCTGCTCAATATTCTATTTCTTCAGAAATAAGACAAACACTGTTATGGCTTTTGAAATGTTCTTTGTATTTCTTTGCATTTCGAAGTAAAGCTGTAGGTTTACAGATGAAGATATAATGAAATATAACCTTTTTTTGTAAATTCTTTAAATTATGTAATAAAAGCCATTGCTATTAATAGAGGAATGCTTTTGCCAATAGCATCAAAGGTTTTTCAGTTTTGTATTTAAAGAAGAGTTTTCAATTAGCAGTTAAGGAAACTATTTTCCTCTCTTTCTCCATGAGGCAGGCAATCTTTCTGTGCATATGCTGAGTGCATACCTCACTTCTGATCCCAGTGTAAATTTGTGGTTCATTCTCCTTTCTGAGTCTGGTAGTACAGAGCATCACTGAAACGTGAGATCTGACTACCTGCAATAGAAGAAGACACAGAAATCTTCATATCATTGCCAGCTTCCAGATTTTCACTTTTGGCATTATTCCTGACAAAGCAAATAAATCATTGTTGATTTTCTTATGGCTACTGCTACTTGTATTTTTGATAAAAAATGAAAACCAAGCTATGCATGCTGTCAGCTCTGTGTCCCTGCAGGATAATGGAGCATGCTGCAGAGGTACTTGAGCCATACTGGAGATGGTGCTGCCATTGTCCATGCACTGCTCTGACATCAGTAAAAGTGTGTTAACATAACATTTCATTGTGTCCTTATGTTTGTGCTGCCTGGTGTTGTAGAAATGTGGGGATTTCTGCATTGCATCCAGTGTGGGCTGGCCATTGCTGTTCAGGTAGAGGAGAGTGGAAGACCAGTGACATAATATGACTCAAAGCACCCTGATATACATACCACTGGAAAAAATGGGAAGACTTTCCTAATGTTGGGTGACTATCCAGCAATTCTGCATTTGAGTGAACTGTTTTAAACTGGCTTATTGGTATATTATTGCATACTGGAATCAGTTTTTAATTTCAGAATATAACATTTCTATGATAAGGACTGCAATTAGAACTGGTGTGAAAATGAGGTGCTTTCCTTTAAACTAAAGTAGACAATTCAATGTACGTATGGGTAGTAACTCTGGAAAATAATTTCCCTCCTATCTGGGTTTGTTTTTTTCAGGACCAGGTGTCAGATACAGTGAATTTGCTGTGTCACATCCAAAGCCACCGCCACTTGTTGGACAGCACACAGTGGAGATACTGAAGAGCATGCTGGGCTATGAGGATGATGCTATAGAAGAGCTGCTTCGTACTGGTGCTGTGGCTCAGCATGAGGTCAGATAAGGAACATTAGCTACATTCCTTCACACTGAGCTCACACTACTTTGTCCTCTCTTTGCTCCCTTCAGTTTCCCTAATGGGACTCAAAGAGAAGACATAATTTAATTCCTAATTTTCTTCCACGTGTGTTTGTATGATTTTAACACTGATGTATCAAATAAACAATCTCATGCTGTCTGAGTGAAAGATTTTCTTGGGGGGGTTGGGAATAAATGTAATTATACAATCCTGTGTGACTACTCATTCTCTGTACTTCACATGGAAAATGGAGTCCTTGTCATAATTACAGTAATTGCCTAAACATTTGTCCCCAGAAAGACATGATGTTAGTGAAAAGAAACAGAACCTTTAAAATCTGTAGTTTCTCCACTGACAGAAAGCTGTTTTATATTTTAATAGAAAGTAATCTGTTTACAAATTGGTAGTTGATCTGATTGATTTGGAACAAAATTATTCATCCTGAAAACTTTGTTCATCTCTATTTTAGATCAAGAGTAGAGTACCCAATACAAAATTTACCTCTGTTTCCTGGAATTCCAAATTACTAATATGTCTTTCTATTACATTGCATAGTCATGACAAACTCAACATGTTAGCAGAAAGAAGCTGAAATTGGCAGTTCTTCAGTTATCAAAAATACCTGTTCCAAGACCAGTTGAGATACAAACTGTGGTTGAATAGTCTTCTGTAATTTTATTCAGAAAGGCCCAAGGTACTCTTCATTACCCAGGGGTTCACAGAAAGCCAGGTGCTGAATGTTGAATACCAAAACTTGCCAGATGGCTCAGTCTGGTTCTGTGGGTTGGTACTGATCCCTATCTCTCTCTAGTTGCCATCCAAACCACCATCATCAAGGAGAAGGCACAGGTTGAAATCTGTATCAAACCATGATTAAAATATGGTGAGAGTTGACATATCTTCCTCAAATTTAGTAATACTGCATCCTTCAGTAGGGTTGTTCTTGAGAGCAAGGCACCATGCAGTGGAAGAAGGCGGAAAAATTTGATCCATGAGAAATAGTAAGGAAATGATTAAAGGAGAGCCATTTCTTCTCTATAAACCAGTCTGGCAGTTCTTCCCTCACAGAAGACATCCCAGGCTCCTCTGTGACAGAATATAATTTACAGCTAAAGTAAACTCAGTGTTTGGGAAGGGTTTAACCTTTGTTGTGTGCACACTGGGAGCGAGACAAAGCCTTTCTATTCCTAGAACTGAATAAAACTAAAATCGACACTCAACACACAACATCCACGTTTCTCTCAAAGTATCAGAAACAAGCCTGGCGTTATAACTAGCTTGTCATTTTGTTTCCACTCTAACAAACAAAATCCTCTGTATTACATTTGAACTTCACAACTCTGCGTTACCTTCTGGGGGAAGAAAAGAGGTCATTACATAATCAAATTGCACTGGAACCCCACTGTGGTTGCTCATGTTTGAAGCCCAGTGTTTTGGTTCATTTGTTTGCTTGTTTTCTCTGGTTTTTGTGTTCTTCTAATTTTTTTTTTTTTCTGCGCTGCATTCCTGGCACCAAACACCATACTCTATCCATGTGCTAAAGACATCATGAGATCCTGGAAGAATGGCTTCTAAAATAAATATAGAAATAAGTCTGAACTGAGAATTGGGACACCGTAGGGGAAGAACTGAAACTGAATTGGAAGAGTTTTTGATATAGTCCACCTTCCTTTTAATCTAAGGGGAACATCCCCTTTTTAATGAGAAAAGCAGAAATGTGAATTCCTCTTCATATAAAATGGATAAACTGATATTGAGCTAAACTTTGTTTACTAACGAAAAACACTGTCAGATAACACTCAGAAATAAATTTTCTGGGTTTACTTTCCAAAGGGTTATTTTCTTCACATTTCTAAAAATCCCATACACAAGGTATAGTAAAATATTGCTCAGTTTTGTTAAAGGATTTCTAAAAAAAAATCAGAATTTTTTCCTGTGCTTTTCCAAGCAGCGGAAATAGCTAATCACCACATCCTTCGCTACAGTAAATTGGCAGAGCTGCTTTGACTTTAACATAGTAATTCTGGTTTAAATAAGCTGAATATTGGGCTTTAAACTCCATAAAGTATTTTGTGCAGAGTTCACACGCAAACAGTGTTTCTCTTTCTTTTTCTTTTTTTTTATTAGTGTTTTTCCTTTCCAGTTTGCTGTGTTGACAGTCAAATGCCTAAAGGGATAATCAGAGACATTATTTTGTCTCACCTCCAGTAGTTACTGCAACAGGAGAAATAGAGATACCATTTCTTAGTGTTTAAGTCAAACACTCACACACAGACTGATGCTTACTCTTTAAGGAAGAAATAAATGGAAGCCTTTAAATAGGTGGGTGTCTGTAAGCTAGAAAGTCCTTTATCTTCCAATATCTGATCATGAAGTTTTACCCTTTCATAAGAGTCTTTTGGTTTTGGATTATTTGGAAGACATTTAAATAATTACCATGATAATATTTAAGTTGTTATAGTGCCCTTTTACTTTGAAAATTAACAAATACATACAGAAAAAATATTCAAACAAAATTTACTGCACTCTTCCCAATAATCCTCATGAATAGGTGTTTCTAGAGCTCAGTTGTATTTTGTCAGTATTGTAATTTCAAAATGGTTTTCTCTTGTACCTCAAAACTTGGAATCAGCCATCACATGGGATCCAGGAACTCATAAACTGAGATCCCTCCACTTTCGAGGAAGAAATGTAGTTTGTGATGACTATACACAGCTGCCTCTGGCAATTAATGTTTGTTTTTCTCTGCTTAAATTGGAAAAGAATCTTATGGTGCTGCCATGATGTGAGAGTGTGTGTGGTATTTCCTATAATTTGACTTGATTTAAACATCACTGTATAAAGAAGAAAAAGCCCCCAAAAGCAAAAGGGTGATACAGGACACACCTGTTGTCCAAACTGAACCCACTTATAGGTGCTTGCAAGGAAGCTTTAGGTGCCATTGGAAAAGGAGCTTTTCATTTTGGCATCTGTTCTTGATATCATTGTCCATGGCCAATTTGGGTCTGTTTTCTGCATTGGGGGGGTCCCATTGTTCTTGTATTATCTTCACTATTAAAAATGTTTCCTCAGCCCTCCTCATATAACTGTCTTCCTTTCTTTTCCGTGCAAGCTAGTAAAGCTCTACACCAAGTATAAATCACCCAGAAAGCTGCAAAACTGGTCAGGCAGAGCCAGGAGGATTTTGCATAGCCTGAGGACCTCACTGAGGGATACTATAATGCATCAAAACAAAATTCAAATCAAATAAAAGTCAAATGGACAGGTTTTTTTGCTCCTGCATGGATTTTGTTCCTGGTAATTCTTTTCCAGAACCTTCCCATTCACTTGGGAAGTCCTTGGATGCTTGTCTGCAATGGGTGCCCTGGAACTGACATACAAATGTAGGTATTTTTTGATTAGTGTCCAGCAGGAACAATCTGCTAACTATCAGAAGCTCACCAGCCTCAGCAGTGATCCAGTTGATGTGCATAGGCCAGTGAAGCCATATTGATATGAAGAATGGTCTGTTAAAGAGGATCACTTAATTTTAATGAAGGGAAATGTCCTTTTTCTTCTCAGGTCTATAAAATCAAAATAAAAATGTCAATTTTTCATTTTTGTATGTTTTAATATTAAAAAAAAAAAAAAAAAAAAAAAAAAAGAGAAAGGGAAAATATCCCTATCCTTGACTTGCATACAAAATATGAAAATCCTTTTTTTAAAGTTCATTGAAATAGAATGATGCCTGATGATATTAATCAGGGTTTTGGTCTTGCTTATTCAGAGATTAAAACTTGTCCCAAACATGTCTAGTGACAATATGTTGAGGCTAAAATAGCAGAAATAGTTCTTCCAGGTAGTGTGCATGGGGAGAGCATTTTTGTTAAATTGCCATATAGCTCTGCCACTCACAGAGCACTGTAAATCCTCAGCTCTGGTGAACCTGGAGATAAAAGGCAGCTAGGCATCTCGGTGATTAAAATGGTCTTGACTTCTTTTACTATCTGGATGACAAGACACAGTTAATCCTTTGACCTTCCTAACATTATAGCACTGTACTAAAACGTATTTATTTCCCCAAAACGTATTAAAATGTATTTAATTTCCAAAAGACAGAGGAAAGGTAAAGTACTTTCAGAGTTCAGGAATGCTGGCACAGCTGCTCACATTTCATGTCAGTGACATTAAACAGTGCCAGATACAGTACTTTTCTTAACTGCTTGTACATTGAGTTTAATGTGGCCTGATGAAATGCTAAAGATTATTAGCTGGTGAAAAAAAAACAACCAACCTTAGAGCAGTTCCTGTAGGATCAAGTAACCTCCCTACACAGAGGCCTCTGTGATACTGGCCAATGTGATAAAAATACAGTGATAAACAGTGATACAGTCACCATTTTAAAGCTGACAACCAATCAATTAAATTTCTGTATGTTTCTGTTGTGACTGAAATTTGGAACAGACATGCAGAAAATGCCTGGGATCACATGTGCCAAGGGCCCATTAAACTTTTGAAAGAAGATCTACTTTTTGGCTCAGACTGTTGCAAACAATGAAGGGGGACCCAGGCAAGGGTTAAGATGAAGACAGGCTGTTGATTTTCAGGTTTTTTTCCATTTCCTAGAGCTACAAATAAAAATGAATTAATAAGTACCAATTAGTCCTTAGTTTTGAAGAAATTCTTAAAAATCATAGTGTGAAGAGTATACTAAACTGCCTGCCTTAATAACCCTCAATATGGTTTAATTTATAGTGAGCAGTGGCACACACTGCTTATTTACAAGGTACTCAGGGAAGGAGACTGGGGAGGAGCTCACTTCACTGCATTTGCTTCTGTGCATCAGCTATTTCAATGTTTGTCTAACAATAGCCCCAAACTAGCCAAAACACCTTTGAAGTATAAAAAGAAATTTGAAGATGTGTAACCTAGTAGAGGAATGCATATGTAGGTCCCATTTCTTTGAGATCCATATTAGGAGAAGGTAAAGTTTCTCACTGAAAAGTTCTGTATAAAAATGCAGAGCAGTGTGCACATTTCCCACTGAGATTCTCTTGTCCTGGTGGATTGAGCCTTGACTAAAGCAAATCTACGAGAGAAATGACAGTTGTCTGATAAGTTCATTTTGGTCTTTTCATCAAAACCTTCTCTCTCCCAAAAAGCCAACAGTAAGGAAGGACTTTTAGCAGAAAGGAGGAAGTACTGATTCAAGAAAGCTACTGCAGAGTTTTCTGAAAGTCACAGTTCAAGTGTCTCATGCCCCTATCATCTTCAGGCCTTGGGACACCAGTGATATGTGACTTGTGTTCAACCTGTGAGCATTCTGTGCCTGCTTATACAGTTTAGCCAGAGGAAAATTGGGTAATGAAGCAGTCACTCTACAAACCTCTACAGGTGTTATTAGGGTACCATTCTTCTGAATTCTTCAGGAGCAAACCACATTGTCCAGCTGCCTTTACTCTGAGGCAGTTCTGCCCACTCATTGTATCTTGTCCACTCTATGGAACCTTCTATGCCTGTTTGATGGGGGGCAAGTTGAGACAGAGAAAGAACCTTAAGAATAACCAGGATCAAAGAGAGAAAATGCTGCTTGAGATTTAGTTCCATCCATGTTGACAGAAAACTCCTGATTCTGTAGTATGGTAGTGGGGCTGATGACCTTGAGTTCAGCCCAAGTCTCCCTGTACCTCTGCAGGACAGTTCTGATTGTAAAAGATAATGTAAAACTTTACATGAACAAACAGAATGGCCACAGATTCTGGTTGCAAAACAATATGGACTACTTGAAATTCATCTGAAGACCTGATGAGGCCTGTCAATCCTAGTCAAAAATGTTAAATTGGTAGAAGTATTAATTTGCGAACAAATTTGCAATTGTTAATACTGTTGAAGAGTCTGTCCTGCTTGCTGACTCATTTTGTGTGGTTTTATCAACTTGCTTTCTTCAAATTCCACCCTAATGCACTGGTTGTCTTCTCTCCTTTGCATTTACAGCTGCATTTGTGAAGTTTTTAAGCACACATTTCCAAAACATTGTACCTCCGACCATTGAATTCATTCTCCAAAAGCATGAAAACTGTTCAAATACATTACAGATCTATTTTGTGCCATAAATATTGGACAATTAAAAACCTAATCTGCTGTCTTTTAAAGGCAATGAAGGAGAATTCACATTGATTTCAGTAGGGTTGGAGCCTGAACCTCAGAACCAAGAACTTGTGCATTTCAGGTACACAAAGCCTCATTGCTTTAAGTTTCTATGGTAAAAGCTCTCAGCTTTTTCTGTGCTGTCATCCAGAAGCCTTAAATCATTAGGGTTTTTATTCCTTTGGTAGAGTCATTGCACTTTCACTTTAAGTTATGATATAAAAATTGACGTGCTTCTTGCATCAAATGCTGCACAAGGCTTTATATGGTATTTGTACTTGCCTTAATGACCCTGCCATTAGAAATGTTAGTGGCATCAGTAGAATGCTCATTTACTGAACTGTGTTTGGAGAAGAGAGGAATTCTGACCTTTTTTGCGGAGCGTTTTGTGAGAACTGTTGACTATTGCCAGCCTTGAACACTCAAAAAACTCTGGCATCAAAAAACTCAAAAAACTCTAAAATAATCAAGAACAGTTTAAAAACTCAGAAGAGAAAATTATAATAGAACAATATACCTAGATGTGATTTCAAAAGAAGCTATAGCAAGATTTTTGATAAAGAGCTGGCAACATCTCTTGTACATATTTGTCTGTGGAACAAAATGCAGGTCATTGCTGGCTTCCTTGCAGGCCTGGAATTTGTCCAGCTTGGTTCTTTTAGCTTTAGGGATCTGATATTTTTAGAATTTAATTCTAGGAAAACATTGGAAGTGAATTATAATGATGATTTTGAAATATCTGGTTGTTGATATCAGCAGCTGGATGCTGGGATCAAGATGATGCTATTAGCTAAATTGAAAAAGGTTCTCTTTCATGTTCTGCAGGATTTGAATAGGTTGGATGTGAACATTTACAGTGCTACAAAAATAAGCACAGTGTGACTGAAAACAGTTTTAACTGCATTCCCCACCTCTTCTACAAGTAAAATCAAAGACAGTTCTTCAAATTCTTCACAGAAAAAGGAGAGAGAAACAAAAACTCTTAAGGGGGGATGAAGATTAGTAGCAGCAGTCCTTCTTGGAAGGATGGAACTTATCATAGCTCTTTTGACTCCCATAGCTTTTAAGAATTTAGTCTCACTGAAGGGGACTGGTCCAGTGGTTGCTGGGCAAACTGAGGGCTATCAGAAAATCTGCATGCCACAGGTTTCCTGTTTGATGTTGGGCAAGTCCCATTCCCTTCCTTTAGGTTATCTGTATGTGGTTTGGTACTTTCCATTCAGAAGGACAAAGTAAAGATTGCAAGCTGACCTGATAGCAGAGGCCATCTCTGTTTAGACAGATGGAATCCATTGTCTGTCTTTCAGAGGCATTGTGTTGATTTAAAAGTGCATGTGTTGCAGCATAGCAGAGAAGTTAAATTCTTTTGCAAAGTGAGGACATTCTATTTTTCCTGTAAAACCAATATGAACAACCACAGTTTCCCAATCTCCCATTACTGAAACAGAGAGAAGCCTCCCCAAAGGGCTTGTGAAAGACCTCCAGAGATCATTTGGGTATAAACAGATAGTATCTTTGTACCTAGTGGTTGCTTACGTATAAAAACGAGATCACAAGCTTTTAGACTTTGTCCTTTCTGGCAGCAACTGCAAAAAGTTCAGGAAGTTAATCTCATTTTCTGACTGGGATAGTGAATTTAAGGTTAAGGAGATTAGCTGCAATGTATATTCCCAGGAAGAACTGCTGACAGCTCTAGTAGAAGCTGAAAGAAGAAGGTTTTACATCTAAGGCAGAGAAAAAATAGAAGAAAGGCAAGGCAAGGCAAGGCAAAAAAAACCCAAAAAACCAGTGATACAAGAGAAAATAAAAAAAGGAAATGAAAAAGAAGAAACAAGAAAAAAAAAAGAAAAACAAAATAGAAGAGAGAAGAAAGGGAAAAGAGACGATAAAACATATGAAAAATCATAGGAGTAGAAATAAAAGGGGGAAAGGGATAGGATGCAAAGGAAGGGAATGGCCTTGGTCTACTGAGAAAAATCTGTCATATACGTTACAGCAATTGATCCTTATGGTAGATCAGATAGCAATATACAGCTTTAAAGCTGTGGTGCATGATCCTAGCCATGAAAAGGCAGAGAGCACTAGCAGTGACCTGGGCTGGCCTTTTGGGGAAATTTTAGTAGGGTTGCAGGAAGGCCTTAGGCACTGCATTGTTTGGTCACTGGAGTGTGCCTGGTGGTTACCAAGCAGATGGGTGAAATTACATGGGGAAGGAGAGACACATGGACAGACCATGGAGCACAGCTACCTCTACAATCAGGGCAGGGAGGAACCCAGGGATGTCTAACTGTAAATGAAGCTCTGAATCTTGGAAAATGTGTTCAAATAACCTAGGCAATTATTCCAGATCAGTTCTCTGATCTGGAGGTATGTGCTGACTGCTTTCCTGTTTAAAGAATTTCTCTAGAAGGGTGGACAAGAGACTTTGCCCTTTAAAAAGGAGAAGGTAACACTGTGTTTTTTTCCATATTCCTCACTCTGCAAAATTTCAAATGAAGGGCCTGATCCCATGCCAAGTGGAGCACATGGAATTACTTCTTTGCCTTTGATACATTCTGGCTCAGCATTTAATTAATAGTCCTGATTTTATAAAGTTTTTGGTTTTGAACTTTTCACTCCATCTTCCCCAGATAGAAAGATGGAACCCACACTTACCTCATTAATTTCAGATGGTTTGTTTCTGCTTTCAAGGTGTGCATGTGGAGCCCTCTGAACTTCCTGGACACAAATGAACATTAAATCTGCCTACACTTAAAAGTAGGTCTCAATAATGCCAAACTTTTTGAAAGTGAGTTTCAATCTGATTTTATTTGTAATGCATTCCAGGAAACGCTGACATATTTGAACTCCAGAAGAACAGGGGAATAGCAATGGGAAGTAGATTGAAATCTTGCATGTTCAAATACAGAAGAAATTTAAAACTGCTGAAGATGTGCTAAACCTGTCACTTCAGCCTTGCTGATTGGTTACTCAAATCAGCTATTCACAGCAAAACAAAACAAAAATTCCATTTGATGTCAGCAAATATCCAGTTTTGCAATCTGCACTCAAAGTGAAAAATGAAGAGTAATTAAATGACCTACACAGTCACATCAAACCATACAGTTAAAATGCTCAGCTTCCACGCAAGTCAGGGTGGAAATGCAACAGCTTCCAAAGAAAGAAAAATAAAGAACTCAGGGTGTTGTTTCAATTTAATGTCAGTAACCTATATTTAAGTCTGCAATGCTCAAATCCTAATTTTCCCATTTAAAGTCCTGAAGAGACTGAAAGCATGTGAAAATCTCTTTGGGCTCAAAAGATACTTATTTTAGACATCACCATCTGAAAAATGCCCTTGCTTTTACTTCTCCAGGCTGTGCTGCCAATGCAAAGGGGATTTGCTCAGGAAGAGCAGCTGTTTCTGGGTGCACCAGCAATGGACTTGCAGTTTGACTTGTTTGAGGGCAGCCCCAAAACAGAGCAACGAGGCAGAGGTGAGGGGTATCTGTGGGCACTGCAGGTGTGTTGGGAGCCAGCTGGGGTCACAGACCTTACCCCTGGTGAGAAGCAGCTCTGCAGGGAGGGTTCAGTGCAGGCCTGGGGTGGAAGAACAACAATTTGGAGGACCCAATGTAGGGAAGCCTTGTAGGGTATTTGGAAATTGAAATTTGGGGTTGACCCTCTCTTGGAAAGGAGATGACTCCAATGCAGCCAAGATGCCTTTTAAAGCCAGCAGGGATGGAGGAAGGCTTCTAGGCTGTGGAGTGGGTAGGTCCTGGCTGTTAGCTGTATGATTTGGGTCATTCTGTCATGCCAAATCTGAGTGCCTGCCTATGGGAAAGAAAGCCAGAAAAATTGCCAGACCATTAACAGCACTGCAGGTCTGTAAGTGTAAAAAAACAGTGCAATGACAAGTCTCACCTGACACCTATGCTCAGAAATTTATGTCAGGTAATCTGAGGGCGTGAAAGGGCATCCCCTGAGCTCTTTGCTGACTGCCTTCACCCAGGATTTCTCTGTATCACACTTCCTCCTCTTGTTCTCTGGTTATTCCAGTTGCTTTGCTACCCTTGAACAGGCCTTCCTGTGTTTGATCAGAATAATGAGGTAGTGATTTTACTTGGATGGCACAGTGATATGAATAACTAGTCTTTTCTCATAGCTATAAATTTTGAGGAAAGTAACTGTCTTTCTTGTGCTTTTGGGATTTGTCACCAAGAAAGTATCTGATTTCTTCTATCACTATGGGTTTGGGCTACACTCAAAAGGCCTGGCCTTCCCTTTATTTCCCTTTTTTTTTTTTTTTTTCTTTTTACTTCGGTACTTTTTTCAGATCATCAGCTCTTAAAACTGCCTTACACTTATCCCTTAGATTTCAGACTTTTCCCCCCACCCTATGAATGTTTTCAGTTGTCAAAAGAAGAAATGTGATAATTTGGAAGGTTCACAGAAAGCATGTTTTGTGATTATTGTTCTTGTGATCTGTCCAATGTAAACTGCTTTAGAAAAGCTCTGTTCCAGCCACTCTAATTCACTTTTGCAGAATAGTGGATTTGAAGTTGGCTAAAGAGAAGGGCTTTTCTTTTAATGGGTACTCTAAGAGGAATGCAGCTTAACTGTTTGGTTTCTGTCCTGACTTTTAGCTCTGCCTTGTGGTGCTTCTGTGGGGTTAACTTAAAACTAACCTTCCTTTGACACTTTTTTATTGCCCAAAAGGAGCAAATATGCCTCTTCCAGTGCTTCGAGTGTTGTGGTGGAGCAATTTGAGGGTGCCCTATCTAAGTCTAGTTCCTCATCTGTAGTGAGATCTAAAATAGGGACAAAGAATTGTGTGTCCTCCAGCTGCTGCAATTGGGGAACAGCTGCCTATGCAGGCTTAGAGGGAGATTCCCACAGAGCCTTTGTGCAGTTGTTTTGCAACTGGAAGCACTGGTGGTACCTGGGAGCACAGTCCCGAGAGGAGAGCTGAACCACACAGCTCATCTTTCTGTGGGTGGAATGACACCAGGACACACCAGCTGGGAACACAGCCCAGCTCCGTGCTCCAGCTCAGTCCAGAGCACTCACACTCTGTGCTTGCAAGGTTGCTGATGCTTGCAAAGGCAAGGCTAGGTTCCCACAGCTGACTTTTTCTCACTGATCCTGGAGAATTGCTGAACAATCTCTGGGGTGTATGCCAACTTGATAGGAAAGAATTGCCCTGACTCTCTCTCTTTTTGTTTGTTCTGTTGCTGTGGCCCCCTGGCAGCAATCATTCCAGGAATTAACTTTTCTAAAATAACAGGACATTTGTTTTCTCTAATCCTCTAACTTCTTTAACTCTTGCCAAATCGGAGCAGAGGTGCTGGGGAATTTAACTTAACTTAAGGCTAGTTCTTCAAGCTGGACTTGTGCTTTGCATTTTCTTCCTCTGGCAACAGCAGAGATGATGCTCACCTGGCCCTTCCACTGTGTGGGAGGAGCCAGGCCCAGAGAGGATCCATCAGTGGTACTGATGAGAGTGTGCAGCAGGGCATTTCTGTGAGACATTTGATGACAAGAGGGCTGTAACTCATTATCTGGTACCTGTCATGGCAGCACTCACCACTAGACAGTAATGTTCTGTCTTTCAATAGTGCTTCCTAGGTGTTGAAGGATATATACCTAACCTCCCAGTGAAACACAGGCAAAGCCATGTTGTTTAAGAGCACTTTTAGTCCCACATGCAGTGGAGCTCTGGAGCATGGTCTCAACAGCCACTCTTTCCACTCTGGTGCTGTTGCTGGACAAGTAATCCCCATCCACGTCAGAGGGATGCAGCTGATGTAACAGTGATGCTAGAGTGAAGTCGTGCTATTTCTCCTACTATGGGACATACCTTTCTGCTTTGAAAACAGATTCCTGGAGGATATCTAAACAGAAGCTGCTGTAACCTGTAGAGAATTTAAATCATGACACTTCACTCTTCTGAGTTTGATGTAGATGGCAAAAGTTTTCCTCAAAAGGAGCACTGGTTTTGTTTGGTTGCATGGCAGCTAACAGCAGTATAACAAAGCAATCAAACCTTGAAAACCTTTCTGATTCAGTTCAGTGTCTTGTTACTCTGATGCATCTGTTAACCTTCAGAAAGCTACGTGGGTGTTTAGAAGAAGAATAAGGTACTCTACATTAAACACATTCTTTATCTGCCTCAGAAAAAGAATGGATTTTGGCAAGAGTTGCAGAGGCAGGAAAAAAAAATTGTATGCTAAAATAGGGGGTTGGTGTTTCCTGACCTTTCTTCATAAAAAGCAGAAGAAGGAGTTGGGGTTTTTGTGTTGCTTTTTTCATGTTTTGTTTTGTTTTGTATTGTTTATTTTTATTGTTTTTTTTTTTTTTCATACTACTCAATACGTGTGGTGTAGTTCTTTTAAAAAATAAAAAAATATTTTTTTAAGGAAATCAGCTAATGCTTGAAGAAACTAAATTTATATTTGGGGATTCTGGTGACATGAAAAATTCCTTAAACTTAATTTCCTGAGGAAAAATCAAGAATTATTTTTCAAATCAATTTCTAAATATGATATTTCTCTTTACTCTCTTATTTTTACTTAGAAATTTGATGTAGGTTTGTATTATGTGACTTGATGAATTTTTTCTTCTTTTTTTTTTTCTTGTCACATACTGTTAAAACATTTTGGTGCATGCAATTATCTAGTTCTTCAAGATGAATAGTGGACTCTCACTGACTTGAAAATTCTGGAGATCAGGTTGACATTTAAGCACCCTTCACTGATTGTATAATACTATATGAGCAATTAACCTTCAATTTTTACTTACACATGTGTATTCCATATGTCCATTAATTTTAACTCATTCTTTTTCATGGTATGTGATACATCAGGTATTCCTTTCATGTAGTGCAGGCTTTAGTATTTCCATCAGTAAAAAGCTCTGGTCAAAGTTCTGCTCCTGTGTTGCAGATAACTGAGCCTCACAGGCCTGTTTGGGACTCAAACATATTTCATGCTAATCTGCATTTAACTATTGTGTATCTTTGTTTCACTGAAGCATTCAGAGTATCAACTCAGTTTGTGATGGCTTCTGCCATTAGTGTCCTTGGTGGGATGTTGTTGAGACCAAAGGTCACTTTTGTGGAGCAACTAACCTGTGTACTATGATGCTGCAAAATGTAAGAGGAAGGTATAGGGTGTATCTAGACAGTAGGTACCTGACCTAAAAAGGCTAGAAAAATCAAGAGCTATTTGATTGAATGCTGTGATGAGGCATTTTTGCCAATAAAATCCCATTAGGTGAAAACTTGGAATGCTCAAAGGGTAAGTGATGTTTCTTGCTGTGAATGTATAAAATCCTTCTGAATGACTGAATCATCACATGAATGCTATTTCTCTTCTAATTTAATTAAGTAGCACTTAAACATCATTGGTACTTGACATTTAGGTCCCAGTTTGTAGCAGCATCTGCTGTTAGGTTTGGGAATCTCAGAAATTATGAGTAGCTTATGGCCTGATTTTTATATATATCTTTAAAAAAAAATAAAATATATATATATATATAAAATTGTACATGTGCACCCATATAGAGTGTATATATATTCTTAGACATATGTTTCTATTTCTGTAGACATCAGCCTTAGCCTAACTGTGCATCCAGAATTATCAGTCACTTTTAGGAAAACACAGATCTGGTTCTCTGGCCCATCGCTGCCCGTCCTGTGCACCGGAGAGCCCCCTGTACACAGGCCCCGCAGTTTCTTGCTCTGTCTCCATTTATGCCAGGTATGTAAGCACAAGCCTCATGTTGAGCATGTTTAAGAGATCTTGTTGATTACAACGGGAGTGCTCCCACAGCTTATAGCTGTGCAAATGTTTACATACCTGGCCCGCTCTGGTCCTATATAAAGATCTGTCTCCTTTTCCCTGTAAAGCCTTTTCTGTCTGCTGCTTTGAAATTTGCCATGCTTCACACTTTCCCCCAGCTGGAGGGATGCTGCCCAGATCCTTACTAGGAGAAGTCCTTGTGTCATAGGATTGAGGGCTGCAGCTTGCTGGGAATTTAAATGCTGGTCGAAACAGCAATCCATGCTTCAGTAAACAAGTACATGCTGGTAATGAGCTTCATGTTACTGGAGAGGCTTTTGTCAGTGTAAAGTTTGTCAGGATTCCCCAGACTTCTGTTTTGGATTTGTCCCTTATTTCCCTGCTGTCCCAGAGAGCAGCCTCACACGTGGATCCGTTCCAGCTCCTGAATATTCTGTGATTATTTAATCACAGTAACTGCATGCTTAAAAAAGAAGAAATAGACTTTGTGTGCATCACTGTGGTTCACAGAAAAGGTTGAATGTTGGGGCCATGTGTATAAACACCTCTACTTGCAATGGACATTCATATGTGTGAATATGAATATGTATGTGTAGTACATACATAAGATGAATGCACACATACAAAGATATCATCCTTTCAAAACAGGTTTTCTTTCCAGAAGCTGTAATAACAGGACGACCAAGGAAAGGAGCAACTTGCTGTTTGTTCCAGGGTGTGAATGCTTTTACATTGGTGAGAAACAAGCCTGGCCTTCAGTCACTCATTCCTTCTCTTGGTCCGTTTGCTTGAAGATTACATTGTTGCTCTATAGAAGGAAAAGTAACCTCTGAAAAGTGAATTTTCTGGGCTCAAAAGATTTATGCTCTGCTTTGTTGATGTTTTGCACTAGCACTTATGTCAGTCCTGCTCTTAAACAGTGTGGTAATGATCCTTGATACATTTTGAAGTGCTTTTTCTAGCTCAGACTTTTTTTTTTTTAAAAAGTACATATGTAATAGTTGTACTTGCTTTAAAATAGTACCTTGCTGTTCATGTGCTGTAACAGAATATGCAGTCAATGTTTACTTTCTCTTAAGCAAATTCAGTGTGCAATAGGCTTTTATGAACCCAAGCCTAATTTTAATGGCTGTGATACTGCCTGTGATGAAGGCCCTGATTCTGCTAAACAGCTGGACAGGTGCTCACTTTGGCTTTTTAATACTTGTCAGAGCACTGAAATGCCAAGAGCTTGCACTCAGTGACTTTATGTCCCAGAATTAATGGCATGTGGAAGTGGCAGGCATATCCCTATTTCCAGAGTCCCCCTTGAAATACATGTTGGAACTATATCTGCTCTGGAAATGTCAGTGATAGTGGCCATGAGCAGGGGTGTGATGGAAAGAAGATCCTGAGGAAGATGCCAGGTGAGAGTACACATATCCATAATGGGTAATCAGGCCTTCCAGAGCACTATGATTACTGTTAAAGATGTTTTGAGCTTTACCTTGTGCTTAATTAATGTCCATGTGGTGTTTGTTGTATTCTCCAAACCCACGGTGCACTACTGAGAATAGTGGATTCAGTAGCACAAGTTTTCTCAAAGGATTTGTAGCACTGCAGCTATGTTAGCTGCCCTGGTCAATAGTTTTCCCTTCTACTGTACACAGTAACCAGTCTGTGCTGGAAATTGAACTGTGCCTCAATTTATTTGTAAAATTACACAGGGTTGGTGGTTAAAGGAATATCCATAGGCATCCCTTCAGAGCAATTCTTATGAAAACTGGTGCCCTGGGTTTTGTGGTGAGAGATTGCCATGGAGGAGCTATCTATTGAAGTGTTACAAATGCTTCCAGCATACAAGTGCAACTCAGCTTCACTGGGACCTAATGCTTTGGAATAATTCTGGGGCTGCCTGTGGATAAGGCTGACAGAAAAATGCAAGTGAACATTGCACCAGTGAACATGACAGCTTCAGTCTCTCTCAAGGGGAGACACCAATTCTGTTGGTAGACAGCAACAGCAGATCTGACAGGTCAGAGAAAAAAAACAACATATAATGCAGCTGTACTATGGGTTTCCTATATGACCTTGAGCAAGCTTAATTCACTCCCTGATTTGGGTCTGTATTACTAGAAGCAAGAAAAATATCTCCTGTATCTCCTGTGTTTATATGGTGAGAGATTCGGGATGGAACGCTCTTACTATACCACTGTGCAGCACATAACACAGGGGAGTTTTAAGCAACTAATATAAATAAGAGAAGTTCTTCTTCCAGCTCAAGGGATAACAAAACCTTCAGAAATCTAGCTTGTTTAAATGAAGATAAACAGATTTGATTTGGTATGATAACTATTGGTGTGGCAACTATCTGTCACTACTGCTGCAAAGCAGAGTCTTTTATCTGTGTGGAAAAACATAAAAATAAAGGGTTATTAAGAATATTTTTCAAGCCTGAGGCTGCTTTTCTGGTATATTTCTTTTAAACCAGCAGCTATACCCGTTGACATGCTAGTCAACCTTCTTGCCCCTTGCAAGACAAAGAACACTAGGAAATTGAGCCCACTTACAGTAAATTGGACATCCCAAGATTCCTGGTGACTCCCTTCCCTTCCTGCTTTTGGCTTATTCTATTGAGAAAAGGAACACCAATATTGTTTTATGAACTGTTATCAGACATGTACACTTACTTTAAAGGCATGGTCAATTTTTACTGAGCCTGTATTTATCATCTGAGTACATTTAGGTTCTTTATCATAATGACTTTTAAAACAAAAGCATGTCCCCATAACAAAACACAACTTTCAATGCAAAAACCGATTATGGTAGAATGGTTTGGGCTGGAAGGGACCTTTAAAGGTCATCTAGCCCAATCCTCTCACAATGAGCAGAAACATCCTTAGCTTGATGAGGTTGCTCTGTCCAACGTGTCCTTTGGTGTTTCCAGGGATGGCATATTTACCACTGCTCTGGGCAACCTGTACCAGTCTTTCATCATTCTCATTATACAAAATTTCTTCAATGTATCTAGTCTGAATATACCCTAGTTTAGTCTAAAACAATTGCCCCATGTCCCTCTAAAATGGTCCCTTTGAAACATGTCCTAATAAAAGACCCCAACTTTCTTAAAAGCCTCTAAGTGTTGAAAGGCTGCAAGAAATCTCCCTGGTGCCTTCTCTTGCTCCAGGCTGAACATCTACAACTCTCTCAGCCTTTCCTTGCAGGAAAGGTGCTCCAGCCCTCTGATCATCCTCACTGGGAAGAGGTGAATGAGATCCACTGTCTTTCCCATACTGAGGAGCTCAGAGCTGGGTGCAGCATTCCAGGTGGGATCTCATCAGAGCAAAGTAGAATAGCAGAATCACCTTCTTCACCCAGTTTTTGCTGTAGCACAGGACATGGCTAGATTTCTGGCCTGCAAGCCCACATTGCCAGGTCAGGTACAGGTTTTCTTCCACCAGCACCCTCAAGTCCTTCTCCGCAGAGCTGCTCTCCATCTCTTTATCCCCCAGCCTACATTGATGCCAGGGGTTGCCCTGACCCAGGCTGAGGACCTTGCTGAACATTGAGGTTGATGTGATCCCACTTCTTGGGCTTTTCCAGGGCTCCCTAAGTGGCACCCCTTCTCTCAGCTGTGTCTACTGCACCATTCAGCTTGGTGCCATCAAGTTTTACCCAATATTTAGCCATAATTATAAGTAGCTGTAATACAGTGTACCTATATACCAAGGACCTGGATTCAGATTCTGCTCTTCCCAGTGGAGATGTCCATAAGCATAAGAGTGGTAATTGAAGGCATTTCTAGCCCTCTAGGAAGACTGGCTCTTGTTAGAGCTGCTTAACAATTACAACCATGGTGCTGCAAAAACTCCGCAATTCATGTCAGTGATCTGTGCAATAATTATAATTTTTGAGTTGCAGTTGTGCTTTGGTAGAGGAGGAAGAAGTTGGGAAAGCTGTTTGGTGAGTCACAATAAGATAGAGTGGAACAAGTCCCAGAGAACAGATTAACTCAGAATCTGAACCATCTTTGCTAAGCACATTAAAATACTTCAGTAGCACTTTACTCTTAACAAAAATTTTATAAAACCTGGCTGAATACCAGTAGCAACTGCTTCAAGTGATGTAGAATCAGGACTTCTTGGCTTTTTGGTGTTTATTGTTATTGTTTGGTATGGAGATTTTTGTTATTTAATTTGGGTTTTTTTTTGGAGGGGAGGATGTTGTCCCCCCAAGAGGACAGAGGAAAGTTGAAGGACATCATAAATCTCACATAGACCTTTTACTTTCACTGTCTAATCCAGGAAGGGTAAAACATATATTTGCAGACATTTGACAATTAAAGATCCTAAAATGGATGAATAGCCTTTTATTTTATTGACTCTAAGGAGATAGAAAAGCAAATACCTATTTCTCCCAGATGGAAATTTACACTTAAGCCATCATGGTAGGCATGTTACAGGTTTTTGGAATTTTTTTTCATAAGGTTTTGTTTTCAAGAATAAAGACTCTGCAAGAGATTCTCAGACTTTATTTATGTCTTTAAGAAGAATTAATTTTAAAAAAAATACAATGTATAAATTGTGAATGCTTGCGTCTCATTACTTTAATCTTTTGTCTGAATCTTGTGGAAATTTCTTGTGTTAGAATGTTGAGTTTCCCAATTTTTATGAATATTTTTTCAGAGATTCTTTGCAAGGGAACTGAACATCCAGATTTAAAGGTATCATTGAAAAATATATTCCCTAGCATTTCTGGAGTGTTTCAAGTTTCAGTGGAGATGACTGCCAAGTATTTATGTTGTGTTAGAGGCATTAGAGCATCTTCAAAGAAATATCAGCTGCTGCTGGGACAATATAAAGTGAGATTCATGGGACTCAACTATCGTTTGTCCAAATTTACTGAAACCAATAAAGCAAGCAAGCAAAAAACCAAAATCTCAAACCCCAAAACAACATCCATACCAACCCTCCAGAAAGGTACAGGGCACTTTAAATAAAAAAGAGAATCTGTAATTTTGATATGCTACATGAACTTTCTGGGAGAAGTTCTTGTAGTGAAGATCACCTCTGGTTTGAGATTATGAGTTCTGATTTCATCCAAATCCAACCTGTGTGCAAGAGTTCTGCACATTGTGTTGTTATGAGAGCTACCAGAATAATCTTTTCATTAATAATCTGTGGTTGCTGTTCTGTCACTGCTCTTTTCAGTGCTGTGTTCATAGGACCTGAGCCACCTTCTAGTGCTGTGGAAGTGCAAAATTCCTGATAAGCTGCACTTAGCATCCTACTTGATTTGATTAATGAGTCTAAGACCTGAACTCTGAGATAAACTATATCTGACATATCTTGTTGGTGATGATGCAGCAGCAAATTCTGTATTTCTTGTGTGAGGTTTCAAGTGCACTTTTAAGATAAAAAATGAGAAAGTTAAATATTTGCCCTACTCAGTGATGTGTGGGTAAAAAATTAAAGGAATATTGTAACTGAAAATCAGATTTACACTTCAAAAAAGTTCAAGCATGTGAAAGCAACAACAAGACAACCAGAGCCCAAATGATGGTTTTATTTCTACCTTAATCTTATTTACATTATACATTATGTGCCATTATATTAGCTATAAATATCTGTTCTGCAGGCCACTGAGAGTTCTTCTGGTATTGCAAATTTGGCAATGTGAGCCAGTGAGAGGGAATCAATGAGTTTGAGTTATTAAAATGTGCAAATGCTTTCTAAATCTTAAGGACAAAAAGATGTGTTACACTTTGAGGAAGTGATCTGTATATGGGAGTGAGGATGGTGGGATGTTTGTACAGGAAATTCAGTGGGAAGGACAAGGGAGGATTTTTAAGATGTAAATCCAGTTTAGCTCCAGCCAGTAGTACCATATCATTTTTTTAAGGTAATGTGAGGATTACACCCTTCCTGAAAGGGAAGGGGAGGTCCTTCAGCACTTCTGTAGCTCTTTCTCTTAAATCTGTGCCTAGCAAAAAGCAAGGATAATGATGACTGGCTGTGTGCATCTATGAAAAACTCAGAGGACAAATTTGGCAGAAGACACAACTTCTTTCAGGGCAGGTGTCAAGGCAACATATGTGAGTTGAAATAGAAGAGAAAATGGACCACAGGTAGTTAGATCACATTAAGAAATGCTATTAACTGGTAACTTACAGTGTTTTGCTACTGCTTGTTATTGTGTTATCTCTTCTACTCTTAGCTGTTTAACTTATCAGTTCTCTTATCACCATAGGCTGATGTCATCTTGTTGCCTAATGCATCCCCTGGTGAGCCCCTTAAGAAGCATCCTTTGTTGGCACCACAGGGAAAACAACAGTAAGAAGAAACATCTTGAGGATGCTATTAATATATTTGTATTCTTAAAACATGCTCTGTAAAAGTAAGTGGCTGAGGATTCTTGAATAAATTCTTATTCAGGCTAAATGCTCATCAGAACTGTAATATGTAGGCAGCTACACTTTGCCACCAAGAGATTGCCCCTTTGGGCACTGGCTTGAGGACTAGTTCTGGAGGGGGAAAGGAAAAATTAAGAGCAAGACAAAATGCTTCAGGGCCTTGAGGAGCAGTGAGGTGCAGAGAGGAGAGAGGGGTGCACCCCTCAATAACACTTGGGTTTATCCTGCTGCCATAGCACT
Organism: Oenanthe melanoleuca; assembly: GCF_029582105.1. Lineage (NCBI taxonomy): Eukaryota > Metazoa > Chordata > Aves > Passeriformes > Muscicapidae > Oenanthe > Oenanthe melanoleuca. The sequence goes on from NC_079335.1 coordinate 96,266,200, forward strand.
GCCATGTATGTGCACACATTACCTGCTGCTCCACTCCCACTGCACAGCTGTCACAGCTGGGGAGGGCAACACAAGCAGCATTTCTGGGATTTCTGTTCCATTTGACCCATTTTTATCTTGGCACAGAGTGGCTGAGAGTGGAAGAGAATGGCTGTATCTTAGCTGTGTTTTGAAGGGAAGCATGCTGGAAGCTGGGCAGCACTAGTGCAGCCTTGGAGCTGTTGGTGTGGCAGCAAAAGGGTCACCAGCCCCAGCACATCAGTGGTGCTCTGCCATGCAGGGGCAGCAGTGGTAAGGAGAGACAGTGGGCTGAACTGAATTCCTGTCTAAATCTGTGGATGTGGGTGGATTCATCAGGACTAATATCTGGAGACAGGTTTGTATTTCTCTGGTTTCAAAATAAAAGATGCCTGGAGGGAGAGCCTCTTCCAGTTAGGGCTGGGGGAGAATGGGGGAGGAATAAAGATCAACTTAGGTGGAGCATCTTACTTTCTTGTTTCTTAATGGTCAGCATTCACCTTAAAAATGAGGTGTTGCACACATGCCAGTGAAAATTCCCTCTTCAACCTATTAGGAAATTGGAGTGCTGAGGATTGGAAATGCTAACCTAACTGTGGAAATGCCCCTAATTTAATGCTTACCTAAATGGGCTACTACTGTGTATGGAAGAGTTTTGGGCTAAAACATCATGGTTAACTCTTGCATCCTATTCTAGCTAGTGACATGATGATGATGGGACAGAGATGAAATGGCAGAGAAGTCAAATATGTCAGGCAAGGCACTGATACCATTATACAGGACACTGGAAAGCATGTTTTGGAATATTGCATACTTACTATAAAGTAACTGTGTTAAAGTTGAAATAAAACTAGAACATATGGAAAGTCTAGTGTGGATATTAAAAGATTGAAAATCCTATCTTATGGGAAGGAACTAGAAGAGATTGGCTTGTTTAGTTTAGCAAAATAGAGTTGAGAGACTATTTGACAGCACACTATAAATACATCCAGGGCTAAATGCCAGAGAGGGGAAAAAGCTATTTAAACCCAAGAGCAATATTTGCATAAGAACAAGTGGGCATAAACTTGGCCCTGAGTAGGATTAAAATGGAAATCAGATGATTTTTACCCCTCAGTGCAGTGAGGTCATTTAACTGCCTCCCAGTAGGAGCAACAAGGGCATGCAGCACGCTTTGCAGACAGAGAGGGACTATGTGCTACAGTGCCCACAGAGACCCAAACTTCATGGCTACATCCTGGCCATAGTTCCATCCTGGCCCTGTGTTCCCAAGCACTTGAACTGGTACAGCAGTGACTGACGTGTCCTGCCACTGGTGGTTATCCCCTGACGTGAGAAGAACGTTCTCCTGCCGAGAATGAAGCACTGGTAATAAATTGCAGCTATATTAAGGGTCCTTTAATGGCCTGGGGAAGTTTTCTGCACCTCTTGCACCTGTGCTTGTGACTCTGTTGATGCCAAAATGCCTACTGATATCTTAGGAGCTTTCATGTCAATAAGATTCCTCCTGTAAGGAAGGGATACAGGATTAGGCTTTTAATTGTGTTACCCAGGGAGGAAAAGTAGCTTCCCTGACTGAAAATGGCAGAAGTATCTCAAAAGTAACAGCACAGGAAAAAGAAAGTTTTGTTTTTTTTTTTTTAATAATTAAAATTACTTTTTTGATATTGCTAAAAATCATATGACTTTTAAAGTTGATGTTTAAACATTTCATTTTATCCTGCAGTTAGACTAAGAATATCGTACACAGTTAGCAGATAAGAAACCCAGAGTGCAGAGGATTTTGGGATTTGGAGGCTGGCAGGATGATGTCAAGATGCCAGGCTTTTGGTTTTCAATTGTAGGGTCTGCCTCTTGCAGTTTTCATCCTCTTGAATGACAGCACCCATGAAACTTAACAGTCTTTCTGTTTTCCCCCAGTCTTTTCTGTCACTAATTTCATTTGGATTCTTTGGCTTTTGAGCTGAAATTTTCAAGGCTTGTTCCTTTATTTGTCACTGATATTTTAGGCACTTCTCTCTTTCCTAAAACTCAAAAAGTGAATGCCTGTAAACTTGGTGGTAGACCTTTCTATTGCAGAAAAAGCTGAGGAGAAAAAGCTGAAGCAGGCACAGAAATAGCCTCCTGGGAAGCAGATTGACACGTAGTACTTTGGTAGCTTTGATTTGAGTCAGATGTAACTTTCTGAAATTTGTACCCTCTGCACAAAGGTACTTTCTGTACTAGAGTTAATCTGGCAAAATGCATAGCTAAAGACAACCTTAGAAAAGATTGCAGTGGTACACAGTCAGTGGTGTGTCAATTATAGTAATTTTCCCTGGGTTTTGATTGCTTTTCCTTGCACATCATATATATTCCTTTTACATAGGATAGGGAATGTGTCTTATCCTCACATTGTCCATGGTGAGCCACTGTGTTGTGTCATCCATGGACCTCAGTAAGAAAAAGGCAGAACATTTCTGCTGGAGAGCATTGCCCTGACAGAGTAAAAAAAAGCAAACCATTTCTGGTACTGACCTTCATCATTAACCTGGTTTTTCATGCATTTCCCCCACAGCATGGTGCTAAGAAAAGGGAAACTGGAGCCAAACACTGTGCTCTTGAATGCTTCTTAGGAGTCTATGAAGAAGGCTTTTCTATGTACATAAGGTTTTTCCCAAAAATTAGTTTTGGGAGGTTTTAAAACTTCACATATTAGGCTGTATTCCAGTCATGTTTTAATTAAAGGAAGAGGTTTGGGTAAGCCTCTTTAAATGTTTTAAATAAAAAGTGTTGCTTGAGAAATGCAGAATTCCTTCAACATTTTTGAAAAATATTTTCTTATACTTTGTTTAAAACAAGACTGTTAAAAAAAGAAAAAACAAACAAGAATCTGACAGGCACATCTTAAATAACCAAAATAGTTTTAAAAGAAAAATAAATCCAAGTAAAATGAAATTACATTTGGGAGGAGAGGTATCAAACTAGTTTCAGAGTTGGCACCAACTTTTTTTTTGCTAATAAAGTCTGTTATTTGTCCAGCACTACTGCTTGATGATTCACCTATCATTCAAAGCAAGCTATTTTCCTTCTTAGGGCTTTAAATGATGTAAAATTATGTATATCCACACATTTACATTACAGCTGTCACTGTGCTTCTTGTCAGCATCACATTGTCATTTAGCATATTTGGAGGAGGAAAGGGAGTTTGTTTGTTTATGATTTCAGCAGAAAAGTATTTTGGCTTATGAATTCTTTCTTTCCAGGAAAGAAAAAAAGCCACAGAACCCTTAAATTCTTTCTGTTGTTTAAAGAATCAAAAAGCTATATCTTGGGAGAGTACAAACATATGTAATTACCATTTTCCACAGGGGCTACATCTGATTCAGAGCACCTAAATTCTTACAGTAATCCAACTTCCAAGTGGGTTTTTTTTTCCTATATAAGAAGAGAAAATGAAATGAGATAAATTGCAGATTAGCAGATGGCAAATACTTAGCAGCCTATGTGAAATAATTTTTTTGGTATTAGTCCAGTTCCAGGCGGATGGATGTCCTCATCCCCAAACCTGCCATAACAAATTGCTAAGAAAGCTGAATACTGACTCATTTACCACCTACTTTGAAGAGTTGTTCCCAAAGTCAGAGATAAATTTTGGAGGGGTAGTCTGGGGATGTCCACAGACATCTTTGTTACCCGTGTTTTCCCTTTCTGTATATAAACAGAAGCCTGCAGTCTCTATGGCTGTCAGTGTAGCACCCCTCACAAGCCTTAAAATTCATCTTAAATAAAAATAAAAAGCTACTATGTAGGCACAACAAAATTTACTATAAACGGGTCTTAAGTACATAATTACATGATAGACCCAAATGGCTCCAAAAGAGTTGCTCCAGGCTATTGTGTAAGCAATACTCCTTTGAGAAATATATAAATACATGTAATTCAGTATATAATACACATGTTAAAAAACTACCTAATTACATATTTTCCCAGGAGAATGAAAAGGCTCCAAAAGAGCTACTCCAGCCTCTCCAGTACACAATGTGTGTTTTATAACCTTTCATGAATCTCTTCCATTCTTTTTCCGTTAGGAGGGGAAAAAAACAGTAAGGAAATTAAATACAAAACACCTACTGTACATTTAATTTAGAGGACAAAATGCAATGTTGAAATAACATTAAGGGTGTGACGCAAACCAAGGAAAGCCAGGAAATTGAGTGTAAAGGCTGTTACTCCATCCTTAACTCACGTCACTTATATAATGTTTCAGGCCACTGTTCTGTAATGGCAGATTTTAAATTTCATCACTTAAACCGGGGTTGTGGGCTATCTACACTTAGAGGTAATTACGTGGTTTTTACTGCTGGAATACCTGCATACTCCTAATGTATTTATTTATGTGCAGGCATGTACACATGGTTTTAGGACCTTTTTTCTCTTTCCTTGTGCTGAAATTGCTGTGGAACTCCCATTTGCCTGAGAATATGTTCATGTGTACCAAAGTGATGAAGGGAGAGAAAGAAATGAGTTTAGTCTTTGGCTGGTGGTGGTGAGATCTGTGGTTGCCCTGGGGATCTGCTCTGAAGCCTGAATCCAGCTTTGGAGGAAATCCCACTGCCCAGCTTTGCAAACCCCCTTTGCTGGCTGGCAGTTTTGTTAGTGCAGGGGAGTGGATGTCCTGGAGAGGCTGATCACATCTCAAGTGCAGTGCTGGGATTCCTGTGGGGATGGTGAGAGCCTGCTGTGCAGGCTCTGAGCTGCATGCTGCCTCTGCAAAGAGGCAGCCTGGGGAGGGTAATGATGGTCTGATGTGTTCATAGCAACCTGTGTTACCAAGTAGATTATTATAAACACTATTTTCCTTTAGAGTAAAAATATAATTTGTTCCCTCTCTTTTGCACCATTCCCTGAAAACAAACAAAATAGTACATACACATTTCATCATTAGAAGGATGTGCTACATGCAAGTAAATTTCGTAGTATTGTATATGAATTTCACCACAGAGCCCAACAGAATAATGAAGCCATTTGCTTCATCTACTCTGGATTTGTTAATACTGTTTGTAAAAATCATACTGTGGGATATCTATGTTTATCCCAAGTGCTGGCCCAGGCAGAACAACAGGATTACAGAAGACAGATCAGTTTTCCATTCTTATTACAATGGTCAGAGTTCCTTTATTTTTTAAATTTTATTAAATAGATATGTTCTCCTCAAGGAAGTGAACCCAAAGCCTTTCTAAAAAACCTTTATTAGTTTTTTTTTTTTTATCACAGAGACCCAACAGTAGTCTCCTAGTATAGATGTGGGGCTTTCACTTGGGTTACAGGAGACCCAGTGAGTCTGATTAGCAATGCAGCAAAGCTCCCACAGGAATAAAGCAGAGTTTTGCCTGAGTATAGACAGGTGTCCAGACTAAGTGTCTGGTGTATGAAGTCTGTCAGTGTGTCTGTGGCCTGAAGGAGGCAAATGTGGCTTAGTCCAGGTCCCAGGTGTCCTCATGAAGGGCTGTGTGGGGTGTCTGTAAGGTAAGCTTCTGATCAAAACCAGGAAGATTTCTGTATAATCCAAAGCTGCCATTTGTCCATGTGTTCTTGCTGAATTATCAAATCAGCACAGTTTCTTGAAAACCTGTTTTATCAAAAAATGCTTCCAGTTTGCTCTAAACTTTTCTCAGATTTTTTGACAAGTGGTGTACATAAAAAGTGGTTATAGAAAACTTGATCTTTCATGTCCATGGGGTTTTTTTAGGAGAAACTTTGAAAAGTTGCTTACATATGTTTTATTCTAACAGGTATGACAGTGGGATTGCCTTTGTGTTCATGAATCCTGTTCCTTTGGATGGCAAGAAAAGGTGATTTTTTTTAAAAAAGGGGAATTTTAGCTCTCAGGAGTCACAAAATTGGATGGGCTGAGAGGAAGCTGCTGTATTATGCAAAACAGAAGGTGAGGTAAAAGGACATTAAAAAGTACCTACAGACTGTAATCTTTACACCAGTGTGGCAGTCTGCATCTGAAACTGGATTTAACAGTGTTTTCCAGCTGATCTGTGCAGTTGGTCATTAACAGCCTTTAGAGTTGGAAGTGCTTTTTATATTATCAAGAGACCCAGAGAATTAACTAGTTGGTATTTGCTTAACAGCTGTACAGATGTCAGAGGGAAATGACAGATAATGTCTCTTTCCTCCACTTTCCCTGATGGATATCCAGCGTTTGCACATTGGGTGTTTTTGTTTGGCTTGGCAGCAGGCTTTAGGGTTAGAGAAGCACTGGCTTGCTGTTAGCAGTGGGACTGCTGGTGTTGTTTACAGGCACCTGAAAATGTTTGCATCCCAAGCAGGAAGCCGGAGCACAGCGATGGAGTCTGAGCACCAGCAGCCTGAGTTAGCAGGGAACTGGCATGCTGGAGTGCAAGACAGAGAGAGAGAGAGAGGAGAGAGCACTGTGGGAAAAGGTAATAACCTGGCACAAGCAGCAGGTAAGTTGGCATTGGGACCTAGGTGAATTATGGGGAGCTGGCAGTATGCCCAGTATCCAGCAGTGTCCCCCTGCCTCTGCTCTCCAACCCTGCAATCTCCTTAAATGTCAGGTACCAAGCAGCCCCTTGAGCTGCCTCTCCTCTTCTGCTCTAATGGCAGGGTGAAAGCATCCAGCATGGCCTTTCTAGTCCAGGTCTTGCTCTGAGTATGAGGTTTCCTGGTTTGGCATTGAAGCAGAGCTGGCCTCAGGTTCTAAGTACATATACTTTTAAATCTGGATCTAAGCACTGGAATAGTGTGAGTCCTTATTCCTGTCCTTATTCATATTTCACTTGCACCAGCAGGGGAATGATAAAGTTGATAACCACCTATAGCACACATTGTGGATGATTTTTTAGCTCTAGGCTTTGCCTGGCTCTAATTTTAACAACAAATGTACATTCAAGTGAAAACTAGACACTATGCTGGCATCAGGCAATTTATAATTATAGAGGCAGACAGTAATAGGACTAGAGTGGTTTTAAACTAGAAGATGAGAGATTTAGATTAGATGTTAGGAAAAAATAGTTTAGGTTTCTCAGAGTGTGAAGTGAGGCACTCACACACTCAGTGAGGCACTGGAACAGGTTACCTAGAGAAGCTGTGGATGCCCCATCCCTGGAAATGTTCAAAGCCAGGCTGGATGGGGCCCTGAGCAATCTGTCCTAGTGGAAAGTGTCCCTGCCCATGGCTAGGCATGTTAGAACTTATGATCATTCCAACCCAAACCATTCTATGATTCCATGATTTTATAATTACTGAATTTTACCTTAATTTACTGAATTTTACCTTAATTTCCATGACACCAGCTTAGGATGCAATAAACAAAATTATGAATTGGATTCTGGTTCCAGTTCTGCCTATAGAGCCCCAAAATATCTCTGTTCACTTGTGCCAGCCTCACTATTCAGTTTATAGAGACAGATAATTCTTTACGGGTCAATTTAAAAAAAAGACCATGGTAAGGAAAAAACAATTGGAATTCTGACCCAAAATTCTAACTAGACAAATATAAAACTATTTGTTTAAGAATATGAGATATCTAAAGATTGCTGCTGAGTGAATTAGTGTCTAAATTTATAGCACACTGATTAATCCTTGATTATTGTTTGTGCGCCTACTGTTTTAGAGTAGAGAATTTAAGGTATATTCCTATTTAGTAAAAGGTGAAGACAGCCTTACAGGTCTCTATAGGACACATCAATTTAATAAATGAATATATAGAAAATATAGAAAATAGTGTATACCTTGCCCATTCTGCCTTATAGGGTTAGACCAGAAGCCTCTGACCCCATGAGTCGTAAGAGAGACCCCAGTGCTGCATATGCAATCAGGAACACCAGAGTGCTCTTTGTTGCACTCAGGAGAGATGCCACTTCAAAAGATCATGTTCTGGGCTGGTAAGCAAACCTGGTGAGAATATCTCCTGAAGTGAATGCTGGAGTTTCATTGAACTTAATATGAAGAAGATTCAAGTGACAGGATGCTGGCCTTGGACAGGGGTGGCAGAGGTTGAAGCTTCCAGATCATTACCTGAGCAGTGGTCCTTGCATTGCTCCAACTACCTCACTGTGAAATAGGGTTAAAAGCATGGAAAATGAATGCACCTGAGGTGAGAGGAAAACCACTAGTGCTGCAGATAAGCTGGAGTACTGTGGACTGAAAAATGCCTGTGAATATGTCCTTGGAGAGAGGATCTGTCCTGAGCAAAGAGAACAGGATCAAGAACATGCAGAAGAGAAGTGTCTTGTTAAGGTTGGAGTCATGACAGGCACACTGCCACTGCCTGCAGCTGACATCATGCTAGGGAAGTAAGTAAGATGGCTTGCTCCTGATCTTATTACAGACTGGTAGCTTCTGCTGCCCCTCTTGTCAAATGACTTGCTTTCTTTGAGAGAAAAATCTCATTCACCCCCATGTGACTTAGGGAGAACAACATGTAAAGTCATTTCTGCCAATTCACTTGTGTGTAAATAGTCATGGCTGCCAAATTGGTACCAAGAGTTATTTGGGACCACCAGGTTTCTTTGATATCTCTGTGTGTTGCAGGCACAAGGGAATATGTTCATTTTCTAAAAATAGGGTGCTGTCTGCATTTTTAAGTTTTTGTTTTATCTTGCATTTTGCCCTCAAACTGCCTTCCGAGTTCTTCAAAATCCCACATCTTGGCCCATTTTCAAATCACTGTTTAGTTAACAGGGCTAGGAGCAGAGAATTCACTATACAAACTCATCCATTTTAAAGATGCTGGTGAGTAGCTCTAAAAGGTCAAGATACTTAGATTTTTCCAGTCTGATAGCAGTCTAGCTGGGTTGAGCCACCTCTAAAACACCAACTATGTCCCTTGCAAACATTTCATTTCTGACAGCCCTTCCAAATGTCTACTTCCCAATTTTATCTTTTTTTCCTGGATTGCCACCACCCTCTAACTTTGGCTCCAAGAGATTAAGATAAAAGAGAAGGATTACATCTACCTAAGCTGTGTTTGCCCTGTTCCTTGTCATCTGCCATGCCTGAGTCCCTGAAAAATACTCATCTCCAGGCTCTCCTTCTGTGACCCATCCAGATGCTCACTTGGAATAGTTAACAGTGCTACATTTGTGTAGTGCAGCACTTTATTTCAGTTAGAGTTCTCTCCAGCACAGGAGAATTCATGCAGGCCCTTGAATTAAACTGGCTTTAGCCTTGCTGAATAAATTTTGCTTTGTGAAGTGAGACCACTAATCCTTGCTGTAATAAGAGGATACTCTGCACATACTCCTGAGTGAATGTGATATTGTATAAGAGATCATACCAAAACTCAGAAGTACACCATTAATGTTTACCGTGATAATTACCCATTAGTTCTTGAAGAAGAGTTCTAGTCTTCTGCTTCAATGACTATTTTTTCATCCCTTGAAAAACACTCTTCCTCCTGACTCCAAGGTAGGTGTGAGATAATTCACGATACCACCATTTAATTTATAATTTTGTCAGTCATTCAGTGAGTCATGATTTTATTATTACAGGAATGCAACCCACAAACAGATTTCCCCCTCTGTCCCCCACCCCACAGTTCAGTTTGTTTGGTCCCAAAGAAAGCCTTGGTGCCACATTGCCCAACAGACAATTATAGACCACGTTTCCACCCAGGGCTTCTGTAGCTGCACTGTCTGCCTGATGGGTTTTTTTTTGGGGTTTCACCCCCCTGCCTCTTGCTTCACCTTCCTTTCCTCTCTCACTGTTCAAGTGGCTTCTCTGAGTATGTTTTTGTATTCTGGTGCTTGCAACCTGAGCATGTAGAGGCACCTTGGAATTAAGTGTCTCAAACCTACCCCTGATCTGTGTTTTTGCTTTCAAGCACTGCTGATGCAGTAGTCAAAAGAGACAAATGGTGTGAGCACAATCAGCAAGAGCACACTGGAAATTGCTACCTCCTCCTCTCTTCTTCCAGTCAAAAACAACAGTATTTGTAACCAGAGAAAGCCTTATGCAACACACAAGCATCTCAAGTATGGCAAATGACTTCCAATTGTTCCATGTGTCTAAGTAATTCCTGGTCCCCCATTTCTGATATATTTTGTAATTTTTATTAAAACAATCACTTCTTCCTGTCCTATTAGTGTCTGGATGTTTTGTAGGGACAGTGTCTAATACACTACAGATACTTTATCCTGAACAGTTTGCAGACTTTTAAGTATATAAAAATAAGAACACGTGATAAAATTAGGAATATATGGAATATATGAAAAGTCCCAAAGTGGAAATAAATTTTTTTTCTATATGTTTCTAATCAGCAAAAGTGGGTGGGTTGCTGCACTGCAACAAGTTTCTGATGTTCTGTGTCTCCTGACTAATTAAGATCTTTCACAAGGAAGCTCCTTTTTCAATTGGAGCTTTGTTGAGAAGATATAAATCATGCCATTGCAGTGTTTTTTTTCAAGAAGTTGGATGAGCCTTTCCAGTGTGCCTGGAAGACCTCAAAGGACCTCTGGATGGACAACCCACCTTACAGGCTAAGATCTGGAGCCAGGTTTTACAAGAATTAACAGATAATTTTGAAGTCCTTATTTACTTCCTGAATCAGAGACACTTGGATTTTGAGAGAAACATATTATTTAAGCATGTATTTTGGGATAGATCTTCTCACCTCCCTGAATTTAAATTTTTAGAATTCAGAAAAACCCAACCAAACAAGAAGCAATTATGCTTTCTATTAATTTCTAAAATCTTAGACTTGGATGTTCCTATTCCTAATGAAATTAGATGTGCATTGAAGTAGTGTCCATCTCCTTATTTTCCATTGTGTCCCCTGAATTTGCTCCCTCCCCGCCCCCCCATTTTTGTCTAGAAAAGACCTCTAGAAAAACTAATAAAGATGGACTTTTAAAATTTCCAACATAAGATAGTTTCTTGGGTTTTGTTTATTTACTCATTCAGGTAACTAGATTGCTAAGGCTTCTCTTTTGCTAAAACCTTAATTTGTTTTCAATAAAACCTGATGCATTACACCACAGATGTGATGGCAGTATCACTGGGATATGTTTCAGGATCAAGTGCTAAGATCTGTATTTTACTGCTTATGATTAACCCCATTGTTCCTTGTGCAGTGCAGCCAAGTCATCAATTTGCTGTCATAAACATGTCTGTCAGAGTTTGGACTTCATCTATGTTACTTAGGATATGGGAAGAAAAATGGTCATGGGTCACTGTGGAAAGGCAGGAAAAATAAAAGCATGAGCACCATGGTATCTGGGGCTGGCACGTGGAATCAAGGGAACAAAAACTGGAACCTAGGGTTTTATTAGCAACATAAGGAGACTTTCAGCCTATACTTACAAGGAGAACAAAATAGACACAAATGCTACAAAAATGTACAAAAGAAAGCTGTCTGACAGTTGAGAAATCTCATTTTGCAAACCACTGACTGTCATTCAAGAAAGAACTGCTTATGACCTTATTCTGTCAAAAAAATTCTTGAAGCAAAAATTTGCATAGGAGAGCAGAGGAAGGAAAATCTTCAGGACCAGGATTATGCTTTATGGCCCAAATAGGTAACAGTGGTGGACTCATCAGGCTGCCTTTTTGATAAGACACCGAAAAGTCAGAGAATTTTCTCAGCCATATCAGCATGAAGAGTAAAAAACATCACCAAGACTGCAGATCCTGAAATGAGAAAATGCCAAAAGAAACAGAGATTTTATTTCCTCAGCTGTTATCATGACATCACAATCCTGTTGAGCAGTAAAGGAATGGTGTTTTCTAAAATGAGCTATAAACTCAACGATAAGAGGCAATTTTTTTTCTGGTTTTTATTTTCCTAATTTTTTTAAAGTGACTAGTTGACCCTTAGTCTCAAATCCCCATTTTGGGGTTTCTAGGGGTCTGATTTTTTTCAGAATGTGTTAAACACTTCCACTCCTTCCACCAAAGTCATACTTCAGGTTGTGTAAAAGCATCAGGAGTTCTATAGGGATTTCTCCTGGAGCAAATATACAAACAGCAGTCTGAGAGCTCCAGCTCTTAAAAGTATGGAGAACCTTAAATGGATAGGCTGGGATAACTGGGACGGAAAGAGAGACATCTGTTGAGTTGTTGAAAAGACATATGCTCCCAGCACTTCCTTTGTCATGCAGTTTGGAAATCTTTTCTCTCTGAGTTTATTGCTAATATTTAATTTAAAACAAAATTTGGATTGTTGACAAAATTATAACTTGTAAATGGACACTCCTCCCCTCCTCCTTCCCAGTCTTGTCCGGGCAGTTCTTGCTCCCCCATTTCCTCCTCCTGCTGGTCCCAGCTCATGTACCCTGGGTTGTGCTGAAGAAAGGGGGAACTCACCCTGGCTTTGGCCTTATGTGAGAGGACAAGGTTGGCAGAAGACTGGCAAGTGGTGTTTTGCTCCTCCTGTTCGCCTTCAGGATTGTAATCACGTTTATATTGGATGGAAAACGTGACTTTATTTGTGTGTGTGTGTTTGTGTATGAACACTTAATGACATTTCAAGGCATCCGACAAAAGCTTAATTCCTTGGATTGGTTTCGTCAAATAATAAAATGACTTGACATAAGCATAATTGAAAGCAGATGTGGAAATATGGACTTTTAGCAGTCATTCTGCCCCCTCTCCCCCTGCCTTTTTTCTCTTAACTCTGTTCATGCCAGAAATATTTTTATTTTTCTTTCCTACTTCCTATCTGCAGAAGAAATCCTGGGGAGGATGAGTTCTGAGGAAATAGCCGAAGGGTATTATTTTGCATTTTAATGTCTCTTCGTAAAATTTTTACCTTTTCTGAGTAAATTTTCCATTATGAAGGAAAGTTCCTCTCCCCTTATCCTGAACTTATCTGCTCTGTTATGTAATCATTCCTCTCCACAATGGCTGTTTACTGCTATTGCTTGAAACTGAAATGCAGGTTATGTGTTGGGCTCAGCTGAGAAAGCAGCCCATATTATGTTTTTACCCGTCCCCCTGACTGGACTAAGTGTTGGATGGAAGAATTTGTAAAGATGCAGAAATGAAATTGGAAAAATTGCACATGGGCATAAGGTGAAAGGGTTCCTACCCTGTGTTTTATACTATGAAATACATAGTCTTTATGGCTGCTCCTTAGCCTGAAAGGAATAGGATAGAAGCATCAGTGGTGATCATAGAATCCTTGAATAGCTTGGGCTGGAAGTGACCTTGAAGACCATCTAGTTCCAATCCTCTATGTTGCAGGGACACCAACCACTAGACTAGGTTGCTCTAAGCCCCATCCAACCCGGCATTAAATGTTTCCAGGATTGAGGCATCCACAACTTCTCTGGGCAACCTGTTCCTGTGCCTCACTATAAAGAATTTCTTCCTAATGTCTAATCTAAATTTATCCTTCTTCAGCTTAAAGTCATTACCTTTTTGCTATCACTACATGCTCTTTTAGACAAGATCCCTGTCCAGCCTTCTTGCAAGCCCCCTTTGGGTACTGGCAAGCTGCTGTAAGGTCTCCCAGAGCCTCCTCAACAACCACCTCAACTCTCTCAGTCTGTCAGAAGAAAAAGTATTATATGTATTATTATAGGAGCAAAAGTATTATCAG